>NC_072774.1:5911011-6511011 GCF_022539595.1 Amphiprion ocellaris
GGTTTTCTTTGAAAAAAAAAATCATCATGAATTTTGGCGCAAAAAAAACGCCTTACTATACTATGTCGAAAAAAAATGCGATTTTTCAAACATGTTGTAAAAACGTGCCATATGATGAAATAATGTAAAGGAGGCCGTGAAAAACACTCCAGAAAGGTTTTCTTTGAAAAAAAAATCATCATGAATTTTGGCGCAAAAAAAACGCCTTACTATACTATGTCGAAAAAAAATGCGATTTTTCAAACATGTTGTAAAAACGTGCCATATGATGAAATAATGTAAAGGAGGCCGTGAAAAACACTCCAGAAAGGTTTTCTTTGAAAAAAAAATCATCATGAATTTTGGCGCAAAAAAAACGCCTTACTATACTATGTCGAAAAAAAATGCGATTTTTCAAACATGTTGTAAAAACGTGCCATATGATGAAATAATGTAAAGGAGGCCGTGAAAAACACTCCAGAAAGGTTTTCTTTGAAAAAAAAATCATCATGAATTTTGGCGCAAAAAAAACGCCTTACTATACTATGTCGAAAAAAAATGCGATTTTTCAAACATGTTGTAAAAACGTGCCATATGATGAAATAATGTAAAGGAGGCCGTGAAAAACACTCCAGAAAGGTTTTCTTTGAATAAAAAAATCATCATAAATTTTGGCGCAAAAAAACGCCATAGTATACTATGTTGAAAAAGGTTTTTTTTTTTTTAGTGACATACTGTACTATGAGTTTTGATGTAGCATAAAAAGATGTCTAAAACCTGGATAGGAATGCACCAACACATGAAAAACCTGGCCAT
This sequence comes from Amphiprion ocellaris, assembly GCF_022539595.1. Taxonomy (NCBI): domain Eukaryota; kingdom Metazoa; phylum Chordata; class Actinopteri; family Pomacentridae; genus Amphiprion; species Amphiprion ocellaris. The sequence continues at coordinate 5,911,807 of NC_072774.1, forward strand.
TGACATAAAACATCCGAAACCTTGACATTATTGCTGCAACAGTTTAAATACTGGATTTTACCCAGTTAAAATGGCAAAACACGGATATTACCATGCCAAATATCAAAAACCTGGATATTAACATCATGAAACATAAAAATCCTGGATATTGACATAAAAAAAATATCAAAACCTTGATATTCTTGAACCAAGACTTAAAAAACCTGGATTTTATCCCGTTAAAAAAGGAAAAACCTGGGTATTACCATACCAAAGCCTCCGAAATGTCAAAAAACACCAAAATGTCAAAAACCTGGATATGAATACACCAAAAATGTCAAAAGCCCACAGATTCACATATCAAAATGTCACTTTTCCCTGGACAAAGACAAGCGAAAACTTCCCTCTGTGTTTATGAGCTGAGTCAGTCGGTGTCATCTGTTCTGCGAAGGCTTTACAGATTGTCGATGTGTCAGCGAAGCTCGGGACAGATGGACAGAATAAATACGAAATCCATGGATCCACTGTGGCTGCTGCTGATGCCAGGAATCATTTTTCCATTTCAGCTTCCAGCAAACACATGGACTGATCTGATCACGGGTGTTGTGCTCTTAAGCGAGTGATATTAAAATCAGCCAACATGTGTTTTAGAAATTTTAGAAAACTGGGAAGAGAAGTAGTTGTGATAAATGGAAAATAAGTGATTTCCAAATTGAAAAGGATTATTCGATGTATAAACAACACTTTCACAAAATATTGGATATTTTAATGCAGCAGACTGAAATGCTTTGAGAATAAGGGACTGTGTGTAAACTACATGTAGTAAGACAAATACCCAGAGATACAGATTTTTAAGCTTATTATTCAACATTTTTATAGATCTTTTACTGACTATGATATTGGACAGCAATGTACCAACACATAAAAAACCTGGATAGAAATGTACCAACACATAAAACACCTGGATAGAAATGTACCAATACATGAAAATACTGGATATTAGCATAACAAAACATCAAGAACATTGATATTATTGTACCAAGACTTTAAAACCTGGATATTAGTATATTTAAAAAAGCAAAAACTTGGATATTATCGTACTAGAGCATCAAAAACCTGGACATTAACATAACAAAGGATCAATAACCTTGATATTATTGTACCAAAACTTTAAAACCTGCATATTAGTCTATTAATAAAGAAAAAACCTGGATGTCAATGTACAAAAATATAAAAGAAACCTGGATAGTAATATACCAATACATGAAAATCTTGGATATTAGCATAACAAAACATCAAGAACCTTGATATTATTGTACCAAGACTTTAAAACCTGCATATTAGTCTAATAAAAAGGCAAAAATCTGGATATTGTCGTACCAAAACATAAAAATGTCAACAATAACGTACAAACACATGAAAAAAATGAATATTAACATACCAAAACATAATAAAACTAGATATTAACATAACAAAAACCTGGATATTAACAAACCAAGACATAAAAATCTCGATATCAACATACAAACACATCAAAAACCTGGATATTAACATAACAAAAACTTGTCTATTAACGTACCAAAACATAAAAAGGTGGCACACGGATTCTTAAGCTTATTATTGTTTTTTTTTTCTGCTCTTTTTATATAGCGCCAATTATAGTCAAATTGTCTTGAGACGCTTTACAGAACCCATATGCCTGACCCCCAGAGCAAACCAAAAGGCGACAGTGGCAAGGAAAACACCCTTTTAACAGGGAAAAAAACCTCGAGCAGAACCCGGCTCTAATGTGGGGGGACCCATCTGCCTGCTGGCCGGGCGGGTTGAGAGGGACAGAAGAGGTAGAAAGGTAGAGATAGAGGGGTAGAGATAGAGAGATGGGGGGGACACAAGGACCATAAAACACACAGTTTAATACATGCATGATAAGACAGATGATACATGCAAAGTATAACTAACCTGGAAACTAATTATAGTTTACTGCTATGATGTACGGCTCTGGCATTAAATATACTACATATATAGCTGGTGGTAAATTCAAAAATATGTAGAAGAGCAAATCAAGTATAGTAAGGGCAATGCAGAGTAGATCGGTGGAAATGGGCAGCTGGAGGTGGGAGAACAACCACACATCTGAAGCATCCAGCATCCAGCTCTGGGACCAGGGACACTCGGAGAAAGGACACAGAAAGAAACAGAGTGAATGTAATGCAATAATGGTATATATAGTAAATACATAGGTAGTTAGAGAAGGGCTCAGTGCATCCAGAGAGGTTCCCAGCAGTCTAGGCCTATAGCAGCATAACTAGGGGCAAACTAAAGGGACGTCAAGAGGGGAAGTCAGTTGTGCAAATGAAAACACCAGCTCACCCCGTCAGGGTCCCCCAGTCAGTCCTAACTATAAACTTTGTCCAAAAGGAAGGTTTTAAGCCTGGTCTTAAAAATAGAGAGGGTGTCCGCCTCCCGAACCCAAACTGGGAGCTGGTTCCACAGGAGAGGCGCCTGATAACTGAAGGCTCTGCCTCCCATTCTACTTTTAGAGGTTCTAGGAACAACAAGTAAGCCTGCAGTCTGAGAGCGAAGAGTTCTGCTAGGATAATATGGTACTATCAGGTCTTTAAGATATGATGGAGATTGGTTGTTAAGAGCTTTATATGTCAGAAGAAGGATTTTGAATTCTATTCTAGATTTAACAGGAAGCCAATGAAGAGAAACCAATATAGGAGAAATATGATCTCTCTTGCTAACTCCCGTCAGTACTCTGGCTGCAGCATTTTGGATCAGCTGTAGATGTTTCAGAGAGCTATTGGGACAACCTGATAATAAGGAATGACAGTAGTCAAGCCTAGAAATAACAAATGCATATACTAGTTTTTCTGCATCACTCTGAGACAGGATGTTCCTGATTTTCACAATATTTCTCAGGTGGAAAAAGGAAGTCCTACAGATTTGTTTTATGTGCGAGTTAAAGGACATGTCCTGGTCAAAGATAACACAGAGGTTCCTCACAGTAGTACTGGAGGCCAATATAATGCCATCCAGAGTAACTATATGTTTTGAAAGCAATTCTCTAAGATGTTTGGGGCCAAATACAATGACTTCAGTCTTGTCTGAATTTAGTAGTAGGAAATTATAGGTCATCCAGGTCTTTATGTCCTTAAGACAATCTTGCAGTCTGGCTAGCTGATTGGTTTCATTTGGCTTCATAGATAAATACAATTGAGTGTCGTCAGCATAACAATGGAAATTAATACAGTGCTTCCTAATAATATTGCCTAAGGGAAGCATGTATAATGTGAACAGTATTGGTCCTAAGACAGAACCCTGAGGAACTCCATGATTAACCCTAGTATGCTCAGAAGAGTCATTGTTGACATGCACAAACTGGAACCTGTCTGATAAGTAGGATTTAAACCAGTCCAGTGCTGTCCCTTTAATGCCAATACAATGTTCTAGTTGCTGTAATAAAAGTTTGTGGTCGATTGTGTCAAATGCTGCACTAAGGTCCAACAAAATAAGTATAGAGACCAGTCCATTATCTGACGCTATGAGAAGGTCATTAGTAACTTTCACCAGAACTGTTTCTGTGCTATGATGCACTCTGAAGCCTGACTGAAACTCTTCAAACAAGCTATTCCTTTGTAAAAGTTCACATAATTGACAACTGTTCTTTCCAGAATTTTGGAGAGAAATGGGAGGTTGGAAATTGGTCTATAGTTGGCTAAAACATCTGGATCTAGAGTGGGCTTTTTAAGTAAAGGTTTGATTACAGCAACCTTAAAAGCCTGTGGTACATAGCCTGTTACTAGAGAGAGATTAATCAGATCTAACATTGAGGAATTAATTAAAGGTAAAGCCTCCTTGAACAGTCTAGTTGGGATAGGATCTAAAAGACATGTTGATGGTTTGGATGTAGAAACTATTGAAATTAGTTCAGAGAGATGTATGGGAGTGAAAAATTCTAAATATCCATCTGGTCTTACAGCCAATTCTAAAGTATCTGTACTCGATGATACATCTGTGACATTTGCAAGAAGGGCCAGATAATTTTTTCTCTAATCGTAATAATTTTATTTGTAAAGAAGCTCATGAAGTTGTTACTGCTGAAAGCTAAAGGAATACAAGTTTCAACAGAGCTCTGACTCTTTGTCAGCCTGGCTACAGTGCTGAAGAGAAACCTGGGGTTGTTCTTGTTTTCCTCTATTAAAGATGAATAATATGTTGTCCTGGCATTATGAAGAACTTTTTTATTAATTACTAGACTATTTTTCCAAGCTACATAAACTTCCTCTAAATTAGTGGAGTACCACTTCCTTTCCAGCTTTCGGGACGCCTGCTTTAAAGTCCGCAGCTGGGAATTATACCAAGGAGCAGGTCCTCTCTGAGATAGAACTTTCTTTTTTACAGGTGCAACATTATCAAGTGTTGTATGCAGTGAGGCTGCAGCATTATTAACAATATAATCCACTTCTGTGGGGGTAAAATTATAATATTTCCCTTCCATTATATCAGTAAGTGGTGCTGGACTAAATAGAGAGGGTATTATTTCCTTAAATTTAGTCACCGAATTGTGAGACAGACATCTACTGTAATGATATTTATTCTTAACTCCTATACATTCTATTGTTGTAAATTGAAATGTTATCATAAAATGGTCAGAAAGAAGAGGGTTCCGGGGAAATACTGTTAACTGTTTGATTTCTATGCCATAAGTCAGAACGAGGTCAAGGGTATGATTAAAACTATGAGCTGCTTTATTTACGTTGAGAAAACCAAATTGAGTCTAATATTGAATTAAAAGCAGTCGTAAGGCTGTCACTGTCCACGTCAACATGAATGTTAAAGTCACCCACAATAATGACTTTATCTGAGCTGAGCACAAAATCAGATAAAAAGTCTGAGAATTGAGATAAAAACTCAGAGTAAGGAGCAGGAGGACGATATACAACAACAAATAAAACTGGTTTCTGAGCTTTCAAATCTGGATGAGAGAGACTAAGAGTGAGATTTTCAAATGAACTGTAACTAGGTTTAGGTCTCTGGTTCATTTTTAAGCTAGAGAGGTAAATTGCTGCCACTCCTCCTCCTCGGCCTGTGAGTCGAGGAACATGACAGTTAGTATGACTAGGAGGAGTTGATTCATTTAGACTAACATATTCTTCCTGCTGCAACCAGGTTTCAGTCAAACAGAACAAATCAATCTGGTGATCAGTTATCAAATCATTTACTAACAGAGATTTAGACGAGAGGGATCTAATATTTAACAGACCACATTTAATTGTCCTGTTTCTTCGCTCAGTTGAAATAGTGGTATTAATTTTTATTAGATTTTTATGGTTACTATGTCTTTTGTTTATTTTTGATTTGCTTAATTTATTGAATTTTGGTGGTCGGGGGACAGACACAGTCTCAATAAAGCTAAGTGATTTACTGGAGGGTGACAGCTGAGAGGAAACTGCAGAGAGGTGTGGAAGACTACAACTCTGCATCCTGGTCTGGACTCTGGGTTGTCATGCTTTAGGAGTTCTAATAAAATCAGCCATATTTCTAGAAATGAGAGCTGCACCAGCCAAAGTGGGATGGATGCCATCTCTCCTAATCAGACCAGGTTTTCCCCAGAAAGAGCTCCAATTGTCTATAAAGCCAACGTCGTTTGCAGTGCACCACGTAGACACCCAGCAGCGAAACGATGCCATACGGCTAAACATATCATCGCTTGTCAGATCAGGCAGGGGTCCAGAGAAAACTACGGAGTCCGACATGGTTTTGGCAAAGTTACACACCGATGCCACACTAATTTTGGTGACCTCCGATTGGCGTAACCGGGTGTCATTACCGCCGACATGAATAACAATCTTACTGTATTTACGATTATCTTTAGCCAGCAGTTTCAAATTTGCTTCTATGTCGCCCGCTCTGGCCTCTGGAAGGCATTTTACTATGGTCGCTGGTGTCGCTAGCTTCACGTTTCTGACTATGGAACTGCCAATGATCAGAGTTGGTTTCTCAGCGGGTGTGTCATTGAGTGGGGAAAAACGATTAGAAACGTGAAGCGGTTTGTGGTGTGCCGAGACAGCGGGCTTGAGTTTAGGACTACGTTTCCTACGAACTGTCACCCAGCTACACTGACTTCCCGGCTGCTCGGGAGCTGCTAGGGGACGGCTAGCAGAAGCTACACTAGCAGCTATGCTATTGCGGTCCGTACCGGCTAAGGGGGCCTGGCTAACAGCTAGCGGGGTGTTTTCCATGGTGCGGAGCCGCGCTTCCAATTCACAGAGCCTCGCCTCCAAAGCTACAAACAGACTGCATTTATTACAGATATCGTTATCACTAAAGGAGGCAGAGGAGTAACTAAACATGTGACACACTGAGCAGGAAAGAGAAGGAGAGGAAGAGGGAGAAGCCATGCTAACTGCTAAGTGCTAGGCTAGCGGACAGAGATAACAGATTAACTTAGAATTAAGTACTGAGAAGGTGCTTGAAGAAAACGAGTGTATGTTACGATTCAAATATTACCGCTACACACAGATTTAATAAATATCAAATTAGATGGAGTGGATAAGCTACAACAGTCACAGAACGCAACACAGCGCTACAACAGGAAGTGACGCAATACGCTCACCGTAACGTCAGACGTCAGCAGGAAGAAGTCAACTACCATTGGAAAGTTTGGGGTCACTTAGAAATGAAAATTATATACAGTTCGAATCTTTGATGGTGTCGGCCTCATTCGTAGTTCAATAAATTCACTATTATTCTTTGACAGTATTAAACTTTAACTCTTTTCACTGTTTCTGCTGCTCCTCCTACCTCAGAGCTGAATCCAACCTCCCAGGCGACTTCATGGCCTGCTAATCTGTGAAAAAAGCAAAAAAGAGTTTATTACTGTAGAAGCCTCGGGACAAAGTGAGACGCTTTATTTAATCCATTCAGGAAGAGAGAGAATAATAGATTTTATTGATCTCAGTTGAAGCTCCTGGACGACGACGCTGAGGTTTGTAGCAGCTCGTTGAACTCAATATTTTCTAAACCTGTAACAATTCAATTACAAATAATATATTAGCATCATTATCAGTTATATGCTGGTTTTATGATCTAAAAACATTATTTTTTATCACCTTATTCCTACAAAATACTACTATACATAAAAGGTTTGGCTGTTTACTTCTTTTTATAACATCTGGAAGACAAAATAATATTCAGTTACAGTCAGTAATGGTAAAAAATACCCCATAAAAGATACAAATCTTGCATTAAAACTGGATTATTTTACTTTTTTGTGCTTCTGGAGAGCATTTTTCATCTTATCCTGCAATAATAATAATAATAATAATAATAATAATAACAATAATAATACAAGACAATTTATGAAATTACTTGTAGAATATTTGATTTTAAAGTGAAAAAATATTCCACTAATACTGTATAGTGAAGGGAAGAGTTTATTAATGACAAATTTAGATTTGTGCTGAATTTTTATTTGACGAACAGGTTTCTTTTGCCTGAAAATGTCATAAAAAAGTGACAAAAGATGGGAAGACGTGTTACAGATGATAAAGATGAATTTTAACTATTTCTATTAGTGGTGGGACGCGATAAAAAAAATCTAATTAATTACAGGCTTTGTAATTAATCGCAATTAATTGCAGTTTTGTCAAATAGCAATATTTGACACAATAAGTGAAGTTTTTCAATTCAAATAAAATTGTGGTTGACAGCTGAATCAATGAATAGACATATACGTGCTTATAATTAAAAATTTATTTAAAAAAAGGAAAATGGGACATATAGAAAAAAGGGATTTTGATGACTTAAAGCCTGAATTTAGTTGTTTTTTCCACTGTATGGCACATAAAAACAGCATAAGTAGTTCAAGGAGGTTCAGAAAGTTGAAAATCCAGAGATTCATTCTGCTTTCATCTTTTCTGTTTTTTTTTCATTTTTACTAAAAATTCCCTGTCCAAAATTATTTGTAGCTCATGAAATTATTACAAATCTTACAGAAAATGCAGCTTTGTTGCAATTCTACTCAAAATTCTACATCCAAAAATATTTGTATCTCACGAAACCGTCGCAAGTCTTTGAGAAAATGCAACTTCTGTAACATTTTTTATGAGCCTGGTGAATTCAGACATGTTCTACAGCAGCGTTCTCCAACCTTTTTTGCACCACAGACGAGATTCAAGCAACACAACTTTCTACGGACCGGTGATCGCACACCTAACAGACAAGAAAAGCACTCAGAGAGCGCAGTACTCCACCAAGGCTGCTCAGTTGTATCATTTCTGACGGATTAAATCTTTAATAAAAAAAAATGACCTTGCGCTGGCCATAGGCATGTGTTATGCATGTGTACGTTATGTACGGACATCGAATCGCATGACCTAAATATGTAGCAGGTGGTGGGAATTGATGGGACTCAGAAACATCCCCAGTATTAATCAGTTGTTCCTCGTATCATTTCCAATAAGTCCACAGTTGTGGATTTGTAGTAGGATTGCAATCATGGGATCATCATCAGGCAGCTGTTCACTTGTTGTCATAGTTACAGTGACGTTGTGCCGCTATCTCACAAAGACACGTAAATCCGTAACAAATCCATGGATCCAGACTATAAGCCGCATCGCTGCCAAAATCTAATCACTTGGTCCTTGTGTGATGTCTGACCTTCCCTGAAAATTTCATCCAAATCCATTAGCAACATTACTCGAAAAAGGACTAACAGACAAAAAGACAGACAAATGTATGGCGATCGTCACATAACTCCTTTGTGGAGTAATAATGTTTTTTTTTTAAAGAGTCCTAAACAAATAAAATTACTTGTTGTTGCTAAATATTTACTTTCTTTTTCTGCTGTGTCAGCATCAAGTCTCTCCCTCTTTTGAAAGAAAAGAGCGAGAGACTTTTCTTTTTTTTTAATTTCGGCAGATTGACGGCTTCATTTAACATCAAGTGCTGGAAACAAGCACGGATGGAAGCGACGGAAAGACTATCGAGTCATTTTTCAAAATAAAACACCCTGCAGACTCCACCAGAAAAAAAATATTTTTTAAAAAACATTTTTATTCTCTCTGTGCGGCCCAATACAAAGTGACCCACGGCCCAGTACTGGTCCACGGACCGGTGGTTGGAGACCACTGATCTACAGGATTTTAATACTATAAAGCATTGAACAACTGATGCAGTGGATTTCCAACCAAGAAAAACTAAGAAATGGTTCAATTTTATCCAGTTTTGTTACCTGTTTGTCATTTTCAGAAACCTGTTAGTCAAAAGAATTCATTATAAATCAGAATTTTGCATGGTTATGACTAATTTCGGCTTAACTGTACGTCCAAACATACAACAAACTACATGAGCTCTTCCAGATGATGTCGAGTCTAAAGTCTTCGTAATAAAGTACAAACTTCTTCACAAACAAGCATTATAAAAGAATAAAACATGTAAATTCTGTGGACACGTGTCGGTTAATAAGTTCATTCTGTTGCTCTGAACGAACTTCAATATTCCGTCTTTTCTCTGAGCTTCCCTCCGGGCCGCCGTCTGATTCGGCTTTGATCCGGTTCTTCACATCAAAGCCTCCACACAGTTCCTCTTGAAGTCTTCCTGAGATCACACGCCTCCAAATCTGCTTAACCGCACTTCATTTGCACCGAGGAACTGAGCGAGGTGTCTCCTGGAAGACCTTCCTTAGCTCCGTGCAGCAGGTTAATCTCCAGCGAGGACCTGAGGGAAGCAGAGGAACTGGATCAGGAGGATCATTCTGAGATTCCTGCTTTTAAAAAATGTCAAAAAGAAGCTACTTTGAGGAGCCGGAAGCTTCGTTTTTGGCCTTGCTGGTGAGAAAACTTCAACTAGAAGGGTTGTAATCTGAAGCTGTGTTGGTCTGAATTCTCTCCAGCACCTTATTTACCGCACAGATGCTTCCGGAGAACAAATGCAGAGGCGTCGGCATGTTTTATTAAAGGTGTGTATGCAAAACACCGTTGTCTAATGCGTCTTCCTGATGGCTCTCGGTGGGCCTAATTCTGACCGATGAATAATTCAGCAGATCAAGTCGAGGAGTTTGAACAATTCACTGAGCACAGAACACAGTCTGCAGTCTATTACCTTCACACCGGACCGCCGTGTTTATTAAGAGAACAGAAGAACCAGCCCAGTTTCCCCAGCAGACTTATCTTGTTCCGGCTTCACCTCTGCAGCAGCAGCAGTGAGGGGAGATAACGGAGGTTTATCTCTGCAGCAGCAGTTCACCCTCTGAGATCCTGTGGTTTCCATGTAGAGTCACGCTTTTCTGTGCAAACCGAGCTCTTCAAGTCGTCCTGCAACAGACTTCACAGTTAAAAAAAAAAACACAAATTAGTGAACAATTAGAGCCCAGCTGATGAGTAAACTCAACCATGTGAACGCCAAAACATGCTAAAAGATCTGAGAAGCGTTATCTTTAGAAAAACTGACAAAATTATATGATTTCTCAGAGCCAGAAACTGTAAGAACTAGGGATGTCCGATAAGGGCGTTTTTGCCAATAACCGATATTGTCCAACTCTCAATTTCTGATTCCGATATCAACCGATACCAATACATATGGGCTATTTAACTAATTTTAGGTAATATATCATTAAATCGGAATTATTGAAGCAAGAAGCCTTGGTTCTATCTTGCATAACCAATGCTTTATAGTCAAGTTTAAAATATCAGTGGGCTGATATTATCAGACATCCATAGTAAAAACACAAGCAATCATTGGATTTTTAGCTTGCTTAACTGTGATTTGCAGTTTCCATCAGGAGAAACAACCAAATCTAAGCTTGAAATGGTCAAAATCTCCTCATTTGACTTGTTGCATTCAAATATTCACCAAAAATAAAATTTTTGCATAAAAAAAAATTCTGTAAAAGACTGAAAATTCGGGCGCCTGTATAGCTCAACGCGTTGAGCAGGCGACCCATGTACAGGGGCTGGTCCCCGATGCAGCGGCCCGGGTTCGAGTCCCGCTCGCGGCCCTTTGCTGCATGTCTTCTCCTGACTCTTCTCCCCTGTTTCCTGTCTCTCTCTCTCTGCGCCTGTCTAATAAAGCTGACAAAAAAGGCCAAAAAAAAAGACTAAAAATTCTGCGCTTTTCAATGGAACTGTGAAACCATTAGTGACTCAGCTGTGACAAATGAGGTTAGCAATTAAGGTTATTTTCTTAGTCTTGTTTTTTGGTCTCTTAGGTAGTCATTGATTAAATGGCTTGGTCCAGCTCAGTCTTGGTTTTGGTGCCACGTTTGTTGTGGTCTTTGGTCTTGTTCTGAACTGGGTTTTGTTTTTTTAGGATGCTCTCACCTCTTCTTCAATGTTGGCCTTTAATAGGCGTTTCAGAAAGTGAGTGTTTCTCTGGTAGGCTGTAGGACGCTTTTCTTTTAGGTTGTGGTGTCAAAACTACATAGTTTCTCAAATATCCAGCTCAGTGGACAAAACAGTTCTCCAAAAAACATTTCACAACGAAGAAAACAATCTGGACTTACATGTTTGTTCTGTTCTTTTACACCGTCTTCATCAGCAGATAGACTTCGCTCAAGTTGTACCTTCAAGGTTTCTCGTCCATGACCTTCAAAACAGCAGCTGGTACAACACAAACATAAACTCAAGGTCTACTTACTGACACGTGGAGCTTTGCACTGTTTCACTCAGAAAGAAGCTAGATGGTAAAGGAACCCTGTGGAGTTTGGTTCAGAGCCAGAGAGGACAGGTGTGTCCTTGGGTGATGATGCAAAGATGCACGAGTCTTCACCTAGTCAACAAAAGGCAGCAGAGGAACAAACTGTAACACAGTAAATGGCACGATTCAAGAATCTAATTACTAAAGGCTTTATTAGAAAGAAAAGTGTCTTCCTCCCTTATAAAATATGATGTGTTTTGTCAAAAAACACTGAATATCGATATAACTTTACTTTGTTTACAAGGAAACTTCACATTAAGTGGAGATTATCTGTTTTGTTGCTGTTTTCAAGGCCAAGAATTAATGTCAAGCGCAGATTTAACTATGCTTATTTATTAGTACTGAAGAGGAATGCTGGCAGACTTTTTATTTTAATAGACTGAACAGAAACATCAAGGCAGCATGTAATATTTTATTTCTTTTTAAAGATTGGGGAATAAGGATTTATTATTCCAACACAGAGCATCTCTACAACAGAATGGCCGTCATTAAACGATGAAGAATGTTGGAAATAATATACACATGGAAAGTGGGGTTATGGACCAGAAATCTCCAGTCAGTAACGAGAGGCTCCATAGTTTGCATTGCCACGTATTTTACAACATTGACAGTTGATAAAATTGTCGATGCTGCTTGTGAAATGCTGTCTCTCCTGAAGTTGCTGGACATTTTAGGGAAATGAGATCATGTTGTCGGACATCTAGATGTTTGACATGTCTGGAGAAACTTTTCCAGCTTTTAGATGAGGACAATACAAATTCATCTTGTCTTGTGAAACATCAAATGATGGTGGCGAATGAACAGGATAACAAGTGAGGATCTTATCTCGAAATCGTTGGGCATTGAGATCGTCATTGGTAAAATGTAGACGTCTTCTTTGTCTGTGGCATACGTCCACCTCTGGACAGCTGAAAATAAGATTCAAAAAGAGAAAGGGGCTATCCTCTGTCTTACTGGCATCCACCCAATGTGATTAGTCGACCACTGGAACTGATCAGGATGACATTCTGCTCTCAGATTGAGGTGTAAGTAAGGACATGGCAAATCAACTTCTGTCAGATGATTCCTCACCTTGAACAGATATTCTATGGTTGCTCAAACCAACAACTTCATCAACATCACTGCAGACAAACAAATTTTGCAGAGGGATGAGCCAGATGTGATGAACCTGGGCTTAATCTTTTAACTGAAATGCAGCATCCAGCATTTAACAGCTCGTTTTTGTCTTTTTCTTGTCATCTCTGGCATCATGTCAGCTGAAAAAAAGCAGCATTTTAAGGTGGATTTTTATAGTCGCTGGTCGATGGAGTGTCTGTGTGCTGGTCACACTGTCTGATCTTTGTCCTTTTCAGCCACACCTGACCAGAATGTTGAATCACTCAGACCTCAAGAACTTGTCACCAACTCAAAAGCTTTTGTCTAAAAGGTAAAAAAAAACAAACAAACAAAAAAAACCCTTTCTAACCAAAAGAAATTTCGAACTTTAGTTTTTTGGGTTTGTCTGTTTAAAACTGAACTTTTTCTCCAATTTAGATAAGAAAAACATTTGCTTGCTGCGTTAACATCTTTGTTTAGTGGTATTTCAAATGTTCAAATGTCAGCATATCATAAAATAAACAAGTTGAAATCACAATGAGCATCTTGCTACAGAGTTAATAAAAGAAAATATATCAAGTTCGTGCAGAAATCACCACTCTCCTGGAATAGTTCTGTAAACTTTTTCACCTTTATTTTCTACATTTGGATCAGCTCAGTGTGGAAGCCTGGACATGTCAGTTACTTTCAAGCCCCCTGCCACCCACCTCCCCCCAAAAAACAAACCAAACAAAATAAACCCAGAACAAGCGATACTCCCTTTGTCTCACAATCAAAAAAAAAAAAAACAAAAAAACCGCTCACACCTTCACCAGTCACTCGCTCAGATATGAAAAGTCCTCTCACTACCACGTCCACCACGAAGATGAACCAATGACATGTCCTATGTGTAAACCCTCCCTCCACTGGAGGAAGACAAAATGTTTCTGAAGCCTCGTGCCCTGACTCGCAGTGGCAGAAGTGATACAAAAAGAAGGAAAGCATGACGGTTGAAATGAGGATGACACAGCCGTCTGTCGATCTCTCGCCAAGATATGAAAAGTGAAATACTGCCGGTGAGCTTGTACAAGTGAGATATGTAGTTATGGATTAAGATATGTCATCTGCTGCTGCTGCGCTCTCGATAAATCCACAGTTCGACCCTTTTGCTCCCTTTGGCTCTCTACGGTTAATATTCAGTCCCTGATTAGTTGTCCTAAACAAAAACACCTCAGCGATGCTACTATGACATCCTTCCCTACTGTAGATATGTCCACAGGAGAGTGCGGAGCCTCGGCTCTGTGTAGAAAATAACAGCTGCTAAAGGAGAAAGCAGGGATCTGCAGCCGCTCTACGCTACAGGCTGTCAGGCAAAGAGGGTCATTCCATATAAAATCAAATCTGAACGCCTCAGATTCAGCTGATTTTTTATGTACAACAATTTTGGCATATTTAACAAAGCCATGCAAAATTTGACCTTTATCGTATGAATATTTTTTTTACAGTTACAGGCCTTCAAAGTACAAAGAGGTGCATCAAAATGCTGCGTTTTTTTAGTTTGCGTTACTTTTTCGAGCCCTCATAACTTCATAAATACACAAATAAAGCACATTTCAGCTCTGCTAAAAACCGCAACTAAATCAAGTCCACCCCCACTTCAGGTGTTATAATCTAAAGACAAAATCATTTTTTGTTCAGCACGATTTTTTTCCATAACAAACGTTAAACATAGCTTCTAGGGATGAAAATGAAAAAAATATATATTTGCGTTATCGACAATAATCGATTAATACTGATGAAAAAAAAGCAGATTCGTTACATTAGCCACTCAATTATAGAAGCACTTTACCTGGCTTATTTAAAAAAGTGGAGTTCTGGCTGGAAGTCATTAATCACCCCAGAAGTCTCTGTCGTGGTGCCTCTTGCTAGCTAAAAGCCCATAATGCACTCTGCTTCCCAAAACATAAATTGCTACAGTATTAAACACTTTCCTCATCCCTCATTTTCTTTCTCCTCAGTTTATATATTTTTAATCTGTTAAATTATTTTAAAAAATAATTAACAGTTAATCATAATTATTAAAATTCCAAACAATTTCAATAGCAAAGCTGCATCAGTTTTACATCTATGACATGGAGTTGTAGAAACAAGTATTGGTATTCTGGATGTTTTTTCTGTTGATTCACTAGAAAAAAACGTGGAAAAGTGCATTCTGGATAAACCTTCCAAGCACGTATCACCATGTGGCATAAGTCAAAACAAGTTAGAGCAAATGAAAGGTCTCATTTTTAACTACATTTTGATACACAATCATCTTTTAGTCATGATTACTTCCGTGGTAACGTAAGTTTCTGAGTTATATGTATGAAGATAAATGGAAAAAGTTAAATTGCCTGAAATTTCCAATGACCCCGATGTACTTGGAGGGGCTGTAACTTGGAAGATATTCACAGTATGAAGGTAAAACTTTGCAAAGTTTTAATAAATCTGCTTAAGTTGTTGCACATAAAACATCAGAGGATTTTGAGCGGGGTTTGGTTTGATTTTCTATGCAACGATCCAGGAATGTGTTTGTTGTATGGAGCTGATGGACTACAGATTGACGCGTTCACACCCACTCATACATCCACACACTCCACCGGAGGAAAGAAGCCCTTGGAGTGTATTTTTTTTAAAGAGGTCATTGAGAAGAAGATATGACAAAATGGATTTAAGTAGCAGGCCAGAGGGCGGCCTTTTTTTCCTATATGTATAGAGCATGTATAGTGCCTAATGGGAGAGCTCCCTACGGTTGAACACTACATCAGGCAGTGAACATCAGTTTATATATGCATGTGTGTGTGAGTTAGCTTCATGTTAAACATCTTTTTAAAGACAACAGACAGACAAACTAGGGTTACTGAAACAGTAGAAACAGACAAGCCATGTAAAAACTGGACATAGAAATCTCAAGATATCACAAACATCATATTTCTCTATCTCTAGATCTCTGCTGATGGCAGACGTCAGGTCCGTTTTTTTTTTGTTTTTTTAGTTTTAAATGTGCTGTCTCTTGGATATTTCCTCAGCGTGGAGGCTTCAGTCTGTCAGATGAAATGCTAAGGAGCAACACCAGAGGGAGACAAACACTGCTGCAAGACTGTAGGAGGGACTCTGACGCTCATACGCTCACACATGCATCCTTCATTTTCAAAACCCTTTACAAAAATTAAATTAAAAAAGAAGAAGAAATCAACAAAAGGAATAGAGCCCCCTTTTTCTCAACGCATACATTCATCTCAGGAGTACACACACACACACACACACACACAAATAAGTGCACACACTCTTTCAGAAGAGGCAAGTCAGTAAACGTTAAAGTGATGAGTTGAGGGAAAGCCGGTCTCGTGTTCGAGTCACTGTCCGCGGGTTAAAATCTCCTTTTAAAAAGACAAACAAAAGTGAAACAAGAGCCGTGGTCTCGCAGAGGGAGTCTTTCCTCTTGTCCGAGGAGGCACGAACTCGCTCCTCCCTCTGATTTCTGACAGAGGTAGTACCGTCCAGTCCGTCCGCCTCGTTTCCCCAATCCCCTGGTGGGAAGTCTTTCGTTTTATCCCGTCGCTGCCCGGTTGTAACAAAACGTCCCCCCGACTGCTCGCTGTGGGCCGCTGTGTGTGTGAGTGTGTGCGTTTGTGAGTGTGCAGAGTGTGGTCAGAAGACCTCCGGTAGTGTGACGTTGCGCAACAGCCACTGTTGGGATCTCGAGTGCGAACAGTCTCTGACGCTGGGCACCTGGCTGTCCTCCTCGCTGGCCTTGTCCAGACACTGGTTGCTGTTGACGTGGACCAGAGTCAGCTTCTGTCAACGCCGAGAGACACAAACAAACAAAGTGTGTGTTGGTGAGAAATGGGATGCAAACTGGTTTGTTTGGTTTTACAGGAGAGTGTAAATAAATATTTATTCAACCCTGTCAACCCCAAGCAGTTTGTGGCTGTTTGTTTGGCTCCTGCCATATTGACATTTCAATTTGACAGTGTGAGTATTGCAAGTGTACACTTTAGATATTGTTTAAAATGCCAAAATGAAGAGTAAGCACAGACATAACTAGGTCTTAAAGTGGCAGTGACACCCACACAAACAGCTGTGTGCAATTGCTGAAAAACCTGGCAGCCCAAATGGGACAGTATGCCATATATTTGCAGTGTTTTGGATATGTATGTTACAAATATGGAAAATAAATGGAATCAACAAAAGGTGGCTCTACATAATATAAATATTTAATGTGTGGCTCAATCTATAATTGAAGGACTTTTGAAGTCCATGGGATATATCTTGCATACATTTTTATGAAAAGTACGAAAACTAATGTTTTTTATGTTCATTATGATCATGTCTTTACAAATTCCATAATTATTTATTATGGAAACAATCATTAACAAAAAATGACTGGATATCACTAAAATGTCAACTAATAACCATCTGAATTTAATAACAACCAGCTTCTAATTAGCTAAACAATAATAAAATGATCTTATTCACAAACTGTTTTGATTGTGTTCATTTTATTAAGTTGAGATAATCATGACAGATATTTATTTTTTTGGCAAAATATCAAATTTTATATGGAAAATAAACTGTATGTGTGTCCGAGAAATCACTTTCAACTAAGTTCCCCATTACAAAAACACCTCTCAAGGAAGTGTGTTAATTCCAGATCACATGACCTGCTCCACATGATGTCATTTCCTCCTGAAGAAAAGACTGGCCAGACTCCAAGGCTTTCTGACTTATTTAATATAAAGTAGTTTGTGAGTCAAGTGTGGATTTATCACATCAACAGGTTTACTACAATATCTTTATAAATAACTTCCAATTTCAATCTTACTCAATTGTACATATAATTTTTTAGAAGAATCTTTCTGTAAAAATGCCACGTGGTGTTTAATTAGAGGTGGCCATGTTGATTTTAGGTCTGAAAACAGCAAAAATGTCAACTATGATACCTGTCAGCTATGTTACAAAAAGTCACGCAATTATATACTGTCAAATGTACATTTTTACAACCTCAACAAACTGCATTTTTTCTTCTACTCTGCACATCAACTGTACAAAGATGTTTCACCATACTGAATGTATCTTCCTCTGTTCACTGTTTTGAGCCATGCTACATTTTGCAAGTTTTATTTTCCTTTTATTGGAGAGTGCAGTATTTTTTTCTTCAGTTTTTTCTTACAGAATCTGGTGCAGTTAACTTTCTGCAAATGTTTAAATAAGACACAATGAATGAGATGATTTGATGAAATGTCACAATATTAATCTTACTTTATTTCTTCTGACAAAATTGTAAATCTTACATGATGTGTTGAAAGTTGGAAACCCAACAATTGTGCCTGTTTTGACGGTTGGTCTGGTGAAATTTTAGCATTTTTTTTCTTTTAAGATAGCACATTCAAAACATTTTATTTCCTCTTACAAAATGACACTGATCACTTTCTTTTTGTAGTGAACACAGCTCAGAAAATGCATCCCAAAATATAAAGTGAATAGTAAAGATGTAAGCCCCATGAAATCCCAATACAAACCAAGTGTGACAACACATGCTGGCTGTCGTTTCCGTTAGCTGATTATTTATAGTCTGCAGTTTCAGGGTGATATATCCAAGTTGACATGTTGCCCAATTCAACCACAGCATACCTAACGCTGCGAGCCAAAACTGCACTGAGCCTCACAATTAAAGCCTGGGAAGAAAAAAAAACAGAGAAATTTGAAGTTGCAAATGTGAGGAAATCTTTGGAACATTTAACCCTGTGATGCCTCAGCAACTTTGAAAGGCATCATGCCTTCAACAAAACACCAAAGCTACACCACCTCTCAGAGGAAATTCTGCACTCTTCAATAAAATGAAAATAAAACTTGCAAAATGCAGCATGGCTCAAACACAGTAAACAGAGAAGCAAGTTTTACATTTTTGTTAACACCTGTCACTCAAAAAAAACACAAAATGACAAAAAATGTATGCTTTAAAATTGTCATTTTTAACGAATTTTGAGTCAGTTTGGACATATTTAAAGTAATTTTGGATGGTTTTCAAGTTATTTGGGATTATTTCAGACTGAGAGGAAAACCAAACCTACTGGATCAATAAAATAAATGCAGCATGGCTCAAAAACAGTGAACAGAGGAGAAAGTTGTTGGAAGATACATACAGCATGGTGAAACATCTTTCTACACTTGATGTGCAGAATAGAAGGGAAAATGGAGTTTGTAGAGGTTGTATGTAAATGTACATATTAAATATTTATATGTAAAGCCACCTTTTGTTGATTCCATTTATTTTCCATATTTTTGAAATAAATACTTTAAGAAATTAATCTTCACATTTTTATGACAAAAAGACATTTCTCAATTCTCTTTACTTCTAGTCATGCTTGTGCTGTTTTCATAGAAGTACAGGACTTTATATTGGAGTGAAACATGAGTTCACAGCGAGGAAAAATGTGACAGGAGCAAAAAGTGGTCAGAAACAGCTTGAGGTTGAGAAACTTAACAAAATTTGAGTATTTTTTGGTGAAAACTGACAAAAACTTATATTCTTTTATGCAATATTCATTATTTTTTATGTTTGTATGCCATAAGCTTTTTATTTTTTATTGGAATATAGAAAATTTAAAATTAAAAACCAAAAATAATGAGCCTTCATAATATCATAGAATAATGAAAGCCTAAAATACTTACATTAAAGAAGGTGGAATCTGAGAGAAAAACACACTCAAACCAATTTTGATGATCAAAATGGCTTATAAGTAATTTAATAGTCAATAAATTGAGTGATCACTGCAGCTTAACATGTAAATTTTCATCACTTCTTCCACTCACCACAGGATCGTACTCCCAGAGCTGGTTGCCTTTAAGGTGATGGCACTTGAGCATCATGACGGGTCCGTTAAGTTTGGACACGTCTAGACACAAGTCGTCCGTCCTGATCTCCTTGTTGGCCGTGTAGGAGAAAACCTGCAGAGAGAGATTTTAGATTTTAAAACAATTATTTTCCATCTGTCTCCTCCTAAACTTCTTTTCTTGTACTTCTCTGTTTCAGGACTGCTGTCAGGAATGACTGCACTCTTACTGGATCATACATGTACTTGATTTTTTCTTTTGTTTCAGTAGTTATTTCCTTTAATGTCATTTTTTTGCACTCTGTTACCTGGTTGCCTCCCATGCCGTGGCAGTTGAAGATGCCGACCTTCTCGTTCTCCTTACGGGCCATGTTGTCCAGGCACTGGTTAGTCTCCACGTTGCGGATCTGAGCCAAAAACACAGAAATCATATTAAGTAACACTATAACCTTAACACAAAACCACAACCTTTGGTGTCTGAAAGTGGCTGGAGGGATTCAGATAGATTGAGTGAATAATGGTGTGACATGTGAGTGAGCGTACCTCTCCCAGGGAGTAGTAGTGCCTGGGGATCTGTGAGTCGGGGTAGACGTTCTCCAAGTACCAGCTGAAGGGTTTACATTGAAGCTTTTGTCTCAGACCAGTACGAGACGTGATGTCACCGTAGTCCACCTTGGTCACACCTGGACACACAAACACACAACAGGTTAGTCACTGTGACACACCGCCTGCCTTCACACAGCCCCGTGTTTGTCGAGAAGCTGTTAAATTCATTTTCCATTTAAGCTTTATTTATTAAAGATGTCATGGCTGAGCAGAACCGCACATTGATCTGATGCAGAGACCGAAACCACAGCGCTGCAGGACTCGCTTGGCTAATGGTCGAGTACTTGAAGAATCCTTCAGTGAAGCTGAGGAGCTACTCCAACATAAACCTATTTGTTGAGCATCAAATTGTCAGACAAAGCGCCGCTTGCTGCTTTACAGAAGGCAGGCTTGAATCCACGACTAAAGGTTCCAGTAAAGCCAGGCCAGTCCTGCAGATAATCCACTTCCTCATTGCCAGTAATGCTGTCTGTTCCCTCAATATGTTCTAAATGCTCAGCACTAAGTGTTCGGTTTGCTCATGTCGGTGCATCATGAGAAATGTCAGGCTCCATCTCTTCTCTTTCTGGTTTTGTTTTTAACACTATGAGCTCGAGACTATTTTCAAGACAATTTCACTACATTTACTTTAACGCTCTTGTGGTGGCTATTAAAAGAAGTAGCCTCACATGCTGTATCTTGTTCTGTTCAGAACAACCTGGGCTAACCAGATCTTCCATCATAGTTGCAGATTTTATACATCAACCTGAATATCAAGGGGAAAAATATTTTTCACTTGGAAATTGCTAAGTTTCTACATGCATCTCACTATAAAATACTGGCAGGACAGATATGGTTTCATAATAATGTACAGGAGATTGTCTGGAATCTGTGAATAACAAAACCATGGTGAGGGATACTGTGTGACTTAGAAAATGGAGAAAATATGGGCTTAGAACAATTCTACAATTTCATTTTGCAGACGCTTTTATCCAAAGCGACGTACATCTGAAAGTAGATACAACACAAGCTAGGACTTAGTCAGGAGAAAATAACCCGAATAAGTGCCATAAAAAGTGCTTAATGTCAAAACATTTCACTATTTTCTTAGGTAAGTTTTCACATCTAGATTTAAAGATATGTCTACAATGCTGTGTTCATGAGCAATTTGTGTGTAGATGGATGCAGAGCTGTATATCGGTTAAATCTGACAAATTCAAAATTATTTTTCTCATTGACACTTTGTTGCACAGACAAGTAACTAGAATAGCTGGAAAAGTCAAGTTAGGTCATTTTACTTGATATGAGCAACACCTCGCTGTAATAAATACTTCAAGAGCAATTCGGCGAACAAGTAGAAACATAAATTTGAATGCAAAGTGCTTCTGTTTAGCTTTAAGGGTTAAATTTCTTGTCATTCTATGTTAAACCTGAGTTAAAAGTCCCAGTCCTGATGGGTTCACACAGTCTGCTGTCACTTCTCAAAGCTGGGAATGCATGTCTACATTTATGAGGAGGTCTTGTGACCTGACACCACTACAGGTATCAAGTAACATGAGGCATAATGTTACTTACAGAATCAACTTACACCCAGTTCAAGTAGCTAGCTGTCTGTTGTAGCAGTACATTATGTCGATGGTTTTATGGTTAAGATTTTCAGCAGCACAGATGCTCCACTTGCTGAAGTGAAGTAGATTATTGTTCTCAAGTTAAGCTCATAAATCCATGTCACAGAAAAACTGTATATTAGACAAACTGTCTTTACTACAGCTGCTGTAAATGAAGAAACGCTGCATCAATGGGTGTTTTCAAAGACCACCGTCACACAACTTTTGTCATGTTGTTATAATCACACGTTAAAACCACAAATACCACCACATTCTGACCAGTCAGCACAACTACAAT
The DNA here is from genome assembly GCF_022539595.1 of Amphiprion ocellaris. Classification (NCBI taxonomy): domain Eukaryota; kingdom Metazoa; phylum Chordata; class Actinopteri; family Pomacentridae; genus Amphiprion; species Amphiprion ocellaris. Next base: position 5,933,928 of record NC_072774.1, read on the forward strand.
AGCAGCAGCAAACCTGCTGATCCCAGCACTGTGCAGGAGAACTGATCTAATTAGGGCCTCTAAATATTAGCTGATGTTTGTCAGACCGCTGCAGAGGAGTGTCTCATTTTAATCCAGCCTGTCTGTTAAACAAAACAGTGAACAACAAGTTCAGAGGCTGTTTGCTTTATGTGTGCTGGAAGCGTGTCATGGTCACATCACAATATTTATAATATTAAGAGCTGTGTTTCAGATGTTTTCTGCGATTACTGGTCGGTGCACATTTGTGATTTCTCCATGGAGGGTGAAACTGGAACAAAGCGTAAACATCACATTAGGGTGATAAGGAGGGTCTGCGGCTACCACCAAGAGAAGAAATTGCAGTTTTTACAGTGGAAAACTCCTATTCCGTTCTGGGAAGGTACAAGCTATCGTCTTAAGACCCAATCAGGATGTAATTGTATCAAAAGTTAAACTGCCTCCTCTTTTTTATTTCTGCAAGGTTAGCATTATTTCTACTTAGCTCAGGGTGACCTTGGTTTCAGCTCACAAGTGCAGTCAAAGAGAGGACACGTGCTTCTGGTCTTAATGCCTTATATGGGCTCCATGGGCTCCCGTTGGGTTGTCGCTCTCCACAGGATTATTAAGTGTATGCATAAATTCAGTTGCCATGTTAGGTGTTCTCATCTTACCATAGGTTGTTCTAAAATCTGATTTACACATTCTATTCGTGCCACAGTTTCCAAAATCTGACAAGGAGAGCAATAAGCATGCTCTTTTTATTTCTTGAATTTTCACATGGGTGTGCACTAGGGATTTTTACCCCCAAAGCTGAAATATTAAGGCAGAGTTCTACTGTAGCATCCTGAAATTTAGCACAAACAACCTGAACTGTGGCATGGTGGCATGTAAGGGTTCCAATATGCTCTGTGCCTGTTCACAGCTCGATGATTTTTGGCCTCAAGAACACAACTGTCGCCGTCCATCCGTCCTGTTTACCAGATTTATCTCCCTGTGACTTCTTCCTCCTCCATGAAATGAAATTCAACCTGTAGGGTTTTAGCTGATCATATTTGGTAATTCAATTTAATTAAATTTTATTTATATAGCACCAATTACAGGTCAAATTGTCTCAAGATGCTTTACAGAACCCATATGACTGAACCCCTAGAGCAAGCCCTAAGGCGACAGTGGCAAGAAAGAGCTCTCTTTTAACGGGAAGAAACCTTGAGCTGAACCCGGCTCTTTATATGGAGGACTCAACCTGCCTGCTGGCCGGTGGGTTGAGACTTCTGGACACATAATATGGCGTTGCTCCCGCCTCTCAGTGAGCTTGAGAAGCATGTGGTTTTCACCTAGCCAATCAGTGAAGATCACTCTATGTTACAGCACATTACATCGTGGCATTTGACCAATCAGCAGAGGTCTGGACCATATCACATTTTCTCTTTACTCCGAAGTTGGAAAAAGACGGCACTGCGGCTCGGTCCTCTTCCATATTTGCCATCGAAATGTCAAAACTAAGTATGATTAGCTGACGAAACTCATACATTTTACGGTTGAATAGTTGCGCTAAATGATGATATATACACTTCTTGGAGTGCTTTTTTTTTTTTTTTTTTTTTTTACCACTAATGGCCAAGGAAGCATATATGGTAACTTCATTGACCTTGAACTTCAACATGAAAATTAAATATTTTGAAAAATGTCACAAAAGTAAAAAAGTTGTATGTCCTCCAAGAACACTTGAATTTCAAAGTATTTAAGTAAGTGCGCTTTAAAGGGTTAACACAGTTGACGTGGCGCTGGACATGCTTACATAACAGGACTCCCAGGGAGCCTTATAGATGTTGCAGGAGCGCTGGGAGCAGAGCAGAGCTGCACGAGGAGACTAATTCAACAGCAATATTTAAATCTGGGGCAGTTCATAATCTCTAGGACACAGTTTTTGAGCTTTTTTGCACCTTATGTTATATTATAAAACTGGTCAGATATTGGATTGGCAGCACTGCGGCTGAAAGTTAGAGATACTAAACAGTTCTAAGAGCCGCTTTGCGTCTAAAAATACTTTTCAATTAGGGAGTTTTACTTTACTTTAGGTTGTCTCTCCATTGCCAGCTTGTGTGTCTGTGTCTGTGTGTGTGTGTGTGTGTGTGTGTGTGTGTGTTCAAGCAACTTTGCATGTATGTGCTCATGTGTGGAGGTTAATCTCTGTGGCAGGTGTGATCTCGCCATTAACCCGGCGACAGTGTGATATTGCAGTGATGATCCAACAGCGCAGCACGGGGGAGGCAGCGAGTAATTTCACGCTACGAAGCACCTATTAACCTGCATGAACACGCACACACACATTTCGCAGACACACACACACAACTGAACTCACCAGGAGAGATGATATAGAAGAAATTTTTAAATTCATCCATCCAGACTTCTGCCAGCCGCCGGTTGTTTTTGTTGATGATCTGTCCCGTTCCGCCAGGAAACGTGTAGGGCGTCGCCTTTCTGAACACATGGCCAACGTGAGAGCAAGTGACGATCTCTAGAGTCCCGCCGCACTGCCAGATCTGTGAAGAACAAGCCTCGTCAACGCTAGCATACGGTAAACCTCATGGAATAAACACACAGCGAGGCCTGGACACTGAGCGATCAAAGGCTGTCTGACTAGCATGATGGATGAAGCAGACCAGTCCTGTCTGTGTTGTGACAGCCTGAATTACTTTGATTGAAAGCCAGCAAGGACGACGCCTGACAAAGTATTAGTCGAATCAACAGCTTAGTCAGAGAAGTCCACCTCCAAAGTGTAACATCTGTGTGCCTTTGTGAACCCGAGCAGACACTCCTGAATGCCTGCCAGCACATGGAAGAATACAGTCATGTCAGTTGGCGGTGTTCACTCACTCTGAAAGAGATTTCCAGGTTCTCCCCACCCCAGATGTCCATGCCTGCGTCATACGTTCCAATCTTCTGAAAATAATCCCTGTCTATGGAGAACAAGCCGCCTGCCATGGTGGGAGTCCTGCAAAGGGAGAGCAGAGCAGGGGAAATTAAATCGCGGAACCTACAGCTTTTAAAAGCATGTTTAGTTTTAAAAATTGTCCAAAATTACACCATTTTTCAAAGCAGTAGAAGAAGAAGCCATAATGACAGATTTTACAACGGCCCTTGAACTAATCCAGCGGGAAAATTAACCTAATCTAAGTTAAAAGTTGTGGAATTTCATTAAAATAACTGTATTTGACATGTTTCTTTTAAAATCTGCCAAAAATATATTGTACATACTAAACAGATTCTGAGGAAAACAAAAAAATCCTGCACTCGGCACAACTGAGAGCTAAGAATGACTCTTTTGTGACAAACGGAGAAGCAATAAAAATTCAAGAACTTTTCAGCTGAAACGCAGACTGTGTTTACACAGAGACGAGAGCAAGTATGGGAACAAATTAGAGGACATTTAAAATACATGATCAGTTAAATAAATGCAGCATGGCTCAAAACAAATGTAAAGACGAAGTTGTTTAGCAAGTTGTTGGAAGATACATTCAGCATGGTGAAACATCTTGCTGGAGTTGATGTGCACAGCAGTGAAGTTACAGAAACAGAGAGTCAACTTTGTTCTTTTTTTTATGATTCAGGTGATCTTAACTCTGTAATTTTTGCTGTTTTCCTAGAGATGCAGAATGTGTCGTACAAGACATACAATTCTGTTGCACAAAATGACAAAAAAATATACTTAAAAATTGTGACATATGATCAATTTCACCATATTTAACATGCCCTATTATTTTAAAAATGTGACAAAAAAATCAGCAGCTTTTAATTTGAATGCAGACTGTGTTTACACAGAGCAAAGAGAAGACAAGTATTGAAACAAATTAGAGAGACTGAAAGCCAAATAAACCATACTTCATCAGTAAAATAAATATAACATGGCTCAAAAATGGTAAACAGAGGAGCAAGTTTTTGCAAAATACATTCAGCATGGTGAAACATCTGTCTAGAGCTGATATGCAGCATAAAATTCTAGTTTACAGAGGTTGTAAAATTCTAAGTAGTAAAATATCTATAGTAAGCAGAGCCATCATTTTTTCCCCACTGTTACTGAAACCTGTGAGCACTCACAGGTTTTTCAATGTTGTAAAATGAATGCTCAAAAGAAATTCCAACTTTCTTTTCTTTCATGATTTATGGCACACTGTACAAAAGACACTTCTCTCTACTTCCAGCCATGGTTGTGCTGTTTCCATAGAGATGCAGGACTTTATCTTGAAGTGAAAAATGAGTTGACAGTAAGTAAAAAATGTGACAGAAGCCCAAAAAGTTGCTTGGAGTTTGGAGGGTTAAGATAGAGGCCGGGTACTGCCACTTAATTCACTGATGGCCGGCTTTCTAAAGGTCACTCGGTATCTACAGATCCCATCAGGGTTTTATATTTCACCGCTCTCACCCTCTGTTCTTTGCAGTTTTCCTGTTTTTTCATTCTATTTTTTCTGCTCACTTGTTGTGATGGTCTTGTCAGTGCGTAACGGCCTCAGTGCTCTTCCCCTTTTTCACAGGCTTCCTCCTTTGTAGAGAACACTTGTTTTCCCTTCTGCCTGTTTTTTGCTTTCGTTTAACATCCCAGTTCACGTACCAAAACACAATACCTTGCATACAAACAGACAAATACGTCCTGAGAGCACGCAGGGCAGCGAGTTTGTTTATAGCGTTTGGCTGCGAGTGCGAAATAATAAGCAACACGAAACGGAGGAAAAAAACCAAATACTTGCTTGTTAAACAACACACAAACGCTGTTTAACAGTCAGAGATAATACTTGTAAAACAAAGACGGGAACACTGAGAATATAAGTGTGCTTTTCTTTTCACTGTAAACATATTTGAGCTTTCTAAACGCCTCAGCTTTCAATTAAATTTCGGTTTTTACGAGACTCAAACACATCACAGTAAAACAAACCGAAAGCCACTAATTTTATGGCAAACACTTGATTCTAATTAAAGTCATTATCCAAACAGAGACTGTCTCTTACATACATAATAGCAGTGTTTATTGTTTAAGCATATCATAACACTGCCACATGTACAAACACTGTCACATTAAACAGCAACAAAGAACTCGCGGCATCTAACTGACGCAGAGTAATTTAATACGTTCAGAGGGTTTTTCTAGTCTTTGTTGGACCTTTGCTGTTTGTTTGTCTTTTTTCCATCCAATGGAAGTAGAGAGAATCTTTTCAAGTGAGTCCAGACTTTTGCACATTAGTGTAAATTACAAGGTAGATGAGCCTGTAATAAGCAGTTTAGCTGCTGAGGTTTCCTATTGTGGTGTCAATGTTTCCTCAGAGGACAAAAGAAAAACACCTGCAGCTTAAAGCACAATCTACCAGGTAGACGTATTAGCAAAGATTTAAGTAATTAAATGTAGATATAAAAAGTTGAAATCACGCTAAGGTTATTGCTTATTGACATATTCTACATAGTTAAGTACTAAATTATTCATAACCATCACAAATCCAGATTTATAGTCAATTTTTATTTGACTAACAGGTTTCTTTTGGCTGGATATAACAGAAACAAGTGACAAAACAGGAGCAACAAAGGGAGACGATGATAAAGTTGAAATATTTCTGTTTTTTAAAACATCTTTGCAAATTATATTCATAACCCTTGAATTTGCAGCATTTTGAGACAATACAGTAAAAATTTATGGTAAAGACATTAAAAAAATGTTTAAAATTTGTTGCTTTTAAAAAATACATATAAATTCCATGTTCAAATTTATTTGCATCTCATAAAATAGTTGCAAATATTTGAGAAAAAGCAGCTTCTATATGATTACCAATTGTCCTGGTCGTTCTACGAAGTGCTACAGTGCTCTAATACACCATAATACACTATAAACTGAGAACAGCTGATGCAGAAGTTCTCTAGTCAGATACAAGTCATGACTGAAACCAAAGATCTCAGTGAGGAGCTCCAGTGGCACATTCTAACTGCTCACAAGGCGTTTAAAGGCTATATAGTCATATCAGGGTGTTTTCAAGGTCCAGTGTCCACAGTTTGAAGCCTGATGAAAAAGTCCAAGGAGTTCCACACTGTGAAACATGTCAAAGGGCTGCTAGGAAGACAGACGTGAGCCCTGCACTGGAAGAATGGTAGAGGACAAGAAGAATCCAAGGATCAGCACCAAGAGCATCCTGATGAATGTGAGCAGTTCTGGTAGCAACATGTCCATCAGACACTCCATCAGACCAAGAACAAGGCTGGTCTCCATGGATCAGACCAAGGAGGACTCCACTTCTCCAAGACAGACACACTAAAGCTCAGCTGGACAAAGAAGAAAGCTGCTGCTCATCATTTCTGTGCTGGATCGCATGAAAATGTTTGGACACAAAGAAAGAAGAACCATTCAAGGATAAGAACAGCATCACCACAGTCAAACATGATGGTGGGAATGTGATGCTTCTGGAATGTTTTTCAATAAATGGCATCATGAGAGAAGAATAAACATTTAGATTGTGGAGGAAAACATCAGGCAGTCTGCAGAAAAACTTGTCCTATGTATCACTAAAATCTCAACACAATGTCTTATTGTCTTTTATCATTTGTTTATATAATTTCCAGCCAGAAGAAACCCACTAGACAAATAAAAATGCAATAAAAATCTTTATTTGTCATGGGTATGAATAATTCCAGGTCTAACCGTAAGTGCAACAGCGTTTCCATCTTCCCAATCATGTGTAACAGCTTCATGACAGAACGGGGTTTATGTAAATCGTGTCATTAGTGTAAAGTAATTTCCTGCCCTGACACTACAACCCATTTTTGTTTTTAGGCCACTTACAAGACACCCTTAGGAAAAATTTGTCAAGCTGATCCGTGAAAAACAACCAAAAACAGGGGCGCGGAGTGTTACGTAAGATATATTATGTGTGTGACCTTGAATATTGCCGTCGAGCACACTTAGAAACAAGAGAAGGAAGAAGAGATGATAGACAGGCAGCAATAAGCTCTGGATTTTAGTTCCAAGGTCTGTGCCATGAGAAACTGTACAACAAGCAAAATAACAGACTCTTACATAAACATCTCGACTTCATCCGCAGAGGAAAGTTCAATGTATTCTTTCACGATTCTTGCCCTGAGAACATTTTGTGACTAACTGTGACAAATTGAATGGTAAAATATAATTACTCTGTGCAGATCAAATTGTAAATGCCTAAGAGCACTGCCAAAGCTCACAGGATGTGCTATTTTACACAGCTGGCTTACGGAGTTGGTGTGTGTGATCATGACCCTAGAACTGATATTACTCATTTCTGTCTCTTTAGGGAAATTCTTTTTTTCTTCTGACCCAGCAAAAAGGTCACTGGAACTGCTAGGGACAGAAAAACTTAGCAAGTAAAAGGTCCCTCGTGTCAAAAAATGTGTTTTTATTGTGTTTTGTTTGTTCTCAAAGACGTGGAAATGTACACTAAAAGCTATAAGAATATGAAGAGGCTTACTACTGCTATTAGTCTAGCTCTCCCTTAACTAGGTGGCCTCCGAGCTTTAGAAGCCAGTAAAAAGTTTATCCAGTTTCTCAATAGGAACTAGAAAACTAGGTGAACTACTCAAAATGAGCAATTGCCTTTCAGTTCTCCAGGTTTGTTTACTTTCTAGAGCTGCTTCTGCTCTCTAAAAAGTCTGAGCCACGAGGAAAATGCACCAAATGTTCTCCTGTTGGCTACAAGAGTGAACACAAAAGCCTTCATGCACTCTTAGAATCTGAGGAACTGATATTTTTGACGGCAGTGTCACCAAAACAATAAGAAAATCCTTAGTGATAGCAAGTTGCGTGGCTAATGTGGCTAACAAGTCAGTCTGTGGAAACTGTAACACTGAGGGACCTTCAGGGATGGTTGAAACTTTAATTTGACGCCAATAAAGTGCAACGTAAACTCAGACGCTGTTTTAATCTGTTAGCTTCTTTCCTGCTCTCTGCGCTCACATAAAATGCATTTTAATACAGCCAAATTCCCAATGAAGCTGTTCTTGTTTATGTATTTTCTGGTTTTGTGATCAGAAAACAGAACGAGTGTGAAATAGTGACTGAAACAAGGCTCATTAAGACTACATTTTAATCAATATTAACCAACAATCTGCTGCTCTGCACCACTAAATTACAGATTTTATAACCGCAACATCTGACAAACATCTAAAGTGATCGCTCAGAGGGAAATCTAGAAGTGATAGAAAGTCCTGTCAGCTGCCATGTTGTAGACTTCAGATATAAACCTGCCATTTCTTTTGTACATTTTACGCATTTTTTTCCTCCACTTCCACTACTCATGTTACCATTTTCAAAATCCTCTTCACTAAACAATGGAAGAAAGCAACAACTACCTACAAGCAACAACCTGCATCTTGAAAATGTCAAGTTTTGCCAAGGATTTGGATCATGCGGTAAGTTTGCTTGGTTCTTTTGGTGAATTATCCACTTTGACAGTGCTCGTCTCCCTGCATGCAAAGCTTCCACCCAAACTAATCCCCCTGACACCGTTAGCAGGGGCACCATCGCTGCATCCTGGGCTCAGCTCCAAAACAAACAATCAAGCTTTTATCCCCCTATAGCAGAATGATAAGAAGTGCTGCTAGCTTTGTAGGTGCTGTAGACATAAGTCTCACTATGCGTTGCTAGCTGCTGTGCATAAACTGTTTTGCTATGCATTGTAAATCACAGACGCAGAGATAGTCTTCTTCCTGAAGGGGGTGAGGACAGCAGCAGTTCAGGCTTATTTAAAGCTACAGACACTGAAACAGCCTGTTTAGAAAAGGAGTCATGGAGAAATGAACCATCTTTGTTGTGTTCTGAGCTAAAAAATTTGGAGGACATCTGAAACTTTTATTAATTTCCTAGAAAGTCACACAATCTAGGAGAGTTTCAAGGTTCATGCTGCTGTTTCTCGTACCTCACTGGTAGCGTGCGATCTCCTTTACGTCGGTCCATCTCTCTCTGAGGTACAGGATACCAGCGGAAATTGAGTTTCCAGTTGAAGCCTCCGTACGTCATGTCAGATCCCGCCATGTACTCAAATGTATCGTCGCTGATAACGTCGATAATGGGGCACACCACTGTTTTCCTACAGCAAACACAAACAAGCGGTACATCAGCCTGCTGTTCGTAGCCTCAGGTGGTCATGAAGTAAGTGCTCATCTGCAAGGTGTGGCACCTTCACAACCAAATACATTTAAACAATGGAGCGTGGCACGACTTCCCATCAGCCATCACTCAATCCCTCATTACGCTGTGTTTTCTAGCTGTGTTGGTGTGTGTGTGTGTGTATGACTACCTGCTTACAGGAAGCAGTAAACAGAGAATGAGTAATTAAGCATCAGATAAACACAAGGGCGAGCCCCCCGCAGGCTCAACAATAGTTTATTGATTTTTTTTTAAAAGCCTGTCAATGGTGTGTGCATCTTTCGTGTATGTGTGTCTTACTTGTCTTGTTTGATGCGGGCGAGCAGCGGCTCCAGCCAACCTGTTGTGCATTCACAATGAGCGTCCAGAAAGGTTATGACCTGAAAACCCAGAGGGGAAAACATTAGACAAATGCAGCAGCACCAACAGCATATGGAGAAAAGGTCAGCGGGCGTCACGTATAAACACACACCTGGCCGGTGGAGATGGACGCTCCCTTGAGGCGAGCGCGAATGAGTCCGGACCGCTGCTCCATCCTCACCACCCTGACCGGGACCTCCAGCCGTCTGACGTACTGCTCCAGCGGCCGCTTTAGGAAATCTGACACGCAAATAAGAAACAGACACACAACAAAAGCTGGATTACAAGCTCCTCCCAGCAGCAGCAGACATCAAAGGTAAGTAGCGCTTGAGTTTTTGTGCCTGAGCATGTCTGCCGACTCCACAGCCCCCCTCCCTGCAGCATCCAACCTGCGGTCCCACAGGGTGAAGAGTTGGTGTGTGGTGAGGCCGGGAGGGGGGGGATTGAGGGTAATAACAGAGTGTAATCCCTGCGGCTGGCGAATTAAGGGCCTAATCTCCCCCAAACAGGGATTAACAGCATTGCATTGGGTGGAGTGGCACACACAGCCCATATACATGTATACGCTGGCTGGCTGGTTGGCTGGTTGGCTGTTGGGCACCAGACACACTCACACTCTTTGCACAGGCACACACACACAATCCAGCAAGATCATGCAGCATCTCTGAAAAAAATAGGCTAAGCCTCAAACAAGAAGCACAGAAGGAATTATCTGCAGTGTGTGTGTGTGTGTGTGTGTGTGTGAGTTATACCTCTCTCGCTGGCGTCGTCCACCAGGACAATCTCCTCCAGCAGTGTGTGCGGAGATCGGTCGATGACGGAGTGGACGGTTCGCAGCAGAGTGCTCCAGGCCTCATTATGAAATACAATCACCACGCTGGTGCGAGGGAGATTATCGGGGTACAACTTGTTCTTGCACCTAAAAAGAGAACAGAAATCTTTAATGCCACGTAAATGTGTAAATGATGTCAGTGAGGAAGCATACAAAGATTTCAGACTATATGACAGATATACACACACACACACACACACACACACACACACACACACACACACACACACACACACACACACACATATAATAAAAATATTTATAATATGCAGAGATAGTGTTTGTTTCCAGAAATTCAACTTTTATTCTTTTCAATTGTTCATGATTTATTGCAATATAGCTTTGCACAGAAGATATTTCTGAGTTCTCCCTCCTTCTAAGCATGATTGTGCTGTTTATACTGAAGTGCAGGACTTTATATTGTAGGTAAAAAAAAGCCCACGGGGGGTAAAATGTGACAGAAACAACAACAAAAAAAAAACATACCCAGAAACTGCTCGGGGTTCAGAGGGTTAATTAGCACTGAAATTCAATGTCAGTCGCAGCCCTGCTCCAGACAAGATAATTCAAGTATGCATATGAATACAAAGGAAATATCAAATAATTCAAAAACTGAACAGACAGCAAACTGTAAAAACAACATTAAAAACAGCACCAGAAGAGGAAACGTGTGAACTGCATCACAAACTAAAACTGACAGTTTCATAAAGATGGCCACATATGCAATAAGTCAAACTGCAGGCTTCGTTTGAACAGAGACGGAGGGAGAAAACAGAAAAACAAGCAAGCTGAGACTCAACAATCCAGCCTCTGTCTGTTGTAAGAGACTGCTGCAGCTAAAGTGAGTCCACACGACAGAGAACTGAACCACAGAGAAACTGCTGCGACCCACAAACCGACCAAAACACATTAGATAGTCATAAAATCAATCAGATCGTCACTCATGGCCTTTATCAACTTCAAATAAAGAAAACAGAGGGTGAATAATGAGCGAGCGACTGAGCGCATATCCCCGATTTTAGACGGAGAAAGACGCGCAGAAATAGTGTGTCAGCATGATGACAGTTGATTAGTGATACTAATTAGAGTGTGAGTCATTATCGTCGCACACACTTCCAACTGCCTTATTTAGAGACAGAGAAGGATGGAAATGCCCAACAGGACAACAGGGATGAGGAGAAGATAGATAATAGTGCTATGCACACCAAGACAGACTTGCTTAAATAGCTTTCCAGGAAAAACTGCATTTAAAATGGTCGTATTGGCAGGTTTGCATTGTAAAGGCCAGTTTTAAAGGGATACAAATGGTTTGGAGGTTTTTTTAAATAGTTTTATAGGCTGCCATTCCTAAGAGTTAATTTATGTTGAAAATCAGCTTGCTAGGATTGAAAACTTGCTTTATGTACCTACTTCAATACCTCTACTTGAGCTGCTTTTACGTTTTATCACAGTTGTTGTAATGCAGCAAACATTATTTTATCTAGAGTCATAAACAAAAGTTTATACATTCTTGTAAAAACTATGTATATTACCACAGTCTTGAGTTTCCAATGACTCCTGCACCTTTTAATTTCCTATAATGGATTTACTGAAGTGCATGCACAAAGAAGCAATCATGCATTTTGCTTCTTTCATAGATTTAGTACAAGGTCTTCTGGAAAAAATCACCAACTTAGTTGGGTCATATATACATATAGTAACTTCTATTATCAATTTTGGTAATGCAAAAAGCTGTGTTATCAAAATTCGGCCTCTTAACTCCCTGTGGGTGATTACGATTGACTACAGTTGGTAACTCCTTGAAACAAATTTAAATATGCATGTTGTTCATGACTGTGGTGGATTTTCTAATAAATTTCCTGAAAATCTACTGCTGTGTTTTATAATATTAATCACGTTTACTGTCAACACTAACTCCCTTGCCAACAAAATCAGTTTTGAGGTTAAAAGAAAGGTAGTTTTTTGATTTGTTGATTGCTACAAAAGGTCGACTAATGATGTTTACGCAGTTTAATTACAATGTTATACAGATTACAGTAGATGTTGCACAGAATGTAGTATATTTTCACAGCGAAGATATGCATTCAAAAGGAAGAAAAGTCATTAGGAATAATAAATTTACTACATATGGAATGATTTGCACAACGAGCAACAAAAGAAAATAAGGACTTCATTTGATGCCAATGGTAAATCTGCATTTCAAGAAACAAATCAGATGTATTGGAGTACATGGGAAAAGAAGCACACATCTGTAGGTAAAGAATAGCTAGACGATAATTCAATTCTTCCTGGTCAAAAAGAGCACATACCCACATGGCATTCCAGTACAGATATTTACAATTCACCTGTAGATCTCTGCAATGTGAATTATATTTCCAGTTCCAGATATCAACAGTAGCTCTGACTAGTCATAATTTAAGTTCCATTTATCTATAACTCCCTTCTTATCGTAATCTCTTATACCTTAACTGAAGTTTAAACTAGTCAAAACAGCGCGGTACAGGTCTTATATTGGAATTATGTCTAGTCAAAACGCAAGTACAGATATCTTGAATTGGAGATGAGACAAGCTGAAATAGTGGTGCAGATATCTGTAGTCGCATGAGAAGCGGCCTGCAAGTCATTTTACCACCGCGATCCAAAGGACAAAGCTCAAGTAAATTTCGACCACAAGTCACTGAAGAAGGAAGCTTTTGTTCTTCACAAACTTTTCGCTGATGAGCATTTTTGGTTTCACAGCTTTTTTGAACCATCTTACCCGCCAGTGCAGTCGCTGTTACTTCTGCTAACGTGGTTAAATGCAAGCTGCAGCAATGCAATGGGTAGCCTCTCATGAGCAGCGTCATGCACAACATTTCAGAGTATTCATGATGAGGTTGGAGATATCTGCAGCTGTTACTCTGACTAAACTGAACTACGGAAATCTCTGTGGTTTTGACTGGTCAGAATGAGACATCTGGAATAAAACAAAAAATCAGACAAGTCAAGACGACGCTGTCTGTAATTTTAACTCCAGATAGTCATAATCAGCTGTTAAATGTTAAAGATGTAAGCTCTTCGACATGAAACTGTCTCACGGTTTCAAAGCGCTTTCAAACCTCAGTAAGCAGCTCTACTGTCTAAAGACAAAACTGAAACCAGCCAGCGACTTCCTTCCTCCGATAAACTCTCACAACAGTCGAATGGAATATGATCCCCCTCCCTCCATCTTTCATAACTCTCCTCCCCTCGTTTGGGATCATCCTGAGTGCTGGAATGCTTCCTCTTTCTCTGCTGCTGATTCTGACAGAAGGAATGCAACGGCAACAGAGCAGAGGAGGTCAAAAGTAGACTCTAATTCTGCAGCTGCTTCTGGGGCATGTTAAACACAGCAAGTCTCAGGCGCTCGCACTCTCTCGAAAAGAGGGATGAGCAAGATGATTCACAGTCTCTCAATCATTATACCATCATTTATTCCTCACAAAGACATGACGTTTGGTCCATCAAACCGATATGTTTCTTTGTCGCATGATGTGGATTTTATAAACCAAGCACTTAATGTCAGTAAGATTCAGGGTGGTGGAGCAACATTTGGCAACAGCGACAGCAGGCTATTGAGTTACAGGCTGTTTCTCCAGCCAGTGGGTTGTGTGTATGTTTAGGATGGGCGTGCGACTGGGTCCAATTAAACAGCATTACAACATTACACTCCGCAACCTCTATATGTTTAAATGTACATAATGCTGCAATCAGCATCTAAAAAAAGGAGAAAATGTCAAGTTTTCTGCAAGGTGTGGCCATGGAAAGTGTTTTCGTACACTGCAGATCCACCCAGACACAAGTACAAACACACCCACACTTGACTGTAATGTCAGAATGACCTGTTCTCCGCTCTTCCTTCTGCACTCCCATTAATGGAAAGAAACCATAAGCGAGTTTCTGCCTCTGAGTTTCTGCTAATAACGACCTCCCCGGTTATGATGAATTCATTCGCAGAGTTTCACCGAAACCTGCTGATCCACAAATAAACACATGCGCGGTTACACACAAACACACACGTAAGCGCACATTCCCTTGCTCGATATTGACTCTGTCTTATCTCCTAATTGGAAAAGCAGATAGACGGAGGGAAGGCTGAGTGAAAACACACCTAGTAATCAACTCTCGCTCAAAGACTAAAACCCATTTCACGGATCAATGTCCTCTTTCTTTGCGGCCCGTCTAGTGTGCATGTGGCCCTGCCTGTCAGTCTCAGGTCTCTCAGTCAGTCTTTCCATCGCACTGAAAACCTTCATTACTGATCTATGCATGTTCCTCTACTGAAGAAAAAAAATGGCCAAAGAGGGGGATGGGAGGCCGAGCTGGTTTCCACCTGCCTGAACCAACCCTGACACATCTTTCGAGCTGCTGGCTAAATGCACAGCCTGTCTGAAATATGAACAACATACAGCCACTGGCACATTTTAATCACATTAAAATCCTGTTTGCAGAGAAGGCAGACTTCTGATTTGCACTTGAGCTTAGTAACAATGCTGAAGCAAAAGAATGTTTGGTCTTTGATTTACATTTTTGCAATACTGCAAAGAAGTAAGTTTAATGCATAGTACAGCAGAGGTCAAAGTGCTGTGTGTCCTTAACCATTAAAACCCAAAAGGTATGTTATCTTTGAATAATCACCAAAATTACATCATTTATTAGAGGCAGAACCGCAGAAACTGAAAAATTCATCACATTTTCCACTTTCTGGGAGTCCTGGAATGAACTGTGTGTGATGTGCAGTTCTGTCAGGAAAATGAACCAAATCTAAGCTTAAAATCGTGATATTTCATTGAAATTACTTCATTCCACGAAACTCATTTAAAAATACTCATCAAGAACAGTTTGTACCAGATTCTGTAAAAAAACTAAAACTTCTACATTTTACAGCGCAACTGAGAATCAGTCACAGGGCAAAAATTCTGAGATAAGACACTTTTTGCACTAAACAGAGCTTTCTGCGTGGTTTTCAGACTTGTTTTGCTGAACTGAAGGCTGTGCTTAAACAGAGCTGAGAGGAAACAAGTATAGAAACAAATGAGAAAGAAAATAAAATGTACTTGATCATTAAAATAAATGTAGCATGGCTCAAAAACGGTATAAAGCTGTTGGAAGATACATTCAGCATGGTGAAACATTTTTCTAGAGCTTATGCAGTGTAGAGTGAGAAACGGAGTTTGTAAAGGTTGTAAAAATGTAAAAAGTTTTTAAAATTATCTATAGTGTGTAGAGCCAAAAAAAAGAGTAGTACCTGAAAATGCTGTACATATTGGTTCTAGGTCTTCTCAATTTTTGTAGAATAAAAGAAATCCAACTTTTTTGTGCGCGTGATTTATGGCTTTCTAACAATGTTATACTGCACAAAAGATGTATTTTGGTTCTCTCTACTTCTAGACATGGTTGTACTGATTCAATAGTGGTGCAGGACTTTAGATTAAAAGAAAGAGAAAAGGAGTAAAAAAAATTGCCCAGAAATTGTCTGGCATTCAGAGGGTTAAAGTGATACATTTCCCATTGAAGCAGGACAGTGAGGAATCAATCTCAGGGGTGAACCAACAGGTCATTAGTCACAGGGACGAAGGCAGTTTGATTTGGCAGGACCGCCAGGAAGGTGGGACTGATGAAAAATCTGTCATTACTTTATGAGTTGGATCTTTTAGAAACACCCACTGGAGCAGCATGAAGTCATCGCATAAAACCACCTATTACCAGTGTTCCATTTAACGCACTAATTCTGAGAATGTCTAGAGCTTGTTGTGAGTGTCTCATTGGACTAAATAAAGATATTCAAAAGAGGAAGTGTGCAAAGTTCAATACAGGTGAATTCGACCAAGGAGGAAAATAACACATGGTTCCCACTTAGTTCTGGTTAAGTTTGTGTAAACATAAAGCAGTCACACACAATACTTTTAGGTACCGTCATCTTGCATTATCAGGGCTACAGATGAATGACAAATTAAAGGAAAAACCTCAACCTTTGACTCCTACAGTAAGAGGATCTAGTGGTTCCGTTTTGTCATGTTTTTGGTCCACTTGTCCCTTTAGAGAGGGGGATAACTGCAAATCAATACTAAATTGTACTGAGTGATTGCCTTTGTCCAATCATAAATCATTTCTATCCTGATGGGAGTGGCCGTTCTCACTACATGGTATAATTTAGCAAAGTAGCAGAAAAATTCATCATGATAAAATGTTTGTATTCCGGTCATTATCGATCATTATTGACAGTTTTAATGCCCTATTTTTGATAAAGATGCTGAGGAAAAAAGGTTTAATTTGATTTTACTTACTTTGAATTTAGCCACTTTAGCTGAAACAAATTTTAAAAAAGAAAGAGTAAAACCTGCTCCCTTATCAAGGACCATGATGAGCTCTTTATGAGTGGGGAGGAAGCACGCTTGGAGTTTGTTCATGCATTTTAACGTCAGGGTTTTTTATATTGTGCTTTTATGGTGGTTTGCATCTGATGTATTTAGGTGAAACTTTCCAACATTCAGTTAAACAGTTTGCCTTTTAATGCAGGCTGTAACTCCGTCAAGGAATGGCGGAGTTATGTGATGATCGGTGTAAGTTTGTCCGTCTGTTTGTCTGCTAGCAACACTATTCAAAAATGGATTTGGATGAAATTTTCAGAGAAGGTCAGAAATGACACAAGGACCAAGT
Organism: Amphiprion ocellaris; assembly: GCF_022539595.1. NCBI lineage: Eukaryota > Metazoa > Chordata > Actinopteri > Pomacentridae > Amphiprion > Amphiprion ocellaris. Next base: position 5,950,949 of record NC_072774.1, read on the forward strand.
GATTAGATTTTGGCAGTGATGCAGCTTATAGTCTGGAACCACAGATTTGTTAAAAATTTCTGTATCATTGCCAGATAGCTGCACGGTATCACTGTAACTATGACTACAAGTGAACACTACATCAGCTGCCTGCTGACGATCACATGATTGTGTTCCTACTACAAATCAACCGCTGCGGACCACCAATTTTTTAAAGATTTCATCTGTCGGAAATTATACGACGACTGAGAAGCCTTGGCAAAGTACTGCGCTCTCTGAGTGCTTTTCTTGTTAAATGTCTGTCGCCGGTTCACGTTGTTATGGTTTTATTACCCAGGCTTAGTTTTACGAATATGAAAATGTGTTTTATGAAATTTTATGTTTTACACCAAATGAAGGAATATTTTTTGTTTTACTGTCCTGTACAAAAAGATGTAAGGGAGGAACTTTTCAGTAAGATGTCCTCTGTTCATTTTGATTTCTTTTTGTTGGACAGCCATGAAAAAGTTGAGTTGTGTTTTAGAAGGGGAACCTTATTCATGGCAGAATTTCTTTGCCAGGCCTGGGATAAAAGGCAACCTATTTTGTTTGAGAACTCAGCAGCAGAATAATGTGTGTATTGGATGTATTGCTGCAACACCAGCATATTGATGTCTTGTAAACCCATTAGGGTTGGGCACGCTTGTGTGCATGACACGAAAATAAAGAAATCAATCATCTAGTGAGATTTATGGACTGATGTGTTAAGACACCCTTCATCTCCACCATCATCAAAACACCAAATGAGGGAATATCTTTTGGATAAATAGTGTTCATCCCTCCAGTAGAGTTGAAAGACTTGGAGAATCGAGGAGTTTTAAAGCTGTTCTTGCGGTGGGCAACATCTTACTTACACACTCAATGTTGGTTTTGCTTTAATTTAACCCATCTGGACATGTGTAAAAACCAAAATCTGGTGACTAACAGCAGGGCATGCTGCACTAATCGACTTTATGAGTGTTAATTTATGTTCTGTAGTGTCACAAAGGGCTCACAAAGAAATAACTCAGAAGCCTCATCAGTATTCTTAGCCTGCCATTCAACTGCATGCTAAGACAAATAAGTACAAATAAGAAAAACGGAGAGTCAAGAAGTGCAGCAATATTATGATTAAAATTTGGATCGCTGTGTCAGGCATTGTAGCATGGATTTAATGAACACAAGCATAATACACCACAGGTTTAGTGCTTTTTGATCCAGATTAATCAGCGAAAATGCCTGCAGTCATGTTCTGAGAAAGACTGCTTCCTTAACAGTTCATAATTATCAGACGGATTTAACAATAGCTTTAAAATCACACCCTTGTTTTCAGGTGGTCTCTTTCCGGTTGTTCAGTCCTCATCACAGTTCATTAGACAGTGCAAACAGTTCACACCAGAGTTTGTTGTAACCAATATGAAAGCACTACATAAACACTTCTCTGAGTGTTGGCCGCAGACATTAATATTCTAAAAGTCACCAAGAAAAAGAAATACAGGAGCTGCTTGCAGATGGAAAAAATTAAAACGAATTGTGGAGGAAACAGCGTTGTCAACACCCAGAATACAAAAATCTATTATTAAATCTTTGGAAGACATTGTGCTGTCTCTGTGTAAAGTTTAATTGGCTGTGGCATTTTAAAACTGCAGCTTGACTGACATGTTTCTGTACATGTGTTAAGAATTTTCTGTTGGAAGCGTTACGATATATTTTACATATTGACTGCAGAACAGAATTTAATCGATACCGAACTGGGTCCTGCTGAATGTTCCGGAAGTTCAGGTTCCCATGAGATCTTTCAGGCCACCACACCCTGTCTGCTTCACTGTCTGAGTATTACAGTTTAATAGCTTTTCAAAGAATACTCTAATGTGCTTCCATCTTTCATATATTTTTAAGATATGCTGTGTGTTCGCTCACTAACTTTTATCTCCGTCTAGATGTTTCCTGATTCTACTTTATCTTGTATGCCAGTAATAAGACACTTATAAATCTATATAGGTCTAAAATGTAATGTAGGCACCACAGGGAGCTACACAGATGAATTCAATCATTTCCATGATTTAAATAGATTTTTAGCACCACAGTTCCTCTCTGCAACTCAAACCGGATCATCCCAGACCATTTCCATCCAGACCAGGTCAATAAAACCACAGCTCTATTATTTTTCTGTCTGGTCTCGCTCATACTCCTCCAGCTCTCACATCTCCGGCCAGTGCAATACTTTCCACGTAAAATAAATGTTGTCACCTCTCCAAGCCTTCACAGACCTTTCTGTGTACTATCATGTGCAGCTCAAACTTTGTGCATACTACAAGGGCAATACTAGAAATGTTGGGGAATAGTTTACATGTGCAACACATGTAGATGCAGCCAAAAGCCTATGTATGGAATGGAGTCTTTCAAGTGGACTCCTATGGACTAGAAAAGTAGCATGACAGCAAAAACTATGCATCAGAATCAGAAATACTTCATTGAAATTGCTTGCATCCATGGATGTTCACAGCTGTTCACATGAGTCCTCATCAAGGTTTCATCCTTATTGATTAGCCATGTATGCGCCACTAACTGAGCGTCAACAAGTTCAGTTAGCACCAGCAGCTACGACACAAAGCATAGAAGCTGATTCCATACTTTGTGTCGTAGCTGATAGCGCCAAGCTGCTAGCTCTACCCGGAAAGAAACTGGTTTTCTCCAACCTGCAGTATCAGCAAAGACTGTTGGAGCAACAATTTTTTCCCATCTGGCTCACAAAGAACTACAATCCCCAGCGAACAAAGCATAAATGAATATCTTTAGTTTTCATTTATTATGGTAACTGGTTGTACACAGGTCGATTTATGACTTAACTTTGGTAAATGCACATGTATTGATTCGATTTGCAGAGTTTACCGTTGGATTTACTGTTAGGGTCTATTGTAATGTTAGGTTAGTAAGTAGTTGGCTCCACTACACTGCTAAGTTGATGTTACATATGCTGCAACATCCATTTTTCTAACCTGCACAGATCACATACACATGTTCTGAGCTGAGTTAAAAATAGACACACATGAAGAGAGAAAACACAAAACTGTACAGACATATATGGTAATGCCCTGCATGCAGAACATACAAAAGCAGAACAAAGAGGTGCACACATTTATGTTTGCATGCATTCAGCATGTAAACACTGTCTTTAGTTCATTTTAAATACATTTAGTTACAGAATAAAGTACATGTTGGCTGTTTTGCTTGTATTACCTTCAATAAATGCTTTTTAATACAATGTCGATCGCTTTACCAATTCCCAACAAAACTAAAAATGTGCTACTTTTTCTATAATTTCAAGAAAAGTCCCGCCCATAGTCCCATCTGATTGGTCACACGTCACAAGCAAGCGTTGATAATGAGTAAACATTTAAAAAATCCTTTTTAATTTAACAAAATAAACAAAACTACTTCAAATTTATTTATCAAGATTAATTTTTTTAACTGCATATATGTATCTGTTGCAAACACCAGTCATTGATTACTAATAATCAACAAGCAAAAAACATATTGACACCTAATGAACACCATTTTTAAAAACTTAATGTTGCATAAAACTAAATGCTGCCAAAGTTTACAATTCAGAACTCAAAAATCCTTCAACCAAGCTATCGATGCAATCATTTTGGCTGTAGTTATATTATTTTCTAATCAGAGTTCTAAATTGATAGTTTAGCATCTCTTATGAGACTGAACTTTTGTTTCCGTCCATTTATCTTCAGTTGAAGGTGATGCCTCGATTTGTAACAAGACAGATTTATGGGGAGTGATTTAATAACCCGGCTGCACCTACAGTAATTCAAATCACTGCTGTTGAGGTTATCCTCTCTTCCCTGACTTATGTATCCATACATCTCCCTTCCTCCACATCATTATTAATAACTAACCTTTACTGAACAGCAGTGGCTCCCTATGTGACTGATTGTGCAAGTTCCAGGCGAGACATCTGGCTTACGGTTTATAATAAATCACCCACGAGGACAATCCGAACAAAGGATGCCACCTGACAGCTATTTTAAGCAGAATGTCATGAATGCGGTGAGAGAAAGTGAAGGTACAGATGATTAGTTGCGGGGAGGCAGCTCACCCTTCCAAGCGGACGTCAGGCAGTGAGCGATTCAGAGCGATCATCTCCGAGGCCATGAGGTTGAACTGGTTGATCTTAAACATCTCCTTCATCTTCTCCTGGTTCTCTTTAGGGATCACCACGGGCTTCCCACCTTCACCAGGTCCATCTCGCGGTCTGGACAGGGCATCTAGAGTAGATAGCCACACAGTTTTTAGAAAGGACAAGCATATAAAAGGTGTGCTATTGTGTATTTTTGGTGATAAACACCCACCGTCTCTGCCGGGTAGTCCTCTCTCCTTCTTGTCGTCGCACTTATTGCACTCGCTGAAGTAGAGCAGGATGAACATGTCCAGCATCACCCAGACCAGAGAGGTGGCCAGAACCACCTTACAGTAGGCGAACCTCCGCATCCTAAAAAAAGCCACAGGAGAAAGGACAGAATTATTAAAGATTTCTTCTCTGATTTTCTAGTCACTCCACTCCACATTCACCCCTTTTCCATCTGCACATCCACACTGTCAGTCTAACTCTTGACTCTTAGCTGTCTGCGGTTTATCACAGCCTCTCCACACTGAGAGCAAAATGCTGGAATTTCCATCTTATATCACTCCAGAAGAAAAGCAGTGAATCTATGAGGGCACCGTTGTAAGCACAGTGAACATTGACATTTGTGTTTTAGAGGAGGAGGCTTCATGATATCGCAGCGCTGTTTTAACTGCTCTAACAGAAACAGACATCTAATGTAGCGGCATTCCCAAATACCCTGCAGTGTACCAACCAATCTATCCTTTGTACATTTAACATACCAAATCCCTGTGTGCTGAAGGGTAGTCGAACGCACACTAACAGGTAAGCACACACTCACACACAGCAGAGAGAGGAGCTGTGATAGTAATTGCTTTTCTTTGGCAGGCGGCAAGAGACAAGACAGAGCCACATTAAAATTCCACTGCTCCCATTTCCTTCTCTCCTCTAGCACCATCTCTCCTCTCTTCGGCTGATTCTCTGCCTCAATGATCCCTCAGGTTGCAGCAGCACAAGCAGAGGGGAGAAAATTAATTTGGCCACGGTGATTTCTCTCGTGCCCCTGGGAGGCGGGGAGGAAAAAAAAGGTGTTTGTGCATAGCTAGTTTAGCTTAGCTTAGTTTAGTTTTGCTTAGCAGCCGGGGAGGACGGAGAACTGCAGAGCAGCATTTCTAAATTCCACCTGATAGGATTCTGGTAACACAAAAAGCCATGCACAGCAGAAAACAAGAGTGAAGATTTGTCTGTTCTCTACAAGTTTGTGTTTTCTCACACTTCTGTGCCTGTGAGTCGAATAGTTTGTGTACTACCAACTCAGCATTTTAACTAATTCTACCATGCTAAAGCCATGCTCCCTGTTTTATGAATCAATCTAATTTGACTTTATGGACATGAACTTACAAAAACACTAACATGTCAGAGTGAAAACAGGTTTTGAATAAGTAATGTCAATTAAAAATATATAATGGAAACATATGATTGCTTAAGTATTCACCTCTTTCAAAGTGACTCACCTAATTCAACACAGGTGCAGTGAATTAGCTTGAACACAATTAGTGAAATTAGGATCATCTGAGTGCAGTGGCTGTGTCTCTGTGATTGTAGTAAAACCACACTTTTATCTAGAAAATATAGTCATTGGTGAATCACTGTCCCAGCTATAACTACACCTGAAGGCCAGAAAACACTCCAAGCAACTCTGTAAAAATTCTACAATTTCATTAAGTAGGCGCTTTTTATGCAAAGCGTCGTACATCTGAGAGTAGATACAACACAAGCAAGTAATGAGTCAGGAGAAAACAACCTGGGTAAGTGCCATAAAACAAGTTCAAGTGTGATAATAGACCTTGCTGCCTGCAGGTAGTGCGGACATAATAGGAAATGTATCTATTTATTTATTTTTGTTTAATGAAAAGCATAAGTCAGGCCACCAAGACATCCATGAATCCTCTGAAGGAGCTACAAGCTTCAGCAACTGAGATGGGAGAGACTGTACATATAGCAAGTGTTGCCTGTTGTACACCAGTCAAAGATGTATGGGCTAATGGCAAAGAGAAAGCTACTGCTGAAATTAATCTCAACTGGAGATCAACAGAAGGCATGAGGAAGACTCTGAAGTCAACTGGAAGAAAGTTCTTTGGCCCGATGAGACCAAAATAGAGCTTTTTCACCATTAACTACATGCTATGTTTGGAGAAAACCAAACAATGCAAACACACCATCCCCATGGTCAGGCATGGTGGTGGCAACGTCAAGATGTGGGGGTGCATTTCGGCTTCAGGCACTGGAAGGCTTGTAAAGGTAGAAGGTAAAATGAATGCAGCAAAGATGAGAGAAATCCTGGAGGACAACCTGATGCAGTCTGAAGACAACTGAGACTTGGGAGAAGATTTGTTTTCCAGCAACACAGCAACTCAAAGCAAACCGCTAAAGCTACACAGAAATGGTGTAAAAACAACAAGGTGAATGTTCTGAATTTGCCGAGTCAGAGCCCAGACCTAATTCCAACTGTGAATTTGTGGCTGGAATTGAAAAGAGCTGTCCACTCACAATCACCGTGCAACCTGACAGAGCACAGCCTGAGCAGTTTTGCAAAGAAGAATGGGGTAAAATTGCCGAGTCCAGATGTTCAGGCTGATTGAGACCTATCCACTCAGGATCAATGCTATAACTGTAGCCAAAAGGTGCAGCTACTAAATGCTGACTTGAAAGGGATACTTATGTAATCACTTATTTTACATTTAATATTTAATTGACTGACATTGCTTTAAAGAAATCTGTTTTCATTTTGACATGAAAACCTTTATTTTAATTCTTATCAATAAAGCCAAACTAAATTGACTACAAGATTCAAAGTTGAAAAGCAACAAAACAGGAAAACTTTCACTTTCACACTGCAAGAAGTGTAATGTGAAGCAAGGTGGATTATTTCAAGCCTGATTGGAATGCCATTCAAAGCAAAAAACTACCTCAGATGCCTTTGCCAGTGTTGCGCCACATGAGAAACGGCAGAGAGAAATCACTGATGCGATCATTTTTCACCTCGCAAAGGGCATGATTCCAATTAACACTGTTGCCGAAGAGGGTTTTAAAAACATGATCCAGTGGCTTGAGAGGCGGTATGTTACACCATGAAGCACCTATTTTTCTCAAGTTACCGTTTCAGGGCTGTATGAAAAATGGAAGATAAAACAGAGTTGACACAGTGGAATATGATGCAGCTACAACGGATTTGTGGTCCAGCAGGCGTTTTACATAAATCTCGCCATTCGCTATAATAATGGGGAACAACAGCTGAAAAGTTGCTGTTTGCAACCAGCATTGTTCTCAAATGATCATACAAGTTGAAATATCACAATGGGGATAACAGAAGTATTGGCTGCTTGGGGTCTCAATCAAAGTCCAGTCTGTATAACAACAGACAATGTGGTAACCATGGTGAAGGCTGAACTCGTGACCAGACTGCAGAGTTTTGGTCAAATGCTGCTTCTTGTGGTTACACCTATGCTATATCTACTAAAAAGTTTTTTCATATATCACAGAAAAATAGAATATCTCTAAATTGTGCAGCCTTTTTAATCTGCAACAGAGCAAAAATCCCCACCAACTTACTGTATATCATGAAAGACAAATTACACTTCTCAGATGCAAAGCAGACCATGATTCATCATAGTTTTGTAAATTTGCAAGATGTTATCTTTCAGGTTGACAAAGAGAAACTGGTGCAGATTAACCACCAGTAGATGTGCACTACTGTAACCACTGAGGAGGAAACAAACCCAATCAAAACAAATTAAACTAAAGCTATGCGGGTTTTAACATGGGTCATTCCAGGGGCCTTCTGCTTGACCATCTCTGATTTGCTTGAAACTTTTTTTTTTTGGTCAAAAACTTTGGATATTTAAAATGGTATCTGTGAAATTTTAGCTGAATATACCAAGTACTTCTGAGACTTTTTCACACATTTAAGTTCAAGCTATGTGTGTGGATGTCAGTATCTGAGGAATTGCTAAAGATATATTATTTCATGTTTCAACGTACTTGTCCAGTATTGCGGATTCTGAATCAATGACATGAGAGTAACAATGTATCTGCAATATTTCCTGATACTGAGATTGTCATCCAAACAAAGCCTCAATTTCTAATATGCTGAAAAAGGTGGTGAAAGTGGGTCAAAAGGCAATTTTTAAAAGTTTTATCTCAGAAAGTACTTGATATATTAAGCTAAAAAATTCACAAATCTTTAGAAATATCCATGTTTTATGCTATAAAAATGTCACAGATGGTTAAACAGAAATTGTTCTAAATATTTGATACAGCACAGAATAAAATCCACACTGACATAGATCATGCAGGGCCAGTTCTTGCAGGACAAATTATTTTTCTCAGAATCTGACCCAAATTTACACAAATCTTGTAAATTTGCAAGTTTTTAACCCGCCAGAAGAGAAAACACAAGTAGATATGCACAAATGTAACTGCTGAAGAGAGAAAGAATCTAATTAAATCAGTTTAAACTAAAGCACTGTGGGTTTTAACAAGGTTAACGGGAGCGAATGATGTTACATCAGCTGAAAAATCCCCGTGCTAGCAGTTAGTTACAGACTGAATAAGATTTTAGGTTTCTTCCTTGGAATCTCTTGGTGAACTGACATCCACAAGTAGAGCCATTCATTTAAAATCATATGACACCAGGCTTAATTAGCATTTACCTTCCCTGACCCTCACCTCCTGTAGCTCCTTCATAGATAGTCTCACACAGAAGGAAACATGAGATCAAGTAAGTACACTTTTTTATAGCACATTATAAACCTCTTTTTAAGTACTGTTCAAGGTATGAAAAAATTTTTTAAAAAAGCTCTCTGATTAAAAAAATAGGTAAATGGAGCATGAGTTCAGATTGTTTTTAGCAAACTAGAGATTTTTAAGTTAATTAAGATGTTGGAATGATATACAGTGTGCACTCATATTGGTGAGACAATTTGACTAACTGAAATTCGGTTTCTTTTAAAATCATCTCCACAAAAAACAACAAAAGACTCAATAGTCATTTTACAACATGAAATTAATAAAATTAGACTAATGAACAGATTGATCACCACAATAGAGGCAATAAAAGTACATTAGCTGTAGTCCTAAACGTCTTTCTTTCTAATTACGAGAACCTCGCACACATTAGGTGATTCTTTTAGCCTCTGGCATGCAGCCATGTGAGTGACTGGAGGAGAATAAATGGCTTGCTAGGCTCCGTAATGGTATCATCACCTTCAGTGTTTAACAGTGCAGCGTATTCACACTATTGATTGGATTTACGGTTCACACAAACAGGCGTTACTCTTAGCGTGGCAGAGAGAGCAGGGTGACAACGGAGTGCTAAGACAAACTGCCAGCTTGTAGGGTCCATTATTACATCTCTGCATATCTCTAACACCTTTGTCTTTGACATACACAGATGAGCCACAACATTAAAACTGCAAAGAGGTTAACAGCAAAACATGGATCACCCCCTTACAGTACAATATTCTGCTGGGAAAGCTTCGGTCCTGGTGTTTAGGTGGATGTTAGTTTGACCCGTCCCTATGACAAGCCATTTTAGTATTTAATACCTAGCCTGGATATGTATTACTGATATCAGTAATAGAATTCTCCCAAGAACATTTCAGATATGAACACTGTCGTCCTTCCAGGACAAATGACTCCACTTTTACCATTCATGCGTTTCTCATTAGAGATATCGACACTGCAGCTGCGGATACCAGCAATGTGAATTGCAGATAAGTGCAGCTGAATTATGAATGATGGCAATTCCATTTTCAGATAACTACAGCTGAATTGTGACTAGTCATAATTCTACTTCAAGATATTTTTAATTCTCCTAAATTCAATGCATTTAAATTGTCTATTTTATGTATCTTAAATTGAGTTTGAACTAGTCAAAATGATGCTAAAGTTATCTCAAACTGGAAGATTTAGACTTTCAACAGTGTAAAAAACAGGTCCACTTCTTTGCCCTAATTTTTGTACATGAAGTCTTCTATAATTATAATGACATTTAAAGATATTAAGAATTATTATTTTTTTTTAGGAAATTCCTCATGGATAATACATATACTACATATGGAACGATTTGTACAACAGATGAAAAAAGTATGGACTTCAATTTGAAGCTCATAGAAAAACATCTACAGGTAAAGAATAGCTAAACATGGACATATACTGCAGAGATCTGTAATTCAATTCTTCCTCATCAAAAAGAGCATTTCAGATATCCACATCTCATTACAAAAAAGCTACAGATATCTGTGAGCTGAGTGCATCTGCAGCTGAATAGTTCTAGTTCCATATACCTTCAATTTCCTTGAATCTCTTATCTCTAAAATCTCACATGAAAGTTAAACTACTCAAAATTACGCTGTAGATACCTTAAACTAGAAATCTGAAGTCAAAATATAAGTACAGATATCCTGAATTAGAGCTGAAATAGTGTTGCAGATATCTGTAGTTGTTCCCGAAGCTACAGCTAGCAGGAGGTGGTTTTCTTTTTAAACCTACTATAGCACTGCAACCGTAACCGTCTTTCACAAGCTTTTACTGCCACGTCAGAGCAGCCTGAGGACAAAGTTTTAGTAAATTCCCCTCACATGTCTCTAACGAACGAAACTCTCCTTCTCCACAAAGTCTTCACCAATGAGCTCTTTAAATTTCACAGCATTTTCTAACAGTCTCATCCAACACAGCAGCTGCTATTACTTCTGCTACCACTGTTCAAGGGCTACGATGAACAAACATGAGCAATGTCAAGCACACAACAATCTGAACTAGTAATAGTCAAGATATCTGTAACTATTATCCTGACTAGCCCAAAATGAATTACAGCAATCAGTGTGGTTTTCATTGGTCAGAAGGAGATTACTGTAATAAAAATTCTACTCTAGACAATGAGCTTTTTTTGTTTCTGTCAAACTTAGTTATTAAATATTAAAACAGATTGCCATACGTCATGCAAAGAAAAAAAAAAGCTCTGTCGTTTTCACTACATCCCTGATAGACTTAAACCTTAGACAGTTCAGCTGTAGGCCACAGTTTGGACTGCTGTTGGAAAAAACATCAGAAAAACATGTAATAAAATGAGTAAAGTATCAGTTTGGAAAATTCTCTGATCTTCACGGACATCCTGAGAGAATTTACCAGATGGCTTGCCTCACTGTCTTGATCATTCCACTCAAAATTCTTGAGATTCCAGGACCAGCGGGATGCATGAAATTCAGCCCTCGCTCTGCAAAACTTTCCTCTTTCTGCTTGTCTGACCGCTGCTGGATTGTTCTGGCCTCGCTTGACCTCTACGCAGTAACATAACATGACCTGATAACACAGCACAAATATTGGATATATATATATATATATATATATATATATATATATATATATATATCTTTTCACCTTTGCCGGGGCACATGGCAAACACATAACAGCACTCTTAGACTGACATGGAAGAGCACTGTCACAGAGACACACTTTCACATTCTTGTTCACGAAGTCCTGTCAAAATGCCGTCAAAGGGATGTCAGCAGGTTCCTTCGAACACTGTGTGATCACAGCGAATGTAAACGCAGCAGACAGCAGCCCTCCAAGCAGCTGTGGAGATGATTTATATGCATGTAGATTGAATGTAAGAGTGCATATACACACACACACACACTTCCTCGCTGCTGTCTCTCAGCCATGCCTCCCCACTCACTGTATTTCTAATCGGGCATGGCAGAGGACACCTCAGGTCTCCTCTGCATTCACAGCGGCCCCCAAGGCCCTACTGCTATGTGTGCGCTGCATGTGCGAGTGTCAGTTTAGTTTATGTTGGGCGTTAGTCTCTTTGAAGTCTCTTTTAAACATCCTGGCTGCACATGACATTAAACAGACACAATCCCGCATCCACCTCCATCGCCGCTCGCTCTACCTAATCCATTAACATATCACGTTGCCTCCATCTTTCTTTGTACATCTCCATCCTGGCCATCTTTCTCTCTAAGCCACCCCACTCCCCCTCTACTCTACCCCCGTTCCTCTCTCAGTGATGTTGTCTCCTTTCAAGAACGGTTGCCATCACTACTACCCTACAAGAACACAATTTCCCCCTTCACATCCTCCACTGTGTCTCTCCTCATCTTACCCTCCTCTCCTCTTCTCTTCTCAACAGGGCTTAATCCCCCTTTAGAGATTGCACAACCACCGTTTCTCACGACCACTTGTGGAAAAAAAAAAGAGAGAAAAAAACTCTGGATCCAGAGCTGCACTCGCTTCACAATTTATGACCGAGAGCACGGAGCCTCCCTTCTGGGGATTTTATGTTTACATGTATAAAAGAAAATTAAGAGGAAGGGAGGTAGATAGTATTTGTACGAGGGAGTGCTAATGAGAGAGGAGGATTTGTGTTACTCATCAGCACAAAGTTTGTGAGGCTAATTCATGTAATAAACCGCTCACATAGTTTATTTGCTCACTCTCCGTAAAGCGTGATTTACTTTCTCACAGATGTCATTTAATAAACAACAGTGTAAAAATGCATGCTGCTATTTGAAGCATCTTCAGTGATAGAACCAGAGACTGTGCTATTCAAGTGCATGAGCTGTCCTTGGGTCATATGGGCCTGATAAGCTCAACAGTTTCCAAGACAACGCTGATGGGAGCGCTGATTTTCTGAACAGTCTTAATGCCTTTCAACTGGAGCAGAACAAGGCACAGGCTAATATTAGGGGAGTGAAAGAGAACAAGGTGGCCTGGAGCTCTGTCTCTGTGGCTCTCTGTGGACTAGCTGAGGTACACAGGCCCTTCTGGCGAAACGGCAGGGGTCGCTTCATATTCAGATCATAACCTTGACTGCAGAACACAGGCGGGTCCCGTAGAGAAAGTAAAACAAGGCAAAGACTGGGACAGGGTGAGGCGGTACAGTGGATCTGCCTATGGATGTATTACAGAACATACTGTGCACCGTCAACCAAAGTATGAGTGTCTTAAAAAGTTTCCCTTTGTACTGCTTTTCAACGTTGAATCATAGCCAATTTAATTTGCCTTTCTGGACAGGAATGTACAAAAAAAGACAAGACTTTCATGTCAAAGTGAAAACAGATTTCTACAAAGCGAATGTCAAGCAATTAGAAATATAAAATGTAAATTAAGTGATTGCATAAGCATTCATTCCCTTCAAAGTGACTCACCTAATTCAACACAGGTGCAGCCAATTGGTGCTAGGAGTCAAATAATTAGTGAAATGGAGATCATCTGAGTGCAGGGAATGTGCCTCAAGTATCTGTAGTATAGACACCTGCACCTGGAAGATTCAGTATTTGATGAATCAGTAATCCTGGCTATAACTATGGCATGAAGACAAGACAACAATCCGAGTGGCTCTGTGAAAACGTTACTGAAAAGCATGAGTCAGGGGAGAAGTCAAGGAAATTTCCAAATCACTGAATACCCCTCAAAGTACAGTTAAATCCATCAAGACAAGGAAGGAGTATAGTATATGTGTAAATCTTCCGAGAGCAGGCCGAATCCTCAAAAATTGAGTGACTGAAAAAGAAAGAGACCTGTTATGGAGGCCAACACAACACCTGTGACTATTTTGAAGGAGTTACAAGTTTCAGCAAATGAGATGGGAGAGGTTATGCAATAAGCAACTCTTGAATGGACTCTTCAACAGTAAAAGCTTTATGGGACAGTGGCAAAGAGAAAGCCACGGTTAAAAAGCTCATATTAAGGCTGGACTAGAGTTCTCCAAAAGGCATGTGACAGACTCTGAAATCAACTGGAAGAAGATTCTTTAGTCTGATCACACCAGAATTGAGCTTTTTGGCGAAATCCAAACACTGCACACCATTATAAACCACACTGTGAAGCAGAGTCGTGGCAGCATCATGTGGTAAAGCCTAGTGGCAGCAGCATCATGATGTCAAGCATAGTGTTGGTGGCATCATGTGAAACATGGTGGTGGTGGCATCATGTTGTGAAGCATGGTGTTGGCTTGTTTCTACTTGCTCAGACCAGTCACAATGAGTGGAGCAAAGCCCAGGATGCAGGAACCATGTCCCTGAAAAATAATTAATTGTGTTGGTAGAACATCTGCCAGCTGAGGGACGAGCTCTGTCACTAAAATTGATAATCCCCGACTCAATGATCCAAATTCTCAGCAAAACATTAAACATTAGCTTTGGAAGGTTGCTAGTCTGGGAGACTGTTGATAGACTTTTAAAAAGAAGTGTATACTCACAGTCTACATCCAGTGAGTCAGACAATAGTTTTTCTAAAGCCACCAAATGGAAGCAGGAGGTGCAGAAGTTTACTTCACTCTCAGACCACTTTAATTACAAAATCCTGAAAGATTAATGTGGAATTTCTTTCCTGCAACGTCCCCTCCCCAAAAAAATGCCTACCCCAGCTTTTGGGATCTTCATCAGCAGCGTTATTGGTTTTATGTAAAATAGAAGTTGATTTCTGCATCGCTATTACATGTTTTTAGCCCTAAAATAAAGATTTTGGTAATGGCCTCAAAAAAATCAATACAGTGCAATTTTCTTATGTTAGAAAGAGAGTAAGAGAGAGAACAAAGTTTGAAAAGTCAGTGGAAAAAAAGGCAAAGAGTAAAACAGAGAAGTGCCCATGGCAGCGTAAAAGTCCCAGTTGAAATTGATTACCAACGCAAAACTTGGCTCATGAGCAAAGTAGAATTAAACACTTCAATCTCCAATCACTGGGGCATTTTTGGCCAAAATCAATACACATTAGTGTCAAGGGGGAGTTCCACCGACGGTTGAAGAGAGCGCAGCTGCCCATCCACACCAGAAATACCACAGACACACACAGGCGTACAGTGCATGTATTAAAATAAAGCAGATACGAAAACACGCAAACCACAGCATCATGCCCATTGGTCTATCGGACACCAGTGTGCCGTTATTGCTCTTCGTACGATTCCACATTCCTTGATTTTATCTCCTCCTCTCATACAGACATGCTTTCACCTCATAAACATGTAAAGGTACAGAACAGAAGCTTTGACAACACTGATTGTGCAAATAAATACACCAATTTACACACCATCAGACTGCGTGTTAATTGGTATAAACACATGCTCAAGCACAAACAACCAGATCAAATCGTAAGACTTACATGCTGAACCCGGCAGGATTGTGTGTGTCTGGCTCTCTTCTCATAATATTACAGCAGCTGACTGTTGCCAACCAGGCAGGATTTACGAGACTCTGGCATCACAGCAGGATCTCACTTTAACAGTCTACTTTGATGTCTTTCAGAAGATCAAAAATGTGAGCAATGTTTCAAGAATTGCTTTGCGCTTTTACTTTTCAGAAAACGCTCTGCTCCAATGTAACCATGTAATTTTTATGGCTGTATAACTCTCTGAACCCAAACTGGTTTCTGGGTTTTTTCATTTGTTCCCGTCACATTTTTATTCACTGTGGGCTCATTTTTCATTTTTCGCAGCAATATAAAGTCTTGGCTCTCTATGAAAACAGCACAACTCAAAAGTATTAACCCCATTAATCATATAAACAAAAGAAGAATTCCTTTAGTTTTTTACTTAATAAAACATTTTAAAAATGTAATCAAGATGTGCAACATTTTTCTAAGTGCTCAAAGACATTACCAATACTGAAATAATGCTGACCCTAAACACCAAACATATTTTACGACTTAGATTCTTTGTTTCTACAAAGGGTGAGCCGTGTCACTTGTGGTTTCACAGCTGCATCGAGGGCCGTACAATTTTAAAAATCTATTTACAGAATCTGGTGCAAACAATTTATTTTTAGCAAATATTTAAATGAGACACATAGAATCAGTTAATTTTGCTTAAATGTTGTGATTTTAAGCCTAGATTTGGAAATATTTTGGAATGAAACACAGTATGTGATTGAAGAGAAGTTCAAGAGCCATCAGAAAGTTGCAAATTTAATGATTTTTTTCTATTTTGTCATTTCCTCGCTCTCATAAATGGTGTTTAATTGCATATTTTAACAAGAGTAATACATTTTAAATGGAGCTAGGACTTTAATGTGTTAATTTTGATTAATTAATTGTTATGTTATTAAATGTTAAAAAATAACACATTTCATCACACCTTTCTCAGTTCCCTAATTTCTGGCACACTGGTAACACTGATGCACACTCCAGCCCATTAGGTGGCGGTAATGCACCTAAAGTCTGTTTTCCAGCTGTGAAGAAGATTTACAGGATGCACTGAGTGATCCCAGCACACAAGAAAGTTTGATGAAAAGTGAAGGAAGACAAGACGGCATTGAGCTTGTTGGATGGAAAGTTTTCTTTTAAAAATCTTCCCTGTGGTAGCTTGGATAAAAGCGTGGTTGTGAGCAAATTGTGCAAAAAACTGTTTTCTGATCACCGCAGCACTTCAAGCCGATGGTACCACCTCAATATAAAACATGTTGTTAGCATCAGAGCTAATGTTAGCTATGACAGTCCTGGTACTGGCAAACGGTGTGTCCATCCCATAATACACCATTTTTCAAGATACTGAAAGTCCTTGAGTTTACAAAAAGTCTTAAAATGTTGAATATAATCACTATAATTGAGTTTTCAGTAATCTGTAAATGTAGTAGACAGATGAAAAGCGCACAGATAAATATAAATGAAAAACATTTTTGTTGTTTAAGTTCATGTATATGTCTTCATGGATTCGTCAACCAAAATTTATCTGAAATGAAAAACTTTTCTTCATGTGTCAAATATTGCTATTAGACAAAAAATGCAATTAATCATGATTAATTAATTACATACATTTTTTAAATTGCGCCCCCCCCACCACTAATTTTAAACCCACCGGTTGATTTTCGGTTTCATGGTGTCAAGTCCAAATCTTCTTACAGTTCCATAGTTATGTAAAACAATGTTTGCGAATGTATGTATTTTAGGTTTTTTGAGGTAACAAGATTCCATTATTAACTGAACACAGGCACAAAAGATGCTCATCAATTGCAAAACTGCCCAATACTTTGCATGGCTTATATTACTGTTTAACTGCAATATTTTGGGTACTTTCCAGGTAGCTGTTGGTTAACATTTTTTCCAGAGTGAAAATCAACTAGCAAGTACCTGCAACACTTGACCTAATGACTAAACACAGACATTGCTAAATGTTTCTGTAGTTCTGAATGCATCAAAATGTCAGTTGTGCAGCAACGTATTGTGATGCTGTTGCTTACCTGCAGCCTTATATTACAATAAATCATAGCAGAATTATAGGTTATTCATCCGTGTGCCACCCACAAACGTTCATGCATCTTTTACAGACACTAATAAATCAGGAAACATGTCTTGCATTGACAGGATGAGACTTTATCGATACTATTTATCAGTATTGACACATATCAATATTCTTCCTTTGTTTGATAGGATTAACATTTATAAATACATGCAACAGTGTTTCATCTGTTATTTGTTTATAAAAACTTCAAAGTGGTGTTTCTGTTAATTGCTGTTCACTGGGAGCGAGAGAGAGATAAAAGCCGATTTATGGTTGTTGATTTATGTTGTGTACAAGATCAGCTAATGACTGACTGACTGTTTAACATGCAGCTCGTGTAGGAAAAGCAACATCCAGGGAGAGTTAGTGGCAGTGAGCCAATGAATGTGCAAAGGTAGTTCAGATGTTTCAAATACAGTAACAAATCAGATGTAAAAGTAAAAGAAATTTCAGAGCAGAGCTTTGTTGACCGGAGGAAAACAATAGAATTCAAACAGCAAGCTAAAGCAGAGTTAAATCTTAATCTGGTGGTGTAACCTCACTTTAATCCTCTGAAGCCCAAAACCCGCTGAGAGGTTTCAAAGGAATGCTATCTTCAAAAAAATCACCAAATTACACCCTTTATCAGAGCAAGAATAGTCAGACTTCCAACTTTCAAATGGTTTTTGAAGTCGTCAAGTTTGATGTGCAGCTCCGTTGGGAAAATAAACTAAATCTACGATTAAAATTGCAATATTTCATCACTATATATGCTATATGCCTTGTTTTAAAATTCAACAAAAATAAACAGTTTGTATTAAACAGAATCAGTAGTGCAGGCTGATTCTACACAGAGAAGAGAGATGGCAAGAGAGATTGAAATTAAAACATTCCGATAAATAAAATCAATGCAAAATGGTTTAAAAAAATTATACACAGAGGAGCAAGTTGTTGGACGATGCATTCAGCATGATGAAATATCTTAGAGTTGATGTGCAGAGTTGTGTGAAAAACACCCAGTTTGTAGAGGATGTAAAAGAGTAAATAGCTAAGAATCAATAGCATGTAAAGCCACCATTTTTCAAAGGATTTATGGTGTTTATAGCTGTGCCATACTACATTTTTGAGCTCTCTCCGCTTCCAACCACAACTGTGCTGTTTCCATAGAGGTAAAGGACTTTTTAGTGCAGTGAAAAATGAGCCCACAGTGAGTTAAAATGTGACAGGAACAACAAACGCTCAGAAAATCCAAAGCGACACACATATATAGCATACAGAAATAATATTATATAATTAAACAGTTGTGCATAATTTACAGAAATTATGCACAACTATTCGAGTAGATGCCAGTAATGATTTCAGAATAATCCTCAGGACAGGTAAACTGTGTCACAACACTGTATTTTAAATGAAGCACTGAGGTGCTACAGAGATGTCCTGACCTATAAATCAAATCCTCCAGACACAAGGGAGCCTCCCATAGGGGAAGCTATAAGAAGCACAGCAAACGTGTCTGCATTGGTCAATGTTATATCTATCATTCTATTGGTGGGGGACTTCTGAAAGGGTTGTTTCACAAAGATGTGAGAGCGGAAGTTTGCGAGCGCACAGAAGCAGTCTGAGTGGAAGAGATGCACTCAAACTGAAGCACAGAGCATTTGTGCAGCAGCAGTATATCTGAGAGCAGAAATACAGTTTTTAGCAGAGCAGATTTGCACCGGAGCAGGGGCTCTAGAGGGAAAACATCACAAATTCTCAATGTAAAATAGATAAATAATGCTCTCAAACAGAAACACCACACTCATCACAAAAGAAAGTGGGTGGTACAGTGCAGTGGTTTTGCAGTAATAGTCACAGCAATTTTCTGTGTTGAGGCATTTCATTCTGTTCAATAACATTTATTACAACATAGATCTGAGACTTTAGAGCTCTTGAAGTTTTAAAAGTGCCCAAAAACACACAGAATAAAGATAAACGATCTTTTTAAAGCAGTGTATTTTTGACATTTTTAAAAATGTGACATGTATGATAAAGTGACTGATGAAATATCATGATTTTAATTTTTCTGACAGAACCACACGTCACAAATGATTAGTTCAAGGACCATTACAGTTTCTAGCTGTCATATATTGTTTAATTTTGTAGATTTTAAAAAAATTGCTTCAATTATCACAAAATCTGGATGTAAAATGAAGAAATAATGCTATTAAACTGAAAGTCCAAACTCTTGAATAAAGAAAAGGAAAGTAAGCAAAGGAGGAAGTACTTACAACATATAACTGAGCCCTTCAAATATTAAGAGCCCAAAAACACACGCAATAAGACAAACAGAATCTGCTGTAAATGATTCATTTCTGCCAAATTTCTAAATGTGACATGCATGATAAGGTGATTCTGATGAAATATCATGACTTTAATTTTCCTGACGGAAGAGATGATTAGTTCAGGGACTGTTAGAAAGTTCAAAATACAGACAATTCCGTTTTACAGTTTCTAGCTCAGATAAAAGGTGTAATTTTGCAGTTTTATTTAAAAAAAAAATAAAAAATCTCATGCGTTTCAAACCCACTGGCAGGTTTGGAGGTTTAGAGGGTTAAGTCTGAACGTCTGACAGTGAGGAGATGCACTCAAACTGAAGCACAGGACATTTGTGCAGCAGCAGTATATCTGAATGCAGACAGTTTTTTACCAGATTTAAACATGAGCTGGGGATATTCGAGAAAGAGAGGGTAGGATTTTAAGTGGAAGCATCACAAAGTCTGAGCATAAAATGAAAAAATAATGTTCTCAAACTGAAACACCACACTCTCGAGTAAAGAAAAAGAAAGTAGGAAGAGCACAGAGTAGAGATTTAGTAGCGATAATAGCCATAATATGGGTATTTTCTGTAAGTGTTGAGACATTTCATTCTTCATCATTTGTAACAACAGATATCTCAGCCTCCAGAGGTCATAAAGATTCAACAGCATCCGAAAACATTCACAAGAAGAAAAACATGAATAACCCGCAGCTGAAAAATATCCTCGACGAGACACAGCGACACAACTTCAACTCCGAATGTTCAGCTTTACCACATTCGTACCTTTTAGAGTGATTTAAGGGGTCTCTGGTCAGATGTGCAGGGCGCTCCACCAGCAGAGGAGGCGGACCTTCAGAGATCCCACTTCTTGTTTTGCTCGTCACTCAAACATGCTCCTGGAAGAGGCAGAAGAAACAAGCACAGAATTAACATTGTTTGCTAAGCATGCGTGTGGCGGAGAAGAAATTTTGAGCAAACACGAAACTGAGGCAGGAAATACTGTAAATAATCTTTTTATGTCTGTAACGTTCACTTGCCGACAAATTTTTTTTTCCTTCAGATGGCCTGAAAAAGAGATCAACATTGTTCCGATAGCACCTCGAGGCACAAAACCGCAAAGCGACCACACGAAGGTACGAGAAAAGCTGCCACTGAACGGCCTCCAACACGCATCCTCCTTCCGCAGACACAATAATCGCACTCATCTTGCTCAAATCATCACAGAGTCAGACTCACAATGTCACCAGGCACGCTTCCAGTTCGTCATTCAGTCAAACAAGTCTTTGGAGAAGTTGTTGTCAGTCACTTACAAACTGACAGCCGGGCTCTGTATCTCTTTGTATTGTGTTATA
The DNA here is from genome assembly GCF_022539595.1 of Amphiprion ocellaris. NCBI lineage: Eukaryota > Metazoa > Chordata > Actinopteri > Pomacentridae > Amphiprion > Amphiprion ocellaris. The sequence continues at coordinate 5,971,972 of NC_072774.1, forward strand.
AATCAATCATCCTCCCTCTTTCAACACGCCTCCAAAGGTCAAACGCTACCAAAGACACTCTGCCAGCTCTGGAGTGGGGATAAAAAGAAAGCGAGGCGGAAGACAGAGGGATGAAGGGGTGCAGGGAGATGGGGATGGACAACTGTCGAATTCTCAGAACTGCTCATTGCACTGGATTAATCTGCTATTTTTGAAAAATCCACAGAGAATAAAGATGAGAGCGAATATGACTCAGTGTGGGCATATGTGTATGTGTGTCTGTGTGTCCTTCAATCTGGCCCTTGGCCTACTTTAAAGCCAAGTCATCACTCTGGTCCGCTGGGGCTTCATTTTGCAGCCAGTGTATATGTGTGTGCATTAAGAGTTTGCATTACAAGAAGAGCCATACTATAAATCTCTTCCTGCCAGCCCACACACTACTGCATTAGTGATAGCGAGGAGGCAGTGCTGCAGTGCAGGTATGCCTCAGTGTGTGAAGGGCCCTGGCCACCAAAGATTTCTGTCTCCTCCTGGACAAGTCATAATTCCTCATCTCCTCCTGTCTTTCTTACCCTCAAGTCGTGAGCCGTCTCTCTTTCTACCTTTTTTTGCACTCCTTTTATCTTACAGACACCTCCACAAAGTTTGACTGGAGCGTAATCCGTCTGCAAATTGGGAGCAGGACAAGCAAGAGCTTCTATAAATACTCATCAGATTCCCCTGACAATCACAAAATGAACCTACAGACCCACACACAACATTGCAGTACAAATAGCAACCCATCTGTCTTTGTCTGCAGCGCAAACCTCTTCCTCTCCTCATTCTGCTTTCTAGCTGTCTCATGCCGGAGTCATTGAATGACTGCTGCATGTCGGGGAGGAAAAGATCGAGACAGACATCACAAAGAGCAAGAGAGGCAGACAGAGACGTAGATAATGAGAGAGTAAGCACTGTACAACATGTTTTGTCAATACTCTACTTAATTGTCATGCTAATAGGGCTGTCATTAATGACTCTTTTTCTATCTTATTTTGTTAATGAATTTATCAATTAGTGCATTATTCTACATGGCAAAACGAAAAGTAAAATGACCATTTCATTTAAGTTTCTTTTTACCTTGGCAAATTGTAGGCCATTGTATAAGGCTGCATGCACAGTATGAAGTGTAACCAAAGTTTAACACATTAAAGTACAAAACTGCAGAGTTAAATTACAACTTAGTAATGTAAAGTAAACAAGAAAAGCACTAAGGAAGCGCAGTACTCTACCAAGGCTCCTCAGTCACATCATTTCCAATGCTGAAATCTTGAAAAAAATTCATGGCAGAAATCACGGCACCATAGAATGTGGCCATTTAATACAGATGTACCCATAAACAAAATGACCCTGCGCTGAGCACAGGCATGTGTGTATATATGCAGCGGGTGCCAGGAATTGATGGGACTCGGAAACACGCCCACAATTTAATCAATTGTTCCTTGTATCATTTCCGACAGATAAGTCCCGATAAGTCCACAGTGGTCGATTTGTAGTAGGATCGCAATCATGTGATCATTAGCAGGCAGCTGATGCAGTGTTCACTTGTTGTCACAGTTACAGTGACATCGTGCTGCTATCTCGCAATGATACAGAAATCTTGAACAAATCTGTGGATCCAGTCTATACACCGCATCACTACCTAAATCTAATATATTGGTCCTTGTGTCATTTGTGACCTTCCCTTAAAAATGTCATCCAAATCCGTTTGTCTGTTTTTGAGTAATGTTGCTAACAGACAAACAGACGGACACATAGATGGACAAACGCACGCCAATCATCACATAACTCCGCTGCGTTCCTTGGCGGAGTAAAAAGAGGTTGTATTGTTTAAGTTAGTAGTTCAACTCCAAAAGAAATCCAAGTTTCTATTTAACCCCTGATCAAAGTGAAAACGTTTGTGTTGAACAAACTGCAAATTGGACACAGCGAAGGTTTTACAAGACAGCTATTAAAACAATTTTTTTCTCTGTCTTTGGTAGTAGATTCAAATTCGATGAAAATATAGGTGAATTCCTAGCACAGCCATGATTTCAAAACTCCTTTTTGGTAAGTATGTCAGATGTGATGGTTTAAAAGTCTGTCTTTTAGCAGTGCAGAGCAGCAGATTGAAAGTGACAGCTAGTTAGCATGCAGCCCTAATGACCAATGTCTCCATTTCATACTAATTTTATTGTCTGACAACAAAAACAGAAAACCGTGTAAATGAAAACAACTTAGTTTGGAATCCCACTGTATTAAAATGCAGTTCATGGGAGCAGAGAGAGCAAGAGAGAAGTAAACATATGTAAAATGTCTCTACGTCAGATGGAACCTGTGTTTTCTCTTCAGGAGCTAATGCACTCTGCACAGTGTGGTGAACAAGCCACTTTTTTTGTTCAGTTATTTCATGAAGGACTCCTATATTTTGGAAGCCTTGATTCTTTGGAAAATTTGTCATCAAACTGAGTCAAACTCTGTTGTAGCTGCCATTTTCTAAAACTGCAGCTGACCAATGACTGGAGCCAAAAATGACCGATGAGGAAAAACGTTTGTGATGATGGATTGAAGCAGTTTAGAAAAAAGTAAACACTGTGTCAGCTGAACATATTAGCATCAACGTCATCATCGATTATGCCAACTAATCATACCAGCCCTGCTTGCTTATAAACCAAATTTCAATTTGAACATTTCAGCGAGGAAGAGACTCCAGATCACTAGTTTTACAGGCTTCTTTCCAGCAGTGCAGCAAAGGTGGGAGGTCTTCCAACATATGCTACTACCTCAGCTTTTCCTACACCTGGGCATTAACTGTACTCTTATAAAATGTAATCTCTGCCCTTGAACCTTTAAAGCCACAAAAAAAGTGGAAGTTATAGAGTGTGCTGCTGTAAGACGGACCCAAATATGCTGACTTTCGACGCAATGAAGCACACACCTTGTTCACATCAAGAGAGGATGTCGCAGTGGTCACAGATGGACACCTGGTCAGATGCAGAGCAAGTGAGCAGAAATGGAGCTGTCCAAACAGTGAGCTGTGCCAGTGAAACATGCCATTATGTAGGCCAACACTGCACTGACACAAGCATCCAGAGAGACAGAAATGTGCTCTGAGAGAGTGCACTCTGCTGCAGGTTAGCAGGACTGGTGCTGCTGCGAATATTTAGTTTAATCCATTATAAAAGTAACTTTCAAACTCTGATCATAAAAACACAGGAGTCTGTCCGATGTCAAGATGATGGGCAGCTTTTGTGCGACTTATTAATCTTGTACGATGTGCTAACTCATACCGCACATTTTAATCAAGCTTTCGGCACAGCCAGAAGCTGCGACCTCTCTGCTCACACTGTATGGGTCAAATTGAACATAGATAAGCACAAAATCCTCAGCACAATTATGGCAGAGTATATTCAAACTGCCCTGCTTTAATGATTAATATAATTATGAATATGGTGCATGATTGTTAACCTGCTTAACCCCAAAACTTGCCGGCCAAAATTATACCCTTTATTATAAAGAGAAACAGTAAAACAGAAAGAATCACTGGATTTTCTGCCAGTCCTTGATTAAATTATCTGTGACATGTGGTTTGATCAGAAAAAGTAACCAAATCTAAGCTTGAATCACTTTATTCTACATGTTTCATTTAAAAGTTGGCCAAAAATAAAGTTTGCATGAGCCAGATCCTGTAAAAAATGGAAAATGTTGCACTCCTCACTACAACAGAGAATCCATAAATGTCTCAGCTGTGACATACAGTCACATAACAAATATTCAATTAAAAACAGTATTCAGAGGAGCAAATGTCAGCAAGTTGTTGGAAAGTGATTTTATGCATTTCCTATCTTGCCTTCTGCGCCAAAACATACTGAAGTGTGACCCCAAAACCACAGATTTTGTGTACCCTGGTGCCAATACTAATAAACAAATGAAACATCAGCCAGATGTGACTGATCCACTTTTGCTGCAGTGGGCTCACATTAATACCCTAAATCCTCAGATTAGAATACAGCAAAAATTGATCTTGTGCTCATGAATAATAGCTAAAAAAATCTCATAACTTGTCAGTTTTCTAGCACAATATAATTAAAGTGTGAGTAAAAATTAAGTGCACAAGAAGTTGCAGATGAAATGCTCGGAGTTACAGTTCTAACTGATAGAGCAGTGAGTCAGTGTTAAGATATTTTTAAATCTGTTTTTAAAAAAAAAAAAAAAAAAGTCCCCAGTGCAAAGGTGGTATTCTGTTTTGGAACATATATTTCACAATTAGGACAGGAAAACAAAAACATACCTAATTCTCTGCTACAGTCTTAAGTGGTATCCCTTTCTTTTGAGTGCCTCCTTACTTCTCTTCATTCCAGCTGTGAGCAGCTGTGAACCAATGCAGAGAATGCAGCACAGCAACCAAAAGGTTCAGTTCTCGGCATCCCACCCTACTCTTGCCTTTATCTCTGTCCCTACAGAAAACTCCCCATTATTAATCCATTCAGACTTACAGTCTCTTCTCCCACATAGGCCTCTTTCCATTTAGCCTGGAGCTACGTAATTCCTGTCGTAAATCCAAAACACCAGTGACGGAGGCAGACTAACAAACATGGACGAGCTCATGGGTGTGGATGAGGTAATTTCTGCTAGCAAGCATAACTTCATGAAATCTTGCACAAACAGAACATCATGAGGCGTAAGCATGTTGACACATATAGCACCTTGCAAAATAACGTTGACATGCCAAAGCATGCTTCCTCTGAGGCTTCAAAGCCGGGCTAACGCCACACAAGGTGGAGGGGCTCTGAAACAATGTCTTTTATGGACAATTTAGAGGTTAGTGTGGGAAGAGCTAAAACTAACAGTCAAATCGGTCTTTCACAATTTCCTAAGCTCAGTGTGAACACAGTGTGACCAACCAGCCATGTCCAAGCATTAAACCTAACTGTTCTGCTGTCTCCCTGAAGACTTCCAGAGAAAGGCTCAGAGACAAGGGAAGACACTGGGTAAGACAAGCAGAAAGGTCTCTTCTCTTAAGGCTGTGCGATAGCTTGCTATGAGCATGAATTGTGTGTAAGCATGTGGGTGTGTGTTTGGGTTCCAGCCAGGGTTTCTGTATGTGTTACATGACTCTGTTTGTAGCGTATGTTGCAACTGAGGGAGTCCAAAGATGACATCTTTGGCATTAACAACAACAAACAGTGCTGTACTAAACCTGGGCCAACTGAACCTCCCCTCCACCTCCTGCCAGTCATTCCTTCAACCTCCTGCTCTGTCAAACCCCTCATGTCTCCAGTTGTGTGGGAAAGGAAGGCCCTGGAGGGCCCACAGCACCCCATTCATGCGCCAAATCCATGCTAAATAGGGACTAGAGGAAAGGCAACAAAAGATGACAACAACCCTATCACAGGCTGCTGTAGCTCACCATTTCTGACAGCTTTCCAGGGGAAGCCCAGGGAGGAAAAACAGGAATGCCAGGAATAGAGCGTGGAGAAAATAGGTAAGGAGCAGCTGCTCCCACCTCCCTGGACCCTCCACTATGACACACTCATCTAGAGATGAAACGCCTCACACAACAGCCTGTTTTGCTTTCCATAATAACAAAGTGCAGTGGGAGCTCGGTGCCTATCGCTTTCTAGAAATGCTGTATGCAGCCGCAGAGGGAGGCAGGGCAGGGAGAGGAAGAAAGAGGGACCAAAGGACAAACAGAAAAGGACAGATGAAAGGAGAGAGCAGTAGACAGAAAGACAGAGATCTGCTTCCTGTTTACAGAGAGCAGAGGAAACAGAGCAGCAGGCCGCTAGACCACTGTTAACAGGCGTAGCAGCAGTGACAATACAACACAGACTCACTACCTTCCCTCCTCTGTGTCCTGAATGATTACACAGACCAGATTTAGCCTAAAACTTCCACATCCATCCCTGCGTATCTTGGTGACATCTGGAGACGTCCACATCTCCGTGCTGTCTCTGTTCTGGCCGGCAGCCGTGCTAACAGGATCAAGCTTCAGTGGATGCGTGCCCCCAGCTGTGCGTTCAAACGCTCCCGGCAACATTCCCAATCCAGGACAGACTTCCTAGCAATTCTACCCAGCATGCAATCTCCCCCTCCTGTGACGCAGTGGCAATGTGTGGATTTAGCACATTTTCCAAGCAGCACAAAGCTGTGTTTTTTTTAGCTGCTGACATTAGTGATCTGATAATTTAATTGCCATGTAGCTCTTAGAAATTCATTTAAAAGATGCATAAGAGAGATTACTTTGAGGAAACATCTTAAGATGTGTTTTAAAGAAGCTAAAAAAGGGTGGAAAAGTCCAAAACAATTACATAATGACTCATTTTCTACCTTAAAAGCAGTGTCTGGCTGGTTAGTATATTTAGGGAGTTAACCATCTCAATCCCAAAAACTGCTGTTTGGTTCAAAACGCATGTCATCTTTAAAAATATCGCCAAAGCTACACCAGTTATCAAAGGAAGAAATTTTAAAAAACAGAAAGAATCAACAAATTTTCAACAGTTCCATCAGAAAAATGAAGACATTTAAGGTTAAATTTGAATTATGTCATCAAAACAACTTAATTGTACATCTTATTTTAAATGTTGTTAAAAATAAACTGTTTAGATCAGAGTCTGCAACAAAAAAAAAAGGTAAATATCCAGCTGAATTGCAGGCTATGTCAACATATAGCAGAGATGAGACAAAAAGAATGACTGAGAGCAAAATAAAACACTTGATGAACAGAATAAATGCAGCAGGTCTCAAAAAAAAACATACAGAACAGCAAACTGTCTGCAAGTTGTTGGAAGATACATTCAGCATGGTGAAGGATCTTTCCAGAAATGATGTTCAGAGTTGTGTGAAAAGCACCAAGTTTGTAGAGGTTGTAAAAATGTAAACAGTAAAATAATTATAGCATGGGGAGTCACATTTTTTTTCCCAGTATTGGTAACACGTGGGAGCTTGGTAAAATCCTGTACAGATTCCAGAATTTTGTCAAATTTTGGCAAAATAAATAACCAAAGAAATTCAACTTTCACTTGTTCTTTTGAATGATTCATGACATAACTCCGCTATACACCAGCCAATAAATTTCTGAGTTCTCTCCTTCTAGCCATGGTTGCACTAATTCCATAGAGGTGCAGGAATTTATATTGCAGTGAAAATTGAGCCCACAGGGAGTAAAAATGTGAGAGGAGCATGATTTACTATTGCTTTAACTGACTTTCATAAAAAGTCTATTAGATTTGGATGTTCCAACTTTAACAAACGCACATACAAGTGAACACAGTGACTAGAGCAATGAGGAAGATGTGCAAATAACCAAACTGAACTATACACACTTGCAACAGTAAATCTCTGCCCTTCAATGCTTACACAACATGCAACACTAACATGGAGCAAAATGTGTTAAATAGGTGCAGATATGCTAGCTGCTAATAGTCTAACAAAACGTCAGCAGTCCCCGAGTTAGCCTGACATTATACTGTAATGCAGTCTGTTGTTCTTTTACAGGAGAAAATGGCGTCTTTTCATATTGGCGTTCAAAGTGTGCCATTAAAGGCCACTTAACAAATAAAAATGCCCTCTACTAGCCGTTATCCATCACTGGCAGTCGGCGGCATCATGTAACCCGCCTGTCTGTTTGCATCCACGGTTCCTCATTAATCCTGAACAAATTTAACACTACTGGCCCAGTTCAAGTGGTTTGATCTATGAGACCGTATTTCAAAAAACTGACACTCAATAGGCTATTGGCTGCTGCAAAACGCACAATCAATCACCGGCCAAATATCTAAATTTACACATACAACTCTGCAGATGCACACACACACACACACACACACACACACACACACACACACACACACACACACACACACACACACACAGATACACACATTTCCTAAACAAGCCAGTCCTATCAATATTTCATTTAAGCAGCTCCGTCATGCAGTCAATAGCCCCGGCACACACACAAACACACAATCCTCGCCACACTACATAACCTCCAATAAGCCTTCATTGTGAGTTCTAAATGTTAAGCAATAACTTTGGCTTAATGGCTGCAGGTGGAATCCACTATGAGCTCCAGGCATGACTAATCTGGCCATCCTCTTCCAAATCTAACCTTATTAAGAAGTCATACAGATTGTCATCTCTATTCCTATTCTGCTCTGCCTCTGTATACCCTATCCTAATAAGATGAGCCTCACACACAGTTTAAGATTCCCATGTTTGGATGTTTTTTGCCCGTGTATGTGCACAGAAAAATGTCTGCAATGATAAAACAGCCAAAGCATTGTGCTTTGGGGTATGTAGAAATGTACAGAAAATGTACAAATTAAAGATCTTAAATGCAGGGTGGTTTGTGCTTCACTTTGTACAGCTGAGAAGCATTTTTTCCCCCTACAGCAAGTACAGAGGCAGTATCCTGCTGTTGTCTCTGCATGGCCTGTGGAGCTGCAGCCACACTGACCCACATCCCAGCCTCTGGCAGGTTACACTGCAGCACATAAAACACACACTCGCAAACACACGTGCACGTTCACAAGATACATGAGCACAGCGCATATGACATCTGTGGCTTCTCAAAATGCAAAATTTCTGATGGCTTAGCACACACGCCCACACATACTCTGAAAAACAATAGCTGTGTTGTTCTGCAGTCCATCAGCCAGGAGTGACTGTTGATACGGCTATCAGTGTGACCGGGCCAGAACAACTCGACTCAAGGAGTCCTCAGACAAACAAACACACAGACACTCAAGAGTAGCAGCCTGGTAGCAGATAAGAGCTGGAGATGGATGGTTGTGTATATGCGAACTTAGGGGGGAGTGCTGCACCTTTGTCAGAGTGAGCTTGGGGCAGATAGCTCACTGTGTCACACAACTAAGACAGAGCTGCCACTGCAGAGCTTGTCCTTTCTGTCCTCCTAGGTCTTTCATCTACATCCAAAAGGTGCAGATACTTTTCTATCTGGGATACAACTTGGGCTGATGAACATTTTATGTTTTAACTAACCTTCACACTAATCTTTGAAAAGCATGGTTACACTTCTGTTTACTTCTCTTTATGTGCAAAACTGGCTCATGCTGCCCTTGTTTGACCCTCAGAATCCAAAAATGTGCCAGTTGCTTTGAAAGGCATCCATCCATCCATTGTCTATCAATCCTCATTAGGGTCGCGGGGGGGTGCTGGAGCCCATCCCAGCTGACCTGGGTCGAAGGCAGGGGACACCCTGGACAGGTCGCAATCTACGATGTGCAAAATTTACCAAAACTAAGTTCAAAATCAGCTGCACAGTGGTTCAGTGGTTGGCACCGTCGCATGCGTGGGTTTTCTCCGGGTACTCCGGCTTCCTCTCGCAGTCTAAAAACATGTTCAGGTTAACTGATAATACTAAATTGCTTATAGGTGTGAATGTGAGCATACTTGTTTGTCCCTCTATGTAGACCTGCAAGGACTGGTGACCTGTCCAGGGTGTCTCCTGCCTTCACCCTGAAAGCTTGTTTAATGCTTGTCCGCGAGGTCCGTGCGGCTCAGTGCGAATGCCACGCCCCCTCATACAGTCCTTCTCAAGTGGAAAATTTCCACGTCTTGCACCTCCAAATTTTTGTAATAACGCAGGAGGAGACACACGGAAAAGCAGGACATCCTAAGTTCAGAAATACAAGCATGTATACGATTCATCACACCGAGATCACCGTGCTAACCAGGTTGTGAACAATTCACGGCGTGAAATTAAAAATAACTGCTGAAATGCAACTATTTGGTAAAATGCCATGTTGTAAGTGTTGTAAACAATGGCAAACTTCTTCTACTCTAGTGTAGTACTAGAGTAGACTAGGTAGACGCGCTTGCGATACACTGCCCCCTACAGTTTGGGAGCAGACACCGCATGAAGTATAAAGTCACACTTTCTCACGAGCGGATTTCCAAGCGTCTCATTTCCACGCGTCAAGTTCGTGTGGAAAGCATAACCCAGCCTGAAGTCAGCTGGGATAGACTCCAGCACCCCCGCGACCCTAATGAGGATTAAGCGGTGTACAGAGAATGGATGGATGGAAGTTTAATATCAATCCAATTCAGCATAATCACTTTATGTACCATATCTCACTTAAAAATTAAACAAAAATTAACTGTTTGCAATCCAAAAATTATGCACATCTTGTGGTAACTGTGAAGCTGAATTGCAGGCTGTTGACACAGAGCAGAGAAGACACAACAAGAGAAACTGAGAAAAAATAAAACATGTGAACAGTAACATGAATGCAGCATGGCTCAAAAACAGTATACAGAGGAGCAAGCTGTCAGCAAGTTGTTGAAATATACATTCAGCATGGTGAAATATCTTTCTCGAGTTGGTGTGCAGAGCAGTGTGAAAAACGCCTAGTCTCTAGAGGCTGTGAAGGAAAACAGTAAAATATGTACAGTATGTGGAGCTATCATTTTTTCCTAAGTAACACCTCTCCTCCTAGCCATGGTTGTGTTGTTTCCACAGAGTTACAGAACTTATACTGCAGTGAAAAAAATGAGCTCGCAGCAAGTAAAAATGTGACGGGAGCAAAGGAAGCCTAGAAATTGTTTGAGGTTTAGATGATTAAATGTAAATATTTTCTGGTTTCTTTCCTTCTCTATGACAGTAAACTGAACATTTTTGGGTTGTGGACAACACAAGACATTTGAGGATGTCAGTTTGGTCTTTGAAAAACACTGATGGATATTATTATTATTATTTTTTTTTTTTTACAGTTTTCTGACATTTTTTAAACTAAAATAAAAATAGATTAATCAATAATATTAAAAAAAAATGTTAGTTGCAGCCCTACTATCAGCAGTGGAAAAATCCAGAAGTTATGACTGAACTGACACAAAATACACTTTTTTTTTTTATAGTACACACTATCACATCCCGTACTCACTACAGAGGAGATTGACACAAGAACGCTGTGAAAGTCTCGGCTTTTCAGAAAGATCCTCAGCAACAAACTATACCGCACCAAAATAGCAAGCATATTTGGCAGCCAGTTTTAATCCGTGTTTGTCATCTTGATTTCTGCAGTGAAAATGAAACAACAGCTAACCACAACATAGCCTAGACTTGTACGCACTGGAAATCCATCTGCCATCCATTATCCCTATGGATTTTGCTGCTCGACTCTCAAAGTCCTTCACTGAACTAGACGTGATATTTGTTTCGTCAGTTGTTGCTGTCTGTTGATAATGGGTTTGACGACAAACTTTTAATCAGTGTCACTGCTAATCAGCATCATGCGAGGCAAGTGACTTTATCAACAGCAAGATCCTTCTGTTAACTGTGCATTGTGTAAGCAGTAATAGTCTTCAAATAAAAGCAGTGTGAGTCCATAACGAGGTGTCATACAGGTACAAACAGGTGCTGCTACACTGCATTCAGCCATTACAGTTTGACCAAGGCACTACAGAGGCTACAGAACTGGAGTTAATCTCTGTACGGAGCCTGCTGCTCCTTAACAGTAAGCCTGGATCAAACACAGCAGACAAATATCGCCACAGAGATCAATAATGTATAACTTAGCCTGACCACCACTGGCACACAAAATACCATTACTGTTTGATTGATGGCTACTGCATTCCGGTACAGGACTTACACTAAACATGAATATAGGGACCCTGATTAGAAGTTTACCTCATTATTGCAGCTTTTACCTCATATTACATAGGTGAAACATGAACTTCAGTATCTTATCTATCAGCCACACACTCAAGTTCTCAACTGTCAGGTTCTTGGAGGCAGCAAAAATCATTTTTCTCTGATAATTTGCATTTTTCAAGACTGACTTCATGAGCTCATTATCTATGACAGCCATAATGTATGACAGATTTTCTCCCTGGTTCATTTCTGCAGTAAAGACACTGGGAGATGCTGTCAGCTCGTTTTCACTTGTCATGAATTTATTTCCTCCGTGGCACCAACGCTCATTACACAAGCATTCAGACACTCCCGCGGGTTAAACTGGGCAAGTCAAATACACTTAAGGCTGATTAATAAGGAACTACTAACTATAAACCATTGATGTTTTATAGCCGAGTACATACCCAGGACTCCAGCGTGCAACACTAGAAAGCCTGATTTGACTTTTTTCAAACTAATTTTTGCTCATACACCTGTCAAAGTCAAGTGTGCTGCACTACTGAGTGGAGACTAGAGGCTTCTCTGTGCACAGCTTTGCAGCATCTACTGCGGATGTGAGGCGTCTAGGGAACATTAATAAATTGTAGCATCTACAAATGTAAGTGAGTTCCGCATGCGAAACGTTCCTGGGGCAACTCGAAACTGCGGCTAGCGAAAACAACCTTGGTTACACTCCCACTCTAAACACTCACGAGTCTCTTCATGCACATCAGTCACACCGTGCCACCCACCATCACAAGTAAATCCTCAACCTGTGGGAAACACGAAGATATCATGAAACTGCCCACACGGAAATGCATTTGTTGCCGAGAGTGCGGCCAAAGCTTGACTAGGAACAGAGCTCTTGCTGTCATGTTCCGAATTTCAAAAGCAAACATGAAATGTGCTGTGACAGGTGCGTGGCCACCAGAGCAGCCCACACAGACACATGGAGGAGTCAGAAATGCTAATAAAAGCTACCTTTTATTGACTTTTAGTCCAAGATCATCCTTATGAAACAGAACAACATGTTTATCTGCACCGTTACAATTATTTCCACAAATGATCACTGTGGTTATGGTAAAAATGTCTCATTTAGAACCAAAAGGTGTGGCAAAAAACTTTTGATATATAAAAAGCATGGCGCACCAGTGCATCAAATGTAGATGTTTCGTCAACCTGGCACCTATTTGAATGAAAACTGCTCACCTGGTACACAAGCCAAGAAAGCTATAGCTCCCAGGTTTACTTTGGTATTGCTTGGCAAGAGCCACTGCAGATGCGTTTCAGTATTTCACTTGCTAGAAACACCTGCAGACCTTCTATTGTCCCACAGACTTCACATTGGAATGACATCAAGCAACTCACTTATCAAAGGGAAAATATGAAATGTGAAAGAACCCAATGGATTTAAAATTCATAACATTCTAAAGCCGACCTTATTTGAAGTCTGAGGTGTTGCAGGTGTCGGTTTAAAGTTTCTCTATCTGTGTCTGTAATACCACAAGTGTCCACTGAGTAAAAATGCAGACTGAGTGGTGGTACAGATCCAGCTTCCTTTACATATCCATGCCTAGACTACAATGAAAACAGCTGCTGGTCTAGCAAACTCTGGCAACATCTACATTAAGACAGTTTCATTTTAAACCATAAAACTTCTACCTTTGGCAACCACACAATCTGAGTTTTAGGACCCCTAAATCTGAAATGTTTGGAAACGCTGCTGACGCCACTTCAGTTTGAAGACTTCATAGGTGCATTTTATTCTGGTTGTGCAAAAATCCGAGATTTCTGGAAACAACAATGGAGACACCCATGTTCTCTTTCTGTTTAAGCCTTCACTGTCACTACATTCCTTCATCTATTAATCACACTCCTATTATATGACTGTTTTCCCAGTAGAAAACAAAGACATCTGCCTTAACTAGAAGTGGTTAATTCAATTTAATAACACCTAAGGCTACCCTCTTGTGTACAAAAGCTAGCAGCTGTTGTGCAGTTAAGCAAAACTCTGGTCTTACTTTTAATGATGTCTGGTCTTCCTCTGCAGTATTTACGACAACTACACAACCAACCGCCTGCTTCATGTTTAAACCCACAGCTGCATTTTCAGTGTACATGAATGATCATATGATATGCCTTTCGGGGTACACCAGTATCCACAGAAATTATTTCTGAAATGCAACTAATGATGTAGCCCAAGACTACAAACGACTCATAACTTACCACTCTGTTACACTGTGAGGATGATCATGATTAACCATCAATAAATCAGTTGTTGTGAAAGATTTTACAGATGAAATATATGTTGGCCAATAAGGTAGAAAAAGAAAGTGCACACGTCAAAAACTGTATTGTAGATTAGCTGTAGAAGCTAGTTATGCCATGAGGTGGAGCATCTTGCTGTTTCCTGTAATTCCATGTTGGCAAGCAGAGAGCATTGTAGGGGTTAAGCTAGCAAGGGACACCATAACAAAGATTTACGTGGCGGTTAATGCCTCCCAGCCACAATACATATTCATGAAGAGCTCTAGTTTACAAGGATAGCATTCCTGTAACTGAATGTATAATGTGGCCGAGTTGCTGTCACTGCAAATATTATGTGTCCATAGTTAAAAATGGCTTTATCAGCATATGAAGAAAGACACCCTGTACATACTTTGTTGAAACAATTAATGAAACATTGATTTGATTGGTAGTACAGTTGACTATCAGTTAAGTAAACCGTTTAAAATCTGCATCCTTATTACACTGCTACTCTGCTGATCTGTTGCATGGCTATATTGCGAACACATATTTGTCAATTTAAGATCCCCGTTGCTTTTTCAAACCCAATTCACAGAAAAAATACAGCCTTGTACTTGGGTAAATAGAGTAATCTATTAAAACAGGTAGCCAGAAAAACTGAAAATTCCCCTTGCATTAAAGCCCTAAAAAGCCTGAGAGCTGGATGGACAAGCCAACACACACTCACAAACTGTGTGTAACTCATTAAAAAAGCATACAAACAATTATTCCAGACCAGTGGGAGCAGAGTTGTGTGTGCAAGTATGTGTCATACAATTGTTTCTTCGTGAGTCAGCACAAATTGGGCATATTCCACTTCCTCCCATGGCGATTTTCAGGGGGTTGGGCAAGAAGCACAGCTTTCACCATAGTAACGCTCTTTTTTTTTCCCTGTCGAGTCGTATCTCAGACTGAAATAGATGCAACATAAGGACACATGACCTGAACGCTCTCACAAAGAGGGGAATTGTTGGAGCTAAGCTGAACACCACGTATAGCATTACTCAGCACTAAGAGGCTGAGCTGCTACAGTCCACAATATTTCTCTCTATTGAGGTGCTCAAGGTGACTCTTAAAGCTTTGTAACGCCCCTGCACTGATTCTTTCTATACAGGAAATCATTTAATAAAACAAGCAGTAAATTAACTTCAGCTGGAGCTGCATATTGACAAAATAGCGCTGGCATGTGTAGGTGTAACAGAAATATGTAAAAACACATTTACAACAACAGAAACACATTGCAATGTGAGCTGTAATCCCCTAACAACATCTAGGTTTATTTGCATTTCACTCACATGATTTACATACAAACTAATCAGTAGTCAGTTGATTGATAACATGAAAAAAACCTCAATGCTGATAATTTTGTGCCCTGATACAGTGACTTTGACTGTATCAGGACATTCCAATAGCACAGATACATCTCAGCTCACCTACAGAATAAAAGCTCTTGCCGGAGGGCATTAGGCTTCACACAAGACTATCTCATGGTGGCCCTTGGCTTCCTAAACTATCGCAATGCTCTCTGCTTACCAACATGAAACTGGCAGTAGTTTGAATGACTGCCTACAGTGTTAAACAGTATGCAGAGGAACCAGTTACAACTACTACTACTTGTCAGTCTGTATCAGTTTAATTATTAACAGCAATTAACTGATTAACCAGTAATCACCAGACAGTGTTCTTGCTTCCTCTTTTACTCACTTGGGTTGAACTATGAACCCAACGTTGACATATTATATGATGTCAATGTCCTTAAATTTTTTCTTTCTGCAAACACCCCAAAACCAAAACATTCACAGACTATACCACACACCACAAACAAAGGCATCAATTTGAGAAAATGAAACCAGCAAATGTTTGGAATTCTACCATGTAAACTGACTAAATAGAAGATCAAAAGAGCTGTCAATTAATTTACTATACACTGACTAAAACCCCTTATAAAGTTGCCAGTGATACAGCTTTAAAGAGCTGCCAGAAACTACAGAGTTGGCATATGATACTATAGTATGGAGTTAATCACATTGACTGTATGTAAAGATGGACAAAACCTCCTAAGGGGATTGAACCGCTTTAGGTGCCAGCCTCATTTGCACATTAGAGGAAGTTTTTTGCCCCAGTGGTTGCCGCTTGATTCATCGCTACCACAAGCTTATTTGATCCAATGCCAAAAATAGGCTGAACTGCAGGCTGTGTTTGGACAGAGCAATGAAGAAAGACGCATGGAACAAATGAGAGACATTAAGAGCAAAATAATTGAGCAATGCAATGAATAAATGAATGAGTAAATGCAGAATAGCTCCAAAATGGTACACAGTGTAGCAGGTTGTAAGGAATTTGTTGGAAGATACATTCAGCATGGTGAAACATCTTTCAAAATATTGTGGAACATAGTGAGAAAAACACAGTTTGCAGAGGTTTTTAAAATGTAAATTGTTAAAGATCTACATGATCTAGAGTCACTATTTTTCCAGTATTGATAAAACTTGTGGACAGATGTTGTACATGTTGATTCCATGGTTGTTGTTTTTTTTGCCACTTTGGTGAAAAGGGTGATCTAATAATCCAAACATTTGTTTTGTCTTTTTATGATTTATGAACATGAGTTCTCTCTACTTTTAGCCGTGGTTGTGTTGTTTTCATGGATGTGCTGGACTTTTTACTGCAGTTGAAAATAAGACGACAGTGAGCCAAAATGTGACACTAGCATGAAAACTGCTCAGTGTTTACATTCATTCTGAATGTTGATCACATTTTTTCCCTGTTATCAGTGGCAATACGAAGCATCTTGTGAAAAACAGAAACAGAACACCATCCAGACACCGAGCATCACTTCATTTAGAGAAGCAGCTTATATTTGTATTTGATGAAAGTTCAGGGTTATTTTTGCCAAACTGTGATACAATCCAGTCTTAAACTACGCTTACATCACTGTGCTCTTACCTCATGATGCCATCGCAACTCAACAACACAGGGACATAAGCAACCAAACTGAGTACAGAAATAGCCCATTAATTCCTTGTCAGAGGAGAACCAATGCAGAAAACAAGAGACTGCAGCAAAGGAGTTGAAATAAACCTCCGCTGAATACTGGGCTAAATCCTATTTCCTTATCATTAAGCCAGCAGAAACACTGTGTCCATCCAGCTGAGCCACAGTGACTGTGACAGACTCTGAATCATCTGTACGGGCCCCTATACGCAGCTTAAACATACTGCGCCATAGCTTACGGTTGCCCATGGTTGTGCCTGCAGCCACAACATTTCCATCGAAGCTGTTTATGAGGAGTCAAAGTACAGCGAACGAGGCGGTGACACGCAAGGTCAATGACTGACTAACTCTTCACGTGAGGAGCGTGATTTCAACATCAACAATTAATACTCTCGAGCATGTGTGCTCAGTATAGGGTTTATGTGTTTGTGTTGGCCTTTAGTTGGTTCCAGCCTGAGAGGGAGTAGGGAGCTGGCAAGACTCCCTGGTGGCACTGGCTGACCCACTTCTACGCAACTCTATCCCTAATGTGACCCGCTGGAGAGCCAGAGGACACGCACACACAGGCCAATCACATGCGCATATGTGCACGTGCGAACACACTCGCAGCTGAAATTGTCTGACTACAAATCCTAGAGGACTGAGAGGCAGGAGGGGGAAAAAAACTGCTAAATGCTGCCAATGCATCTTTCTCATCCCTCTCTGTTTTCTGTTTCTCTCACTTTGTCTGAAGATCAACCATGTAGGTCTCCGCTATCTGATCTCGCTAAACTAGCCATCAACATCTGGAGTGGGTTTCTGTAAGGTCTACACTGAATCTTGGCTGCCTGTTACGAGTAGAATAGCTGATGGAATACTAAAAAGGCGAGATAAACAACATTTTTTTCCAATTAAAAACAGATACATTTAAATTTCAATCATATCAGTTCTACTTCCAATTCAACCAGGGGCTTTCTTTTGACCTCAAAACACTTTGTCTACATGCCTGTCAGTCTTTAATATTACTACAAGTAGTGCAAAATTTACTCGACTGTGCTTTCTGCTGCTTTTAAGTGTAGCAGTAAGTTTGACTGATGTAGCCTGATCAGACAACATTATTAAAAAGAAAAAACCCGCCTTAGTGAAGTACCGGGTTAGAAAGCTGTCAGTAATCAGATGCTGCACTGACAGATGATGTTTGTGCAATGTTTTCATGTGGGATGAAGATTTGATTTTTAAAAAACACACAAATTTCTCATAAACAAAGTTAACCTGACTGGAGCAGATAACACAAGAGGTGTTGCTACATTTGCTCCAGTCTGTTCATGACAATATGCATCCATATCAGTGATTTATAATTTCATTTCAGGGTCCCAGTTTCTCATTTACTTGCATTTGGTCTGCAATGAATTATCAGTTCTGTTATTATTTTTTGATTAACTTGTCAAATGTTTGGTCTATAAAACCACAGACTGTTGAAATTATTCAATACGGTGTCCTTGAGGTGATGTCTGGTGTTTGTCGCAACCAATACAGTAAAACTCTTGAGCATTCCATTTAAAGAGAATAGACAAGAGACAGGCTGATATTTTCTCCACACTGGAGAAACTGATAACAGAATTTGACATTTTTCTGGCAAAAATCGCTGCCACCTGTGCTGTTTGAGAAGCACTAACTAAATGATTATCTGAGCATTTTCTTCAGTGTTAAGCCCCTCTCAGACATGCAATCCTTTCCATTAATCTGATGACATCTGAACGTGTCGGCTCCGTGTTAACACCTAGTAGCATTTCATATCAGTTTCAGCACAACATAAGTCTCGACTGCATGTCATCACTTTAACAGATAGGCACACACAAGCAACATACATAGAAGTGTGCGAAGACGTTTGTGGAAGACCTTGACTACATTTCAACATCAGTATTGGTCCAGAAAAAGACAGTTTCCTTATTCGCTTTGCTCTACAGTTTCACATCTTTTACTACCTGAAACAAGCATTTTTAACAACCTTTACTGTGATGAAAACAGACTCACCAATAATGAGTCAATCCAGACTTTGATAAAATGATAAGAGCTGAAGTTTACTTTGTTGCTTACAGCTGTTTGTAAGAGTTTTTCCTCTGAGTTTATTAAATATCTACAGCATCAAACACTCGTACACATAGAGTAACAGTAGTAACTTCATTGATCAATTATAAATTATCCCTGATGTGGAGACAGGATGGATCAGAATCTAACAGCAGATCTGTGTCACAATGTGTACTTTTACTGTAGTTAAATCTTTCGTTACGTACATACATAGTAGTCCTCAGTTTGAGTACTGAGCTCCATCACACGGGATATTTGCTATTTTACTGCTGGTAAAGTAGTAGTTAGATTATCATAACATACAGACATAATTTTCAGTAGTAGTAAGTAGATGAGGCTGCTGTTGGTTTAGATTTAGTGGATGTACTGTCCAATCTTCCACAAACAGCAAATATCTGACATGTACTGTGGCTCTGTCCGCTAGTCTGAATGAAACCGTGAGGAATACTAAAAGTGACCGACGCCTGAATGTCATCGTTTTAACAGACTGATGAAGCCACAGTGATGTATTTTGTGTCTGAAAAGGTTTATAGTTACATTTTTAACCACTTCACAGCCTTTGTTTGGTTTTAAACAAGCTGCTGGGTTAAATAACACAACAAAGAGCAGAACTGCAATAAGTTCAGCTCACAGAAATGTGTGGTTTGCAGCTAAAAATACTAACCCGCTACTCGTATAATGTCAGGTCTCAGCGGCTGTGCAGGCAGGAGCCTGATGCTTCACCGTCTATTTACATATGTGAGCAATGGCAACGCAACAAAGCAGGGTGACCTAAGTTTTGGGGAACCGGCGGGCTGGTATGAGCTCCTCCTGCATGTGTCTGTTTATGTGCATGTGTGTGTTTGCATGTGTGCCTGATCCGGCCATAGTTTGGAAGGAGGAACAATGGCATTCCTGTGCTCTGAGCTCCAGGTGGCTGTGGAAACCCAATCCCAAACCAAGCCTCGCTGGCACACAGAGTGCCGGGAACGCCGAATGCTGCTGCCTCCCTCCGGAGACATGGGCCAGAATAGAGCTATTGTTCCTGACCAGCTCGGAGCAATAAATGCACCACAGCCACGCTCAATGACAAACACCAATACATTCACAAACAGAGTGGATATTAAGGGTATTTCACCTTTAGCTCTTTCATTTTCAGTTTTATACACTACTGACCCACAAAGGCAGGGAAAAGGCCAGTTTATACAAGCTACTGATTTCTGCCAGTTACTAAAAACACATACTTGTTTTTTAAAGATTAAATTAATTACATTCCAAAGCATGTCATTATGATGATTATAACCACTTGTATTGCCATTACACAGCAGAAACACACACAACCTATTACTTACAGACGTCTTCTATATGAGCTAAAGCCACAGTGACGCACTTACCGATTGTTTTTTTCCCCCACTTTCTATACCTGTGAGAACGTAATTGATGTCATTCACTTTCTAAGAGTCCACATCTAATTATCTTGTCTCATAAAATCCACATCCCAGACAGAGCTTGGTCAAAATATCCCCAGTTTTTTTGTTTTTTTCTTTTTAAAAAAACATCTCAAATCAGAAATATGGACACACACTAGCGCATCTGTGGTGGGTTGAAATCAGAGTCCACACACACTCACAGGGCAGGAAACGCTTCATGCCGACTCCACGGCCTTGAAATGAGGAACATGATTCATTTCCTTTCGATGCTGGACAGTCATGCCTGAGCACAAGTTCAGATATACAGCTGTGAGGCAAGATCCTGAACATGAGACAAATGCAACCCGAGTCAGGAGCACTGTACTGCTCGAGAACGTGCGACTCATGTGCACTATGGCTGCAAGACATTGGGGAACATATATATTTTACAATACAAAAGACACAGGAATTTTCACCAGATTATTGGCTATTCTGAAAGAACTAACCACTACAGAATAATTGAAGTGAATTTGTAGTGTAGTGCATCTATTTCGAAAATAAATCATCTTTAAAAAGCAGCAAAAATTTGTTTGTGGCCTGCTTTGGATGGCATTTAAATGCGGCTTTGCACTCGTCATACAGAGCTTTGCGTGCTGTTTAAAATCGTCAAACAAATTAAGAGTGCTGCTTTGTAACACCGAGTACCTGTATCCTTTCTGCAGCCAAAATATTTGCATACAACTGATGTTGCATTTCTTCCTGCAACCAAATCTCCCTTTTCTCTCCTGCTCATCGCTCATTTTGCTGCGCACATGTAGAGTCTGTGCACGTCAATGAACTTAATCTCTTGGGAATAAAGTAAGAAAAAAAAACTTAAATCAGAGGAAATCATGTTCACCAGACTTCTCTTGGAAAGTAAGAGTGGTTTCTTTTTGTATACAGCAGCAAAACAAAAGTTGCCATGTTTGATATTTTTTACTTGATGTTGCAATGTCGATGCTGAAGCAACACATCGTGCAGCCCTAACATGCAATGAACACATTACAAGGCAACAATCACACAGTATGATCAAGTTAGCTCTTGATTTTTGCAGGTAAGCGGTGGAAGATCTTCCTCGTGTTCACCATTGGACCGTAGCTACAGGTAGCACAAAAGGTAAAGCAGCTTCCCTCCAACAACGCAGCATATTCTCCTCCTGCACTTGCACAGGAAACGCCACACACACATACACTGGGGATAAATAATAAATGCCCCTCTTTTCTCTCCCCTTAAGGAACATGACAGATTCATTTAATTGGTTCTCTGTCAATCCTACATCTTCATCGGCTCGGCTCCTGCAACTGCAGACTCTTGCCGGATTGATAGCGAAACCATTTTCCTATCTGAGATAATTACAGCATTGTTAATGCATCCTCACTCATGCACGCTCATTCTCTCTTCTTTCACTCGCTCAACGAGTCTCTCTTCCACACACACATGCTTCAACCAAACCCTAAAAATAAAAGGTCTCTTTGTGATTGGATTGGATTACATAAAATGTGATTAACCTCTGTTTAACTGAGGTTAAAATCTGCAGGCCACCAAAGAAGGGAAGCTTCATTCAAGCCACTAGTTTTTTTTTTCTTCTTCTCCACCTTGTTTGTGTGGAGCTAAGCTAAATCATCTGACCTCTATCAGACACTGGAGACTCAACAGCCGCCAAGCAGAGGTTAAATTCCAGGTTTACAGCTCATCTTTCCAGGTTGTGATGCAACACTGGAGCTCTGCACACTCCCTTGTAATCACTTTAATGCCTTTTTCCTCATGCATTTGCACGGTGAAGACAAGCAGGAAGAACATGCATGCATGCGTGCAGGCTATCTGATAACTGTCTCGTTTGAATAGACCGTTAGGGGAAACAGTCGCTGCAGTCAAATGCCGCAAGTGTTGAGATAATATACATTAACCTGGCCCATTCAGCGGCACCACGGATCAACAGTCAAGGTTGAGCGCTACCGTTAGATGCCGACCAAGTGTTGGAAACGTCTGCTTTTATTTAATTGCGGCTAATTAGCAGCGGGTAAAGTGTTGAAGTCGCATCACATCCTCGTTGCTTGGCTGCTTCTGTCAACATGAACCCCCCCTCTGCCCTGCCGTAGCGCCTGGCTGCCGCTGCTAGATAAGGGGTCAGAAACAAGCCCGCAGTGGCCGTGTGGGTGTTAAAAACAGACACAGTATGAGGTCATTTTGATTTATTTCAAGCTTACCTGGAGTGACGGGTCGCCTCGAACCGCCGCGGGCTGGGGAACCGACACGGCACAAAGTATCGCGGCTAAGTTAGCGGGTTTGGCTAGCTAGCTTAGCGGGCTAACGATGGGGGGAGTGAGGCTGCTTCTCCGTGTGTCGTCGAGACAAACCCTAAAAAAAATAATTAAAAAAAAAAAAAAAAACAAAATACAAGCCGGCTATGTGAGGGTTTTTTTTTGCGGCTGCTACCAGAGCACCGTCCAGTGTCAAAACCCGGAGGAGGAGACATCCATTAAAGCGTGTGGCGGCTCGGGGGGCTCAGCAACGCTATGCGGAGGGAAGCGCTCTCTCTGCGGGCGGACGTGCTGCCGCTGCCTCGGTGAGTCTGAGCGGAGCTGCGCTGCTGCCGAGGAGCGGAGAGGAACAGAGGCAGCATCACTGCTCATCCCTCCCTGGACTCACTCAACCCGGAAGAAATACTGCCACTGATCCCATGCTCCTCCACACAGCCCCCAAAATACAGCATTACATTTTTTTAAAGCATGCAGGAAGCTAATAATTTATGCAAAAGCTGCAGAAAATCTGAATATTGTAGCTGAACTGCTAACTGAGGGACATTTTTTTTTATGAGACAGTTTCTCATATTGGAGTGGCACAATGTCTTTTATCTGTTATAATACAAGTCCTGAATTCAGAATGTTACTTAAAAAGGTTCCTCTTTTTTTTTTGCAAAAGTACATTAGAATTCATATTCAGAATAATGACCTTTATTATGTAAGCCTCATAAAAAATTATGATTTTCAAATTGCTGATAAAATGCAATTTAATTACATAAGATATTAAAGCACTTAAGTCAGAAGTGTCCTTTTCGTATCCCAGGCTGTTATAATAAAAGCCCTGATTTTAAAATGTTACTTACAGGTTCCATATTGTGCTTTTTTTTCTATAAATGCCATGTAAACGCACATGAGAACTCATGAGCAGTATAATAAGCTTTATTATGTAGCTTACATTTGACTGAAATCTGGTAAAAGTTATACTTTAACTGATAAGATAACTCATAAGATAATTACAATCTAATTTACATAAGATAATATGGCACTTAAGTCAAAAGTGTTCTGTGCCAGGCTGTTCGTATAAAAATCCTAAATTTAAAATGCTACTTTAAAGGTCCCTCTTTCCACAAATGCCATGTACAAGTGTACGAGAGGTACATTTGAACTGAAATACGGTATATCAAGCTTTACTCTGTAACTTACATTTAATTAAAATCTGATCAAGTCTGTTTATATATAAACAAAACCAATTCACAGCTCATTTAATCTCATAGAATTTCATACAGTACAGTGAAGAAAGTCCTTGCTTGTTGGTTTCACATTAAGGTTTCCACCATCTCTGAATGCCCCTCAGTGTTAGTTTCCACAGAGCTCTGACCTGTGAGTGTAAGATCAAAGCTAATGTTAGCCACATTAGCTACACAAAGTGCTAACACTTTTTCTATTGTTATGGTGACATTGCCATGAATAACCAAAGTTTACCACTGGGTGTTAAGTTCCTAAGATGCTAGGAGTGCATGAAGACTGTTGTGTTTACTCTTGCAGCCAACAGCAGAACATTTGGTGAGTTTTGTTCACCGGGAAGCAGTGAGGTGGCAGAGTCAATTCCTCAGCTGGAACATAGCAATAAAGTAAAATTTGTACTCACTTGGAAACTGGAAGTCTATCTAGTTGTGAGGGATTGAGAAAAGTAAGCATCTTCATATCTTAACAGCTGTAATTTTACATCTTCAAGTTTATAGCAACCACAAAACTCAATAAAAATGGACTTTGACCACACGAGACTATCAATTCAAAACGTGTAATCTGTAATGCAATTAAGAATTTAGATGATAAATGAATCCAATTACAGGTGGCGGAACCAGAAAATTAAAGGCTGAGAGCATTACTCACATTGAGGAGGTGCAAAAACTGTCATTTTTGTAGTTACTCTCTCTTCTTATTAGGCAAGACGGCCACGTAGAAGTACATGGGGACTCATATATAGTATTATAAGCTTTGGAACGGTTGCTAAAATGTAGCTTTCTTTGTTTGTTAAAAACATAGCTATATGCAAGTGACAGGTAGCAGAAATAAAGCAGCCCAGACAAACATTCTCATTTGTAAAAATACCAATGTTTCAGGTGGATATTATTTGCAATTTTGGTCTGATTTTGTTTTTCTGGGATTAACAAAAATGAGCAAAATGTGTAAAAATAACTATTAAAAAAAACATTATTCAATTCTTAATATACATAATTTATTCTTTAAATAACTTTTAAAAATTCTATTTTTAGCCAACTTAACTAAAAAACTTAACCTAAAATTTAAGAATATGGATTTTTGATGTAGTTTTTGTTACATTTCCTTTTTTTTTGGTTTGTTTTTTATAGTCACCATGTATTTTTTTTCTGTGATTTTACTAAATATTATCTAAAATATGCAAAACTGGTAAAATGACAGTATTTTTATTTATTTTTTTAAATTACAATTAAATTAAATTAAACTTTTTTTACAGTGTCCACTTAGAAGTCATTAACACACCATGTAAATCACTGGGCTACACACTTTAGCTAATAAAAACACACACTAATGCATTCTTTGTTCACATAGAAAAACAGATGCATTTTTATTGTCATCTGAATGAGAACCTCTGCATTAAACTTCTTGCTGAAAAATTAAGCTGCATGAGTAATGGAGTGACGTGTCAAAACTTAAATCATCCAAACGGCCTAATCAAAATAGTAATATTAATAAAACACCCATTAAAGTCAAATCAATGTGACTGTATTGATATTAAGCTCATCACATTATAAATGACAGAGGAGAAGCCTTGTAGTTTTGAAGCAAAGTCAGAACATTTTTAACTGCACCTCAGGGAAGCTGCAAGACTATTTCAACTGGGACTTTCTGCTCTGTAAGTTTTATTGTTCCATAAGAGCAAAATGTAGACAGAGACTATGATAAAATGAGAGTGCAGCGTTTTAAAATCAACCATATGTGGAACCTTATGTTAAAACTTAAGGCAAATAATCCAGCAGATGTGCCAAAATTCAAGTAAAACTCATCATCCACCTCTTACACAAGTTACAAATAAATATTTCTAATTATGCAATCCATTGGATAATATATAAAAAAAACAAACCCTGGTTTATCCTGTTTTAACCAAAAATAACCTAATGCCAATGATATCTATCTTTGACCCTGAGGGAAGCTGCTTCTTTCATGTGGAGAACAAGAATTTGAACTGACACATTCCAAAGTTTTTCTTTCACTGAGGCAGAAAATATGAATACTGAGCTTCATTACAAAACATGCCTTATGACCTTCTTGTAGCTTTTTTTTGAAGTGGCACACCGAATTGTGCAAATACAGGCTCATTGATGTGTTAAAGTCTGTTCAGTTTTAGTCAACAAGCCAAGAAAATGAATGTTAATATCAATGTCTGATCAAGATTTTGTTAAAATATTGTTTTTTTTTTTGTTTTTTTTTTTTTTTTGCTTTTTTGAAGACAGATGATTCCCTTGATCTGTATGTTCTACAAGAAACAACAGTGTAGAGCTACATCTAAGCCAGTTTTAAGCTGTAAGGAGTCATTTTCACAAAAAAAAATCTTCAAAATAAATAACTTTGAGATGAGTTTTCAGAGGTTAATTCAGCAATTTTAATTAAGGTTTTGTGGGAGGTTTGGAATATTTACCCTTCTATACTGTAACATACTGTACAGACCATACTGTAAATGATGCACTTCACTGCTGTTTTGCATTTCATTGTCTTAGTACTTTCACTTTGTGCACTGACACTAAAGATTAATCTATCTGCAATACATGAATCAGATTTACTTTCCATATTTTGAATTGATCCACCTATTTGTCATCTAAGCTGCCTTGAATCTGTCTGCGTTAACTGAAGCTGCTTCCTGTTCACTAATCAGGCCTTTAGCTCATCACAACTGAAAAAAAAAGCTTGTTATCTGTCCAACACGGAGATGCATTCATGTTCTTGTAAGCCTTTCTGTCACAATTTGTATAAAATCTAGCTTTGCGAGATATATCTGACCACTAAGCCAAGATATCTCACTGTTGTTTTGTCACTTTACCAAGCTGACAGTAAGATTTGCTTGAGCCAGATGATCCAACAGTGTCCTAATCTTCTGGAGAAGTTGCTATAAATCACCAGTTTGCATGCCTTCAACCCTAAAACAACCATGTTCATCAAACGCTTGAATGTTGCTGGCACATTCTGGAGTACAAATGCCATGACTCCATATTTGTACAGCCAAGATGGAGTGATTAAAGTGGGGATTTCATATGTAGATAGTAGGACGTGTCAATACACCTCTAAGAACTCAAATTTGCAAGAAACATCCCAGGTTCAAATCCTGGGCAAGCCCCCAGTTTAGTCAAAAATTGGCTCACAAGACCATGACAAGATACACCAGATCACCACAGTCTGGTAAATAATTTATTAAACATGCAGAGGATATTTAAATCTAATAAAATCAGCAATATATGATGTGCAGGAAGTGAACATCCTAGATTGCAACTGACAAAAGAAGAGTGGAGGTCCTCATATGTACAAATAAGCCACAAAACACTGATAGGTCACCACAACAGAAGACCCTAACTCCGCTTTTATGAGCCACTACTTTCACACAGAGTGATAAAGTTGAGATTTAACACGCAAACAGTGTGACCTGCCAAGTCAAATTTGTGAGAGATTCTGGGTTCAAATCTCGGACGAGCCAACAATTTAGTCGAAACCTGGCTTCAAGGCCATGACAAGCTACACCAGTTTACCACAGCTGGGTAAAAACAATTTATTAAACACATCAAGGATATTTAAATATAATAAAATCAATAATGTAGGATGTACATGAGGGTGCACATCCTAGAGTCCAATTGAGAAGAAAAGAGCAGAGGTCCTCATATGAACAAATTATCCACAGAACAAGAATAGATTATCATGACAGAAGGACTTAAATTCAATTTTTATGAGCCACTACTTGCACACAGTCTGATAAAAATCTGAGATTTCACACGTAAAGAGTAAAACCTGCCAATAAATTAAATCTGCGAGAGAGATTCTGGGTTCAAATCCCAGATGAGTCCCCAATTTAGTCAAAACCTGGCTTCAAGGCCATGACAAGCTACACCAGTTTACCACAGTCGGGCAAAAATGATTTATTAAACACACCATGGATATTAAAATACTATAAAATCAGCAATATAGGATGTGCAGGGAAGTAGACATCCTACACTACAATTGCAAGAAAAGAGCAGAGGTCCTCATATGTAGAAATAAATCACAGAACACTAATAGTTCACCGTGACAGAAGGCCATAACTTCAGGTTTTATGAGCCACTGCTAGCTCACATACCATCAATCCAATCAGACCTGGGATGCAGCTAAGGGCTTGTGACATTCTGCTGTATATCGAGGATAAAAACAGGGCTGAAAAAGAAGGAACAGTGGAGGAAAAAAGCAAATCTGCTCCTCTTTTTCTCCCCTCCAAGAAAAGCAGAGCTGTTTATGGCTAATGGGATACGCTCAGTTACCAGAAGCCATAAATAAGACGTCAACGGTATTGCTCACTATTACCTGTTCCATCAGGGGAGTGTTTAAACTGCAGGCGGAACCTTTTTTTGTCACAATTTATTACCAGAATAAGAGAAGCACTTGGGAGTGCTCAGACCCTTTTGCAGTGCCAGGCAGAACCGGCAGCCGTGAGTAAACTCATTTTCCTTAGCTGATACCAATTTATTGGCTGCTCCTTGTGCTGGAACGATAAATTCTGCTTCTGATTGGCAATACAGTCCCAGGTGTAATTTTGTCAAGGAGTCACCGCGGCCGGCATGTGACGTGCGAGGTATGGTGTCGGTCCACTTTCTTGGAGCTACGCATGCAAATTGGTTTGTGTCAGCAGCTCTGCCAAACTCCTGCTGGCCTTAATGAAGTCAGTAAGGAGCCGTGTCTCATTTTTTTATGACTCAACGTTCTACCTGCACAGACAGAAAACACTGCGCCTCGACTTGATGAGACGTGAATAGCAATACAGCAGCACTTCTAGGTCAGGTCACACCGGAATGTATTCAGGAGGCGAGATCCAGCACAGCGAGTGATTAAATTTGTGATACACCCGACTTATCTGCATTCTCCCCTGACAAGGTTGCTGTCTTGTATTAGTTATTTTACATTTGCAAAAGGATCCCACAACCTTGATGGGTTTTTTTTTTAGTAGTCTGTAATTATATCTTTCACTTGGAAAATAAACCTGAATGTCAGCTTTAGATGCAACAAATTTGCAATTAAATTTCTTGAGAAGTAAATATCCGTAAGATTTGTGCAGCTTTCACAGCATCAAAACCACTGACAGATGAAGTGATTATCCTGTGGCTCATGTCAGTAAGTGGGATATATTAAGCAGCAGGTAAAGAGTCAGTTCTTGAAGCTGATGCACCGGAAGCAGGAAAATTGGGCAGCGTAAGGAGCTGAGCTACTGACAAGGGTCAAATTGTAGTGGATCAAACGAAAAGGTAGGTCCTGAGGGGTGTTTCTGGTTAGTAACCAGCAAAGTGGTCCAAGGAAAGATAACCAGTGAACCGGTGACAAGAGGCTCATCTTATTCCATCATTCTGAGCCTTTTTGTCTCCTCCGTCCTCCTGCCTGTGACCCAGAAATCGATCTGATCTCGAAGAGTGTCTCAATTCCAAAAATGCATCTCAGAGAAAGAGGAGAAGAAGCTCTGAGCAAAAGGTTTTTTCATCATATGTGGCAAAAAAGAGGCGACACTAAGCTGGACAATATAAACCATGCCAACTTCAGGACAGACAAATGTGTCGATATAATTTAAATCACTCAGTCATATTATGTATATTCCTCCTTATTTGTGCAGTACTCTTCTGTGTGTCACAATATTTGACATTTGTATATTCTCATCACATTATGCCACAGCGTGAATTAAATTACAATGATTAGTATAATAGCTGTAACGCTGCTAGCTGCCATTAACATTGTTCTGCTCATCTAACAGAGATCATAAAATAAATAGGCAGATGTGCAACACGTCATGTTTAACTGTGGATATTTCAAGATTTTTCAATAGTTTTTGAACAATACATAGAAATAAATATTAATTTACTCTGTTTGCTGTTACAAATAGACCAAAACTGTAAATATCCACATCAAAAATCTATGCTTTTATATATGTTTTAAAATTGTTTTATAGTAGTTACTTGATCTTCTATGTTTAATTATAAAATTACACTACCTTTTCTCTGTATTTAAGTCAGAAACTATATAGTTATTTTACTTATTTTACTGTTATATGAAAGAAAATTTATGTTTATTAATGATTGAAAAATGGGAAGTAATTTTTGAAAATGTTGTTTCACAGATTCTTTTCCAAACCCCCTCACCTTCCCTTTTAAATTACTGATAGAGCAAAATCACAGAATAAAGTAATAAACATTTTACATGTTCACTGCAAAAGAACGGGCCAAAACTGCAATGATTCCTTTACAACGTGTGACTGTAAAATTACAGCCTAAAATATGATTAGTTTACAGATATTTTCCATTGGGAAGTAATTTTTTAAAAAGTTGTTTTACAGATTCCTCACCTCTCTTTTTAAATTACTGATAACATCAACTGAAATCACAGAAAAACTGCAAAAAAACAGGACAAAACTGTAAGTTGTAGTCCTCCACCTAACAGTAGAAAGTATTCTTTTACAATGTGTGATGGTAAAATTACACAATTTCTTACTGCATCAGCTTAAAATAGGATTAATTTACAGATATTTCCCATTATTTAAAAGAAACATTCTGTATATTAAGCACTGGAGAATGGTAAATAATTTAAAACTGTTATTTCACAGATTTTGCCCATTATGGTATATTAGATATTTGCCATTATTATTATTATTATTATTATTATTATTATTATTATTATTATTATTATTATTTTATATTTTTACTGTTTTTGAACATTACAGTGATTGATTTTCACAGTTGTTTATTACTTTTACATTTTTTTTATAGTGTTCTTAACTGCCTTGTGTCTTATTCTCACCTCCTTTGCTCACATCCCAAATAGGACAGACTAAGACATGAGGAGAAGAGTTGAGGAACTGGGAATTGAGAGGAAGGGTCGAAGACTTATTGATGCATGTGGGGAGACACCTCCGGTCCATAAATGTTAAATGGTCTGCACTTATATGGTGCTTTTCTTCTTTAGTGGTGCTCAAAGCGCTTTACAGTGTTTTCCATTCACACACATATAAAGGCTTCAGAGCTGCCTGAACCTGAAGGAGCAGCTTCAGATTCAGTGCATTGCTCAAGGACACTTTAGCATGTGGAGAGGCTGAGAACTGAAACACCAACCTTACAATTAACCTACATAACATGCAGTTTTTACTTGTAATTTTCTGAAAAATGTACTTTTATTTGATAGATTCTCCCCGTTTTGTCACATCAAAAGCAATAAATAATAGAATAAAAGACAAAAATGTCAAAATATTAACTGTTAACTATAACCAACCAAGGTATAACTGTAAATAAAGTCCACATTAATCTACTAAGACCCGAGCCTTGGTTGGACATTTTAGATTTCTTCCAGTTATTTGGGATGACAAGTAACCAATAAATATAATAACTGGATAATATTTAATATCTGAATATTATGTTTATTATATTTACAATAGTTGTAATATAGTTATATTAAGTTTATATTATTATTGTTGTTATAAATATTAACATTGTAGTTATTATTGTTATTATTGTCGCCGTTGTTATTAACAATAGGCTTTTTTGAGAAAAAAAAAAGTCCACATATGTGGATGCCAGGTCTTAGGAGGTTAAAAAAACTTTTTATAAAATGGTAATTGACTCATTTACAAGGTTTGACCATAAAATTACACTATTAAAAAAAAGTTTAAATCAGTAAAAATATAAATATTTTACGTTTCATTTTGTGATGTATTCAGGTTTGAAATATTGTAAATAATTTTTAAACCATTTATTTTACAGATTTCCCAGTTTTGTTATATTACAAGCAGTAACTAGAATAGAAAAAAATATGAATTTACATGTTGACTTGAAGAAATGGAAATATATGCATCACATTTATATGAAAAATATACTGTCTGACTCTAAAATTAC
This sequence comes from Amphiprion ocellaris, assembly GCF_022539595.1. Lineage (NCBI taxonomy): Eukaryota > Metazoa > Chordata > Actinopteri > Pomacentridae > Amphiprion > Amphiprion ocellaris. The sequence goes on from NC_072774.1 coordinate 6,003,761, forward strand.
ACTAATTAACTGTATTTAAAGCAAATCTAAAAAACTTTTACACATATTTGCTATTGTTTTCACAATTTTCTTCCATTTTTAACATGTTTTTCCTGCCAAAATACGACAAGGCATTAAACACCCCATGACTGCAGACGCACAGATTAGTTTAGCTGTGGTTTCAGGCTAAAATGAAAGTAATCAGATTTGCTTAGTATTGACATTTATAGTTCTTTGTGTGAACCGTACAGCCTGCATATACTTTCATCTGACCCTATTTAATGCTTACTAATACAGAATAAACCACAGAAAATTTTCATTTACTTGCCACACCCATTCATATACTCAAGTTCCACACACACAAATGTCCTCCAGCTGAGCAGGACTCAGCAGCACACATTGCATGTACAGTCACACGTGAGAACCATCCATTCCCATTACAAACCCTGGCAGGAATCCAGCACCAGTCAGTGACCTGCTGACACAGATCAATACGTTTTACTTCGGGCTGTGTGTTACATGTTTGCCTCTCGGAGTCACTAGAGCAGAGAAACTCCACCGACCGGCTTACATAACGTGCTGTGAAACGACACCCCGAGCAGCATGGCTGCATGTATGTGCAGAGAAAGAGAAAAAGAAGCATTTTCTCTGGATTTTTGCAGCAACGGGACAGTTTCAAGCGACCCACGGAGTAAAGAACAACACAAACCAGCTGCTTCTGTTGGATAGGAGAGCTCTGAGTGCTGTGTTTAGACTGTACAGCTGCTGCAAAGCCTTTTACAAATTTATTATACCACCTGTCATAAAAAGCGAGAAGACACAAATATGTTAGAAATCTGTCAAAAAGACTTATTTCAGTCCATAAAGTGTATTGTTATTCATTAGGCAAATAAACCAGAACAACTAAACAGTCATTTTTCACACATATTAACCAAATATCTTAATATTTTGTATGATATCCTTTGGCCCTGATAACTGCTTGCATTTTGCTGCCATTGTTTTCATGTACTTTTCGACAGTCTGTTTTGTTAGTGAGTTCCAAATAGTTTCTAGCTGTTCCCAGAGACTTGTTTTGGATGAAACTTTTGTGTGATCTATTTTTGAATTCAATAAATCCCAGATCTGTTCAATAGGATTCAAGTCTGGACTTTAACTTGGCCAGTCCATCAGTTCCAGGACTCCAGATTCCTTTTTCTTGGTCCAGCAGTCTCTGCACAGCTTTGAAGTCTGCTTGGGGTCATTGTCTTCTTGGTATACGAACCCACAACCAATCAGGTTCAATCCAGAAGGGATTCCATGATGCACCAAGATGTTGTGGTAGACCTTTTTGTTCATATTAACATCCATTTTAACTAATATGCCCATGCCATTTTCCACAAATGGAACCTCATACCATAATGGAACCTCCACCGTGTTTCACTGTGATGCATCGAGCATCAAAACAGACATAAACATGACAATGCCAACGGAAGAGTTCTAACATGGACTCATCTGTCCAGGGTACCTTCTTCCAGTCACCTACAGTCCAGTGTTTGTGCTCCCTGGTAAATTTTAGATGTTTTTGGATGTTTGCAGGCCTCAATTATAGCTTCTTAGCAGCTGCCCTTCCCATTAAACCTTGTTCCTTCAGTCATCTGCTTGTGGTCATTCTGGAGACTTTTTCAGATTCTGATCAAGAAGCATTAACCTCTGCCTGAAGATCAGCAGTGGTCTTCCTTCTGTCTCTAGGAGTTCAAATCTTGAGATGCCTGACATCTGCTTCAGTTAGCTTTCGTTTTTGGCCTCTCTCTTGGTGCATTTTGTTAGTACCAGTCTTTGCAATCAAGTCCAGGGCATACTTGACCACACTGTGAGAACCCTTTATGTCTTGTCCTATTTGTCCAAAAGACCATCCAGCATCATGAAGTGCTTTAATTAAAAAACTGAGACTCTGTCTTTCTCAGCGAGTTCCCCGTGTTTCATCATTTTGAACAGGAGTGAAGAATTTCAAACTGAATTCAGCTTTTTATACCGCACCACACTGGAAGACAACCAAAGCTGCACAGTGGCTTGGTGGTTAGCACTTTTGCCTTGCAGCTAGAAGATCCCCTGTTCACGTCCCCACCTTCCTAAGATCTTTCTGCATGGAGTCTGCATGTTCTCCCTGTACATGCACGGATTTTCTCTGGGTACTCTGGTTTCCTCCCACAGTCCAAAAACATGGTAACTGGTAACTCTAAACTATCTGTAGGTGTGAGTGCTTGTTTGCCTCTATATGTAGCCCTGTGATAGACTGGTGACCTGTCCAGGGTGTCCGCTGCCTTCACCATAAGTCAGCTGGGATAGACTCCAGCACCGCAAATGATGATTAAGTGACGTATAGATAATTGATGGATGGATAACATACAATCACTAACACAAATTTTTCTGTTCAGGAATGCAAGCAAATAAGTGTAATTTGGCATCTCAATCAAAAAATAACAATGTGCTTTACTATTTTTTCCTGCTTTTTTGTCAAACAGTAAATTTGAAAATTTATGTACAACAACAATAATTATATTTTACCATTAAAGATATCAATTGGATTAAAGGGCTTGCACATACTGGCGGATTAACAGTTACAGAAACATAATATATTTTGGTAATCAGCAGTACTGTTAATTTAAGGCAGCAGTGGCAAACACCATACACTGGATGGTCTGATAAATTTGTTCAACACTGTATTCTGAAGCTGCTCCAGACAGCTGTCTATCCACTCGGTGATGTGTTCATCAGGCTCGCAGAGGTCCAGTGCCCCACAGTCACAGCTCATAGTCATAACCTCGCCCATAAAACATTAATATGTGTTTGCGATTGAGCTTGAGCACCATCTCTGGATATGCTTTATTCATGCGGCTGGCAGCGGCAGTGTGCCAGTGCTGAAAAATGAATGAGACATTTGCTGAGACCTTCTTCTGAATCAGCATTTCCCCAGCGAGTGTGGTCCTCTCCAGTCACCACGAGGACAAGGAAAGCAAAGTAGCAGTAATACTTCTCTGTGTGCGTCTCAATTACACCCCTGCAGTATCACACCGGCTTCCCAGAGTTCATCAGGGCCTCCACGGCGGCTCAGAGGCCACTGTGCTGAATTCAGATGAAGCAGATCTTTGTTGTGTGGGCCGCCTGAATGCTGACCACCGCTTCCCTTGTGGGCCGCTGCAGACGGGTGGATTAGTTCGAGGCACTTTCCCCTCTAAAGGTGTCTCTGAGAAGCACTGTGACTGAATGACAAGACAATAACCGTGTACGTCCTCAGGCACGGCGGCCTACTTTAATTAACCAGCAGATTACCTCAGTCTGCAGACTTACGCCTACAGGTAAGCTTGTTTAATTTCACCTAAACAGCTTTATAGAACCATGAAAAGAAAGTTTTTCACAAGTCAAGTCAAAGGGAGTGGGTTTTTGCTGCTCTTATACAACACCTATGCAATGTTATCCAAATGTCAAGTGGCTAGAACTTGTATCACCCCTCAGTAGTTGCATTATGTTTAACTGGAACAGTAGATTTACTCTAAATTAAAAGCTAACAGTTTGGATTTATTATATTAAACATTATACAGCCCCCACAGTAGGAACTCAAAGCATCAAAAGTCAGTCAACCTTTCATTACTCAGATTCTAATCTTTTACATTTTCAGTACTTAAACCTTTATTTCTAATAATGGCACGAAGGATTCCAAATTTCTGCAGTTTCTACCATTTTTCTCAACTGCTCTTTGCTGGAGGGGTTGTGTTGCTCTACCTTTCTCTTTAAAATACCACAAATATCCATTCTGTTGGATTCAAGTCAGACAGCATAATTGTCCTGGTCGTAGTTTTCACTTTGTTCTTTCAAAACTCTTGTGTGATTTTGTTTGTTGGATGGTTCTCATGTCGGAATATTCGTCTTCTTTCAGGCTTCTCCAGACTGGGAGTCATCTGGTCAGACAGTATTTTGGTTTATCCTCAGGCATTCAACTATAAATGTCATCTGCACAAGACCTTTTGCACTCATGCAGCCTCATATCATCACACATCCATCTTCGTGCTTCACTGTCAGGACTATTCATCCACTGTGGTAGTCCTGGTCAGGTTCACACCAAACATGCTGGACTCCATCTGAACTCAACTAATTCATCTTAATCTGACAAAAGAATGTGCTCCCAGCATTCATCAGGATTCTTTTCACATTCTTTAGCAAAGTTTAGTCTTGTAGTTTTGTGCCAAAGACTAGACAAGATTTTTTTTTTGGATGCTCTTTGTAGAATCTGATGTTACGGACTATCCTTCACTGTCTGAGCTTTAAGGAAACTCTGATTTCAATTGATAACCTCCGTGTCAAGTCTAAGGCATCCGTTGTCTCCACTCTCTGTGGAGTCATTTTAGGATGACGACAACTACAGCCCTGATTAGTGCTACTATCGCTCCTTCTATACCTCCTGATTACTGCCGACATTGCTTTTCTGCTGATTTTCAGTTGATCACTGATCCTCTTGGATTGCTTTTCAGCTTTGTGAAGCCTCACAATCACATTATTCAGCTCTTCTGGAAATTCCATCCCATTTAAAACCATGATGCAGACATGCAGATAGACATAGTTAATAGGTCCAAAACTGATGACGTTCCGCTGTTCACATCTCATTTTATAACCACGTTCACGCAGTTAAGCTGATTGGAAATCACAGGTGGACTCAGTTTAGTTCTAGTGATCACAGCTGGATTCAGTTTTGTTGCACTGAGTTTCTACTTTGGGGCCTGATTGTTCAATATAATCTTTCAAAAGCATTTATTTGTGATTGCTCATATGATAAAGTACTCTGCTGATCAGCTTCGAAGTAATGCAGTTATTCAGAGGCGATTCAATTTACAATCATTTGACATTTAAGAGATTTTGCACAGCGGTATAGTCTTTTTTATCATGTAATACGATAAATATGACAGTTCTCATAAATGATTATTAGGATGGGGTAAAAAAAAAGACAATTTAGCTTGTTTTTCTCTGACATTTCTCTAGTCTTCTACGCTGCTGCTTTCCTACTGGATTTATCGTGACCTGCATGCCCGGTAATCTTCACGGACTGCCTGCATTTAGGTTTTCATACATTATTTGTAAAATGTGAGAGAAAATAGCAGCACAGCATCTGTAAACTGAGGATAGCAAGCCATTGCAGGGAGAATCCTTTTCACGGTAATGCAAGTAGAGAATGCGTGAATTACATATTTACACTGACTGACCTACACACAGCTCACAAAACAAGACGAGGTTCTGCAGTTTCTTTGAAAAGCCAGTAAATAATGAATAACTAGATTCATCCCTGGAACAAAGTAGCCAAGGTTGTAGGTTTGTAGCATTCTCTCCACATTACCTGCTGTGCACAAGAGAGTGAATATTGTGCATGTGTGTTTGGTTTAGATTGAATTCTTGCAGCTTTGCTTGTTTTTATTGTTCTTATTTTTCTATTGTGACCTCAACAATAAGGAAAATATAGGCAAAATTATTATTTAACAACTACATTCTGTAGATCCTGACAGAACACAACACCAGATTCTTTAGCAAAAAAAAAAATAAAAAAATCATGAATATACTTCGATATAATGAGAAATTTTTGTATAAATATCAAGACATGTCTGGAACTGAAGCAAAAGTGAGAGGAGAGTGTGAAGAAGAAAACAGGCTCCTGAGGTATTTCCTTAAATCGAGAAGTTAGTGGATCAACAAAAAGCTGAAAATTAAATGCAGTGATGTGACTAAAAACTCACTGATCACTGTGCAGCTTCATTATTTGGGCCCAGTGAAAATATGCCTAAAAACAAGTGTCTTTAGAGTGAATGTTCATCCAGTAAGATGATTCCTGTGTGAAAATCTGCAGCTTTCTGGATGCAGAACTTCCCAATAAACACAAGGTGGCAGCATTATCCCACTGACAGGATTTATGTCTCATAAAGCTGAGTTCCTAAACTGTATCAATTCTGACACCAGCTTTAGTAAACCGACTCTACAACCACAACAACAACATATTGGTTAGTGCCATCAACACCTTACAGTACACTGAAGCTTTGCCACTATCACACCCTTCCACACTCACCACTGTGACCTCTATAGATGAGTGAGGTGGCTCTCCCTTCATACCAATGTTATTCAGCAGGTTTAACAGAGAATCCATTCAGACTGTTGACCCAGCAGTTTGAATTTCATTTTATCCCTTAATCGCACTTGACTCAAAGCAAGACACTGCAATAAAGTATGTACAGCTAAAACAGTTGTGCACTATTTTTCTGAAATACAGATAAATGCTGAAAAACCAGAAGCTTTTTTGGAGTTAAAAACAAGAATGACCTTGAACTGAAGAAAAAGTTTTAGCACAACAGCTCAAGAAGCACCAAGATACCAAGCATTCATCACGGGGCAAAGACAACTCTTGTTCATATCAACCCACTTTAATATTAAAAATTAACCTACCATGCATGTCGTCGGACTGCTGGAGGAATCATCTGGAGAAATCCCACACAAAAGATGCAAACTCCACACAGAGAAGCTCCAGTCGACCAGCAACTTCAAAGTCATAGCTTTTTGCTACCACTGCTGTCCTCTGTTGAAACAAAACAAACAAATAAGATATTTTTTGCTGTAAAATGTGTCTTTCAAGCTTAAACTCAGGACAGAGTGCTTTGCAGGACAACTTACAGCATCAAAGCAAACTTTTGGAAGCAAAAGGGACCATATGATCGTGTTCATTTTGACCAAAAATGTCTTCTAAATGGTGAAAGTGTTTCAGTGGTATTAGATTTCTGTTGTCCAGGTACATTTTACACACACTAATAGAATCTTGTCCCTGTTTGTCATCCTGAATAACCGAAGCTGACTAATATATATATATATATATATATATATATATATATATATATATATATATATATATGGTCTTTTGTCTACTTGGTTTTAACCCCTGTAGATTAATGTCTGTTTTGTGCAAAATTTTTAACTTTGTTTTAGAAAGATACTATAAAAGTAAAATTATCACCATCATTACTAAATCACTTTCTATAAATTTAGTTACACATCAGGGCATATTTTATATCAAATTTTCAACCTTTAGCTGTGTTTGAAATATAATACTTATTGCCCTTCTGCAGTCTGCCTCCAGTGCAAATTTCATTCTTTGTTTTTTACAAGAATATGCTTATTAATACACTTCATATCTGTTATTTCAACTCATCAAAGCCTGTGTTGTGATTCTCACAACAGTTTAAGTGGTTTCTCACAACTATCACGAGTTATTAATGAAATTCTAAGAAAACTGAGTGCACACATAAACCGCTCATGTGACAGTATATTAGCATTTTCATTGAAAAGACTGACAATGATTTATATCTCTGGGACAGCCAGAAAAGAATGAGGCCTTGTTTCTGATCCTGCTGTTGCTCCAAAGAAAAGTGAGAAATTGTGGAGGAAAAAAAGAGCTTCCAATTAATAACTTGCTGATGGAATTTTGATAATTTAATGGGCAATCCATTTGACAAACAAAATACATGTAAGGAGAAAGGCCAGGCCACTAAATGTTATTATCTTTTTACCCAAATAACGCTAAAAAATGTCATTTAAACAATGTCTATAACTAGTTCATGTGGGTGAGTATTGTTAAAACAAAAACCCCTGAAAAGTTGGGCAAATAATAATTGTAGTAATCTATTTATTTTGGAATGGGATGTAATTATCAATTACCGGTTGTATGCTCCTTTTATTTTTGAAGATCAGAAAATCCATGCAGTCTTAAAAGAAATCAAATTTCTAATCTGGATTAAATATAATTTCTCTTAAATATGTTATCTTGAACGAAGCGAAGAAGAATGAGCAAAGAGAAACTCAGAGAATCACCACACCAATAAAACCTCCAGGTAGCTTTCTTTTTCAAACAATTTAATTTTTTTTAAAAATATATAATGATCTTGATGTGAATGAAAAAGTAGGCCTATGTGGCGGCCAGCAGTGTTCAAAATAGTTTTGGAAGCATATACAGCTTTATAACATAAGCTATTTTAATAGTGTTGTTGTATTTGAATTGTATGCTTATTTGAAGACAACAAAATGTTGGTATTAGGTCCGTAATCAATCCGTGTATATTTTGGCAACTGGATTTTCCGTTCTGAAACAGGTATTGAAAAACAAAAAACAAGTGGTTATTTGATTTTCCTTTTAAAATACAAAAATTTAAATTGAAATGCAAGGCATTTTTCCTTTTCATGATCAAAAAGGGATATACGAAATTTTAAAAATGTTTTGATTTTCACTTTATATTTAGAATAACAAAAAAATGAAATCAGTAAGAGACAGAAACGAAAAAGGTCAGTTTTTTTCATTTTCTGAGACCGGAAGTGGTCATCAGCAAGTGTGGAGCCAAACGACAACAAGATTCTCAGAGGGTGGAGCCAGAGAGCAGTGATTGGTCAGACTGACTGAGAGCCAGAGAGCAGTGATTGGTCAGACCATAGATAATATAGAAGACAGTCAGACTAGTCTTTGTTTATCTATGGTCATCACGTCTGGTAGCATCTCTGGCTGCTGTTGCCCCTTTTTTGGAGTAAAACACAGTAAGAAGTTAAATACTTCTAACCAGTAGCGTTGTTTTGTTGTACGTTAAGTCAGCGACTTGTGAAGAGTTGTGTTTTGTCGTGTTTGAGCAGTTGGTCCGGACGCGTTAGCTAGCTAAGCGGCTAAGTTAGCTAGCGGGCTAATTAACACAGGTGGCTAACTTACCGCTGAACACCTGTGTTAGTTGCTGCAGCAGCTGTCCTCATTATTAGAATGACCTTCTCAACCTGTATTTCTCTGCTGTGTATTTTAGCTTTTAAAAAAGTTATTTTACTTTAAGGTTAACCGAAACCCGTTGAGCTGCACTGAAGTTTAACATTCAGCTGGTTTGAATTAAACTGCGCTTAACTTAACATTGCACAACATTACCTCTCTGAATCTCCATAATTTCATTAAATTCCTTCTCTCTTCCACTGCTCAAGTTCAATCCAGTATATAAAGTAACATTAATAAACTAACAACCAGCCATTGTATTTATTTATTACTGCATGTATTTGTAGTAAAACATGAGTTGAAACATCCTACTTTTGGATCTAGAACTGTACAAGCCGTTCATTTTCAGTCACCTGATGAGTTAAACTCCCCTTTTTATGTGAGGTTGAAGCAGAAAGTCTGAGTTAACAAAGAAAGTTGTTTATAATTTGCGATACCTGTTATCTCTTACTGAGGCTTTAGTTTTTGTTGAGCCGATTTACACGTAGAAACTTTGTTCAGGAATATTTCTCAGTAGCTCAGAGGACAGGCTGCTTTTTACACAACCTTGTAAGAGAATGTCTGTCAATGCTTTCAGCAGAATTTAGAAACACAACACTTCCTAAACAGATATTTTGAGGCTGTGAGGTTGAACGTTTGAGAGTATATCAGTGTGTTTGTTTGTGGTCTTTCTGTTTCTAGGTGGAAGCTGAATTAGTGAGGATGACTCCTGCTCCTGTCATCTCTAAGCTCCTCACACATCTTTACCTGCACATGAGGAAAATCACTCCCGTAGAATGCAGGTATGTTTGTCATTATTATAAAAAGATGTTGCCTGGTGACCTGTCAGAAACCCATTATACAGAGTCAGCCAAAATAATGTTTACACACATCAGGAAAAGAAAAACTTGCATAAATATTTCAATACCAAATTTATTCAGACATCACGAGATTAATAAAAGTTATCTTTGGCCTCTACAATTACAAGAGGTGCTCAAAGTGGTGGCCACTGGCTTCCAGACATTTCTGTTCTGTTGTAGATGTCACTTGTTGATTCTCCATTCATGAGGGTAGCGCCATCTGTTGGGAAAACATCGTACAACAGGACACAGAGTTATCGTGATTTGATAAAACTTAGAAAGAGGAATCTATTTGTGTAGAAGTACTTATACAAATGAAATATTTATAAAAGTTTTTCTTTTCTTGATGTGTGTACATTATTTTGGCTGACTCTGAACTTAATGAGAACAAAACTGTCATTTAATTGTTGCTCTGAAAGCTTCTTTAGTGAAAACCGGCTGGTGTTCTGCTTTGAAACAAACTGCTGTTGAGGTCTGTGTTTTTAGGTTTAACCCCACAGTTTCTGAATGAACTGATAGTTTGTTTTGTTTGTTTGTTTTTATCCTGATCAATGTGGACGTTATAATTGATGGTAACATTTACTGATCATATAATCAGCATGACAATATAACAGTAGAACATTCTGACCACCTGACTAATACTGTGTTGGTCCCTTTATGCTGCTAAAACTCCTCTGACCCAGTGGTTCATCAGAACCTCTGGGGATGTCCTGTGGATCCTGTGGGTTGCAGGGTGGGTCCTACCTAGACCAGGCTGATCCTGGACCATCCCACAGATGCTCAATCAGATCTGGATGTGGGGATTGTGGAACCCAGGTGAACAGCTTAGCTCTGTCGTGTTCCTCGGACCACTCCTGAGCAGTTTAATTTGTCCTGCTGAGGGAGGCAGCTGGCATCAAGGACTGCTGTTGCCATGGAGACTAGGGGGTTGTTTGTCCTGCAGTGTTTAGGTGGTGGTACATGTCAAACATCCACATGAACGTCAAGGTTTCCCAGCAGAACGTTGCATTAGAACAAGATGATGGATGTTGTTCTCTTCAGCTGTCAGTGGTCAGAATGTTGTGGCTGATCGGTGGATCTGTCTGCCTTTACTCTGACATCCAGAGTTATACAAAAGTGTAGAATGTGTGCAGTGCAGAAGAGATTTACTTTATTGTATGCATTTTTTTTGTCTTTAACCCTGGTCTAAATGCAGTTCATCCTGCCTCACTCCAACACAGACCAGTGCCTTCACTCAGACTTTGTCAGAAAATTAAAACTTGAGGGTTAATCTTTAAATTATTATCACCATTGTGGGCAAGCTGTGTTTATTTATAAAGCATATTCAAACCCTGCTTAAGCTGATTAAAGTGAAATAAAAAGTAGCACCCGCACACACGCCCTGTCACTGTCATTAATCAGCTAACAAACAGACGCTAGCATCAGGAGAGCTACCAGACAGACTAACGTTACGTTTCCTCACTGTAAAACGGAACAAATGTAGGATACTGTAGTGACTTACCCTGCTGTTGAGCTCCTTCATCCTCATCGGCGACTCCGTGTTTCCATTTCAGGTGCTGCATCAAGCGCGAAATGCTCCCACACTTTTGAGGACTTCGGTCAAACTGTTTTCTCCGTGTCGGTCATGTTTCATTTGTTGAATTTACTTTTCCTTTGAAAATACTGCCTCTGCTCTGCATCCACCTCGCTCTGTTCAAATCGCTCTGCAAGTGGAGTTTCAGTTTTTTAAACTTCATTTCAGTTAGCCAGCACTGACGAGGCCCTGCACGTGAAGTAGACGGCTCCGCGACAGGGCGAGTGACGCATGAATCGCGCGACACAACGAATCGATAGCGAAATTCGTTGCCAACGCTTTTAATAATCGATTATTATTGATTTTATCGATTCGTTCTTGCAGCCCTAATCCATATACATATTTTTATTAATTCCAGGGCTGGTTCAGTAAAGATTATAATAATAACTACATCAGATAATTCTTGGTCGCAGTTGGAATTTTGCAGACAGAGATGGTTGAGAAGGTTTGCAGTTCTTATTTTGGCAAAATATGTTGTAATGGAAGATCTTTATTGTCATTGTACATGAAATTATCTGCAAACCAGCAAAGTGCATCAGTCTGAGGGATCTAAAAATAAAGAAAAATGCTTCTAAAGCCAATAATAAACAGAATATTTTGAGGGAATATTGTAAAAAGGAAAGAAAAGCTCCATTCTCACTCCTCTCAGGATAAACTGTCATTAAAATTAACTTTAAATTTAGCTTCAACACGACATAAAAACATTTACTTTCATTACTGATGTTAAGTTTTAATAAAGTTAATGCTACTTTTATAAAATGATGAAAGTGAATAAATTGTATTTCTGTGATCTGTGTTTGATTTCTGTCTTTTCTCCTGTCATCCAGATGTTCAGAGGGAGATGATGCAACATCTGGTCCAGCTGATGGAAGGTCTTGAAGTTCTCTGACTGGCCTCGACTGAAGATGGTCGTCTCACTGGATTTAAGGTTCAGATGCTCAGTAACAGGGCTGCACAGTGGCGTAGTGGTTAGCACTTTCGCCTTGCAGCAAGAAGGTCCCTGGTTCGCGTCCCGGCTTTCCCGGGATCTTTCTGCATGGAGTTTGCATGTTCTCCCTGTGCATGCGTGGGTTCTCTCCGGGTACTCCGGCTTCCTCCCACAGTCCAAAAATATGCTGAGGTTAATTGATTATTCTAAATTGCCCGTAGGTGTGAATGTGAGAGTGCTTGTTTGTCTTTGTGTGTGGCCCTGTGACAGACTGGCGACCTGTCTAGGGTGTCCCCTGCCTTCGCCCGAGTCAGCTGGGATAGGCTCCAGCCCCCCCCCGCGACCCTAGTGAGGATTAAGCGGTGTATAGATAATGGATGGATGGATGCTCAGTAACAAACTCCACCAATGAGCCAACAGGGAAGCTTTAGGTTTATTAAATGTTGCTATGAAGGTTTCGCTGTTTTTCTTAGTGAATGCAATGAGCTCCAACTGAAACTTGAATTAGAACTTAGAAGTAAATCCTTCCATCTGAAAGGATTTAGTTGCATTAGTAACCTCATAACATTCTAATTTTTATTCCAGTCTTGGTTGGAAATAGAATCTCTGTATTGATTCAGGTAAAAACTGAACTTCACAGCATGTTGGAGCAAAACAACCAGATGAAAACTGTGATGGTGTTGGATTGTCAGACTGTAATGTTGCAGCTCAAAGCAGCTATTCTAGCTCAGTTCATTCTGACATTCAGCTATGAATCAACACAGCAGATGGTGATCCATGCTGTGGAAGTCTCACATCTCCTGATTTAATGGAGCTGCTTTGCACTTTTTACACTGTTTATTCACCAACACTTTATTTAATAAAAGTCCCATCTAGTTTTTATGAGGAATGTGATGTTTTAATTTCTCTGTGAATAACTGCAGTCTAATGCAACAGCTGGAGTTGTAACATCTGTCCTGATATTGATCATGAAGTATTGATCAGAATACTTATGGTCAGCAGTCATCCCTGAAGTTTTACATTAAAATCTTTACTTGTGTTGTGAACTTTGGTAAGAAGCAGAAACATTAGCGTTGCCATGGATACATGAGTGTTAAATTCTGTCCATGTTTCCATTTTGGGAAATGCAGTCCAGATGAGTTTGTTTTTACTGCCAGCTACCATTCAGTCTGAGATATTAAGAATAAATAAATGTGCATAATGTGGAAATGAACAGATTTGATTTTTATTTATTCCTACAGTTGCTGCATGTAAAGTTCCAAAATGTGGACGAATTTAGTCTCACAATGACAGACAATAAATATTATCTGAAAGTCAGGTTATTGTTGTTTATCAGCACAATACAAAAAGATTCTTGTTAGAAATATTCCAGTTAAGACTCTAGAATATCATGATTTATGTAAATTTACCTCAATAACATGAATGTTCAGGTTAAGATTGTGCAGTGATATTTATTATGTAAGTTTAGCTGATTATAGTTTATGACTCTGCACTACAATATTATTATTTAAATATTATTTATTTAAATTTGCATCATTATTATAATATTTAGGGTCAGACCCTACAGTATTGAGATTAAGAAATCAAATATTCTATAAAATGTAAATACACTGAATTCATTTAGATATATTTAAGTGAGACTCTACAATATTATTTGACACAAATCTATCTAAATCAAAATTTTAATAATTTTCACGCCAAACATTTACTGGACTGATTTCAATATTAAAATCATTCCTTTCTAATCCTCTGCTGTACGTTCAAACCTGAGGCCTTAAATAGAAACACACAAGTATCTGATTGAAGGAACTTCTGCAGAGTCCTGGTTCCAGAACATGATCATAGAATTATAGACAAACTTTAACAAAAGCTGCCTGAGAGTTTACAGGTTTTTATGTTGGATTTCTTCAGTAATTTAATGAGTTATCAGCAAAAATCAAGTGTTCATTTGATGAACTTCATTTCCTAAAACATCCAGAATTGGAGCTCATATCTTTGGCAGCTGTAAAGTTTCTGCTCCTTCAAAGTTCACAACACAATGAATGAATTCCTAAAACACTCTCAATGCTGGAGAGCGTTTGATGCTGAAGCAGTGATCAGTTTTTCTGTTTGTTCTCTGGAGATGCACAATGAGGGACGTCTGCAGAGACTGAGAAAGAGTCTCACCACATCCTGACATGAGGAAAAAGACTTTATTGAAGACTAGAATGAGAAAAACTATCAGACAGCAGACGGCTGCATTCAAGGTGAGCTCTGAACATTTGATCTGGAACAGGAATTCAGTAACGGCAGCATGAGCTTCATTTCAGTCTGTAGCTGCTGAATTCATGGATGAATTATCTGGCACAAGAGAGGAAGACCATCAAACATCCACATCAGCTGATGGAGGTCCAAGAGTCTCACCCAACAACCAACCTACAGAGTGAAGACCTCAAATCTGATTGGACGGCCTCCTATTCAGCCACGTGTGAACAAATGCCTCTAAGCTGATTTGTTTTCTAAAATAAATCTAGTTTGAGTCCTAATCTCTGCCTGAGTGTTTGCTTCTTTACACCGCTGTTAACAGTTTAGGCTGTTAGATTGTTCCAGATAAGACAAGTACAAGATTCTTCAGAGCCGTTCTACCACGAGCCTGACAGGAAGAACTGCAACAGCTACTGAATGTTCCTGTGTTCCTACAGTAGTGAATTTTAGGTGGACTATACCATTAAACTCACCTTTTAGGTCTACATTGGAGAATTTTAGGTGGAATTTTCTTCCAAACGGTCTTTTAGTCTACATTTAAGGATGTTTAGGATGGTATATTCTTCCAAACCAACTTCTCAGGTCTACATTTCAGGTGGAATATTCCTCCATACTAACGTTTTTGGTCTACATTGAAGGATTTTTTCTAAACCACCCTTTCAGGTCTATATTTGAGGTTTTAGGTGGAATATTCCTTTTAACCAGCCCCTCAGGTCTCTGAGGATTTTGGATGGAATACTCGGTTAAACCAACATTTTAGGTGCATGTCCAAGGATTTTTGGTGGAATGTTCCTTTAAGGTGGATGTGTGAGGACCTTGTAGGTGGAATACTTCCTGAAACCAACCTTTTAGGTCAACATTCAAAGATTTAAGGTGGAATATTCCTTTAAACCAACCTAAATTTCATGTTTTGATCATTATCAAGTGAGAAACCTCAATCCAGACTCCTCATAATGACGTTTGAGATTTATGCTGCTGTTATTTGTTTAGTCCAGACTAAATGACAGAAATCCACAACTGTAATTTTATTTCAGGACTCGGTTATTAAATGTCAAAACAATCCATGTGACTGTAAAAACTCAACAGCTTTACAAACTCTAAGATTAAACTCTCCACAAGGATCCAAAATAAGTTGGACTTCTACATGAGAGCTTTAATTATTCTTCATCTACTTCCTGAAAAGTTTGGTCAATAAAAAAGACAAAAACTAATATTTTCAGCTGAACTAAAGACAGACTTTGTGATTTTTCTGCTCACATGTTGTGTTGTTGTAAACTTACTCTTTCAAATAAATAGCCTCCTAACCCCCTGGAAACCAGCGTTTGTCCTGTTTTTGTGTTGCTCCTCTGCGACCCTAGACAGCCGGGTCGTAATGTTTTTTGAGCAACACACCATACTATGACGTTTTTACAATGATGGTTCTACTATGAACCAGTTTGACATGTTCAGGTGTTCTTTGTGTGAAAACTCAGAGATTTCAGGTATCAGAAGGTGGTTTTCAACTTTCTTTGTTAACTTTCTGCTTCAACTTTAAACTAAATTTCCTTCACTAACCCAGCCCTCTGGACTTCCAGTAAGCTGTGTTCCTATTGGCTGTCCAGGTGGCTGCTTGGTGTTATCAGGAACACCTGAGCAGCTCAGTGTCTTCCTGCTTTATTTAGCTGCAGACAAACATTTCCTCTGCTTCTGTTCACCACTGAACCTGGGTTTGGCTCCATTGCTTTAGTTTGTTCTTTAGGCGTTGGCTTGCAGCTTCCAGCAGTAAAATCGTCTTTAATGTGTTTCTTGGTGTGTTTTAGGGCTTTGTACTGGATAGTTGTCTTGGTAAATGTGGTTCTTTAGCCACAGTTAGCACATGGTGCTAATGTGTGCAGTGATTAGTGGATTTGCTGCAGCTGAGTTGTGTCTTTATCTTGGCTGTAGTGAGTCTTTAGAGGTTTTTGGTCAGACACATTCTGTATTCTTGTTTGAGAACCAGCGTTGGTTGTCCAGAAGGTAAGAGTTCCTGTCCTGATTCTCTGTTCTCAGAGGTTCTCTGGTAGGCTGCAGGAGACTTTAGCGTTTGGGTTGTGCTAGTTTGGTTTTTGTATGGTTTCATTTGGACGACTATCTTGAGGCCCCTCCATGTGGTTTAGTGAGGTTTTCTGGAACAGTTCTACAAAGCAACCTGCAGCAGAAGAGACTTTGAGAGTTTTTAGGAAGTTCTGGAGACCAGACTTTAGAGCAGCAGAAACATTTGTCAGCAGTTTGAGCAGGAGAAGGTGAGCTTCAGAGTAGAAATGAGACAGAAACCTTCTTGACCCGTGTGGTGAGGTCCTGTACCAAGAGTTTGAGCAGGTTGTGAAGAGTCTGTAGTTCTTTGGTCTGAAAGCACAAGAAGAGTCGACTCATTAAAGGAGAAAACAGGAGATATTGTTGGTTCTTCTGTCACTCTGCAGTTTCCAGTTTCCTTAGACTGAATATCAAGTTTATATTTTAAATGATTTCCCATGTGAGCCCAAGAAGACTTCAATAAACTCCCTCCATCCCCTGGACACAACATATTTTATTACCATGTTAAATCTTTTTTTTAAAAAAATGTTTTTGAGTTTTAATCATAGTTTTAGCATAGTTTTTTCTCTTTGCTTGTTTAGTTTTGTCATCTGTGTGAAAGGTGCTAAACAAATAAAGCTGAATTGATAAACTGAATAATTGACTACCTCATGATTGTGACAGAAGTATTTTCATTGTGATTTAAGGGTTTGTTTAATTTTTAAGGTTGGGGTTAAAATCTTGACAGAAAGAAAGATTAAAGAAATAAACTACATTAAAAAAAGCAATTAAAGGGAAAAAGTATTTAATACAATAAAACTTTTAAAAAGAAAATTAAACATGAAATACAATTAAATTATAATAAACAGACAAAAGATTTAGATAATTAAATAGAATATACAAAACATGTAATTATGAACTTAAACAAAATTTTTTAAACAAAAATATTAAACATTAAAGATAAAATATTTTAAAGAATTAAACATTTAAAAAATACAAATAAACAAGAAGAATATTAAACATTAAAAAATACAAAACAATTGGATTGTTAAACCTTTAAAAAGACAAAGCATTTAATTTAAAAAAACGTTTAATTACAAAATTAAATCTTAAAGACAATAAAACTTTAAATGGGAATTAAACAGAAAATACAATGAAGCATTTAAAAAGAAAATTAAACATTAAAAGGTGGTAAAACATTTAAAAAGAAAATCCTTAAAGATTTAATCAAAAAATTAAACGCTGGGATTGAAAAGGAAATTTTTCAAACAAGCCGATAAAACATTTGAAAAAACAATTAAGCATTAAAAAGACAAAACATTTCTAAATCAAATCAGATATTACAAAAGAATAAAACGAGAGAAAAGAGCAAAACTAAACATTTAAGAAGAATCAAACTAAAGACAAAACATTTGAAAAGACACCAGTTAAACTTTAGAAGATCAAATTAAACAGAAGAGAATAAAACGATCAAAAAGAGCAAAAACAGATAAAGGTCTTAAAGCGTTTTCTAGTCTGAAATGAAAACATCAAGTTGTTTCTTCAAACATTTCCTCTTTCTATGTTCTTGGTTTGATTGTGGACAGATTTACTAAGAACTCATTTCAGAAAACTGCTTTCCAGATAAAGTCTACTAGTAGTTGAAGGCATCGATCAAACTAATGTTACCTTCTGATCTCCACAAACTTTACTGTTCAGTGAAGAGAATCAAAGTTTGTTGAGGATTTCTAAAAAACCCACAGGTGAAGGTCTGAGAAGAACTCAGATAGATGGTCTAAATGTGAAATCAAGACTCATGGTCACAAGTTTTAAGGCTTCTGTTAACCAGAAAGTTCAAACTAACAGAGAAGTACTGAGAAACTTTTAAAATTTCAGTCCTCAGACTGTCTGAAGGTTCAAACTAACAGAGAAGTACTGAGAAACTTTTAAATTTCAGTCCTCAGACTGTCTAAAGGTTCAAACTAACAGAGAACTACTCAGGAACTAAGAAAATTTCAGTCCTCAGACTGTCTGAAGGTTCAAACTAACAGAGAACTACTCAAGAACTTCTAAGATTTCAGTCCTCAGACTGTCTGAAGGTTCAAACTAACAGAGAACTACTGTGGGACTTAGAAAATTTCAGCCCTCAGACTGTGTGAAAGCTCAGGTCCTGAGGACTCGGGAGGTGTGGAGGCTTTGGAAAGTCTTGGAACTGAGGGTTCCACCCTCCAGCACAAAGGCTGAAGTCCAACCTCCTGAGAAAAACGGTCGAGTCGAGACTCGAGTTAAAAAAAAACTCAAACACGACAAAAAACAGATGATAAATGCGCAAAAAAAAGAAGAATTAGTATCTGAGCGAGTAGCTCAGGGGGATAAGAAGAGGACTACCAAGCGGAGGGTCGCAGGTTCAAGACCCACCACCGGCCTTTTCTTTCTTTGTCTTTGTCAGGATTTTGAGAAAAGTTTAAGAAGTGTCTGGTCTTGAACCAGCGACCTGCAGCTCCATAGGCAAATCCTTAACTCACTGAGCTACAGATCAGATGAAAAGAAATAAATTCGTCGTCCCTTTGGCATCGTAGTTCCTGAAGTGACCACATGGGTGGAGCCAAGGCGGAGTCTGGGTGGAGTCAGGGCGGAGAGTAGGCGGGGAGGTGGGTGGCGGCCTCCCCCCTCTACTCCCCCGCCTCCCTCCACCACCCACCACACCTTCCCCCGCCCGACGAGTTCTTCGAGTCTCGACTGGTTTTCCCGAGTTTCTGGAGATTCCACCAGGTCTGAGGAAGAACAACTTGTCGTGAAGAGATGTTGAAGTCGGCCAGGATGGACTGACTTTTTACAGCGACTAGAAGGAAGACCACTAGAAGAGCAGGTCTTTAACCACCATCCATAAAATCCATGGAGTCGACTCCAGAGAAATGAAAGAAGGTCAACTTTTATCAACCTCCATCCAGATGTTCAACTTGATATCTTTACTTGGACATTTTTAGCACCACAAACCTTTAGTATCACACTTTATTATCATTTATTAGGACTTTCATGGAATCCACCAGCAGATTTAGTTTTTGTTGACAAACTTTATTCTTGTCGTCGTGGGACTGCAGTATTTAAAACTCTTCCTTCTATTTGACCTCATGTTTATTAGTTTTAGTGGAGAAACTTATTTTAATTGTCCATTAGTCTCTTAAAAACCAAATAATAAATTGGATTAGTCAAGAGCTTTAAATTTCTTACTTTGTCATATTTTAAATGACAAAAAATATAAAAATAAAGCGTCTTGAGACAATTTGACCTGTAATTGGCATTATATAAATAAAATTGAATTAAAATTATATATATCCTGTAATGTTGGAGTAATTCAGCCATATATGTTCGAAAACACATTTTCTTTGTCCATTAATCTGTTGATTGTTTTCTCCAGTAATTCATTTCTTGTTTTGGTTTATAAAATATCAAACCCAAATATATTCAGTTTAGTCATAAAAACCAAAGAGATTTACATTCATGATACAGGAATCAGGCAGTTTTTCACTTTTTATCTTAGTTTAGTCAGAAAGATAGTTGATAATGTGTGAATTGTTGCAGCTTGTGAGCCGTAGAAGGTTTTAATCTTTGGGGCCAAGTGTCAAAAAACATTTAGAAACCAACATCAACAAATTACTCAACAAAGATTTGAACATCATTAAAGGGAAATCCAACTTTTGCATGACAATGTCTAATTAAAGGACATTAATTTCCAATGTAAATGTGTGATATTCATCCTCTGGAGCTTTCTCTTCACATCGTCTTCCACCTGGACTGGTTTGGTTGGGAGAATGTGCAACAAACATTTGAAAAACTGCACTTTAACATCAATGAATGACACTGAAGTTTAATCTCTACATAAATGAGACTGAGTCTGGATGTGCTGCTCTGTCCATTTAACTCCTAAGTTAGGGACAAGTTCAAACAAAAGAGGACAGTTCAGATCAGACTTGAGAATGAGCTTATTTTGAACAAACATCCTCAGGACTTTCTGAGCTTCAGCACCTACAGCAAGATATTTTAACAACAAGCAACTCAAGAGATCCAGAATTTGGAGAGAGTTAGCTTTTGCTGAGCCAAAGAACATGTGGGACGCTAACCTAGCAAAACATTTCAGACTTTTCTCTGTGAATTCTGAGAAATAATTCCTATTAATGACAGAGCTACACATCTTAACTCAGTCTCATGAAAACAGACTCTAATTCAGTGTCATCCATCCATATTAAAGTGCAGTTACCCAAAATGTTTGTTGCATGAGCTCCAACAAAACCTGTCCAGGTAGAAGGCCACTTTGACAAACAGGAAGTGGAAGATTCCAAGCAGATTTATAGAAGGGGGAACCGGACTGTACTAAGTGTGGTCGAGTATAGAGGGGTGTTTTGTGGGTTTTTAAGGCTGATAATGATTATTAGTGAGACATTTGGAGTAGATATTCATTTGCAGTCAATGAAAGTATTTAAAATCTTGGAGTTAAACTTAGAAGAACACAAACTCTAACAGAAAACGTTGTTGATACGTTTTTGTTTTGTTTACAGATGTTAAGTTAAAGGAGTTTTATTCGTGACATATAACCAATCAAATCACTCCAGAAGACAGAGCGACCACAGGTAGATAAATGTTCAGAGCCAAAGTACCACCATTTTTAAATGTATTTATTACCATAAATCAGTAAAAAATAAAATACTGATAATCAGTAAATCAGTCAGCCCACAATTACTACAATTCTACAATGTATGTCTCTTTCCTTTGACTTGTTATTTGTACAATATATGATGTATATGATGGTGTTTTTTCATACCAAAGGCTATACTATGATGTTTTCTTAGAGACATACCATGCTACTCTGGTTGTTCTGGCTCTGGGCTGCTGCACTCCTCCTCTGTTGTTTTCTGGATTGTACTCAGCTGCATGTCTTCGTCCACCAGGCCTCCGTTGACTCGTCCCGCCTGCCGTCTCTGGAGCTGAAGCTGGATTGGAACAGACCAAAGTACAGTCCAATCACGATGCCAGCTGCCTCTCAAAAGGCTCCTTCATCTGGCAGGTGGCAGCACTTCTTCTGAGGGGAAGCTGAGCTGGCCCTGCAGAACTTTGGAGATGTGTTCCAGTGGTTGGTGGATGTGTGGGGAGATAGAGAGAGACCTTTGAATTGTTCAGAAAGGAAAACAGGAAACCCACTGGTAGTTTTAGTTTAGGGTGCTACTGCGGTGTGTTTTTGGGTTTTAAGAGGTGAACAGGAAGAGTTTTTTTCGTATTGATTATCTTTTACTTTGTTCCTGGTTGGAATGCCCATCAATGTCAACATGAAGTTCACTTTTAGTTCTGTTTATTTATTTTTATTTTACTAACACCCATTTGTTTTTAACCCCCTCACATGTTGTGTTGTTGTAAACTTCCTCTTTTAAATAAATACTTGTCTGACCCTCTGGAAACCAGCGTTTGGACTGTTTTTGTGGTACTCCTCACCTAATTCAGACAGCCGGGACAAAACAACGTTTTGTGGACTAAAGGCTATACTGTGACATTTTTAGAGCAACATGCTATACTATGATGTTTGTTGGGCAACACGCTATACTACAGGCTTTTTAAATTGACATATTACTATGATGTTTTTTCTGTTTCAGTTTTTTTTTTTTGTTTTTTTTAGCAACATTTTATAAGAATTTGAACAGTTTTAAAAATTACTATACTTTTACTTGTGCAATGAAATATTATTCTATGGCATTTTTAGACGACATATTATACTCTGATGTTTTCTTGAATTACATACTATTTTGACAATATACTGCACTATGACATTTTTTGAACCACATATCATACATGACAATTTTAGGCAACATCCTATCATTTTGCGCTCTTTGAACCACATAATAACCTATGGGTTTTTTTTTTGCCGACATGCTGTACTATGAACTACAGGCCATACTATGTCATTTTTGTAACTAGTTGTACTCTTCTCCACATCTGGACAACATCACATATAAAGCAGTGAAGTTACTGTAAGTTAACATCAGACTATAACCTCTGATATTAACATGTTCTAACATCGTGTTTTAAAGTTGTTCTGTATATCTGAGATTACGTTTCCTCATTTAGTGTCAACACTGATGCTAAATCAGGTTAGTCAGTGTCATAAACTAGTTAACTGTAAGCTGTAGCTAAGTTTCCTGCAGATCACAGCTGATCAATCATAATGGATTGATAACTGCTGTTTTAATTATCAGCAGATATAAATAAATCTACATTAATGTTCCTCCACAGAACTGTTACTGATGAACGTTAATCTCTCAGTTCAGTTCTGAGTTAATATCTCTGTTCTTTGCTTCAGTTTTCTCTCTACAACAGTGTATGGTGAGGTAACTGTGGAGCTCATGTTAATGCTAATGATACATAAGAATAAAATAGAATAAACTTTATTGTCCATCTAAGGCAGTAAAGTGGTCTTTAGCCTCAACCAGGAAAACAAACATTTCCATAAGATTAAAAAACAGGATAAAAACAGAAAATTCTATTGTGTTCCATTCATATCCTGATGTGTTCACTCTGATATTTAATGTTCCTGCAGTTGGAATGAAAGAACCTTGGAGATCTTTTCCTCACTGTTAGTGTCTTTTCCTTCCAGCCTTGGTCTGGATCATTGGGAACATCTCGTCTGATGGACTGAGAGCTCCAGAGAACATGAACATCCAGCTGTGACTCTGAGGTAAAGAGTCTTTTCTCCTTCTTCATTGTGAGGAAGAGCAGCACTGATGTCCTCCTCATCCTTCCAGTAACAACAATAATGCTGCAGATTCAGCTCCTCTCTTCATAATACAACTTGTTTTGTGACTGTTCAGTTTTTACACTTCACTGTCAGCAACACATTATATATTTTATCTATTTATTTCATGTGTTTACACATCTTTACAGTTCACAATAGTTAAACAATGTAGTTTTTAAATGTGCAGTAAAGGAAATAATAAAGCTCTTGACCTAAATGTGTTGATGTCTTAATGCAGCATATCTGCTATAAATAACACGGACTTTTTCTATTGTATTTCTGCTCCAACACCAGAGATGGAGTTAAAGGTGATAAATAGAACGTGTGAATTCTAAGAACAGAGAATAATAAACAGCTGAGAGTTGGTCTGTCTTTCTATAAGTGAAAGCTAAACAGGAAGTGATTCACTGAGGATGTCGTCCATTCAGTTACCGGATGCTAACTTTCTTCTCTGGTCAACACACACTGAAACAAACTCCACCAACATCTGGAGTGCATGGCACACATTACATCTGACACTAAAGCTGCATATAAAGTGCATTAAAAGTGGCACCGATACGAAAATAAACATTTACTTACCGAACTATTAGAGTCCTTTCAGTGTCTGCTGGTAGAATCAGCCGAAGGTTGAAAACTGGTTAGAACAAGCCAACGGGCAGGAAAACTGTCTGTGGAAAATGTTCTGCTGCTGCACCGATAAATAAACCAACAGTTATTATCTCAGAATTAATCCAAACGAAGAGAGCAGAGTCTCTGCTGTCTCCTCCATAGGACCTGTCAATCATTCCGGACCGGACTGTCAATCAAGTAGTCCCGCCCCCTGGCTTCGCAAAACTTTAACGCTCTATAAAAAAAATCAATATTGATTTATTATAAGATCGGCCACCTGATCTCTCATTTTGACCATGAAAACTCACGAAAAAATTTATATAAAGTCTATGCACCGTACTCTGTTTGGCTCCACACTTGCTGATGACCACTTCCGGTCTCAGAAAATGAAAAAAAACGACCTTTTTTCGTTTTTGTCTCTTACTGATTTTACTTTTTTGTTATTCTAAATATAAAATGAAAAACGCCGTGTATTTAAATTTTAATTTTGCATTTTAAAACGAAAATCAAATAACCACTCGTTTTTTGTTTCTCAATACCCGTTTCTGAACGGAAAATCCAATTGCCAAAATATACACTGACCGATATGACCTTATTTCTTAAATTTTTCTGTTTCTTTTTTGTCAAAATGTATTTGTACGGTGTTCCATTTGCCAGTAGTGTCTGTAAATGTTCTCAGGACATATTTTATTTGAAATAGTTAATAAGTCATGTTTTTATAATCAATTTGGATGTTAATATTTAAAGTATCCTGTCATGTTGTTTTCAACAATTGCTCTAGAATCCAAATTTTAAGAAAAAATATAATTTTACGAAAATACAACCGGAAATGAATACATTCCACATCCGGGTCACAAACTGTTTACAACGATGATTGCGGGCAGCTAATGCTAACCACAGAAGGAGAAAGCGGCGGTTATAGCTTTCTTTACTAACATTTCGCTACGGTTTCGCTACAAATGGCTTCTCAAATCCCCATTACCGTCAGGACCCAGCCGACGGCCGCTCTCCGGGGGAAGAAACGTCCCGGTAGTCCGGCGGTGACCGGGGCTCCGCAGCCCGCCGGGAGCAACAAGAAGAAGAAGCCGGCAGCGACACCGACAACACAGACCCAGGTGAAGCCTGGACTGAACCACACGCTGATAAGTTAGATAAACATTGCTGTGATTATTTCTTTTGCAGCGCTTTAGTTATGTTGCTTTATAACGTCCCACTCTTTGTGGTGAACGAAGCGAGATTATTGGGTAACTCATAGACTCTTTATATACAGTCTATGGTTGAGCCTGAAGTGTCTCTATTTTAACCTGTTAGATCACCATGGTAACTGATGCTGCACAGCTAGAAGCTAATTTGGAGGATGTTTTGTTCAGGGTTTGGATTTCATATAGTGGAAATCCATATTTATCCAGTTTTGTGGATGTTGTAAACTTTAATGTGCAAAATAAAAGCTGCTAAGACACGAAGACGTCTACTTCTGTTGTTCTTTAAGCCCCCAGAAAACTAGTTGGCCTTCCAGCTTTGGGTTATTTCATCAAATTATCAGAGGCTGCTCGGCCATTTCTGATTTGCTAGAAACAATTTTTTAAAAAATCTATATATTTTAAG
The DNA here is from genome assembly GCF_022539595.1 of Amphiprion ocellaris. Classification (NCBI taxonomy): domain Eukaryota; kingdom Metazoa; phylum Chordata; class Actinopteri; family Pomacentridae; genus Amphiprion; species Amphiprion ocellaris. The sequence continues at coordinate 6,029,125 of NC_072774.1, forward strand.
CTAATGATATTTAAAATTTCATATTTGAAATCATACTACTTTGTAAAATGTTTGACAGCTATATCTCAGGATCTGTTAAAGATAAAAGCCCGGAAATGACTTTATTTAATTTTTGTGACCAAGTATTTAATATTAAAAAGCACTCCATATATTTGCTTTTTAATATTGGAACATGCAGCCACATATGCTTCAGAAAAAAAATCACTTGCTGACTTCTGCATTATAATTTTTTTTGTTAATGTGTGCTCAAAGATAGGATTTTTCATGATGTCTTAAATTTTTGTCATATTTCAACTCACCCATAACCAGAAATTATTTGACTTATTTATCCAATATTCAAAACCAATGAAGTGATGAGCAATACCAGTGAAAATTTCAGACTTTAATAGTTCCTGAGATATTGTTGTTCAAACAGCCTCAAATTTCTATCCGCAAAAAATGTGTGGAAACAGGTCGAAAGGGCATTATAAAAAATCTTGGAAAGTATTTGATATATCAATAAAAATATATTTAAGTTATTGTGATGAAAAGGGGCACATATGGGACCGTTAAATCTAAGCGAAGCTGTGCATTTACAACATGCAAACTGTATGTGCTGCACTAGAGTATCATGCTTAAATGAATGAAACTGAAAATCTCTCGTGTAAGACACGACAATTATTAGAAACCTGCAACTTCCAAAGGTGTAAATACATTAATCAATCTCTAGACAGATTTAACAAACCATCTCTATACTGTAATTTGCTGTTATGAAGCCTTATTGAACTACTGAACCAGACTTCATTTGTTTTACAAACATGAAACCTGAAACACGTCCCTGTTAGAATCTCCTCTGAAGGAGTTTAGTTTGCATAATCAGAACAGATGCTGTGGAGCCTTTTTATCAATAACATCTGTATTTTCACTAATTCCCATCTGTCCAATCTGCCTGTAAATATTTTAATTATTCATTCTGGCTAATGCTATTGCATGGGCGGTATTTAATAAACGGTAATGGTTGTGCTATGATAGTATTCTAAATGGAGCTGCAGTGATTAATCAATTACTTAATTATTAAATTAATCTGCAACTATTTTGACAATCAGTCAATCAGTTTGAGTAGTTTTCAGAGAAAAAAAAAGTCTAAATTCATTGATTGCAGCTTCTTAAAATTGAATATTTCATGGTTTCTATCTTCCACTATGACAGTAAACAGAAAATCTTTAGGCTGTAGAAAATACATTATTTGTCATCTTGGACTCTGAGAAACAGCGAGCTACATTTTTCACCATTTTCTGACATTTTGAAGACCAAACAACTGGTAGCTTAATTGACAGTGAAAATAATCATTAGCTGCATTCAAAATTATAACATATCGCATCGTGACTGGACAAATAACACAACACATGGGGATGAAAGACGTGCAGAGCAGCAGACATAATATGCAAGCCAGCCTAAAAAATACAAATAAGCAGTATAGCACAAATATGCAGAAGAGCAGCAAAAAATTGACATTTTGGTTTTTCTGTGTTGTGAAAAAATACGGTAATTTTCACTCTATGTCAACTCTGTCATTTAAATAAAGTAAATATACAAAAAGAAACCTGAAGTCTGAAGAAATTATGTTCTATTAGATGGACTTGTCTTTTAGTTTGGTCATGGAAAATGAGAACTGTGTGAGTTTTCTGTTTGTATTAAGCAGCAAAAAAAGTTGTAACATGATGTGTTTAAGTTCACACTGCAGTTTCTTAAAGATAACTGTTGTGTTCGTCACAATGTCAATCTGAAATGATGGATTGTGCAGCTTTAATGCACGGTGTACAAAACAGCAGTGAATACAAACATTTATGTGTAATATGCAATCTTGGTGATTAAAACTGATTATGATATTGCCAATTAGTGCTTTACATGTTTTTTTTTTGTATAACAGGTTTAAAATGTTCATAAATATGTGACTAGATAATATGTGACCACATGTGATTGTAAACTATCATGTACACCAAAAGATCTTCAAGTTTCATGATACTTAAACTGACTGTGGTTGCTGTATGTCTGAATTAGGTGTTTCATCAGGTAGCAGCAGTGGAGACGGTGGCTGAGGTAAAGCCGATGGGATCAGCTGACGGTGGTCCAAACACCACCACAGAGTCCACGGTGAAGCCTCCACCATTCAAAGACCACACATTCATGGTGAGAGTCTGTTTCCTGCCTGCATTTATCTGCTTCTGTTGCTTCTCCCTCAGCTTTCATTCTCTCTTGTTTCCCCTCGCTTAATCTTGGCAGCACTCTGGCATTGGTGGAGCAGCAGCAGGCAAAAAGAACAGGACCTGGAAGAATCTCAAACAGATTCTGGCTCTGGAGCGGACTTTACCCTGGAAGCTCAACGATCCCAACTGTGAGTTTCTGTAGCTTCTGACTCGGCACACGTGCATTTGTTAGCTCCAAATATTCAAGCCTTATTTCTGTATTCAAGATTCTACTATGTTAATGTCAACAACATGTATTATTTTGTTCTTTCTTTGTCTCTGGACAACACGAAACATTTCCAATACCAGCTGGCATTAAAGAAGAATTACTATTTGCTCAAAAAGACTTCTTTCTTTTCTTTTCTTTTTAGTTTTAAAGACCACAGAAAAGACACAATCATTTTTAGATTTGTTTCAGTCAAAAACAAATGCAAAAATTTGTGACTCATGCACCAATATTTGGGCTGCACAGTGGCTCACTGGTTAGCACCTTGCAGCTAGAAGATCCCCGGTTTGTGTCCCAGCCTGGGCCCGTGCATCTGTGGGTTTTTCACTGGGTACTCCAGCTTCCTCCCACAGTCCAATAACAACCATCCATCCATTATCTATATACCGCTTAATCCTCATTAGGGTCGTAGGGGAGCTGGAGCCTATCCCAGCTGACTTGGGGTGAAGGCAGGGGACACCCTGGACAGGTCGCCAGTCTGTCGCAGGGCTACATATACAGACAAACAATCACACTCACACCTAGGGACAATTTAGAGTTACCAATTAACCTCAGCATATATTTGGACTGTGGGAGGAAGCTGGAGTACCCGGAGAAAACCCACGCATGCACAGGGAGAACATGCAAACTCCATGCAGAAAGATCCCGGGAAAGCCGGGACGCGAACCAGGGATCTTCTCGCTGCAAGGTGAAAGTGCTAACCACTACAGCCCTAGTCCAATAACATGCTGAGGTTAATTGATAATCCTAAATTGACCGTAGGTGTGAACTGAAGTGTGATTGTTTGACTCTATGTGTAGACTGTGATAGACTAGTGCCTGCCTTCACCCTAAGTCAGCTGGGGTAGACTCCAGCCCTTAATGAGGATTAAGTGGTGTATAGATAATAGATAAATATACCAATATTTGTTAAAAATAACTACAATCTGTTTCTTTTTTTGTATTTTGTTCAGCCTTTGTTCAATTTCTGACTTTTCTGTGTTTACAGATTACAACATTGATGCTCCTCCCTCCCTGAAACCAGCCAAAAAGTACTCAGACATCTCTGGACTGCCTGTGAGTAAAAAATGTGGTAGAACAAAGGCTGCATTACTTCAGCTAAGTCTTGTATCGAGCTCTCTCTCAATAATCCCTCTTGTCTTTCCTCAGGCCAACTACACAGACCCTCAGACGAAGCTACGCTTCACATCTTCTGAGGAGTTCTCTTACATCCGTCTCCTCCCCACCGATGTTGTCACCGGCTACCTGGCCCTTCGCAAGGCAACATGCATCGTACCCTGACAGCTGAGTGAGGGCTGGAAACCTGAAACACACCAGAACTGAACTCAAGTCAGTGCAGGAGGCTGTTGGGTCGACCGGGACAGAGCTGAGAGCTCAACCCAGATCTGGAGGGAAAACCGCTGGAGCTCAAATATTGCTAAACATTTTCTCTGCTGATACTGAACCCCAAGCAGTTTCTAGGTGGTTTATACTCACTTTGGACTCATTTTTCACTGCAATATAAAGTCCTGCACCACTATGGAAACAACACAACCATGGCTAAAAGTAGAGAGAACTCAGAAGTGTGTATCATGCAGTATAAAACTGTAACATCATAAATTAAAAAGTTTAATTTTTTTGGATTATTTAACAAAAATGTAAAAATAAATCAATTAATGCATCATATTTCTAGGTTCCCAGAGGTGTTACAGACACGGGAAAAAATGTGACTCTACATACCACTACTATTTTACTATTTACAGTTTTAACTTTTTCCCGCTCTTGTCTTCAATGTGTAAACATATTTTGCTGTTCAGCCAAAAAGTCCTCTAATTTTTGTCACGTAACCGTCGGTTGCAGCGTTATAAGTGCACACAGTGAATGAAAATAAAACTGGAGGAAAAACACCCAGAAAGTACTCAGAGGCTGAAGATGTTAAATGTGTAAAAGAGCTGTTTCTTATGGCAGAACTTAACTGATCTTATGGAGGAGAAACGTTGCTGTCGGAAGGAATTTGTTATTTTTTCTTTGATTAAGGTGCCTATTAAAGTAGCTTGTATTTTGCAATAAAGTCTCTTTTTTCTCATCCGTGCTTTTGATTATTATTTTTTTGTTTAAATGTACATTTTCTGTTTTGCTCATATGACAACCTGTAATCACATGTTACATGTTGATATACAGTTATGCTCTTAAGTTTACATGTCCTGGCAAAATCTGTGAAATATTATCCATTTTTTAGAAAATGTTTGATCGTGGAAAAACCTTTCTTTCATTTATCGCTAGTGGTCGGACAAAGTCATTCATGCTTTCATTAAAGAATGGTACAGATTCTGCCAGGGTAGGTAAACTTATGAACACAACTGTATAAGAAGCTGCAGCCACAATATCTACACCTACTAATGTACTCGATTCAGCTCTTTTGTTGCATAGAGCAGTACGCAAATATGTAAACTTCTCTTTCAGTGGTTTTCATTTATTTCATACATTGTAGATTAATACTGAAGACATCAATACTATAAAAGGATCCATATGGAATTATGCTGTAAGCTAAAAAGTGTTAATCTTCAGTATTAATCTAAAATGTAGAAAATAATACAAATAAATAAAAAGCACTGAATGAGAAGGTGCATCCAAACTTTTGACTAATAGTGTAGCTCAGCCAAATCTTTTTATAATACTCACTAGACAGGCTTTCACATTCACGTGTTATACATAAATATTATATTGATTCAATGTGGTTTTAATTCCACAAATACATTTTATGTATGATTTACCCTCTAAATTAGGGAGTAAAGACGTCTCTTAATGACACAAAGCATCCACTATCTTTTTTTTACTGTGTATTTCAGGATGTTTTTCACAAAACAGATAAAGGAAGTTTGATGTATTTCTCATGCAAATATACCGAACAAAAATATAAATGCAGACTCCTCCAGAAAAATCTATTATTATCTATTATCTATTAAAGACACACCTGACTAAAGTGTGGATTAAATCAGTCATCATAAATTTGTCACCGGATGAGTGTTTTAAAAACTTTTCATGCACGGTTTGTCAAATTTAACACTTTTCTCACCACAACGACATTTGCACTTTTAATTCAGTATCTTAAGAAAGTGAACAGGAGTGAATAAATGTAAATATGACATTGGCCCTGAGCTGTGAGAGGCTGCTGTTTTAACGCTGAACCATCTGTTGACTCTGCAACAGTCTAAATAATAAACCTCTTCCTTTTGTTTGCACAGGCTCTGTGAGTACACATCGCTCAGTAGGTTTCTTTGTTTGCACAAATCCCTCAGTCTTTAAGAGCAACGCAAACAATGAGCCAAATGTCACTATTAAAGGATAATAAGGTAACGTGTGAACAGTGACATGTGAACATGTGAACATTTATTTTTCCAAAAAGTGACAACAATTTCAAGTAGTATAACTATTTTTCGACATTTCTCTCATTGACACTAGATAGTTTCCAAATACACTGATAACATATTCTATACACTGATGAAAAACTTTCTTTTGCTCTCTAGTTATCAATATATTTTGGAGACTTTTGCAGAATTTATACATTTTTCCAGCATAAAACTCTCCACTGCACAGCTCATTTGAAATGACAAAGAAGCTGTATTTTGTCACAAATCTGAAACAGTTTCAAGGAGTATAAATCATTTTGACCATGTATTTTTAGTATTTTTAGTGTGGAACTTCTTAGATCTTTTTCATGATGCTTCAAACTGTGGACACTGGACCTTGAAAACACTTGGATATGACTTTATAGCCTTTAAATGTATTGTGAGCAACAACAACATGCAACTAGAGGTCCTCAGTGAGCTCTTTGGTTTCACCTATGTCTTCATACTGACTAGAGAACTACTGCATCAGCTGTTCTCAGTTTATAGTGTATTAGAATACTGTAGAACATGGTAGAAATTACAGGACCATTTGAAGTAGCGCAGAAGCTGCATTTCCTCAAAAAACTGCAGTAATTTCAAGTAATATGAATAATTTGGGAGATGCCATTTTTAGTGCAAATGTAAAAAAAAAACACAGAAATACTTCAAATTCCTCATTAACATCTCCAACACAGCGTTTTACTCTCTTGTTTATGCCATTTCCAGCCAGAAGACATCGATTGATCCACTAAAAATCCACTACAAATCAAATTTTGGCATGGCTATGGATAGTTTTGGGCCTAACTATACATGAGTCACACTGTTGCACTGGGCGACATGCTCCAGAAATACAAACATAAGCTATTAGTGTTTCTGTAAATGAGCTCTCTCCCTACTCACGGCTGAGTGTTGCTGCTCAGCTCCGGTGCAGCTGATGAAGGCAGTATAGTATATCTGTGAGAGTCGGAGCAGCATTTCCATTCCTGCTGTGGCATCAAAACCTCAACGTAGTGATTAATGAACGGCGTCAGGGCTTTCTACTAGCCAAGCACACGACTCAACAGTGTGTGTCTGTTTGTGCAAGCACCTCTGCTGCGTTTCCAGCCCAGAAACTACACAGTAGTAGGTTGTATTTAGATTGGAGTACCGCTTAGGGCAGGTTTATAGAATTAATAGTATTACAGACAGCAAAAGTATGATATAAAGCTGTTTGTGCATGCCTTATATGAGCATCTAAATGTGAATACTTGGGGCATATGTGCATATAATTGGGCCTAAGGAGTCAAAAAGAGATTAAAAATACAAAATGCAATGCAGTATTTGTGCGGTTTTGCACTCAAAGCTGCAAATCTTGACACCTGTCCTGTCTTTGCAGTTGCGTTTTGTCTCCACCTGGGAGCGCCAGAGCTCTGTTCATGCTGCCATCCAGCACTGCTGTTGGAGTCCCACAGTGAGTCACTAAGGTCACCGCAGTGTGTCCATTTCTGAGCTCGGATTTATTCAGTGCTGCAGGAGGATTCACCCACTGACAGCTCCGACTGTCTCCAATACATCAGCAGAGGCTGGTTAAAAGCTAAAGCTCAAGGGTAATGACTAATATAATTCAATATAATAAATGCGACTGCTACAGTTTAGCTGGCAGCAAAGCATATAGAAGCTATAATAAAAACACAAGCACACCAATTGAAACAATCATCGCTAATTTTCATGTGGACGCGGAAAGAAGCAATTTACAGCTCAATCATATAATAACCACCATTAGGAAATTGATTGTGATGTGCAGAAAAAAGGCTCTTCTGGCTTTGACGGAGGATTTGGCACCTGCTGCATTGCACAAGATGTGTGTTTGCAGTAAACACACACCAACTTAGCCGGAATCAATGATTGACTCCTCCGTCGATTTTTGTTTTCTGCTGCAAATTTGTGATACACTGCGGAGACACCGTGAACTAAGGTTGCACTAGAGCTCATTTACGTCCAGCCTGTTAGATTTTAGTGGCGGTGGAGATGCTATCTCAGTAAAAAATGATGTTTATACCACTTCACAGTACATGCAATTTTCTCAGGACTGCTTTTCATTCTGTCTACTGACTATAAACAGTCTGTAGAGCAACAAATGCATCATCAAAAATGAGAAATTGAACTTATGGATGACACACATTCAGTTTAGCAGAACCAGTTTAAATCCATGACTTGAAGATTTGTCAGCTTTTCACAACAGATAGTGGAAAAAGCTGTTGATAGAAGCCGCACTGCATCCCTCATCTGACATGTCTTCCTTCTTAAAGTATATGAGAAAAATTCATGAGAGCTACCCTCAAATGTCAGGTCGGAGAAATGGACTAGCAGCTCTGCTGAGCTGATCAATAGAGCAGCTCCAGAGCCTGCTGAGCCAGCAGGGGAACTTTCATATTTATGTGTTTTGACCTATTGGAACAGCAAAAGCAGTGAACTTTTTTTCTTTTTTTTTTTTTGCTCCCTGTTAACAAAGATACAAGAGTCTGTCCGTTTAATTATTTTGCTGCAGCTGTTTGAGGCACAGTGTTTATTGCAGTTCTGTAGGAGCTTCGACGTGACGTTGAACCTCAAGTGAAAAACAGTCAACTTTGAAGATTTTCAGGATGATCAGACTTAACCCTCAGAACTCAAGTAGTTTCTATGCATTTTTTTCACATTGGGCTCCTTTTTCACTGCAATAAAGTCCTGTATCTCCATGGATACAAAGGGAAAGAACTTAAAAATGTCTTTGGTAGTAGTAGCAGTAAGACACAGTTAGAATGCCATAAATCATAAAAAAAGGAAAAATGAAAGCTGAATTTCTTTAGTTATTTAACAAAAATAGAAGGAAGTTGGAACACTGCTGTGCTCATCAGCTCTATAAAGAGGTTTCACCATGCTGAATGTATCTTCCAACAACTTGCTCCTCGGCTAGCTGTATTTGAGCCATGCTGCATTTGTTTTATTGGTGAAATATGTTTTAGTTTTCTCTCAGTCTTTTGAATTTGTTTGCATGCTTGTCTCTTACCTGCTCTGAGTAAACACTGCCTGCAGTTCAGACGAAAAGTCTGAAATTTTCAATAAATCAATCAATCAAAATTTATTTATAGAGCACTTTACAACAATGTAAAAGAAGACCAAAGTGCTTTCCATCAGCATGATAAAACCAAACAATACAATTTGGTTACTACAAAACCATAAAACCAAAATGCAGCACAGATGGATCAGTAACATTTAAATAAGGCATTTTGGGACAACATGAAAATAAAACAGTGCTAGGAGTCAAAGGCACACCTGAATAGGTGAGTTTTTAGTCTGGACTTGAATGGCAACAGGTCAAGGATAACATGAATTTCCAGTGGAAGTGTGTTCCAGAGTCTCAGAGCGGCAACAGCAAAAGAACCATCGCCCTACTGCTTGTACCCAGACCTGGTCACATCCAGCCCCACTGAGTGGACGACCGAAGGGCTCTGCTGGGGCGGTGGATGGTGAAAAGTTCAGATAACTTTTGTCACATGACTGTTGAGTGAGTCTTGGCTTCTCAATTGCACTGAGGAGCACAGGTTATTATTTTTTTGCCTGGAATGCAGTGCAAACAGTTCATTACAAAAAAAAGTAATTTTGATGAACTACCACAATTTTAATTTTAGATCTTGTTAATTTTCCTCATGTGGCTGCATGTCACACAAGATTCATTCAAGGACTATAAAAAAGTAGAAATCTTGACAATTCTTTTTGCTTTTACAGTTTCTGGCTTCAAAAAATGTTATAATTTTGCGATTTTTAAAAAAAAAATTAAGGGCATAAAATTAGCGTTAAATAACTTCACTGTCCACACACAAGGATCCAGCACACATACATTGTTCTCCAGGCCAATTCAGTAGGAGAACTAAAACCAAATGCCTCCATTAAAGTGCTCTTCAGACAGAAAGTTAAAAAAAAAAACTCTTCACAACATTTTCACAACTTCCTGAAACCACCAAGCTTCCAGTCACTTTCACTTTGTGCAGCTCTTGGCAGATGTGATAAAAGTTGCTGAGCTCCGAGTGCTCTCAGATTCTCGTTCCAGTTTTGACATGATCCTAATTGTCAGAGATGGGAGAAGAGCAGCTGAAATCTAAATCGAGTTCTGAACAACAGCTGGGACAGAAGAGATGACAGACGGACCGTCCTCAGACGGGATTCAGCAGTGGACCATAACACCTGTATGTGCAATATTTAATTTCTGACGTCTCTTTATAGATTTTCTTCACCTAGAACTGCTTCCAATTTCTAATTCATTGTGTTTGAACTTCTTTTTTTATCTATGTAGTTGTCTATATTTCATGCAGCAAAGGCAGTTTCTCTCCTCAGGACTTGAAGACTTACTCTCTCTTGCATTTAACTTGTGAAAGACTCATGTATCGGCTTAGAACAAGTCCTTCATATAACAACGGGTGGGTGATGATGGAAATTGTGGTTAAATGGTGATGGCAATGATATGATGCACTCCAGGTTTTATAATCCTTCTCTAAACTTCAATAGGCTGTTTTCTACAGCAGACAGGACCTTTTAGGGCAGCCCAAAGCTTTGAGCACGTTCTGACTGCTGGAACTGCCTGTAGAACGTCGGTCTGGGTGTTTTCATGTAGATGAAAAAAGTATCTTCTTATAGGAAAAGTATTTCTGAGCGACCCAGGAAAGCTGCTGTACTGATTTCAACTCAAATGATTAGCTCTAAATGAACAATATGCAGCATTTTTCAGCTCTCTGGATGTTATCATACCGTAGCAGTCTTTCAGTCTCTTACATCGCCAAAATTCTATCAAAACTCCACTCTTCTATTTCCAACATGCTCATAGAGCTGGAGTTACATTGGTCACTGTTTTAGTGCACTTGGAGTTAATGTTGTGTTTGAAGTACAGGAGGTCCTCAACTTAGGTCAGAGTTCCGTTCCTACGGCCTGATGAAAGTCGATTCTCGCCGTAAGTCGGAACTCTGGGGAAAATGTAAACAAAGCCGTTACGTGCATCACGATATTGACCAGTTCTTCGGAAAAGTCATGAATACCGATGACTTTCATGCATGTATGAGTCATTTTACAAGAAGCTAACAGAACATATTATGAATACAACAACAGAATAACACAGTCCAAGGAGGCGTGCAATTAGCGAATGTGAACAGAGCCGCGTCTCCGCGCGCCAACTAGTTCCACGTAACCAGGAAACACTGTATGTTATAAACCGAGGACCTGCCCATAACCACTTCCAAAGGAACGTCATAGGTCAAGGACGTCGTAAACCGAGGACCCCTGTTAGTTGGATTTTACACAGAACTAGAAACAGAAAAGGGCAGATCACGAGCTGGTTGTTGTAAATGTTGCTGATGCCTCACACCTGTCCAGACTTCCAGCAATGGAAAGCTGCCTAAGATTCACATTTCTCAAGTTAAAAATAACACACCTGGTACATCGCTTCATTGTCTATACGCTCTATCAATGTGGTTGCACTAAATCACTAATCTAATATTCCTCCTATTCTCCTGCTTCTATTCTTCTGCCAAGCAACGGCAACAATCGAAATTCACACAAGACGAAGTAAATCCCATCATCTCTCTGAAATTTCATTGATATTGGTCTTAGTTTTTGCATGCTCAAGTTAATTTAGACTAAGTTCCATGATAAGTGAATCTTTTGCCAGACAGCAGCTGTATTGTGACACACTCGGAGTTTACTTTGCATCTGTAAGATCCTACATTGTAATGGAAACAGGAAGTCTGAAAGGGCAGATTAGGAGGGTGTTCCTGTTAGTATTTGTGCAACTTCACACCTGCTTCAAGTTCCTGCAGTGGACAATCACCTACTATCTATATTTTATTGTGTTACAGAAGTTCATATCTACATGTCATCTACACTTTAATAGGCTGTAACCCCTCAGTGATTAAGTAAATGTTAAACTTAATTCAGAATGACTTGCATGCAGCACATATCCGTTTTCCACAATATTTTTTGCTGGTTTATTATTAGCAAAGATCTGTTATGCAATATTTGGCAGTGCTGGTCATTTTGGGAAAATTTGCCTATTTTTTCTTATTACTGTGAAATAGTTGGTGGACAATCAGCAGAGACTCCCGAAAGTTACTTCACCTGGCCTAGAAATATCTATTTTTTGGTATTGTGAGAATAAACAAAGATATAAAGTGTTAGTGAACTTTGAAGGTGCTAAGTGACAGATTTTGTTGTTGTTAGTAAACTGGTTGCTGTCTGCAGAGAATGGTATCAAACTTCTAATTTAACTCTCAGTGAGAAAACAAATAAAGCCCCATTTGCATCGGACTAATATTATCTAGGGATTTAAAAATTACCTCCCACATCTGTGCTTCATATGGTGCATTTGCATGGGATAAGAGAAGTCTGTCTTCTATTTGAATTTACTGACAACATCCATGATATTAACAGGCTGCCACATAACTGCTGAGCCTGTTGAAAGACAGTAAAATGTTTCTGTCTGCATGCTGCCATCCATGTCAACAACCTCATCACATGCTGTGAAGCAACATGAGCCTCCTGATTTTGCACCCAAAATGCTCCAAAGTTTCATTAATAGTTGCCTTCATGATTCTAAAGTGGGAAGAAGGCAGAAAAGAGAAAACCATAAACAAAAACAGAAACAACCCCATTTTGTCAAAAATGCTCATTTTCATGGACTAAATGTATCACAGAACTATTGTGGCAAAACAATTTGCAAAGGACCAATGACTCTACTTTGAGCTCTTTTCAGATGTCCAAACTCTGCACCATATCCCTGAAGCTAAGCCCAGCCACCTTACAGAGGAAACTCATTCCGGCCTCTCGCCTCCATTATCTCATTCTTTCTGTCACTACCCACAGCTCAAGACCATCGACTGATACATCTGCTCCAGCTCCCTCTTAACCATGACAACCCAGTACAATTTCCACCGATGCTGCAAGCTGAATAGGCGAGGGCAATTTTAACTTGTAAAAATGTAAACATGGATCTGTAAACCCCCTCACTTTAGCAAAGAATCTGGACCAACATCACTTCAGACCAACATCTCTGACCAGATTTCTTCTTTGATCGTCAGGAAGCTAAAACTGTGGTAAATTGGGCCAAGATTCCTGTAGCAGGAACCCAGTTTAAAACATCTATCACTCCTGAAACTCCTCTCTTGTCGCCTTTACCTTCAGTATCATCACATTTTCTTTATGTGTGGCCTTCTTCATATCCGTTCTTTATGTTCTTGGGAATCTTTGCCCTTCACCACCTTCCTGCCCGCACTTTGTCGACGCTTTTGTGATTTGTCATTGCTGTCCTAACGGGGCCAAACCATGTGAAAAGTGAAAACTGATCATGCTTTAGCTGCCCACACAGTGACACAGTTTCACGGTTCATTTGGCGAAGAACAAAAAAAACACAGATCGCCACCTCAAGGAGCCTCATAGCAGCCATTTGTCTCCCCTTGTTTGAATGCAAGCTGAGAGAACGCGATGAGTTACCAGCTGTTGTTGGGCTGTAGAGGTCAAACGGCAAAGTGTCATCAGATAGCTAATCAACTCATTGAGATATCATTACACTGGGCTAAATCCCTGTTAATCCCGCTGAAGATTCAATCAGCGTTCCCTCACAGGTCATCTCATTCCTCTCGGTGTGTATGTGGGCTCACATGTAGGTATAAGGGACGGAGAGAAAGGTAATTCTTCATGTTGATAGACAATGATTGTCCTTCAGTGGGCCACTTTCTCAGTCTCCTCTCCGTCCTTCCCTTCGTTTTCCTGTCCTGTCAGCTCGTATCTCCTCTCTGCTTCTTTTCTTCTTTCCCTGCTCTTCTTCCATCTCTGTTGCTCTCTGATTGATAAACCTTCTGTCAGTCCATCTCTGTCTTTCTTTATCTGTTCGTATCCTTTATGCTCTGTTTTTGCAGAGAGGAGACGACAGTGGATGTTTTGATTCCAGCTTCTTTAACTTCTCTTTATCTAGAATCAATCCCGACATCATTCATACTCATGCATTTTGTTTCTGAATGAATTTTTATGTGACCAAGAGGTTTTTTTCAGGCTAAAAATTACATAAAGAAGCAACAAAAACAAGCAAAACATTGTGTTTGAGATGTTAATGATGAATTTTAACTGTATCTGCATTGTTTTATACTTTAAATAAAAATGCCATATGCCAAGTTATTCATATCTCTTGAAACTGTTGTCAGTTTTTGAGAAAATACAGCTTCTATGTGATACAGTGTTCTAATACACTATAAACTAAAAACAGCTGATGCAGTAGTTCTCTAGTCAGTTACTACTCAATTCCAAGTCATGGCTTAAACCAAAGAGCTCAATATATTAATCATACTCATGCCAAATTTTGATTTATAGTGAATTTTTATTGAATCTATAGGTTAATTCTGGCTGTAAATGACAAAAGCAAATGAAAAAAGATAGTAAACTATTGTATTAGACATGTGAATGATGACATTTTTAAAATTTTTATTAAAAATGTCAAGTGCAAACTTATACATAACCCTTGAAATTGTTACAAATCTTTGAGAAAATGTAGATTCTACACCATTCCAGATGTTCGTTCTATTATTATTAGTTTTACCATGTTCTAAAGCATTCCAATACACTATAAATTGTGAAAAGCTGACGCAGTAGTTCTCTAGTCAGTTACAAACCATGACTGAAACCAAAGAGCTTAGTGAGGTCCTTCAGTTGCACATTGTAGCTGCTTACAAGACATTTAAAGGCTATAAAGTCACAGCAGAGTATTTTCAAAGACCAGTGTCCACAGTTTGAAGCCTAATGAAAAAGTCCAAGTAGTTCCACGCTGTGAAACATGTCAAAGGGCTGCTAGGAAGACAGATGTGAGCCCTGCACTGGAAGAATGGTAGAGGACAAGAAGAATCCAAGGATCAGCACCAAGAGCATCCTGATGAATGTGAGCAGTTCTGGTAGCAACATGTCCATCAGACACTCCAGCAGACCAAGAACAAGGCTGGTCTCCATGGATCAGACCAAGGAGGACTCCACTTCTCCAAGACAGACACACTAAAGCTCAGCTGGACCTGCAGCACTTCTCTACTCACTTACTGCTCAGTTACAAGTCATGTCTGAAGGAAACGGCATCATGAGGAAAGAGGAAACATGGAGACTGTGGAGGAGAACATCAGGAAGTCTGCAGAAAAACTGCTCCTTGGGCATCATTGGAGCTTCCAACAAGACAATGATGTGAAACATGGAGCCGACGTGGTGAAGAAATGGTGAAGAGAAAACAATGAGAAGATGTTGGAGCGTCCCTGCTCCAACATCAAAACAAGACAAGATTGACAAGAAGTTCTTATATTTCTATGGTATGAGTAACTTGTCCATTGACTAAGACAGTAATATCAACACAAGCACTAATTTCAACTTTATTCAGTACAATTTTATTGATTATTTACGGATAAAACTACTGAAAATTTGCATCCTTGAAAGGAAGCCTTCGGTCTCAAAGAGCTGGAGTTTGACACAAAGAGGAACAAAATCCCAGTGGAGACATGGAGAAAGATGGTTAGACACTAGAACCACTGTCATGGGACAAAAAGGCTTTGACACTGAAGTCCTACTGTCTTTTATCATTTTTTTTTTGTCATTTCAAACCAGATGAGACCTACCAGTCACCTAAAAATTGACAATAAATCCAACGTTGGCATGGATATAAATACATTTGGGCTTAACTCTATCTATCTATCTGTCTGTCTGTCTGTCTGTCTATCTATCTATCTATCTATCTATCTATCTATCTCAGATTAGCTCCATCCATCGCTCGCTGTCAGACCTACATTCGGGTGAATAAAGCATCACTGGACAGAGGGAGGGAGGTAATAGGAGGGATGTGACCCTGCAACCTTCCCCACGACAGATGGAACCAATCTCACCAGTCCGAGACAGACCATCTATTCATACCTACCCACCATGCTGTGTGTTTTCGTGTGTTTGTGTGTGTGTGTGTGTGTGTGTGTGTGTGTAATGATAGCGCCCATCCATTCACACGGCTGCCGGTGATGCAACTCAATGCCTGGCTGTGCTTAAAAGCTATTACATGTCAAGACTGAATTTGTGTGCTTTTCCAGGTGTGTGTTTGTGTGTAACTTCAAACCTGTGTCTCAGAGACAGAGCTGATATTTTATCACCAGCTCAGCTCCAAAAGCCAATTTACTGTCTGATGGCTGGATTTTCACTTCAGCCGAACCGGGGGTGGGGAAATAATCTCGTGTGACTTTGAATGAACTTTTAAATTTTCCCTCGGGAGAGCGTGATGCCGCAACTTATTCACACAAATCTATACGAATTAATACAGAAATCGTGCTGTTTTTATTTGTATATCGAAGAATAAAATGAGGATAAAAAGTAACGCCTGGCTGTAAAAGATCCTCTATTTTGCAGCTGCGGAGAGAAGTTTATATTGATGCTGCAGAGGCTTTATGAGATGTTTCCAATAACTGCTCCACACACAGTGCATATGTCTCCCAGCTATATTCACACATGGCAGAGAAAGGAGGAAGATAATTGCACTTTAAAAGCAAAGCATGCATGTGTGTATTAGTGTGTTTAAACCCTTCATCCATCCACATCACTGTGCATAAGAGTCCATTGTGTCTTCTTCTCTGCTTGTCCTTGGAGAACAACCGAGAGCCTATTGACTGTGTAAAGTGATCTCCCCTTCACCAATATTTACATTTTAAGCATGTGCATAATTTGTGTATGGACGTATAAGAAAAAGGCAAAGAGTATGTAAATGCAGGGGAAGAACATCTCCAAGTGCACACACACACACACACACACACACACACCCACACACACACACACACACACACACACACACACACACACACACACACACACACACACACACACACACACATATATACACAACACCACTCTGATGCACAGTTAGTGTTTTGGGAGGGTGTGATGGTAAATGAAGCGTGAAATGAAGAGTCAGAGATGTTAGAACATTCCTTCCCCGGGGAACCTCTACAGCGGACCGACACAGACCCGGCCGAGATGGATCAGGACGGCCAAAAACTGAAACCTCTAATGTCGCTGCATCAGCATGCCCCCTGGTGGGTGGAGCGTGATGGTTCCTATAACCTCACCTCCATTGTTGCAGCACCGTTTCCCCTTAAATTACGCTGCTATGTAAATAAACCACACTCTCATTTACATTTTGAACGAAACGTATTTTCTCACGGAAAGATGAGGGTCTGGTCGACATTGTAGGAAAGGATTCCAGGTGGAAGAGCCAAAAAGTTGATGCAAAGAGGGCGGAGGAAAGGTTGGAGGCAGAAGTCTGCTAAAGCCCAGTGTTAAACCATTTTGCCCACTGTTAGGTTAGATTTCAGAAAACAGAACAATTTGGGACACTTTTACAGAATGTTTGTAGCTCAGTTCCACTCTAAAAACTGACAATAAAGCAGCAAAAAAATGGCAAAGATACACTTAATCATCATCCCATTTTAAATTTAAAGAATTTTTGTAAAATTCTGAATTTTCCTTCAGTTAGACTGTCAATCTAAATGTAAGACACTTTTTGAGCTGGTCACAGGTGGTACTAATACATTTTTATTTAGTTTCAGGCTTGTATCATCTTCCCTAAGTGTATACACAGCCTGCAGTTCAATCAAAACTCTGAATTTTTGTCATTATATACTATATTTGTGACTATTTCGCAGTTTAGCAACTAATATCTTAACAGTTGTGGAAAGAAGTGCAGAATGTTTATTTTATTTTTTTTCATAATCTGGTGCAAACTGTTTACTTAAGGCAAATTTTTGAATGAGACGTAGAATAAAGGGAAATTTATGAAATATTGTAATTTTAAGCTTAGATTTGGACAAGTTTACCAATGGAATTGCATGTCGGAGATGATTAAATCAAAGACTGTTGGGAATCTGATGATTTTTTTTTATTATTGCTTCTGGGTCTGATAAATGGTGTCATTGTGCAGATTTTCCACAGACAACATGCCCGTCTGGGGGTTTTGGGATTCAAAGGGAACAGACTGAATTGTCATTTTTATTTCAACCGATGCCAGGTTCATGTTAACCAATTTGTGATGGTAGGTAATTTTGTCATATTTTGCCTCTAACCAATTTGTTGAAAGCAGCTCATTTGCAGTGAATAAATATTCAGCCCACTAACCTTCTCCATGTCAAATCAAATCAAAGAAACTTGTCGATTTACGAGTTGTTTTCTCTGTAATGTGAGTTACAACAACCTGTTTAACTGCAGCGCTCACATCCAAATTTGTTGCTGTTTTCATGGTAATTTCTCTGTTGAATATTTCTGGCGGCTGCACAGGAAGATGTCCTCATTCTTCACGCCGCCTACAGAGCTCTGATTGGTTCGGTTCGTTTTCCAACTGGGCAAGCAACCAATGAACACTACCTATTTGATTTATTGAAAAAAAAAAAGAACAAGATGTGGGCTGTGATGGAGAAGAGAACTGAAGAAACAAGTAACTTACACATAATGTACACCACCCTGGGAACAGTGCCACCATCCATCCTTCCATTTTTTACTGTTAGGGTCATGAAAACAGCAAATTTATGTCTCCTTGGTGATCCTGTGACCTCTTTCCAGGACTTCTCAGTTCTGATATTCAACATCTCTTTCATTTTCTTAATCACCTTCATATTTTTCTAGTCTGTTTTATTTCTAATTTGCCACCTTCATCATCTTGCAAGTGCTCTACGAGGTGGGAACATGCGCTAAAACAGACCTCAGCCATATGAGTGATATCGTCCCGGCATTGAAATGAAGTAGTATTTGCCTTTAATGGCCATTGCTAACATTATTATCCCAGACTTGACTGCCATAGCAGGTCACTTAATTCTGTTGGCGGCATTTCCATCCTTCCTCTCCTCCACTGGAGTCCATTACAGTTGGGTCTTATCTCCTCTAATATGCTGTGCCGTTAATGAACAATCAGTCCTGTTAATGTCCTGCTAATTAATGGCCCATCAGTCTCTTCAGAGTGGTAATTAAGTGCCAGTTGAGGCGTCTAATTGGCATGATTTCTGATTGGATCGAGTCACGCTCGACCCCTCTGGGACACAGGAAGTGAATTATAGCGTTGTCATCGCTGCGGAGAGGACTTTTACAAAGACTGCTGACTTGCTTGTTTAAGAAATAGCATCATCTTGTTAACCCGAGTAGCAGTGAACTGAATGACAGTTTCACTTGAGTGACCGTCAGAGGACACACCGTCACATTTGAATTAATGAACAGCCAATGATAGAAGTTTGTTTACCTCTGAACTTCCTCCACTGTACTTTAATGCTCTGAACTGCAAAACCCAGTTTGAAAGGCATGTTTGTTTGAAGAAATCACCAACATTAAACTGAGCCAAAAAAGCGTGAAAACAGAAACAACTGTCAGATTTTCTAGCTTCTGATGATCTCTGAATGTGTCATGTAAGATATACTATTGCGATAGGAGAAAAAACAATACATAAAATTGTGATATTTCATCTAAATCACAGTACTGTTCAAAAATTCACCATAAATAAACCCAGTGTTTCGGAAATCACGTTGTCAAAAAAAGAATTCAGTAAAATTATTTTAAAACAGTGAAAATCTGACGGCAAACGTATCAGAAAAAACACATAAAAAATGGTGTAATATTGTTAAGTGCAAAAACTGTAATATAATAGCGGCAAATACATGTAAAATAACAATGTTTTAGAGATTCAAATACGGTAAAACACTGCACTTGTATTGCCACACACTGTACAAGAAAAAAAAATTGTAAAAAATTAAAAAAAAAAAGTTAAAAAAAAAAACATTTACATAAGTTGTTTAATAATCCTGGTCAGTTTCTCTGATCTGGATGGAATCATTATTCCTGACTTTGACTATGAGGCCAATTTTGCAGATCCACTGCTTATTTGATTTTCATCCTAAAAATTACACAACAAAACAAGTTAAGAAAATGTCAACTGAAGCAACAAATCAAGCTAGAAGTAGGCTCATTTTCTCATATGCTTCAATACAATCTGATGTATTTTTACAACCAGAGGAGGCGCCCCCTGCTGGCTGTTGAAGGTTTAAGACTTAATTTTTCAAACCCTGAGGCTGTGCTCATCTTTTATAACAGTCTCTACAACTGACAAAGCAAAATGCTGAACTTTTGAACATAAGAGAAAACAACTGGGGAACAAGACACAAGTTAAACTAATAATAAGGGCAGCAAAGAAAAAACTGTGGAAGCACAACCAATAGTGACACATGACCTCAAAATGAAGCATTTAATCCATTTTTAGATCTATAATCACTGCACATGGCAGATTTAAGACATGTAAAAACTCTGTTACAATGCATGATTGAAATTCCTTTCTAAAGGACAGCAGAGGTTTAGCTCGTGGCCGCTGTGGTTTCAGTAAACAAGGCAACCAAACAAGCTTCACACATGGCTGATGGTGAGCGCCTTCACTAATTGGAAAAAACAAAACAAAATGGGGTAATAGAAAAGATTCTCAGGCAAACACAGGTTTAAAAGCCAGAATTGCGCGGTAGATTCACGCGGCGGGGTGCTGGCTGCGAGCTGCTCGGTTAATTAGTTTGACTGTTAAAGAAGAACAGAAATAGCTGAAGGTTTAGGGGCAGAGTTTAAGGCGAAGAGGAGGCTCGATATAATACCAGCTAACAGTGTGAGGTGGCAGTTTTCACTCACATATGGCTGACTGGTTGCTTCAAGCTGTTGGATAATGAGTGAGAGAAAAGGTAAAGAGGAAAGAGGAAGGGAAGAGAGAGATGGGGGAGACGGGGGTGAGGTGGATTTTATAATGAGGGGACAGAAGAGACAAACACCTGAGCAGAGAGAGAAGGTTGGAGGCGAATAAAGACTCCGTTTGGCAGCTACTGTACGAGCACACACACCGCTGCACAGACTATACCGGTTGCTCGGAGCAGCTCGGGATAATAAGAAACACAATAAGGTGGTTTTTATAATGAGAAACAACAGCTGAACCACCGATGGCAGAGAGCAGAATGAAGAGGGTTGCAGGCGATGGACAGCTCCACTTACTGTACAAAACAAGGCTCTGCACAGAAATAGAAAGTTGTTATGCGATACCTGGACTTACTGAAACAAACAACAAAAAAAAGCAAACGGTATGGTAAGTGGAGATATTTAATACATCTCTGACTAAAAAAGCCCCGCTCCTGTATACTGTGACTGTGTGTTGTGATGGAGAATTTGCAGGATGCATCGTTTTAACAAACTGTGGTGTCAGTCGGCAAAGACAAAATGATGAGAGAAACTAGAAAATCAGTAAAAGTCTGGAGCTCCTGCTTGGTGTTGCCTGATACAAATAGGAGGCTTTCTACTGTGGGAACTCCAACATTTACAAAAATGGCTCCATAATCTGTAATTTCAGTCTTTTTGGTGCCGTTGCTGCAAATGATCCAACAGTCTAAACCTGTGTGTTTACTCCAACTGCACCAAAGCAGTGACAAATACTACTAGAAGAAACTCCAGTTCTATGACCATGTATGAAATACAATAACAGAGTTATTTGACGTAAAGATGGTGACGTTAGCGAGGAGAAGTTTGCTCAAGATGGCAGAAAAATGGTGTTTGTCCTTGTCAAGTTAAACCAATCTCTTCAGGCCCAACACATGGCCGCTCAAAGTACCTATCCCGAAAGATAGCCCACTTTATTTTGCTAAAAAAGGCCCTGATAAAGGTCTACAAGGGAGGTTCTTGCAGTGGAAAAACAGTGGACTCAGGTTGTCTGAATCCCAAGTTAACGGCTATCAAATGATGTGTTTTCCAGTTCTTTTAGTATTTTTTAGATTCCTTTAATATTGAAATGCAGCTATTTTTATGTACATAAAAAATGAACCGTTTAGATGGCTTTTGCCCTTTTTCCAAGTAGCTCTGTATACATACATGAGTCAACTTGAACTCCATTCATTACTATGGGAACTGTAATCTCCAATATGTTTGCAAAACTCTACGTTTTTTTTCACTCCAGAAATTGCCTAAAGTACATTAAAAATGTTAGCCTTTTTTGGTGGGTTTTACATACTGTGTTGCAGAAGCTGGAGACTCTAGTTAGCTAAGGCTAGGCTAACAGGGTACTCAGTTGCTTGACTATGCTGACAGTCACATTGCATAAAAGTAAAACAAAGAAGAAATTAGCTAGTTTAACACATGCAAGTTGTGTAACATACAAAGTGATTAACAAAAGATTCAAAAAAACTGGCAGGTCAAATCATGCTTGTTTTTCTCATTTCTTGCACCATTTGATTGTTTACACATCACAAGTAACAAAGATATAAATATTGAAAAGTTATAACAAAGGTAAACATGTGTAGAACAAATAAACCAAATAATTTTAACTAGGATTTGTGTTGGAGTTTGTGTTATTCTAAATTTTGGCACAGAGATTTTCAATTTTCCTGCAAATACACTACCGTTCAAAAGTTTGGGGTCACCCACAAAATTAACACGTTTTCCATGAAAACTCACTTTTATCCATGTGCTAACATCATTGCACAAGGGTTTTCTAATCATCAATGAGCCTTTCAACACCATTAGCTAACACAATGTAGCATTAGAACACAGGAGTGATGGTTGCTGGAAATGTTCCTCTGTATCCCTATGGAGATATTCCATTAAAAATCAGCTGTTTCCAGCTACAATAGTCATTTACCGCATTAACAATGTCTACACTGGATTTATGATTAATTTAATTTAATCTTCATTGAAAAAAATGCACTTTCTTTCAAAAATAAAGACATTTCTAAGTGACCCCAAACTTTTGATCGGTAGTGTATACAGTGATTCTACATATCAGTCAAGTCCTAGTGAAAAGACTTTTTACACAGCAATATTCTGACCTATAATAACAAGAAATGCACAGAAGGATGTTATAAGAACATGAATAATAACTGTTCTGTTGAAGAGTCCCAGTAAGACATGAAAAGACTCTGAAACTGAAGCAGCTAAATATAATTCAGCCATGTTTAATATTATTGTGATGTGTCGTAAAGGAATATGTGACAGTGACAGATCATTTCAATAGTTTGCAGTGAACCTTTTCATCATCATTTAACTGCATTAAACACATAAAGCAGCCGTTCTGTGACACTGCAGCAGAGAAACAGTCCGGATAAATCCTTTATAGTAAATGTGAGAGTGGATGATATAGATGTTAAGAGAAAAAAGGCATGAAAGCGCCGGTTAAGAGGCTTGTTGTTCTGTTTATGTCTGAGCATGTGAGTCTATATGAACACTGAGGTGTGTGTTTATGTGTGTGTGATCACACAGCTCCACTGCCTTCCTTCTCTCTCTCTTTTTTTCTCCTGGATAAGCACTTTGTTGTCCTTGGGAGACTGCTGGTGCTTGGCTTCTCGTGCACGCTCGCCAGGCGCTGTTCCACCGAGCCGTGCACGTGAGGTGACCTTCCTTTGCCTCTGGCTCAGTCATGCTTCCGTGCACTGCACACACACACACGCACGCACGCACGCACGCACGCACGCACACACACACACACACACACAGGCGTACTTCGAGGCCTCGGGATAACACACAGCGTCCCCTGCGATGTTTCAAACTGACACACATCCTGTGTTGTTCACTTTAATGGACCGATAGAAACACAAACCATGGCGTTTACACACATGAAGCGGCGTGATAACACACAGAAACTCACAAAGTAACACATAGCATCCATTCCCGTCTCTGGGGGGCTTTAGCTGCTGCTGGTCACACAGGTGTCCAAACAAAGAGACACCAGCAAATCCACAGACTCACACAGATTTCACATAAACTCCACAAACACTCACACACACACATCTCGACGCAAAAGTGCGACGATTCCAGACCATCTGTTGAAAGTACAGACCAGCACTGTTACGTCTAATAATGAGAAAATTGTGCATCGCTCGCTACACAAACATATTTCTGTCGGGTCCTTCAAGCTTCTGCTCAGTTTTCATTTTAATTGTGTGCAAAATACGGTAAAAACACAGTCAAAAGTGGAAGTTAACTGAGTGTAGCATTACTGTAATATGCAGCAAAGACTTTAGACAGTGGCAGCAAACGGTTGAGACTATGACTAAGAAATGATGGGTAACGAGCACAAATATAATGCTTTGAGGAAACACCAGCTGCCAATAAGTCGATGAAAGTGTGATTTCAGTGTTGTAACGCTACGGCCCTTTAACTTTTGAACCACAAAAGGCATTTAAAAGGCATGTATTCTGTTAAAAATGCTGATATTGCACCATTCATCAGAACAAGAAACTGTAAAAACAGACAGAATCCTTGGATTTTCAACTTTCAACACTCGGTTCAGTCAGGAAAAAGTACCAAATCTAACCTTGAAATCATGAAATTTCACAAAAAATCTCTTTATTATTATTCAAAAATCCACTAAAAACAAGCCATGTCCACCAGATGCTGTGAATAATTCAGAGAGGAAAAGAGAGACTGAGAGGAAAACAAAACATACTGGATCAATAAAATAAATTCAGCATGGCTCAAAAACAGTAAACAGAGTTGGTAGAGGATACATTCAGCATGGTGAAACATATTTCTACAGTAGATGTGCACAGTAGTGTCAAAGAAAGAAAGAATTTCAACTAAGTTTTGTGTTTGAGTTTGGCTCCACAATTTTAATTTCCATCTCAGGTAGCGTAAGACTTGAAATCAGGGTTGCCAGCTCTGTGTGACAAAACCAGTCAGTGGGTTTGGAGTCAGTTTGGTGGCATTTGTGTACCAGCAAATTATGAATTACTCCATGTCCAAAACACATTTGTATTTAAACATTTAATTTATACAGTTTGCATTCACTTGCAACACTGCAAAAGTATCCCATTTGTGTGGGAAAACTGCAGACCTGGCAACCCTGTTTGAAAAGTTTGACTTGTCTCAACTTGTTCCTACTAAAAACACAATTCTGATATAAAGGGATATGTTGTCAATATTAGATTGTTTTCAACATTTTCAAAGAATCTCAGATAATTTGCCTCATTGTACACTTTCCCAAAAGAGCAGGTCGTCATACTGGAACTTAATTGCATTTTTGTTCAACATAATGAAAAAATAAAATCAATTGCAACAAAATTTAATTGACAAACTATTTATTTGTATAGAAATACAACTTCTAGGAGAAGATGTAGGGCTGAGAATTCCCAGATCACACCTCAACATGGACAATTTTTACATTTGTGGACACTTAAAACTATAACCCGACTGCTAACGGACAACAATTCTGTCTTTCTGTGATCCTGAGTATGATCCAGTGAAGGAAAATGTCTCTACTGGACTGTATTGAATAATCTGCGACTGTATTCTGTTTGTTTTCCTACAGAGTGTGTGCAGAGAAACTAAAGCCTGATTGACGTTTGATGGATCTTTTCTGGCGACTCGAAGCATTTGATGGAGGAACAGTTTGTTGTCTTTCCTAAATATTGAAACAGTCGACGCAGAATTGAAACGCGAGACAGGATGTGTTTACTGTAATATTTAATTAACCTGATGAGCGCTAGAAAATTTTCAGAGTAATTTCACTACTTTTACTTTTAAGCTCTTCTCCTGGTCATTATAAGGGTTTTCGTCATACATGCTGAATATGGGTTTGACAATTTAGATATTCCATCATTTGATGTAATAATACTTGACTTTTTGTTTTTTTAATTTAGACTTTACATCATGGAAAAAATAAGCTAAAACTGTTATAGTACAAGTTATCTTTGCATAATTGTGTATCAGATATCATCTGGAATCTGGCAATAACAAACTATGATGATGGGAAATTGTGTGGCAAAGACATTTTGGGGAAAAAAGTTCTATTGGAAGTTAATGTCATTATTTTATTCACTAAAGTGTCGACTTGCAGGCAGACAAGACAAATGTTAAAACAAGGGCATGGAGATGAATGTACAGATTGGAACTATGATTAAATCTGATGCTAATTCAAGATTTTTACTTTCACACGTGTTTCGTTACACGGACAAGCAAGGAATGTTGTTGGAAATACATAGAGGCTAATTCAACTGTGAAGAAGGGATGAGAATTGGATGCAAAATGCATTTGTTCAGGGCTAAAATCACAAACTTTTGCTGATTTCTCTCTCTCTGTGTTTTAGTGTCAAAACCCAGCCACAATCCTGATTTTTAGTGTTGAATTCCTACACTTAGTCCTTTAACCATCCATTATCTGCCCTAACTACTTCAGTAACACTTTGCACAGTGCAACAATGCAACACTTTTGGGCCTTTAAAGCTTTACCAGCGAATATGACCTAGCACTCTGAAAGGTTTTGGGCAGCACCAGTTTATCTACATTCATCTATCCATTTTCTTTCTCTATTCCAGAGTTGATTTTGGCAGCAGCAGGCTGAGCAGGGCATTCCAGACATCTTTCTTCCCAGCACCATCTGAGCTCCTCTTCGGGGATCCTGAGGTGATTCCAGGCCAGATGAGACACAGTATGTAATCCCTGCAGCGAGTTCTGGGTCTAGCCTGGAAAACCTTCAAAGGAAGGCGCCCAACAGGCGTCCAAATCAGATACCTGAACTACCTCAAGTGGGTCACATGGGAACAGCGCCAGTGCATCACCTTATCTACCATTCTGTCCAATTTCACTCCGATACTGCTCATATTATAAGCTCAAAGCATAATGAGGATCGGAGCAAGGCAAACCAGCCAAGGTCTGGTTTTATTTGTGTTGGTTGGTGAGTGAAGAGCGAAACTGGAGATGAGTATTGAGTGAAATTTTCATTGTTCCACTCCTCTGACATAAATAAGTACAACCTACTGCACTTGTATACCACGAACTTACAAGTGGACTCTCACGGACTAGAAAACTAGTCGCAACAACTGCATGTAATGGGGTGTCTGCAACTGTCCATTTGA
The DNA here is from genome assembly GCF_022539595.1 of Amphiprion ocellaris. Lineage (NCBI taxonomy): Eukaryota > Metazoa > Chordata > Actinopteri > Pomacentridae > Amphiprion > Amphiprion ocellaris. The sequence goes on from NC_072774.1 coordinate 6,055,842, forward strand.
ATCTCCACAGCAGAGTGGAGTGCTGTGTGTTAAGTGCCTGAACTCCTCACCTTATCTCTAAGGCTGGTGTTCTACCTTCTGTGTCTGTAAGTTTACAATTGCCCACATGATGTAAATTTCATTATCAAAATGGCTAGTGATCCTGGCCATTCTGTAGAAAAAATTCATTGCAGCTGCCTAGATATGTGATGTTATTCTTTCGGTCACTACCTAGAGCCCAGGACCATAGTTCAAGGTTGGAAGGTAGATGGACTGGGAAATCAGGAGTTTTGCCTGTGCGGTCCAATTTTCCTGTCACTGGTAAGCAAGATCCCGAGATACCTGAACGCCTTCACTTGAGGATCCTGAAGAAGCACAACCACAAGCAGAGAATCATGGCCACAGACTTAGAGGTGCTGACTCTTATCCCAGTCCTACCACCCCAGTGTTTCCTGAACATTATGGCATGATGAAGCCAACCACTGCACACACACACACGCGCACACACACACACACACACACACGCACACGCACGCACGCACGCACGCACGCACGCACGCACGCACGCACGCACGCACACGCACACGCACACGCACACGCACACGCACGCGCACGCACACACACACACACACAGGCGTACTTCGAGGCCTCAGGATAACACACAGCGTCCCCTGCGATGTTTCAAACTGACACACATCCTGTGTTGTTCACTTTAATGGACCGATAGAAACACAAACCATGGCGTTTACACACATGAAGCGGCGTGATAACACACAGAAACTCACAAAGTAACACATAGCATCCATTCCTGTCTCTGGGGGGCTTTAGCTGCTGCTGGTCACACAGGTGTCCAAACAAAGAGACACCAGCAAATCCACAGACTCACACAGATTTCACATAAACTCCACAAACACTCACACACACACATCTCGACGCAAAAGTGCGACGATTCCAGACCATCTGTTGAAAGTACAGACCAGCACTGTTACGTCTAATAATGAGAAAATTGTGCATCGCTCGCTACACAAACATATTTCTGTCGGGTCCTTCAAGCTTCTGCTCAGTTTTCATTTTAATTGTGTGCAAAATACGGTAAAAACACAGTCAAAAGTGGAAGTTAACTGAGTGTAGCATTACTGTAATATGCAGCAAAGACTTTAGACAGTGGCAGCAAACAGAGTTGAGGCTATGACTAAGAAATGATGGGTAACGAGCACAAATATAATGCTTTGAGGAAACACCAGCTGCCAATAAGTCGATGAAAGTGTGATTTCAGTGTTGTAACGCTACGGCCCTTTAACTTTTGAACCACAAAAGGCATTTAAAAGGCATGTATTCTGTTAAAAATGCTGATATTGCACCATTCATCAGAACAAGAAACTGTAAAAACAGACAGAATCCTTGGATTTTCAACTTTCAACACTCGGTTCAGTCAGGAAAAAGTACCAAATCTAACCTTGAAATCATGAAATTTCACAAAAAATCTCTTTATTATTATTCAAAAATCCACTAAAAACAAGCCATGTCCACCAGATGCTGTGAATAATTCAGAGAGGAAAAGAGAGACTGAGAGGAAAACAAAACATACTGGATCAATAAAATAAATTCAGCATGGCTCAAAAACAGTAAACAGAGTTGGTAGAGGATACATTCAGCATGGTGAAACATATTTCTACAGTAGATGTGCACAGTAGTGTCAAAGAAAGAAAGAATTTCAACTAAGTTTTGTGTTTGAGTTTGGCTCCACAATTTTAATTTCCATCTCAGGTAGCGTAAGACTTGAAATCAGGGTTGCCAGCTCTGTGTGACAAAACCAGTCAGTGGGTTTGGAGTCAGTTTGGTGGCATTTGTGTACCAGCAAATTATGAATTACTCCATGTCCAAAACACATTTGTATTTAAACATTTAATTTATACAGTTTGCATTCACTTGCAACACTGCAAAAGTATCCCATTTGTGTGGGAAAACTGCAGACCTGGCAACCCTGTTTGAAAAGTTTGACTTGTCTCAACTTGTTCCTACTAAAAACACAATTCTGATATAAAGTGATATGTTGTCAATATTAGATTGTTTTCAACATTTTAAAAGAATCTCAGATAATTTGCCTCATTGTACACTTTCCCAAAAGAGCAGGTCGTCATACTGGAACTTAATTGCATTTTTGTTCAACATAATGAAAAAATAAAATCAATTGCAACTAAATTTAATTGACAAACTATTTATTTGTATAGAAATACAACTTCTAGGAGAAGATGTAGGGCTGAGAATTCCCAGATCACACCTCAACATGGACAATTTTTACATTTGTGGACACTTAAAACTATAACCCGACTGCTAATGGACAACAATTCTGTCTTTCTGTGATCCTGAGTATGATCCAGTGAAGGAAAATGTCTCTACTGGACTGTATTGAATAATCTGCGACTGTATTCTGTTAGTTTTCCTACAGAGTGTGTGCAGAGAAACTAAAGCCTGATTGACGTTTGATGGATCTTTTCTGGCAACTCAAAGCATTTGATGGAGGAACAGTTTGTTGTCTTTCCTAAATATTGAAACAGTCGACGCAGAATTGAAACGCGAGACAGGATGTGTTTACTGTAATATTTAATTAACCTGATGAGCGCTAGAAAATTTTCAGAGTAATTTCACTACTTTTACTTTTAAGCTCTTCTCCTGGTCATTATAAGGGTTTTCGTCATACATGCTGAATATGGGTTTGACAATTTAGATATTCCATCATTTGATGTAATAATACTTGACTTTTTGTTTTTTTAATTTAGACTTTACATCATGGAAAAAATAAGCTAAAACTGTTATAGTACAAGTTATCTTTGCATAATTGTGTATCAGATATCATCTGGAATCTGGCAATAACAAACTATGATGATGGGAAATTGTGTGGCAAAGACATTTTGGGGAAAAAAGTTCTATTGGAAGTTAATGTCATTATTTTATTCACTAAAGTGTCGACTTGCAGGCAGACAAGACAAATGTTAAAACAAGGGCATGGAGATGAATGTACAGATTGGAATTATGATTAAATCTGATGCTAATTCAAGATTTTTACTTTCACACGTGTTTCGTTACACGGACAAGCAAGGAATGTTGTTGGAAATACATAGAGGCTAATTCAACTGTGAAGAAGGGATCAGAATTGGATGCAAAATACATTTGTTCAGGGCTAAAATCACAAACTTTTGCTGATTTCTCTCTCTCTCTGTGTTTTAGTGTCAAAACCCAGCCACAATCCTGATTTTTAGTGTTGAATTCCTACACTTAGTCCTTTAACCATCCATTATCTGCCCTAACTACTTCAGTAACACTTTGCACAGTGCAACAATGCAACACTTTTGGGCCTTTAAAGCTTTACCAGCGAATATGACCTAGCACTCTGAAAGGTTTTGGGCAGCACCAGTTTATCTACATTCATCTATCCATTTTCTTTCACTATTCCAGAGTTGATCTTGGCAGCAGCAGGCTGAGCAGGGCATTCCAGACATCTTTCTTCCCAGCACCGTCTGAGCTCCTCTTCGGGGATCCTGAGGTGATTCCAGGCCATATGAGACACAGTATGTAATCCCTGCAGCGAGTTCTGGGTCTAGCCTGGAAAACCTTCAAAGGAAGGCGCCCAACAGGCGTCCAAATCAGATACCTGAACTACCTCAAGTGGGTCACACGGGAACAGCGCCAGTGCATCACCTTATCTACCATTCTGTCCAATTTCACTCCGATACTGCTCATGTTATGAGCTCAAAGCATAATGAGGATCGGAGCAAGGCCAACCAGCCAAGGTCTGGTTTTATTTGTGTTGGTTGGTGAGTGAAGAGCGAAACTAGAGATGAGTATTGAGTGAAATTTTCATTGTTCCACTCCTCTGACATAAATAAGTACAACCTACTGCACTTGTATACCACGAACTTACAAGTGGACTCTCACGGACTACAAAACTAGTCGCAACAACTGCATGTACCGGGGTGTCTGCAACTGTCCATTTGAATCTCCACAGCAGAGTGGAGTGCTGTGTGTTAAGTGCCTGAACTCCTCACCTTATCTCTAAGGCTGGTGTTCTACCTTCTGTGTCTGTAAGTTTACAATTGCCCACATGATGTAAATTTCATTATCAAAATGGCTAGTGATCCTGGCCATTCTGTAGAAAAAATTCATTGCAGCTGCCTAGATATGTGATGTTATTCTTTCGGTCACTACCTAGAGCCCAGGACCATAGTTCAAGGTTGGAAGGTAGATGGACTGGGAAATCAAGAGTTTTGCCTGTGCGGTCCAATTTTCCTGTCACTGGTAAGCAAGATCCCGAGATACCTGAACGCCTTCACTTGAGGATCCAGAAGAAGCACAACCACAAGCAGAGAATCATGGCCACAGACTTGGAGGTGCTGACTCTTATCCCAGTCCTACCACCCCAGTGTTTCCTGAACATCATGGCATGATGAAGCCAACAGAACCACAACATCTGCAAAAAGCACAAAATTTTCGAGCCAGAAAAGAATTAACATAACATAGCCCTTTATTGGGAAAAACTATTAGGTCTCCATCCATCCATCCATCCATCCATCCATCCATCCATCCATCCATCCATCTTTACCAGAATCACGTCATGATGCAAGCAAGATAAACAGGGCATTCCACATATTGGTTCTCAATTTTGATGTCTGTTGCAACTGTCAGTTCTGATGAAGCCAACAGAACCACACTATCTGCAAAAAGCAGAGATGCAACTCAGGATTCCCAAACCGGACACCCTGGCCACTTATCATGATCAGGATTGGAGCAACCATTGCAGAGTCCAACACTGACCAGAAATGTCTTCGACTTTGTGCCAACAGTACAAAACAGCTCTCAATTTGGCTGTACAAGGTGCAGATTCCTCATAACATTGGCCCAAGTCTGATGAAGCAAACAGAATCACATCATCTGTAAAAAAGCAGAGATGTAAAACTGACATTCCTGGACACCTTCCTCACCTCAACTACACCTTGGGATCCTGTCTTTGGTTACTACAATCAAAGTCGGCGACAAGGAGCAACCTCTGGGGAGTCACACACACACAACAAAAAACGTGTTCGACTTTGTTCCGAGAGGAGGAAAACAGCTCTTAATTTGGTTGTACAAGGACCAGAGTACTCATAACATCAATTTTCCAGTTATCATGATCTAGATTGGAGACAACCTTTTCGGAGTCCAACACTGACCAGAAATGCATTTGATTTTCTGTCAGGAACACAAACATATCTCTCACTTAGTTTGTACAAGAACCAGATTACTTGTAACATTGGGCTCCAGTGCCCAAGTGTGTCCTGAAGGCCACAGATTAAGAAACCAACAGAATCAAGCAGACCTGCCAAACTGAGGTTCCTGGATACCTTTTTATCTCAGCTGCACATTGAGATTCTGTCTTTGATTATCACAATCAGGATAAGAGACACGGTGCAACCTTTGCAGAGTCTAACACCCTAAAAATCGTGTTCGAATTTGTGTCAAGAATATGAAAACGGCTCTCAATTTGGTTGTATAAGGTGCAGATTCCTCGTATCATTGGCCCCCGATTTGTGCTTAAGGTCTGATAAAGCTAACAGAATTACATCGCCTGCAAAAAGCAGAGATGCCAAACTGAGGTTCCCGGATACCGTCCTTACCTCAGCTGCACCTTGAGATTCCGTCTTGGATTGTTAGAATCACGATCAGAGACCTGAGGCAACCTTTGCAGAGTCTAACACTCCAAAAGTCGTGTTCGAATTTGTGCCAAGAATATGAAAACAGCTCTCAATTTGGTAACCTGCTACCAGCGCTACAGATAGAATCTTTCCACGTCTGCTACAACTTTTAATGACAGCGGTGTTAAAAGTGTTGCAGGGCGTGAGGCTTGTTCTTGAAGCCCAGATGTTGACCTCGCTGCAGAGCCTCAGAGCGGCTGTGTGATCGCGGGCAGAAAATCACCGCGGGTGTCACTGAGCTTTATCACGTCTGCGCCGACAGATGCTCATTAGAACAAACACACCAGAACTCGTGCTCTCACACAGAACTCCATAGTTTCTTCACACTCCAATACTTTAGCCTTCTTCTCTGCCTTTTCAGTGTTAGATCTCTGGAAACTGCTCATGCCACTTTGTGACCCAAAAACACTGCGATTCATTAAGGATTTATGCTTCCTACTGAAGCTGGAAAATAATAAAAACGCCAGGATGTCTTTTAAAAATGTGGAGTTTTTGATGTGTTCCTTCTGAGCATCCTCGTCTCATTAATGGAAATTTACAGCCGATAATCAGACACTCAAACCACCTCTTTGACACCCACGATTCACAATTATTCCTCCCAGAAGAATGATTAGAATCTGACATGTGCTGTTTGTTTGTAGCTTTTGTTAATTCAGTCTTTCTTTGACTGGCACATTTCACTGACACAACCAAACTGTTGGGTTTGACTGCGATATAATTGTGATTTAAACCCTCCCACGGGATGGATTTGTGTTTAGTTCTTCTTCTCTTCTATTTTCTGGACAGGATTTCGAGTGTAGAGAAACAACAGTGGGCTCAGAGGAAGACGGCGTTCTCCACATATTTATTCATGGATTCACTCCATCAATGTTTAATGTGATAGAGATTTTTCGACCACCGGTTTTTATGACTGAATTTAACCAGGAATAATCTGCAGACTTTTGATCCTGGTCTGTGCATCCTCCCAATACACCTGAGTTTCATTATTCTGCTTTTAAGCGCTACTAGCAGGTCATAAATGTACAGCACATTAGCATAGAGCAGAGCAGGCAGACAGGTGTTAATGATCCTCTCAGGACTCGTAGATTTATTCATGGATTCATTTCAGCCTGATTCTGCTCTTATATCCAAATGCACTGCGATGCGCCGCCCAGTTTTCACTCTACTTTTACTGTATACGAGGCTCAGACAGAGAGTGTCACATTAAATCTGCATCATCGTTTGAGATTCATTGTACGAACGCGTCTTTTTGGAACTGAGATATTGATAGATTCAATTCATTATTCATCTCTTGAATACAATAAATGTTTTCCACCATCATGAATAGCAACTTTGACTTGTTCCACTTTATTTAAAATCTTATTTAGCAATTCTAATGCATTTATCTTGTGTCCCTGATGTTTTTATTTTAAGATTTTTGTTTTTGTGAGACAGCAACTCATTAAATCTCATGTTTGTGCTTTCTTTTTTTTTTAAACTTGATGCTGAGAGCAAAGAAAAAACACCTGTGCTTTTCTTTGTAGACATTTCTGAATTTAATATTTAATCAGTCGCTAAAAACTTATTACAAAAAGCCTCAGGGAGGATTTTTAAATTGACTGATTTCTTCTTCAGGCATATTCGCAAATAATTAATTACAGGTTAACACACAGTTGCTGTGCGGCAGTTTATGAGACGACAGACAAGGAAGAAATTTTTTTTTAAAAATGCAATTTGCTCTTTTTAAGTTTTGTTGCACATCAGTGTAACAGCTAAACACTGTACCTTTAAATGTAAGTAGACAAAGGACATCTTAACCATCTGAACCCCAATGTTATCTTTTAAAAAAACATGCCAACATTAGCCCCATTTAGACTGAAAGAATTTCCAGATTTTCAAATTTCTGTAGGTCCTTGAACTACTCATCCATGACTTGACAATCTGTTGCAAAATCTAAGCTTAAAACTCTATTTCATCTAGAATCTCTTTATTTTATGTCTCAATTAAAAATTGACCAAAAAATTTACAATTTACTCTAAACAAATTCTGTAAAAAGCTAAATATTCTTCATTTATTTGCACAACTGTGAAGCTATGACTAATTCAGCTGTGACAAACAGTTGCATGACAAAAATTCAGAGATTTTTCAGCCACACTGGGTTGAACTGAACGCTTTGTTTACATGGACTAGGTAGGAAACAAATGTGAAAATGAATAAAAAATTAAAATAATAAAATATACATAGTATGTAGGACCACCATTTTATTTTCCAGTATTGGTAACACCTATGAGCACTTGACAAAATGTTTTACATGTTGATTCCAAGGTTTTTTTTTCAAATTTTTAAAATAAATATTCAACGAAGTCAACTTTCGCTTTTCCATTTTTTTGTGATTTATGTCATCTTAACTGTGTCATACTGCACAGAACACATTTCTGAATTCTCTCTCATTCTGGTCATGGCTTTGTTGTTTCCACAGAGGTGCAGGACTTTATATTGCAGTAAAGAAAGAGTCTACAGTGAGGAAAAATGTGACAGGAGCGGAAAACGCTCAGAAATTGCTCAAGTTCAGTGGTTTTAAATATGCAATTGATATATTTTACAGCAAAACCTACAAACAGAAACAAGATCAACAACTAGAAACTACTATTTCCATTAGATAAAAATTAAAAGACAACATTATATGACACCTTTCAGTTTTTTTCCCCTGATATTGCGCCACGTGGCTGCCCTGTACAGTACGCACAGTAAGCAGACAGATGGGTGTAAATAATCCTCAGTGGCCTCCGATTTTTATTCATAGATTCAGTTTATTTTGCCGCTTCATTGTTGTGTCTGTTGCAGGCTCCTCCCTGGCGGCGGCAAGGCCTCATGAATATTAATGCTCCAGATCTGCATAATGAGATGCAGTGTTATCATAATAATAAAGGCCTACAGTATATTGTATCTCTAAAAGGATCCGAGACCTCAGATCAGATCTTTGAGCTTTGACCTAGAAAAGAACAAAGATGACTGTATCACTGAGATCCCTGCTCGGATCTGCAGCCGCCGGCAAACAGACGCACTAAACTTTATTGCTTCTCGCAGGATGCAAAGTTGTCTTTGAGCATCAGTGTGGTGTGTTAAAGTGTAGCTGCAGCGAGGAGTGCAGTTTTAACCCAATTTAGAGAGCATTTAGCACCATGTTGGTGTGACTTTTGCTCCTTTTCTGTTGATCTCTGCTGTCAGCAACACTTTCTGCAACTTGTTATCGGCCTTTCTTTCTTTCTTTCTTTCTTAGTCCAGTTGTCAACTAATAAATTAATCAATTAATTGGTTTCAGCCATTTTTAAGAAGAAAATGTCAAAAATGCCGCTTTTAAAATGTGAATATTTCCTCGTTTCTTTCCTCCTCTATGACAATAAACAGAATAAATAAACAGAATAATAAACTTTTGGGTTGTGAACAAACAAGACATTCATCATCTTCGACTTTGAGAAAACCAAAGATTTTTTTGAATTTCTGATATTGGACAGTGGATTGATTAATCAAGGAAATAATTAACAGATTAATTAACAATGAAAATAATAGCTACAAAAATGCAGCTAATAAAGCAAATATAACTAGTAGTGGACAATCATTGCAGCTCCACTATGTCTATAAGATAAAGTGAGTTAAGATAAACTGTATTGATTAAAATATGTTCGAATAAAAGTAGAATAATTTATGTACAATAGAGAGTCATTTAAAAACTAGTGTTATTTCTGTGACTTAAGCTTCTTAAAATACACTAATTAGTAATTAGTAATTTTCTAGAACCAAAAAGTCTAAATTCTTTGATTCTAGCTACATAAATGTGAATTTTTTTCTGGTTTCTTTCCTCCTCTTTGTCAGTAAACTGAATTTTTTTTGGTTTGTGACAAAACAACACTGATGTTCTGACATTTTAGAGACCAAACTACTAATCAATTAATCGAGAAAAGAATTGAAAGATCAATCAACAGTGAGAATGCTTGTTAATTGCAGCTTTAATACATATAATAAAGCAAATATCTATCTGTCTGTCTGTCTGTCTGTCTATCTATCTGTCTATATTGAATGAATATGTTACAGTATATGTTACACACATATATTTACAGTACCAATATTGACTTAAAAACTAATATTCTCTCCTAAAGCTGTGACAATTAATTGATTAGTTGTCAATTATTAACTTAATTGCGAGTTCTTTTGAAAGTAAAGCAATCGATTTGAGCCATTCTAAAGAAAAATTGTCTGAATTCTCTGACTCAAACTTCTCAAAATAGTCATTTCTTAAGAATAAAAAGTCTAAATTCTCTGAATCCAGATTCTTAAATGTGAATTTTTTTTTTTTCTCTCTTCTATGACATTAAACTGAATATATTTGGGTTGTGGACAAAAAAAGGTGTTGTTTTTCGACATTTTCTGACATTTTATTGAGCAAACAACTGACTGATTAATCGAGTAAAATAATCGAGAGTGAAAAAAATGTTGAGTTGCGCCTCTATTGTCTGTGTCCTCATTCACCTCTCTTTGTGTCTCTGTACTTCAGTGGGTTAAATCAGAGTAAGATAGGCTTACACACACACACACACACACACACACACACACAGAGTGACGATAATTATCTTACCCACAGGGGGGTTTGCCAGCTTTGAATCTGGATTTAATGCGGTTTCAGAGTTTCATATTTACTGCAACACTTGAGTGTACCGACTCAACATCAATGCAGCCACACACAGCAAACACACACACACACAGACACACACAGACACACACAGACACACACACACACACACACACACACACACACACACACACACACACACACACACACACATTCACAAATCAGACACATTCACCCCATAAGCCTGCATGGTCAATATATATGCACATCCATGTACAGAGGTGCATCCAAACACACAAATACCCACTAAACAACACACACGAATAATCCCCTTTACCCCCCACCCCTGTGTCTCACTCACACACAGACACACAGACACACACACACACACACACAGACACACACACACACACACACTGGGGCTGCCTGGCTGTGTCCTGTGGTCTGTGTGTGCTGATAAGGGTTTAATCCTGATTGGAGCCTCAGTAAAAGGCTTTGTTATGAACACTAAATAGACTGGCCCTCGGCGAGCACACTGGGACACCGCTGATAACGTATACACACGAGCACGGACACACGCAAAAAACACGCCGCATGCAAACACGCGTGTACGTACATGCATACATATCCACACCGGAAATGCACGCAGAAACTCGAGCTTCGTCCTGCGGCTTCTACCTGGACGATGCACGACTTCCCCGTGCAATCTGTGCATACAATCGCATGTGTCCGTATGTAAATGCAGTTTATCGGCGGCCCTGATAAAGCTCTGGAGAGCAGTAAAGTGTTGGCAGACTCCACGCTGAATATACCGTAAATAGACTACTAATAGAGAGAGAGATTAGAGGAGTGGAGGAGAGGACAGCCGAGGAGAGATATGAAAGGAAGAGGAAGCCGTGATGGGAGAGGAATAGTAATGTCAGCACAGACACACTTTTACCTCTGAAACGTGGCGACACACCTGTAGCCGCTCGGTTGAACTGACCACACATCTTAGAGGTGTGAAGGTTAAACCACTGTATGTCTTTTTGTTAGCTGGACTCCGGATCCAAACTCATAGAGGAGGCAAATTTCTCATGTTGGGTTATTTTTAGAGTCCAAACATGTTTTTCCATGTAAAGCATCTACCAAAAAGCCTTATTCATTGCATCTCTTCCTGAGATTTTCCTTAAAAATAAGCTGAATTGCATCCACTTATCCTCATCGATAGGCTGCTTTTCAGTGTGTTACTTATTTCTGCAAAAATGCTCGTGCTTACAGCATTTTCCTCCTCATTCTTACAATTTTACTTTAAATGAACCCAAATCTAAACCGTGTTTAACAGGGGAAGTGCAGCCAATAAACTAGGGTTCACATTGTTGTCAGAAGGTGGCGCTGTAGGATACTTGGCTGTATTAAACAAAGCAGAAGAAGCTGTAACCAAACCAGTTGACTGCCAGCTTTAAAAAAAGACTTAAGAAGAAACAAACTATTATTTATGGCCATGTTTTATACTGTCCAGAAAAAAAGTAAAAAAGAAACAAACTTTTTCTCTTGAAACACATCAAAATATGCTTAAAAAATCCATCATGAAAACACAGCTAATGTAAAAGCATTTGTTCTGAGAGTCTCTTCCTCAAACTTTCCTTAAAACCCTTAAATTCAACAACTTGAATTATATCTGCTTGTCCTTATCAATTAACTACTTTTTTTTAAGTATGTTCTGTTTTTCTGTAGTAATCCTTGTGTATCGTATTTCCTCTACATTCTTAAAATTTTTCTTATAGAAAATTGTAGCCTTAACCCAAATCTAAACCATATTTATAAGGGCAGTATCTGTCTTACTATGGAGGTAATAAATGAAGCTTCATAGTGTCGTCAGAAGGTGGCGCTGCAGGCTACATGGCTGTAGTAAACAGAGTAGAAGAAGTTAGTCCATCCTTTGTGGTCACGGCATTTTCTGCTACATTTATGGAATTTTTCTTAAAAGCAAAATGTTATTTCAAATCGTTTTGACTCAAATATAAGCATTAAATACATTTGCGTTTTACAGCGTAATTATTTGCCTCAAGCATATTTATTATTTTTTGTGTCTTTGTACCTGCTTTTTATTATTGTTTCTATACAATTGGTAGATGTATTTCTCATTTTTCATGATGATCAGAGAATGAAGACAAACTTTTTCCTCATGTAATACTATAAAATGCACATTACAAAACACGGCTAAGTTTTTCAAGTTAAAATTTCAGAGATGTCTTTATTAAAATCAATATTTTCTGCTATAAAAAGTTCAAGTTAATCAGAGATGGCTGAGCAGAAACATTTGATGATTTGAAATGCAATGACCAAAGAGCAGAACCTGGAATAAACTGGTTCCAGTGGAAGACTTCCTGTAATCGCTGCTCTCCATCCCCCTTTTCCTCCTTTAATTCCTGACTCACGTTTCAAACAGAAAGTCTCCGCTATGAAGCTCTGATTTGTAATCTCCGATAACAGATTCTCTCTCCTTCGATCGACTGTCGGCTTCAGTTAATCAGCAGATCCGGTCGCTTCCTGAGGTCACCTGACATCTGATCTTGACCTTTCATCGGTGACCTCTGGGGGTCATTAGACGAATCCCTGCATCATTACAACCGTCCCTGGAGGTCAAGGCTGCTCCTGGAGGTCAGAGGTCGTCGCTCCGTCATCGATAAAAGACGGGCTGGACGCTCCATTGTTGTTCACAAGTTGTGACGGAGCCTCGTCAGAAGCTCTTGTGTTGTTGTCTGTGACGGGTTTTTAAAATGCGTCGCTGCGCTGTGCGTCGCCCTTTTGGTGCTGAATAGTTGAGATGAATGTTCACCTTGTGGAGCTCAGTCAGACGTGGTCGCTGCATGCAGGCTTCACAGCATCAGTCCACAGGTTTTCTGCTTTTACTGTCCCGATCCGTCGCTCTCTCTGCCTCGTGTCCTCAGTGAATAATCCTGTCCTTCTGGCATCCCATCTATCAGGTAGAAATTTTGATGCTCAAAATGAATCATTGTGAGAAAGCTGTTTTGTTTTTTTCTTCTAAAATGCTGATGTAATAGTGTTGTTTGAGCTCCGGTGTGTGACTGTGAAGTGACCCGGGGCCCAGCAACACATTAAAATAGCTTTGAGGCTCAGACGACAGCAAACGAAGCTTTCAAAACTGCAGAAAGCTGCTTGTATTCAGTGACTGCTGAATACATAACATGTGATTTAGAAATCAATCCTCCACGTCTCCGTTTCATGTTTTAAAAAAGTTCATGTTCTTGAAGGATCATTGTTTTGAAGCTTAAAGTTGGTTTTCACTTGTTTAAGTTTGGTTTTTACTTATTGTACTGAGAAAACAACAACTATGGGATACTGTAGCATTCAAACAGTATGAACTGTGAAAATAAAGGCAGATATCTGTAAAATAATGATATCTTTTAGCAGATTTAATACAGTAAAACTGGGCTTAGGGCTTACTAGTTGATGTGAACATGATAGTTACACATGATAAAGCAAAATACACAAAATATGACCTCTTTTAATTGAAAACACATTTGAAACACACATTTTTGCAGTTTAACAACAAATTTTGAATCAATTTTGCATTAAAATTAGCTTTAATGTTGTTCTAGTGTGCACTTTTCATGTGATATAAGCAGCACAAACACTATTGCCCTACAGTGATCTCAAAAAGTGTGTTAACAACACAGAAAATTAATGTTTTTGTTACTTTAGATGTTGACATTATGTGACAACTGTGTCACATATTGGGAAAGAACAAATTACTATTTGCAAAAATACAGTTTTTTTTTAGTGGACATTTACAGTTTTGGCCTATTTTTTGTTTTTTTAAAAAAACATAGTCAGCATGCAAATTCATATTTTTTTCACTGATTTTACTAGATATTAATTGTAACTGAAATTAGTTTTAAAAATGATTTCCCATTTTTCAATCCTTGATGTGTGTAATAAATATTTAAAATGAAAAATATTTGTAAAGTAACATTTTTAGATTTTTTTGCTAATTTAAATATAGCAGAAATAGTGTAATTTAAGTATTTCAGGCATCGTAAAAGAAGTAATTATTAAGTAATTTTGATGTGGGCTTTATTTTAAATTGAATGAAATTATGAATTTATAAATTTTATTTAATTTTTAATTCTTAATATACATTTAAAAAAGAGAAATAATATTTAACTCCTTTTTTTCTGATTCAAAATTTTTAAACAGGGTGATTCAAAAATAGCGTAATTTCATGGTCAACTGTTGTAAAAGAATGATAAATTACCATTTATACAACTATAAATGTAGTTTTTCCAGTAAAGATGTATATTAATGCTGTTTTTTTCTGAGATTTTACTACATATTGCTTGTAATTTAACAAAACAGGTAAAGTCTGTAAAATAACAGTAAATTTTTTAAATACATAACGTCAAAATCTATTGAAAAACAAGGATTTTTTTTTTTTTTTTTACAGTGAGGGCAGGTTTAGGAAAATATCCTAGTCTGAGTTAAAATATGACCTTTTAGCAATATGTTTGAAGCATCTCCTTCATTTTTTGAGTTACCAAAGTAACGAGCAATGACCTCTCTAACATTAAACTAGAATAAATAGATCTATTAATTAGAAACACATCAATTTCCATCAATGTGTAATGAATAATGCAGCTTATTTTTCATTGGGAGACAGTGATTCTGGCTGAAGTTGCCTCTACAAGCCCAAAATAAGAATCAGGATTAGTTTCTTTGGAGACACCAAACTTTCAAGGAACAAAACACACTAAACAAAATCTAAAAGTGCTTCGGTGGAAAAGTTTGGAGTGACGGTTTCAAATTATGGACGTGGCCTCAATCGCCCCGCTGCTTGTCACAATCCCTGCTTTGTTTGTTTCTCTTTTCTTTTCTCATTCTCACCTCCGTTTCCTTCATCACCTCCTCCTGCAGCCCCCATCCATCCTCCCCTCCCTCTGCGTAACCTTGCAGGGTAAAGCTCCATTGACATCTGCTTCATAAGTATTCAGGACTCAGCGCCTTTGACATTAATCAGCCTACAGTACATTATCTCCCCTCTCGCTCCTCTGCTGCCCCTCCATCCCCTCTTTTTTTTGCCTCCTCTCATCCCTATCGCCCCTCTTTCCCACCCTTTTCCCCCCTCCTCTCTTCCTATCATGCCTCTCAGCTCTCTGTCCGCTGCTTTCTTATCACGCCACGATAACAAAAACCCTGGGAAAAAAGGCATTACTGAGTCTGCATGTTGCTCACCTGAACGTCTGGCAATCAAGATACATGGTCAGTGTCCAGAGGAAGACGGCAACATGCAGCAAGGTCAGCGCAGACCGTCAGATCCTGCCTTTGTCTCGACTGGCCTCTGGTTTGTCTTAATCTCCAGGTGCCAGATGTACGTCCACATGATCGACTGTAGCGGGCCGGTGACCTACAGAGTACCCTGGCTCTGGCTCAGTGCATGCTGGGATGGGATCTAGACTCCCTTAACCCCAAACAGGATAAGTCTAAACGGGAAAAAAGAGGACAAATGGCTGCAGCTGCATCTTCTGCAGGACGGGACACATGCTCGGGTTTCTGCAGAAGAAAAAAAGCTGCTCCTGTTGAATTTTATGGAGTTTTTCAAGATGAAACTTGGGCTAGGAGGCATTTTCAGAAGTAAAATTACTAAAATACACAGAAACTGAATTGTATCTGCATATTGTGAGTTTTCAATGCTCACAAAGGGGGTAAATGTAATGCAAATTTCTAATTAAATGCTTGTGTAACTACACTGAGACTAAAGGTAATACCTTCTTGTACCACTTAAGTAGGAGCAACAGTAAAAAAAAATTTGTCCAAAAAAATTTATCATTTTTTAATATTATGCATTCAAAAAAAGCCAACTATCTTTAAAATAATTATATCTTTGGTGATTTAAATACAATAAAAACTACGCACTTTGTCCATCAAATGCTGTAAAATGAATAATTTACCATTTATAAAAACACAGATTTTTATTTATTTAATTTTCTTGGACTTTATTTACAGTTTTGACCTTTTTTTGAGTTAAGATTGAAATGATACTATTTTTTTCTATGATTTTATAAGTCTGTCGTTAAGTAAAATAGAGAAAATACTTAAAATAAGAGTTACAAATGATTCATCATTTTTTAGACCTTAAAATACATAATTTTTCTTTTAAATAATGGCAAATATCTACAAAACTGTGAAATGTTTCCATCAAATGTTATAAAAGAATAAATTATTTTTTGTAAATTTATATATATTTGATATTTATAGGTTTGGCCAGTTTTTTTTTTAGGGTTAACATGTAAAATCAATCTTTTTTTGTGACTGCTTGATATTATCTGCAAATTAACAAGGCAGGGAAAATCTTTACAACAACAGATAAAAAGGATTAACCACTTTTCAATCCTTAATATAATATTTTTTCTTTCAAATAATGGCAAAAATTTGTTAAAAATATTTTTGCTGATTTAAATACAGTTAAAATGGTGTGTTTTTTCATCACACATTGTTAAGAAGAATTACTATTTGAAAAATAAAGAATCTTTTATATTATTTACAGTTTTCAGTGTTAACATGTAAATAAATACTTTTTCTGTGATTTTACTTGATATTATCTGCAAATTAACAACGCAGGGAAAATCTTTAAAATAACAGTTAAAAAAGATGTACCGCTTTTCAATCCTTAATATACAGAATTTTTCTTTTAAATAATGGCAAATATCTGTATAAAAATGATATTTTTTTTAGATTTAAATACAGTAAGAACTGTTAAAAAAGATTTACCATTTTTCAGTCCTTAATGTAATAATTTTTCTTTCAAATAATAGCAATTAACTGTTTTATATTGTAAAAGAACAAATTACCATTTGTAAAACTATGAATTCTTGATGTGGACATAAGTTTTGGCCTTTTTTTCAGGGTAAATTAGTATTTTTTTCTTTGATTGTACCATACATTGTCTATAATTTACCAGCACAGGAAAAATCTCTAAGATAACAACTTTTTTTTTTCTTTACACTGTGGGAAGCTTTTTTTCTCTTCCAAATGAATGTTGCCCAGACTTCTGTCAGTCTCACAGATATGTATCATCTCCACACAGATATTTGTAGATAACTCCATCAGAAAATGAGTTCAGTACAGCAGCTCGACACAGAGATCAACCACTGTTTTCATTGGAAATAATGGCCTTGACCTACATAATGCCAAAAAGCCCAAAATTGAGAGTGAAAGGAGGAGATAGTCATCCGTTCTGTGAGTCACACAAGACTCGTCTGAGCTTCCATTTTCCAAAGGCGCTTAAACACCACCCGATGCTACACAACATAACATCAAATGTGCCTATAAGCGTTCCCCTCGGGGGCAAGCAGCCGACAGCAGATACACTTTAAAGTTTGCACTGCGGTTTGCTGGAGATCGAAAAGGGAAGTCTCGTCTTGTCAACAAGTGCAGGAGTGTTACAAGTCGTCACCAAAGTAGCTGATAGCGCGACTATCCCCAGAAGGAGTAGATTATGGGAGTAGATGAGGCAAGGCGAGGTGTATAGCTGTCACACGGCCCTCAGATTACCTTGGCGGTGTGATGTATGCCTGCGCTGCTAGCTAACAAGGGATTATAAAGCTCCACATAATCCTGGATGGGCGGGCTGGCTCAGGACTCTCACTGTTACTGCATTAGCATTAAGCAATAATAGTGCCCCGGCATTAGTGTTCGCAGCTAATAGTGTCCCAGAATACATTAACAGCTAATAATGCGATGCTGTAAGATTAGCATTAAGTTATTATAATGCCATAGCGTGCATTATGTGTGTGTGAGGACTTAATGTGAGCGTGAGCAGGAGTGCACATATGGCCTGTGTGTGTCTGTTGATAGGAAATGCATGTAGAGACAATGGAAGGTGACTGGAGACACCGACGGAGGGAAGATGGAGGCAGCGCCAGCAGAGGGGTTTAACAGAGTGTGTAGGGGCATGCATTAGTTACGGCAGCCACCGATGGAGCAATCACACAAACACAAGGTCATCTCACAAAGGATATGTCATTTTTTCATATGCCACAGGAAGGTCAACCAAAGAAAACTGAATAGGCTCTACAAAGTTGGCCCAGGTGACAAACCAATATACACCTGAGATCGCTATAGGATCTATAGAATGTTTGATAGTTTCATTGAAATGCATCAGATGCATCAGATGTTGTCGAGCCAATTCAAATAATTTCATATTCAGTAATGGGGAATACCTGATACCATTGTCCTCAATGATATGCACTTCATGTATTGTAGATTAGGTGTAGTATCTGATAACTCCTACTGTTTGATGCTGTAGTAATCATGTGAGGCGGTCACTTCCATGTTGGTAAGCAGACAGCACTGTAGCATTTTAGCTACTAAAGTAGCACCATGACAAAGACTTGCATGAGGCGTATTGACCTCAAGTCAGCAGAAAAGCTGGGACTCAAACTAGTACACAGCTGGAATAAATAAGGACAAAAGCCTGACATCATTTTAGCACATCTGAAAGACATTTTTTGCAGGTTTTTCCTCGTTTTGCAGAACAATAGATGCAAACAAACAATGGGATGTAGATTTGTGCCGATACCGACCACTTAAACCTTTTTTTTCTGCCGGTCTTTATTAAAATAAGTAATTACAAATGAACTGCAATTACTGATATCGACTGAAGTGAAACATACTGTTTTTGCCAATTTCTTTGTGGTGATTTGTGCTACTTCTGCATCAATTTATGGTGGAAATATCTATATTTCTGTAAGGGAAAACCCAAAATTCAGGCATTGGGTGAAAATTCAACATAGAATCGAACTTACATTGATCCGATTTCATTTTTCCCAGCAGATTTAGAGGCTGTTTGAGCTCATACTTTGTATTTTTTGAGCAAAAACAACCCATTGCTGAAAAACAGAAAAACAGACCCACCATCGTTGGAGCCATTGTTGCATTTATTAATGGTATAGCTTGTTTGCAACATAAAAGAACCTATGCTTCTTTCATGTTTTAATGCAAATGTATGTGCTCTAAATAATGAGGCAGATGTTTACCTTGAATACCCTCCTCCACAACCTACACATATGTTTCTGTGTATTGGTTGCAAGCTGTGTAGACCTATCCATCAATCCTGTAAGGTTTTAGAAAAGTCATACCCTTTCTGTCTTTTTACAGCCATAAATTACATTCAGTGTCCTCAGATTTCCTCACCTTAATACAGGTAAAGAATTGAACAAAGAGCAGATAAGCAGGCAGACAGATACATAAATAGATGTAGAGAAAGATAGAAAGTACTGGTGAAGTTTGCGGTCGCTGAACTCCAGAAAATTTCAATAAGTAAGAAGAAGGGGTTTGAGTGCAGACAATGAAAACGAGAGAAAAGGGAGAAAATAATACGAATAAAAGCTGAAAGAAAGAACAGACAAAGAGGGGGGGGAGATGCAGACAAAATGCGGAAGGGGGAAAGAGACAAACATTTCACAGAAAGCGGTATAATCATGCAGCTATTCAGCAGAGTCATTATCGGGCTGCAGGCTGTTCGGTTCTTTACAGAATAACAGCAGGGGTTCAGAGGAGCTTCTAAACCACCCACAGACACACACCGAGAAAGGTCCTGCCAGCTACTGTACTATCTTTAGCTGCAATTTTTTAAGTGGCGTAATCTCAGATTTCCTTCCAATGACCCAGGGAATCAGGATTTATGAAGTTGCAGATTAAAGCTGTGTATTCCTGCGGAGGTGTTGAGGAGGCTGAAAAGTCTTATATGATTAAAGGCAGACAAAGAGGGAGATGATTAGTTGATTTTTTTTGCTATCAGATGTTCACGGGTAACACATGTTAATTACTGCTGTTAATGATGCCATAGATTATCGCGTTACGTGACACGGGACGTCTCGCAGCTGAGACAAAGGGCAGTCGTGCTCTGTCGCCTCCCAAGGTGCTCGGAATCACGGCGCTATTAAAAGTGCACGTAAGTATGTGTGTGTGCAGCGTATGAAAAAATCCAGTGTAATTGCCCTGTCTATCCATATCCGCCCACAGTGCCATGTGGGACCCCGGCTAAAGTGGCTGCAACTGCTTTAGAAATAGCTGTCTAAATGGCTGGAGGGAGTTGTAAAATACCCCATTGTCTCAGCGGTCACACGGCTCCGGTCTTAAGGGACCCATTTACTCAGTCACTCCAACAAATAGAGGGCACAGAAATTCTTTCTTTGTGCGCATTTGTTGGATTTCCAGAGCAGCGCTGCACTGTGGAGAGTTTCTGGTTGAAGTTTTCAGAGTGACGTGATTTGAGTTCCTGCCTTGCACGGCAGACCTTTCATGTAATCCTCCAGAAATCCCACATGCCTGGACTGTCGAAGTGGAAGTGTACAATCTGTGCCTGTTCTTGTTAAAGGGGGATACTGTGACATTTTCAATCTATCAGTCACCGGGCAGGGAAAGTTTCTACACTGGAAGCTCATTGACTGCAGATAGTTGGCTGCTAATTCCAAAAAGAAAAAAAAACATCTGTGGACAGTGTTTCCTTCCTCAGCTGGCGATTTTAGAAACTCTGTGGAGCTACTTGCATCTATCCATCCATCCATTATCTATACACCACTTAATCCTCATTAGGGTCATGGGGGGCTGGAGTCTATCCCAGCTGACTTGGGGTGAAGGCAGGGGACACCTGGACAGGTCACCAGTCTACTGCAGGGCTACATATAGAGACAAACAATCACACTTGCATTCACACCTCAGGACAATTTAGAGTTACCAATTAACCTCAAATCCGTTTGTCTGTTTTTGAGTAATGCTGCGAACAGATAGACAAACAGACAAACCAACGCCAATCGTCACATAACTTTGCCGCATTCCTTGGTCTAGTATTGATCCAATAGCGAGAGGGAATGAGACATGAGCAAAAATATCTGAGGCTAAATCTGAGAGCAGAAGTTTGGTGAACTCACAAAACCAGTCTGGGAACAAGAAGATGCACTGAAACTGAACCACAAGACATTTTTGCAATCAGCGGTATATATGAGTGCAGACAGTTTACAGCAGATTTATACCTGAGAAGGAGTTTTTGAGAGAAAGGGCAGAGTTTGTAGGGAAATTATTGTAAAAATCTAAACATAAAATGAAGAAATAATCCTGTTAAACTGAAAAACAACACTCTTGGTTAAAGAAAGTAATGCTACAGTTGGTCTGTGCACAGATTAAATCAAGAAAAAAAAACATCATTACTTGACTCTGGAGGGGTTTCTGGTTGATTTTTGAACTTTGGAGGAAGTCAGGCAAGTTGTTTCCTCCTAATGGCTAATTGGTTCCTGGCTCTAGCTCCATATTTAACCCTCAGACAGCAGAGAGGCATCAGTCCTCTCATTAAAACATATATCCCAAAAATGTTCACCTATTTGGTTTCTTTCTCATTAAGACACTCAGTCCTCTCTCCTCTCCTTTGTTTTTCCCTCTGTCGTCTTTTTAATCTTCTCCCAACATCAGTCCCTTTTCATTTTAGTTAGTCTCTTCTGGACACATAATGAGCTTCTACCATCGTAATGCACAGAAATGTTCCTCGCTGCAGCTCCATGAGAAGGTTCGTGTGCTTCATATTTGCATAAAAGCACAAGTCTTCCTCCCGTAATGTGGATCATTATGCATTTTGCTGAACATCGACGCACACTCGCCTTCACATCAAGAGTAATTAATCAAATCCTGTCACCAATCTGTAATCATTTACATCTCTGCTACTTATTATATGTCTGTCTGGCAGTTGGGATGTATGCGTGAGATGGAGTGTGCGTTTGTGTGAGTCACCTACACCATCTGGAGAATACAAGTGTGCACAAGAGCATGTTGCAGCTCAGAGGGGGTCCACGGAAAACACACAGATTCGTTCGAACATCCCCCTCGAGCTGCAATGCATACGACGCACACATTCATGTGCTCATTACCAATCACAGCCTACACCTCACACCTGTGTACTCGTCTCTGTTACATGCTCGGAGGTGTGTGTGCTGCCAACGAAGGAATCCCTAATTTGAGAAGCACAGTCCGTTTTTAAAGTGATACATCATTTTGAAAAATTTGCTTTGGCCTTTATTTGATAGTTGAGAGACAGACAGGTGTTATAATAAATAAAGTGCTTATGAATCTTATTGTCTTGAAACCATTTCTGTATAGCTTTGGCTGTTTGTTTCGGCTCATTGTCTTGCTGGGAAACAAATTTGTGTAGATCCCAATACTTGGCATTCATTTTACCCTCTACCTTTACGAGCCTTCCAGGGTCTGCTGCCAAGAACCATTCTGACATTATGATGCTGCCACCACCATGCTTCCCATCATAATACTGCCACCACCATGCTTCACATCATGATGCTGCCACCACCATGCTTCACATCATGATGCCGCCACCACCATGCTTTACATCATGATGCTACCACTGCCATGCTTCACATCGTGATGCTGCCACCACCATGCTTCACATTACGATGCTACCACTGTCATGCTACATATCACAATGCTGCCACCACCATGCTTTACATCATGATGCTGCCACCACCATGCCCTCACATCATGATGCTGCCACCACCATGCTTCACATCACGATGCTGCTATCGCCATGCTTCACATCATGATGCTGCCACCACCATGTACGTGGAGACAGTGTGTTTGTGATGATGTGCAGTGCTTGATGTCTGCCAAACATAGCTTTTAGTCTGGTCACTAAAAAGTTCAACTTTGGTCTCATCAGACCAAACAAACCTTCTACCAGTTGATTTCAGAATCTCTCACATCCTTTCTAGTGAACTCTAGTCCCTATTTAACATAAAACAGTGAAAGTCTCTTTGCCAGAACAGGCTACAGTTGTTACAGAGTCTTCTTCTCAGCTAATAAAGCTACTAACTCCTTCAGAGGAATCATTGATGTCTTGGTGGCCTCCCTTACTAGTCTCTTTCTTGCTCAGTCACTCAATTTTTGGTAATGATCTGCTCTAGGCAGATTTACACATGTATTTTATTCCTTCCATTTCTTATTGATGGATTTACAGTGACTCATATCCATCCCCTGTCTTGTGCTTTTCAGTAAACTTTTCAGAGTTTTTTTGAGTGTTCTTTAGTCTTCGTGGTGTTGTTATATCTAGGAGGACTGATTCACCAATGGCAGGACCTTCCAGATATATGTTTCTTTTTACTACATTCACTTGAAGACACATTCACTGTTTTTAAAACAACCCAAATGAGTTTTTCCACTGTACAGCTGTTTTTGACGAGACTATTCTGCCATTTTTGTAGTAAGGGATAGTTGTAATTAAAGAAACCACTGTAGACTATTGGCAGACACATTGCTCATCCATTTAAATCAATTAATCTTCCTATTAATTTTACAGCATCTGAACGTGTCGGCTTCATGTCTAAATGAGCTTCCTGCTCACATTCTGTAAAAGCTGCAGCGTCAAGCTTACTTGGTTGGACTTTTTCTGTTTCACTTTCAATGTGAAACGAATCTGGACTGCACTAAACTCACAATAACAAGTACTGTAGGCCTGCTTTGATTTGTGTGAAGTGATTTAGGGAAGACTTTTTTTGTATCTCAGCACCAATTTTGGTCCAAAATCATCACAGAGAGGAAAGGCATTATTCATTCAATTTGTGCTACAATTTCTCATGTATTACAAGCTGAAATGTTTTTAAAAATAAAACTTCATTGCGATGAAGACATAATGAGACTCACCTGTAACTGATGTAATTTAGGTTTTGACAAAATGCTAACAGGAACTGAAGTTTAGCTTGTTGTTTCCAGCTGTATGTAGAAGTCTTTCCTCTGAGTTTATTCAATTTCAGCACACCAAAATAAATCAATTAGGATCAGAAAATAGAAGCTAGTTCAAATTCTATACCTCACAATCCCATAACAATGACACCAAAGGGCTTCACAATGTCTGCAACAAACAGCATCCTGCATCCTTAGAGATTTGGTCAAATCAGTCATTGTTCTGTTGTGGCATTTGGAAGCCCTCAACAGTATCTTCAAAGACAAACAAAAAAGTGTGTTCATGAGCATGGAGAAAATCTACATTCACGAGAGCCGTACAGACGCCCAAAGTTTGCTCACCGGTGCTCACTCGCTGAGATCTGAGGTCTTGAAAGAGATGCCAGCACGCCTTTAATTTAGTGAAGTCCCAAGGCGAGAGAGGGCTTAGCATATAGAACGATGCAGTCTGAGGCGCTGCGCACACTCCAGGACAATAACCTTGATCACGGAAACTCTTCAGAATTCATCGCTGCTTGGAAGTGTGATTTATGTTTGAAAGAGCATCTTTCAGGGGCCACGGAGAAAACACCGGAGGATGCAGCAAGTCGCAGCCTCCAGGCAGGGGTTCCCTTGTACACTTTTCTGTGAGAACACACTCGGTAATGTCATTACTATAATCCAGGGACTTCTTCAGGAGCTGTTTCTCAAAGAATGAGCCGCAGCTGGGGAGGTTTCAGAAGCAGATGCCGGCAGCGTACGTGTGTGGAGATGATTCAAAATACTGAGATGCAGGAGGCCGCTCGAGTCATGTTCAGTGGCAGAGGGTATCGAAACATAAAAACCTGCAAATGCACGCGCAGAAAGTCAAGTAATAAGCCCTTAAATATTCTGAACTTTACCTTACTGGACTACAAATGTGCGTGCATGTGTGTCGGATGGTTTGTTTCAGTGCGTCCGCCACCATGTCTGTGATTTTTGTGCATTTGTGTTTGCATGCTAATGTGTGAATGTGTCTCTGTGTCAATTTCACACTATTGTTTACATGTTAATCCCCCCATCCATTCACCAAACCTCCTTATAGCCCCACATGGGAGAAGCATGTGTGTGTGTGTCTATAAACAATGTGTGTGTTGTGGTCCAGAGCAGACGGTCTATGTATGTGCTGTCATTGTGTTTGACCCTCTGTGATTCTGCTGCACTCATTTAAATACAATGAAAAAGACAAATAAATAATAAAGCTTCACTTTTTTAGTTCAGGATCATGACAAGATAGAGCATATCTCAAACTGTGTCTGATTTCTTGTTGAGTTTTTTTGTTTTAATTTGTGTAGATATTGTTGAATTTTTGTTTTGCACTTCTTCTAATGTATGTAGCTGTCCAATTGTATGCATTTTAATCCTCTGAACTCCACGTATTTTTTGCTTCTGTCACATTTTTTACTCACTGTGACCTCATTTTTCACTGTAATATAAAGTCCTGCACCTCTATGGAAGTAGAACAACCAAGATAGAATTTTGAAAATGTTTTATGTGTGGTATGCCACAGTAGAATAGTGTTACTTTTAAACTGACAACTAAACAAGGAAAGTAACGCTATTCTATAGTAAGAAACAACAAAATGAACATAATCCAACTGGTATAACAGTTATAATGCTCAAAATTTAAAAAAAAAAGACAAAGATGAAGTTTGAATTTCTTCTATTACTTATTTTACAAGAATTCACAAGTGTTACCAATACTGAAAAAATACAGTAAATGTTGACTCTAGATGCTATACATCTTTTAATATTATTTATATTTTTTATTTGTTTCCATACTTGTCTCATCTTTGCTCTGTGTAAACACTGCCTGCAGTTCAGCTGA
The DNA here is from genome assembly GCF_022539595.1 of Amphiprion ocellaris. Classification (NCBI taxonomy): domain Eukaryota; kingdom Metazoa; phylum Chordata; class Actinopteri; family Pomacentridae; genus Amphiprion; species Amphiprion ocellaris. The sequence continues at coordinate 6,081,741 of NC_072774.1, forward strand.
AAAGTTCCTGAATTGTTGTAATGTGACTTTTGGTCACAGCTGAGTCCCCAATGACTTCACTGTTGTGGAAAGTAGGTCAGATTTTTTTGGTTTTTTACAGAATCTAGTTTGAGCAAACAGGTGCTTTTGGGCACATCTTTAATATGAGACATATAGAATAAAGTAATTTGGATTAAATACAATGATTTTAAGCGTAGTTTTAGTTCAATTTTCCAATTGAGTCACACATGATTACTTCAGGGACTGTCAGAAAGTTGAAAATCTGACAAATCTTTGTGTTTTTACAAGTTCTCGCTTTGATAAATGGTGCAATTTTAGTGATTTTTAACCATATTTTTGTAATGTAACTGTTGTTCACAGCTGAGTCACTAATGGCTTCACAGTTGTTGCAGGAAGTTCCAATTTTTTTGTTTTTTGTAGACTCTAATAAGAACAAACAGGCATATTTTGGCATATTTTAAGGTGATTTTGATGAAATACCACAATTTTAAGCTTAGATTTGATCAAATTTTGATTGTGATGATTATTTCAGGGACCATTGGAAAGATGAAAATCTGACGAATCTTTCCATTTTTACAATTTCTCGCTTTGATAAATGATATAATTTTGGTGACTTTTAAACCAAAACTGCCTGCACTTCTATGGAAACAGCACAACCATGACTAGAAGGCAAATATCTGACTATTAGCTAATAATGCTGCAAATTACTGATTAAGAAAATTATTCACATTTTGTTTTCCGACTGAAGAATTGAGATTTGGTTCGTACCAATATGATTACTTAAAAAATGTCTTGATCGGACCCAATCTTCATCTTTGAGATCCGACTGGCACATCCCTATTTATTTTTGTTATGTTTCCACTGTTCTTGAAAACCTTTTGCACTATTTGTATGAAATGTGCTTAAAAAAAAAGTCAGATTGATTGATCAAACAAGCCGTACAGTATATACAACTGATAAAAAATGAATTATGGTGGTAGTCACGAATGCCATTCAGCTATTCTTCCTTCCTGTCACAAAGATGAACACCAACATGTACAATGGCCACAAAGAAGCAGCAGAAACTGTAAAGAATGGAAGAGAAAGTATCACACACAACATTTTCCCTCCACTGATACAGGAGGCAGAGAGGCGACAGTAAACACATGTCGTGCATCTGCTTTTTCTGCTCGTTTTTCACTTTGATTAGAAATCTCGCTACTAAAGGAAACATTAAATAGGACATCCTCGCCGCCCACCACGTCACTTCAGCCCGTCTGCCCCGAGGCGAGCTACGACAGCAAACTGGAAGCAGAATGCGGTGACATGTTGTAGGATTTATGAGGCGGGCGGACGGCTGCAGTGCAGCAAGCAAAACAAGGAGACATCAGGGCCGAAGGAAAACAAAGCCAGACTGAGAGGAGACGTGGCAACATGAAGAGCACGACCAGATGCAGGGTTGAACACTTTGGTTACTCTACTGAAATGTCTTCAGTTCACATTTCAGCAGCTTTTTCCAGTCCCCTAAAATGTTTAAAATACTACAGAATGAACATGTGAAGCCTTTGTTCAACAGTTTTGAGAAAAATACCATTTATGGCTGTGTCCGTTCACCATTTTATGTGAAAAATGACAACAAAAAAGTTCATTCTGACAGAAGAAATGACTGCAGCTCTTGCAGATTATGTAGCTTAAAGCTACAGCTGATACAATATCACATCTACAGATGGGTGCCAATCATATCTGATGCAACTGTAAGAAACGTTGCAGTAAACTTAGTAGAGCTGCAACAAATAAGCAACTATTTAATCAATTGCCAACTATTTTGACAGAGAATTTTAACCAAAATGTCAAAATTCTCCGGTTGCAGCTTCTTAAATGTGAATATGTTCTGGCTTCTTGGGCTTTGAAAAACAGTAATCACCATTTTTCACCATTTTTGAACACTTTCAAGTCCAAACAATTACATTTTTAATCTAGAAAATAAATGGCAAATCAATCAACAATGGAAATCATTATTACTCGCGACCCTATTGCTTTGAATATGAGTGTAGCATGTGAGGATTTTTTTCCTTGTTCAAAAAGGAAACTTAGGTGAAAAATTGTCTCTTAAGCCCAGTAAGTGACTTGCAGGAGGATCCATCAGATATAATGTGAGGAGGACTGGCCGTTTGGAGCAGACAGTTTTTTTTTATGGTGTTCTTTGTTGAAGGTGATATAAAAAGGTAAAATGAAAAATGTCTCAGGCTTTTTCACCCTGTTCTTGTCGACTCACTTCGGGTCAGTAAGAGCTAGTAGCAGAATTCTAAAGCTTCAAACACTGACTCTCCTCATCAACTTCCAGTAAAACCCCATATTATTTATAAGAATGCTTTAATTTTGATTTATACTGACTTTTTATTGCTAGTCAATCATTTCTCTGTAACTCAATATGATATAAACACTTAAATCTTTGCAATTCAGGATCCTCACAAACCTTAATTAGTGTTTTAGTAAAGACAAATAGACCGGAGAGGTCAACCAATTACATGTAGTGAAATATGCACCATTTATGCTCCTACAAGTTCCTAATTAAAGTGGTCAAAGGTGCAATAAATTTAAGGAAAAATTTAAGTCACAGATGTTTCTAAATTAGATTTTTGCTTTTTCTGTGTTAATAATTTCTGCGTCTGACAACTCAAAATTACACAAGAAATATTGGCACAAATATCAGGTTTTACTGCAATGAGAAACTCTGGAGGTCAACATCTTGACCCACAAGCAGTTTCTGGTAGTTTTTACTGCTTCCGTCACATTTTTCTTCACCATGGGCTCATTTTTAACTACAATATAAAGTCCTGCACCTCTGTGGAAAAAGCACAACCTACTTCTGTACAATATAACACAGTTATAATGTTATAAATGATTTTAAAAAAGCAAAAAGAGAGACACACTACCCCCTTGTAGAAATTTTAACCTTTCCATTCTTGTTTCCTGTCCGGAAACCTGCAGTTCACCTGAAACTTTTTTACAGAATCTGGTGCAAATGGTTCATTTTTGGCCAATTATTAAACAAGTCATATAGGTGATTTTGATGAAATATCACAATTTTAAGCTTCGATTGGGTTAATTTTTCAAGACGTGATCACAAGTCATACATGATTAGTTCAAGGACTGTTGCAAAGTATAAAATCTGATGATTTCTTCTGTTTGTAAAGTTTCTGTTGCTGACAAATTATTTCGGAGATTTTGGAGAAAGTTAACATGTCTTTTAAACTTGAGCGTTAAAGTTCAGTATTTTATAAAGTTGAAAAACATATTTGCTTCTAAAATATACAGGTGATAACTCAGATTTTGCACAAATTCAGTCAATATTTGCATGACAATACAACTAATCTGCAGGAACTTGGGAACCTTTGAACCCTTTCAGCTTTTGTGATTTTGCAACGGTGTAGTATTGAAAAGATTTAATTTAAACAAAAACAAATACTTGATATAACTATACAAGGGGTCCTCAACTTATGTCGGAGTTCTGTTCCTACGGCCTGAAGTAAGTCGATTCACGCTGTAAGTCGGAACTCCGGCAAGAATGTAAACAAAGCCGTGACATGCATCACAATATCGATCATTTCTTCGGAAAAGTCATGAATGCCAATGACTTTCATACATGTATGACTCATTGTACAAGAAGATAACAATAAGTTGCACTGTTTTTACAACTTGATCTGCTTGATCACGCTTGGGAGCCACGATGAAAGGCAAAAAGTTAGCGAATACAGCACAATCCAAGGTGGCGTACAACTAGTGACTGTAAACAAAACCGTCTTAAAGTGCCGCATGAAGACGTATTCATTTGCTCCACTTGCCAACTAGTTCCACGTAACCAGTTTTGACACGACAACGAAACACTGTAGGTTTGTTTTTATGTTGTTTTGGTGATGTTAGAGAGAAAAGAAGACCGCGACTCAACAAAGACATCAAGAGATTTGAAAAAGTTTAACCAATCAGCATCCAGACTTGCATATTAGTTTTTCTGCTGCTTAAAAGGCCACCAAAAGAGGTTCTACAGGGATGGTTTCCTAAAACATCCTGCAAGTTCCTGCTGTGTAAAACAGCTTCTTAACACCTGGCAAAGGCTTTTAGTTTGCCTAAAGTGGAGTGTAGGTGTTGTAAAGTTCTTATTTTGTGGTAATAAATGTGATATAAACTGATTAGAAGTTGGTGGAAAATCTCCAGTCTGTCAGAGACAACAAAAGATGATAAAATGCACTTGTTTATGTGTGGGATAAATTTTGTCCTTAAAGTTCCTACAACATAAAATGAAGCATAAAACAAGCAAAAGCGATACAGATAAAACAGAATAGATTTTACAACTGCTGAGAGAGGCAAGGGGGGGAGACAAAAATCAAAGAGCATTAGCATAGCTGCTCTTTGTCTGCAGTCTGTCCCTTTACCCCCTGGATCTAATGAGCAACCAATGGTCTGCCAGACAGAGATAAGGTGTGTGTTGGTCGCAGCATCGCTCCCGGAGGAATACAGCGTGACAGCGAGATGGATGTTCCCCTCAAACACCAGCTGATTACTACACATGCAGTCAAAACATGCGACGGCCGAGTGACCACGTGTGCTGCAGGTTTCCTCACATGTAAACAAACATATGGAGCAGAAGAGGAAGCGTCAGCTGTGAAGCCGCTCTGACGTTTTTCAAGGTCTACAAATCATTAAGGTCTAGATGATGTGGGCTTTTTTTTTTTTTTACTAGGAGTCAGGAGATGGCCAACCGGGGAACCATATTATTTCTCTGACCATATCAGCACACTGTTCCCTCTGCAGACGATGAGCTTAAAAGCTTTGAGAAGTCCTGACTCAACCTCATAACTGAAAACTTTGACCTTTGCTGGACTGCTTCAGCAATGAAGAAATAAAAATCACTTGAAGAGGGAAGAAGTAAAAAAGAAGTCTATTCCGTTTAAAGGATGGCTTAACCCTTGAAGACGCACTGTACATCCAGATTCACATCCCTTCTTCTTGGATTAATCGCTCCTGAAGTATTTATTGCAGGAAGGTGCAGCGCATATCAAATGAAACTACAAGACTTGACCTTTTCAAGAATGCTAATTTCTTGTCAGTAAAATGAAGCATCAGTGATAAAAAATATTCTTAAATTCACATCAGATTTAACTCTAGTTACAACCTGCATACAGTTCTGCATCCAAAGTCTTAAAATATCCACTTCATTAAGCTTTTTCTAAGATTTTAGCATTTTATGGTGAGATACATTTTTTTCCTTGATATAAAGGATAATATGCAAAATCTGAAAGTATTACCATATCAAATGGTGGAAGATGTGGATAGCATTGACTGTGCTGAAATAAATAAAGCATGTTAGTAACCTTTATATGATCAAGACAGGAGTTTAAAAGTAAAAGTGGTCAAGTAACCCTGAATATAGCCTCGGCCAACCTACGGGTTTAGAAACCCTTAATTTAACCTCAATTTAGCTGCCAGATGACCCCCCAAAAAACCAAAACATTAACAGACACACAACCCACTGATTAACGAGTATTTTCTGAAAAAATTACAGCTCGACTGTATATTTTGTCATGTAAGAGGACATTATCTTTATATATTTGGTAAACTTTTGGACTTGAGAAACTATTTTGTCTTTTGATTGATGGAATTAGTCGAACATAAAGCAACCAGAGTGGATCAATAAGTTCCAAGACTGTTTGTGGTACATGTGCATGGGGCATGTCCATGCAATAAGTGGAAGCAGTAACTGTTACAGATGTTTACTTGACCACTACTAGGTGCATATTTGTGATTTCTCAATGGAGTGTCAAATGGAACAGGGAGAAAACATCAAATTCTTTGTTGGTCAACAGCAGGGATGATCCAACCTTCCTGTGGAGGGTCTGCAGCTACCATCAGGAGAAGAAACAACAGTTTTTACAATGGAAGAACCTCATGAAACATGAGGTCAGGAGTATCAGTGGCATGCATGATGGTTTCTTCATCATACATGTTGTTGTGCATCATGAATTATAATAATAATAATAATAATAATAATAATAATATAATATAATTATTCCTCCAGAATTGGACTTTCAAGCAGTTCTATGTCTTGAAGTGTCTGAGGGAGAACATTTGGTGAAAATGACCTGAACTTCTACAAGATGGAACTTTGGTGCGCCAATGTGATGGGGTTTTTTTTGGTCACGACAACAACAACAATTGTCACTTCCCACCCCTTGAACTGACCAGATTTGGCTCTTTTTGACTTCTTCCTCTTAACAAAAATGATATTCAAATCTAAAGGTCACCATTTAAGAGACTCAGCACTCATCATTGATGGTGTCTGACATGTTAACAGTGTCACAGGAGCACTTGGAGCAGAGTATAATTGGGGATGGCGGCTTAATTTATATCAAGTTTTGATTATTATCGATACAGTCTCTTAACTTTTTGGATTGCACCCTGTGTACAAATGACTTAGGAGATAGTCTAAATGAAAATAAGCACTTTATAATCCAAAAACCAAGTGACTGCAGTGAGAAGACACGAGGGTCATTTTACCTCAAATCATCGAATTTTTAGATCAATTTCTCCTTGACTATCTCAGTTTTTTATGGCATAAAATATGGATATTTATAAAGACAGTGGTCAAATTTTAATTTGATATATCAAGTTACTTAAAAGTAAAAGAATTGCCTGTTAGGCCACTTCTAGCACTTTCTTTTTTGCATATAGAAACTTGAGGATATGTTTATACCAAAATATTTCAGGAACTGTTAAAGATAAAAGGCTGAAATTCTCACTATTTTTTCTCAACATGTTATTGATTAAGAATCTGCAATACTGGACAAGTAGATCAAAAGAGCCTCTCTTAACACAATCCAGGAGGATTCCATCCACAGTTATGGGAAACTGCATGTAAAACTAGTTTATATAGCAGTTTTTTCTGATATAATGCAGGAAACTTTATTGCAACTAAATATGGAACCTGCTGTACATTATGTCACACTGCAGTAGTATTACATGTTGTTTTAGCACATATTTTTATTTAAAAGTCTCCTTTTTTCTTCTACTTTCACATCAGTTTAGTGCAGTAATATACACTTTTTTAATACAACGCATTTAGTGTTCTACTACTGATGTCCTCTATTGTGCATATTTGAAATGTAGCAAGTTTTCAGTGACTCTGTTGCACAAAATATGAAAGAGTCCTCTCAGTAACAGCTTTGTTTTAATCGTATAAATGTAATAAGATCAAGTTTGGGGGCATTAAAACATTAAACGTGACTTCAAAGTCTTTTTATTTTTGAAATGTTCTCCTCTGCCTTCACTATCTACTGGAGATAAGGAGCCTTTCTTCCAGGAGTTGCATGGCAGGAAGCCAGATGCAGTACAGATGACCTTTATAAGTTAAACTTCAATGTAACTTTAAGCTTTTGGCAATAATTAGAGACTTATACAGCAACTATGGACACGGCTTCATTCACAGAAAGGTCAAAACATAATCTTTGAAATGTGTGCACGCAATCAACTCTGTTATTTATAAACTCTTTATGTAGAAAAATGACATTAAAGAAGTTTGTCTCTTCTCTCAGAAACAACATTAATAAAGGTCTTGGTCCGCCTGTTTCGCTTTGCAGTAAAAAGCAAACATTATGTGCATGTTCTTTTTTTAAATGTAACTTTTTTTAGGCGGGTGTGAAGATGAAATTGAGGTAAAAGTGGACAGTAGGTCAGATTAATAGCCATGTGCAGCAGAGCAGGCGGCCCGGCGTTGAGCCAGTGGTCCCTTCTGCTCGTACGGACCGGGCCAACGGCCAATTAAAGCCCGTGTTCAGGTCTCGGGCCAATTAGAGCCACTGGTCAGAACGCTGGACGAGCATGAAGCATCGGTCAGAGGCAGCACTGATCTGAACGCAGGACTCACTGTGGCCCTGTTGGTTCGTATCAGCAAACCTGCACTTTTATTTTGCCTTCACTAATCATTTTTACTTTTCAAGGTCAACATGAGCAATGAAAATACTGTGAGAAATAAATTAGAAGAATAAAAGTAAATGTACTGGCAGCTTGTTACAAAGATTTGGCCTTGAAATAATAATAATAATAATAATAATAATAATAATAATAATAATAATAATAATAATAATAATAATAATAATAATAATAATAATAATAATAAAAGATTTTTTAAAAAATTATTTAAATGTGTCTATAGTGAATAATGTGACACTTTCTGTTAATTACCAGCATAGACACAATAAAAAAACAGCACATTTTCTGTATTTTAATGGTAAATCTATGTTTTAAAAAAATATTGTTTGCTATTATTTAAGTGTATATCAAAAGTAAACACTGGGATATTTTCTGTTATTTAATGGTAAATCTACAGCATAAAAATCTGCAAATGTTAAATAAATCCATAAAATATGAGAAAATGTGCTAGCAGGTCATTATCCAGATTTTGTCCTGTATTAAAAAAAAGAAGAAGAAATTTCTGTCAATTGACAGTGTGTCCACTGTCAAAAACAAGACATTTTCTGCATTTTAATAGTAAATCTACATTTTCCATAAAAACTGACTTTTGCTATTTTTGAATCGTGTATCTGCAGTGAAAAACATCAACATTTTCTGGTATTTAATGTACAATGTAAATGTACAGTATAAAAACAGTAAATGTGAAGTAAATCAAAAAATGTAAAGGAAATGGAATAATGAAGAAGGAGGATTAACTACACATTCTTCAGGAAAACCTAAAATCATCAGCCAGAAGGTTGGATCTTGGACACAGTGAGGTCTAACAAGACAATGACCCCAAACACACATTAAAAAATGGTATAAACTGGACAAAATCAGGCTAAAATTAAACTTTTACACTGGTCTCCCCAAAGTCGTGGCTTAAATCCCATGAAGAAACAAGTCTGTGTCCAAATATTGGATTAATGCTGGGATGGATGAAACAAAACATGAGCAATTCGCCTACGATGATCAGAAATATGTTTGGAGGAGAGAAGATGAGGCCTTTAACCCAACAAACACCAAACCTATCTTTAAGCACGGCGGCAGCAGTATTATGGTGTGGGGCTGTTCGGCTCCCACTGGAAATGATGGAACTCAAAAAATATTGACATTTTCTGTTATTTAATGCTAAATCTATAGCATGAAAATGGTAAATGTAAAGTAAATACATTAACCCTCGTATCGTTCTGCAGGTCAAAATTTGCCCGTTTTAAAGTTTGAAAATGTGGAAAAAAAATATTTTCACAGTGAAACTTCTGATGTCCACATTTTCAACATTTTTGGGAAATCTTTGAACATTTTTTGGTGGAAAAAAAGAAATGTTAAAAATGTTTCTTAAGAACATTCACAAAAAAATCAACCAAAATCCAGCGAATTTTACTGGATTTTGGCAGATTTTTTGTGAATGTTTCTAAGAAAATATTAGAAGTTTTACATATATATATGTAATCACTTTAGATATTTTTAGGATTTTTTGGAAGATTTTTACAAAATTTTTGAAAGTATTTTCTTGCCAAATTTGGGGGATTTTTTAAAAATAAAATGTTTAAGAGAAACTTTTTAGGAATTATTGGAATTTTCTTCCTGAAGGTTTTGCAAATTTTCAGAAATTTGGGGAATTTTTTTTGCTGAATTTTTGGATTTTTTTCAGACAAGGAAATAATATTTTTTGGTGCCTGTAAATGAAGACAACAGGTGGGCTAAAGAACAAAAAATATGATCTCAGTTCATTACCTGGACTTTGTCATGTGACAAGAAATATAGAATTTTCTGCACATTTATATTTCATTCATTGTATTTTTTTTAAAGACATATTTGTAAAAAATTGACCTACAGCAATAAAAAAAATCATTATTTTGTCAGTTGCTGAACTACATACATTGATAATAATGCTTGATAAAAACACTTCAAACAAATGTTCTTTAATAAAAATAAACTAAAATGAAACAAAAACAAAAGGAATTTATGATGATCATTACAGAGAAGACACTGCAATAAATACATCAACTAATAGCAATGCACTTTGGACAATTTCTGTTGAAATATCCACAATCTACTTCTTAAAGTGTAATATTTTTTCCCTTCTCTTATTGTAAACATTAACTTGGCTGGTTTTTACATTCAACTGCATGTGTACGGTGTTGCAAAATAAGCTGAGCTGAACATTTAGACTTTCCTTGAACACTAACCATCCTGTGAAGGAACATCACCTTCATCACATGCACCAAATGTCCAGCGTTCATACATGACTGTGTTATTGGCTCTCTGCTCCGTCCTGTGGTGGACGTGACCAGGTCGAGGCTTTCAGCCAGCAGAGGAGAAGCATCGGTCAGCAGCTTGAGCCAACGAGACCCTCTGCTCTGCAGCCGAGGCCAGACATCGAGGTCGGGCCGGGGTCAGCTGGTCAAGACTGGGGTCAGAGGTCAACAGACTCCAGCAGCAATAAATGTCAGACGCACACATGAATGCACACAGGCCCTCTAATGACCGGCAACCTTGTCCAACAGTGACCAGTGACTGTGACTGATTCTTTCTGCCGTCCAGACCTTCATTTATCACATGACTTGCACCGATTTTAAAAGCCAGAAAAGCCAGCTGGAAGCGGCTCCGGATATCTTAATAAAGCGCTCGGCAGCGTTTCTGCTTCTGGTGTGATCCGTGCATGAACTGGGTGCATGCTCGGAGGAATCGGAACAAGATAAAAACATGATAAATGGCGATGCGGCGTGCAGACGAGAGGAGCAGGAGTCTCGTTTGATGCTAATCTCGTTCTCCCTCCTTCAGGTGGCCTCTCTCAATAACACATTCGAGCGGCATAAAAGAGCAATCACGGAACAATTTAACCTCTCCTGCTTTCTGTGCTCACACTCTCGGTGACGCCGCCGCAGAATTGGCAGTAAGTGCCGATTCACACTCGACGAATTCCTCACAAATGATAACTTTCGGGGGCCCCTAGCGATAAAGTAATTTCTGCGGCTCTCCTGTTGTCGCGGGACGGCAAGAAGGCTGTGATAATCTCATAAACAGTAGCTGTGTAGATATGGGCCATCTATTATGACCAGGAACAGTAGCGTAGATAGCAGCATTTATTATCTGAGACAGCAGACAATACATTCTCATTCTGTGATACTACTGCTGACAGACACAGAGCGATCCATCTTCACCGACCGAGAGGTGGGAAGAGCGAGGAGGCGACAGATGGGGAGTGAGAGAGCAGAATGACAGCACAGAGAAGGACAAAGTCGGCCTGTTTCGCTTTGAAGAGAGCAGAGAATTATTACCGCTCTGCTCTGCATTAGCTCCTCTTCTGTCCATTGTGGCTACAAACAATCACACACACACTGTATCCAGGTCGTTTGCTGCAGCCCGAGGAGGTTAAATAAATAGGTAGATGCAGTGGCTTTTACTGCCCGGCTGTTGTTTTACTGCTAATGCTACCATTTCAGAGTAAACCAACTGCCCACACAGCCGCCGACTGACATTAATTCCTCCTGTTTCCCCTCAACTGCTGCAGCTAGATTTCAAGTGGTGCTCATAAAGCGGCCCGTTTCCTAAAAATTATGTTCCTACACAACTAAACTGCACTCTGAACGCTGGATTACATTTGTACGTGATGCAACGTGTTTCAAATCAACATAACTTCACCATTCATTGTTGCTCCTTTACAGCCAAACAATAATCTGTTAGATAAGACATTATTTATCCCCCTAGTTAAGCAAAAAATAATAGACAAGCTTAAAATGTGTTTGTAAAAGGGTCATATTTCAACCAAAACTGTGCTATTTTCCTGAACAATGACTGAAAACGAAACTTAAATCTAACAATAATGTGTTAGTGTTAGTGTCCACAGTTAATCATGTTTTATAATGTCAGGAGGAAGCCTTTCCTCTAGAAGCAGCACCATAAGTCTCAAGTTTGTTTCTGATCACATGGACAAAGAAAAAACGTTCTGGAGAGAAATCCTGGGGTCAGAAGAAACAAAAATTGAGCTGTTTTACCATATTCACCAGAAATATGTTTGGAGGAGAGAAGATGAGGCCTTTAACTTCATGAACACCAAATCTACTGTCAAGCATGGTGGTGGCAGTATTATGCTCTAGGGCTGTTCTACTGCAAAGTAAATAGAATAATGAAGGAGGACTAACTCCACATTCTTCAGGAAAACCTGAAATCACTAGTCAAAAGGTTGGGTCTTAGATGCAGTTGGATGTTCCAACAAGACAATGAGCCCAAATACACATCAACGGTAGTAAAGAAATGACTAACTTAGGCCAGAATGAAGGCTTCAAACTAGTCTCCCAAAAATCCTAACTTAAACCCCATCAAGAACTTATGGACTGTGATGAAGTCTATGCCCAAATATTGGACCAATGCTTGGATGGAAGAAACAAAAATTGGGCTATTTGGCCAAAAATGACCAGAGATAAGTCTGGAGGAGGGAAACCTACTGTCAAGCATGGTAGTGGTAGTATCATGCTTTGGGCCTGTTTCAATGGCACTGGAACTGGTGCTTTACACAAACTAAAGGAACTGGTAAAGACAGAAGATTACCTCCACATTCTTTAGGAAAACCTAAAATCATCAGTCAGAAGGTTGGGTCTTGAGTTTTCCAAGAAGACAAAGACTCCAAACACACATCTAAAGTGGTGAAGAAAGGACTCAATCTGGCCAGAAATAGGTTTTAGACTGGTCTCCCCAAAGTCTTCACTTAAACCCCATCGAGAATGTCTGGACTGTAATGAAGAAACCAGTCTGTGGCTAATGCTGAATTATTATTTAACACATAATTGGAGGCTGAATGGCACTAGTGGAGAAAACAGAAAACTCCATAAATTCACAAATTGTTGCTTTTACATCTTAAACAAAGTCGACAGAACATGTTATTTTGGGAGGTTTAGGAGACAGGCAGACAGAGTCAAGCTAGCTGATTCCCATTGCTTTATGCTAAGCTAAGCTAACTGCTTGATGCTACCAGCCCCAATCTTCTCATCTTCTTCTCATTAAGAAAGTGAATAAAGGCACCTAGTGAAACTCTTTCAAAACACTTTGGCACACAAGGTAGATTGCAGTTCCGCATTAGCCCTGACACAAATGACCACTGGCAAATGGTGCACTTATAATTCAATCTCTGCAGGTTTCTGGCACCGACGGCTGCCGATGTTGTGGAGGACACGATGTCTTGGCAGGAAAACCTTCTGCATCTTCAGAGAGAATTAGCAAAAAGAAAGAAAGAAAGTAAACAAGCATGAAAAGAGAGGAAATAAAGGAGAAGTTGGCAAACAGGCGACAAGTGAGACAAAGAGACGCCGATGGAACGAGTCCAGGTGATATTTTTATTTGTTTCTCACATTCTGCTGTTAACTCGGAGGTTTGAGCACAGAGAGCCGACTGAAAGAGAACAGGTATAAACAGAAGAGAAGGCTGAAGCTTATTATCAGTGTGTAATGACAGATGAGAAGAGATGCAATTAGAATGAGCCATATGGATGATCATATGGTCATTTTATAATTAGCACTATTTTAAAATAGCACATCCACGTGCATGAAGCCAGAGGAGAGAGAGAGAAAGAGAGACGGTTGATTCACAAATAACTTTTTAAAATTAGTGCTTTGATTCTATTAACAAACGATGCAGAAGATGGATTATACTAGAGGTCTGCGCACTCATTAGTATTCAGGAAGTCTTCTTTGTTTGCTCATTTGTCATACATTATGGTATAGCATTATGGTATAGCAGTGCAGTCCAACCCATCAGGAGACTTCTGAGTTTGCATTTCTGTGTTTCTGACTTCACAGATTTGTCACAGTTTTGCCTCTCATCTCCTAAATCACATTTAGTGACTGGATTTCTGAAATATACAAGCATTTTCATTGAATTAATTGTACAAACCATGCAAAAATTAAGTGTTTTTTAACTGTAATTTTTTTTTAGATTTACTGGTATTTTAGAGATTTTTCCCGTTTTACTAAATTATAGGTAAGTGGTAAAATCACAGCAAAAAAGATGATTAATTTACATGTTAACAGCAAAAAAGTCCAAAACTGTAAATACCGTCCACATCAAAAATCTGTATTTTTACTAATGCTTTATTTTATTTTTTTTTACAATGTTTGACTGTAAAGTTACACTTTCTTTACTGTATTTAAACCAGCTAAAACATCAATATTTTAATAATGTAAATAAATTTTTAACGGTTAATTTGCAGAATTTCCATGTTTTGTTAGATTACAGATATCTCTATTGTTCAAACACTATAAAAAAATGTGCAATTTTGACATTTTCTATTTCTTATTTTTGGACAATATATTGATATTTTACAGATTTTCCCTGTTCTGTTAAATGACAGATAATATTTAGTAAAATCACAGAACATTTATTAATTTACACTTTAACCATAAATGAACAAAAGTGTAAATAACATTTTTATAAATAGTAATTTCTTCTTTTACAATGTTTGATTATAACATGACACATTTATTTTTATTGTATTTAAATCAGCAAAAAGAATATATATATAGATAAACATTATTTTCATTTTTTGGCATTATTTGAAAAAAAATTATAATATGATTGAAAAATGGTAAATAATTAACTGTTGTTTTACAGAATACAAATAGTATCTCATAAAATCACACAATAAGGAATTAATTTATACATATAAATGTGATTTTTTTGAGAGAGTGTAGCAGATTCATATTCTAAACACTGGCAACAACATACAAAGACACTTTAGCCATACAGATGTCCACATTCAGAGTCTTTTAGTCACAACTGCATCTGAGTAAATCCACTCCTTCTAAAAAAAGACATAGACTGAACTGTCCAAACAATATGAATCATCTATATTTATTCTAGTATGAGGTGATATTGTCCTAAACAAATGATCAGCTGGGAACTACCTGTTCTATGTGGCCGCTTTGACTTGTTTTTCTCTATCAGATAATGTAATTAATTAGACTGTATCACTGAGGCATGGCACAGAGACAATACCTCTCAGTGATACCGCCATCATTTATCCCCCAGAGAGAGCGACCTATACGGGACAGTTTGTATTTTTCACTGCATAAACCTAAACATAATTTACTTTCAGCAGCCTGCCTCCTTTTGTGCAGCGGAGCTCCTGCATCCTTGTGATCCATAAAAGGTCACCGCCACACAAAACGCACCACGGTGGCGACATTTCCACAGAGCACTCTCCAAACACTGGAGGGAAACCCTGGAGACAAACCTCGCTGCCGGAGTCCCAGAATTAGAAACACTCAACACTCACCTTTTACACTTCACCCTCTCACTGCTTTCTCCATCTCACTTATGTAAATGCTTTTTCCTTAACATTTCTCAGCTGTCGCGCCTTTTCACATTGCTCTCGACATTGTACCTACATCACATTTTTGTGGTCAAACTTGCTCTAAATCTACTTTTAAGTTGAACATGTCGACACTGTGGCGCCTCAGAGGTCTCGCTCACAAGCTGTGCCATTTCCTAAAGCACACAATATCAAGATAATCTCAGAAAATGGGCACTTATTCTAAAAATCACATTATGTGGGAACAAAAAAAACATCATCATGTAATGGGTTCATTCAAAGTTCATTTCATTTCCTCATAGCAGAAGTGTGTTTGTAAACTGTTTGGCCTCTGGGGACGAATAAAGTTGATTTAACAGTATTGACAGAACATTAGAACATTTGAACAGTAGTCGGTTACAACAGTCCTGCTGATAGAACATCAGGCGACCACTGATGCTGCAGCAGCGCCTCAGGGATGCAAACATGCACCACATGTGTGTGTTGGTGCCCTGCAGGGTGCTTTTGTGTATCTGTAATCATGTCAGCATGGATATGTGTGCGAACACGAATGCATGAGTGACTGCTTGTGTGTGTCTGATGGAGAAAAGAAAAAAAAATCCAAGAAGCAATAGTGGTGTGGATGGAACAAAAGGATGAAACCCCGGATAATATTGGAAACACTCAGAGAGCTGGAGGACGAGGAGGGAAGAGAGCCGGAGCACCGAGTATCCACTGAGGAGTTATCTGGCTTCTGTTCCTCATTTTCAAAAAAATAAAAAAATAAAAAGCACATCTCATCCCTGCTGCCAACAACACTCAGAGCTGTTAATACTTCATTGTTTAGAGCAGAAGTTTTGAAGTGAAGAAGCAGTGATTGTGTTTACATGTGCACCAGAATCCCAGCTATGAGGCTGATCCAGGTTTTAATCGCATTCTGGATAGAATACCTACATGGAGCACAGACATGGTTATTCATATTCTCTCACACACACGCACGCACGCACGCACGCACGCACGCACGCACGCACGCACGCACGCACGCACGCACGCACGCACGCACGCACGCACGCACACACGCACACACACACACACACACACACACACACACACATAAATACTGGTATCCTGGTTACTGATTGCTGCTTGTTTGTTCACTTTGGCTAATAATGGGTTCAGCAGAATGAACCCCCTGAACTCAAAAACCCGCCAGCAGGTTTGAAAGGCATTCTATCTTTTAAATAGATCGCCAAAATTCCATCTATCAGAGCCAGAATCGGCCCTTGAAGTAATTATTTGTAACATGCCATTCCATTGGGAAAATGATGTAAGTTTAAAATTATATTTAGGGATGCCCTGATCATGCTTTCTTGTCCCTGATCCAATATGGCATTTTATATTTAGTATCCACTGATACCAGGTAGTATTTACATAGATAATACACATTTTAAGTGTTGTAGATTACCTGTAGTACCTGGTTACATCACCATATGGAAACTCTTACTGTTTACTACTGCTGTAGCCAGAGGAGGCAGATAGTTCTGTGTTGGCAAACAAAGAGCATTGCAGGGGTTTAGCTAGTAAAGGGGCACCATGACAAAGTCTTCTGTGATACTTAATGACCTTTGATGAGAAATGTCTGAAATAAAGCCAGGATTCATTTACACCATGATTCTAACAGCAAATGCTAACTTTGTTTTCAATTAATCCATTACTGATTGATAAAGCTGCATATATTTAGAAAATTTGTCAAATTTATGATGTAAACTAAGGATCAGGCTTATGTTCATGCTGATACTGATAAGTTAAAAAATGCCTTGATCTGGCTCAATCCTGATCTTTAGGATTGGGATACCCCGTATCGTGATATCAAAGCACCAACTCTATAATTTGCCATGGCTGCTCCTATTACAAATATATATGTTGTTTTAGGGCTCTTGTTTAATTGACTGATGCCATCACTGTTCTTGAGACAACTTTCTTCTATTTTCTCAACAGACAGACATAGAGCGACATTATAATTTATGCAAAGTTGTGTTTCTGTCCACCTGATAATTTCAAGTCCACTTTACACTTTTTGCTCTGTTTTGTTCCACTTCTTGAAGGAAATATAAGGTCTATCAAAACAAAACATAAACACCTGATTTATTCTGTTTAAAATGGTGTTCAGTGATCCTCTGCTCCCAGCGCTCCTGCAATGATTGTAACGCTCCCAGGAAGTACCATTATGTAAACATGACAAGCACCATCTGCCAGATAGAAACAACAACCTTCAGACACCTCAGGGCGTTACAGGATAACTCTGGTTTGACACTTCAACCCTTTGGGGTATGAATTCCTCATCAAAAAATACATGAATGTTGCAGAAAACAATGTCCTGGTGCTCCTGTCTAGATGCGATTTGTGTGTTTTTAGAAACCGCAGACTTATTTGCTACAAAGCTGCTGTTTCTACACTTGGTGGTAGCTGCAGACCCACCTCCCATCACCAGTGATGATTCTGGCTGTTCACTTTTTGCAATTTTTTGCTTAGTAGGTAGAAAATTTTGGCATTTAAAGGCTTTTTCACTCACAACAATTGCCTGCTGATGAGAGTAGCGACAGTTAACTCACTTGTAAAATCAAAACAATTAGCCTAAAGATGTTAAAACACCCAGCAAATATCAGGTGATAATGCTAGTAGTTGTCTCATCCACTGCAAATAATTATTGATTATTGCTCAGGAACCTATTTTTATTCTCAATTCCTCTGGAACTACTGACAGATCTGCCTTGATTTTACACAAATTGTTGGCTCCAACTCTGCTGCGCTTTGTAGTCTTATGATCCAGTGCTGGAACAAACGAAACCTAAAAACATCAACCTGATGCTGCTGCTGTGATGCCTTTGTACCGAGCATGAATGCAAGCTAAATAAGTAATGTCAGTTTCAAAGCCAACGCTTGCATTTGCATACAGTGCCGAGACTTTCCATGCATCTGCTGGTGTAATCTGCTTCCAAATGTTTGATTATGTGCTTGATATGCTCGATATTTCCATTTAAGAGCTACATGCAAACACAGTGGGAAATACCACAAAGAGAAAATGAGCTAAATTCACAGTCCTTTGATATCTTGTTAAGTGAAAGCGATTGTTCCTGACCCTGAAGTGTTGGAGATTGAGGACAGAGACGTAACAGCTCGCTGCTTCACCGATAGCGTTCCAATTCATTGTTTTACCTGGTTTTATCCGTCGACTCTCTGCTCCAAAAACACTGAATAAATGGAGCAATCTGTAAAACAAATAAAACAGTTACCTGGAACGTTGTCATAACTGTTTTACTTAAGTCATCACTCTGTCTCTCATCCCTTTTCCCATTTTTCTCGCCTCCTTCGCGGCTCCCTGTTTCCGAAATATGTATCCCTTTATCACATGTGACATCGCAGGATAGGCCTGTCTGAGGCAGGTAATGATTTTTTTGTTCTTATTTCTGCGTTGAGAAGGATCAGAGTAGTGCTGGTTATCAGGCCATTTATTACCCTGCCAGCTCGCCACTCAGCTGTCTGGGTAAATGCAATCTCTCCTGATTCACACAATTACCCCAAGATAGAGAGAGGAAGAGAAATATCTCTCACCGTGGCGCTGTGGGTCAGAGAGGGTTTAGGGAAATACACAGAGAAACAGGGACTGATGCTTTTTGTGCACAAGCATTGTTTGTTTGGATACTGAGAATATATGAGGGGTTGATGTCCAAACACAGAAATAAATGTCAGAAACATTAACCTCCGAACCTCAAAACATGCAGGTTGGAAAGGAATTTCTTTAAAACAATCACCAAAACTATAACATATATTATAGACATAAACTGGAAAAACCTAAATAATTGTCAGATTTTCAACTTTCAAATCATTCTTGAAATAATAATGAGTGACGTCTGGTTCAGTTGGGAAAATTAACCAAATCTAAGCCTTAATTTGAGATATTTAACCCTGTAAGACCCAAATATAGAAAAAAATTTGCAAGAACGCTCTACATGGTGTAAGAACATCCCTAAAACATCCTCAGAAGATTACGTAGTATTTTGAATGTTGGTTTGAAAACGTTCTTGCTTGTTATCATAAAACATTATGGGAACATTTTTACAGATTCTATAATGTGTTCCTTCAAGAACGTCCCCAAAACATCCTCAGAACACTGCAGGCAGAACACTGTTGGTTTGAGGACAGCCTTTTTTTTTTGGTTCTACATTAAACAGATGACATTACCGGAACGTTAGAAAATGTTCTGCAGAAAAAACTGATTCCTTGATATTATCTAGAAAACATTTTTTTGGAATGTTTGTTTGAAACGTTCTTCCTGTGTTACTATAAAACATTGTAAGAATAAAGAATGTTCTCTGTTGTGTTCCTCAAGAACATCCCCAAAACATCCTCAGAACATTGCAGGGCCAAAGTTCCAACTTTTAAATATATCTCATATATATATATATATATATATATATATATATATATATATATATATATATATATATATATATATATATATGTATCACATTACAAACATTTTTATAATGTTGCCTTCAGAACGTTTTTCCTTTGTTGTCATTGAACACAATCTGTGTTTAAATGAAATGTTCTCTCTTAAATCCTTCTTTGAACATTTGAAACACTTTCTTTAAAGAAACTATTGGAACTTGTATGTAACGTTATGCAACGTTGCGGGAACGTTCCCTGCCTGCTGCTCTGCTCCTCTGTTTTGGGACACTCTATCCTGTGCTAATGTTCGCTGCATTCTGTTTCACCAGTACAGTGGGAGTCATCAAAAACTGCAAAGAAACAGGCCACATTTCTCCCCAGACCAGCACTTCTGCATGTGTCTGCAAGTGTGCGTGTGTGCGTGTGTGTGTGTGTGTGTGCGTGTGTGTGTGTGTGTGTGTGTGTGTGTGTGTGTGTGTGTGTGTGTGCCTGATGAGAAGAGCTGCTCAGCAATATTTAGCGTTACTGCGACAGAACAGCTTTAGGACAGAACAGAGGCTCACCTTCAGAAAAGACGAAACGAGAGGCAATGAGACACGCAGAGGGAAGAGGGACGGAAATATGACTTTTGACGCTCTGGATGAAATGTTTTGTTTCGTCAAGTAAAGAAAATCTCACCCGTGTACTCACCCCTGAGAGAAAACGAGGGTCATAATAATCCTACTGCTAGAATGAAACTCTCAGTTTGGCCTTGAATTGTCCTGAAACAACAAAAACAATAACGCTCATTAGAATTTGTCAGTTATCTGTATTAAATTACACTTGTGGTGCAGAAAATCTGAAAATAAGTAAATACTGTAGACATTAAGTTTGACCTTAACCTCAGCACTGTTTCCCAAAACTAGCATTCCTATATAACTTCTGCATTTTCAGTTTTATTTTGAAAGAAATGGATTTCCACCCTAAAAGGTAAGATTTTGCATTTGGAAAATTCACAAATTCTGTGCAAGGAGGTGGCTGTTTTAATAGCTACACTAGAGGTGACTGTAATTGAGTCAAAAAGAGTATTTTGGCTATTCACTTTGTTCTGAATTGCAGACATCATCAGCTGAATTCTATCTACACTTTAATTTTAACTTGTGTCGTAATTTTAATTCAAAATCTTTCATTGCTCTCAATTCAACAAACCTACACTACCGTTCAAAGGTTTGGGGTCACAAGGTAATTTCATGTTTTCCATGAAAATTCCCACTTTTATCCATGTGCTAACACAACTGCACAAGGGTTTTCTAATCATCAATTAGCCTTTCAACACCATTAGCTAACACAATGTAGCATTAGAACACAGGAGTGATGGTTGCTGGAAATGTTCCTCTGTACCTCTATGGAGATATTCCATTAAAAATCAGCTGTTTCCAGCTAGAATAGTCATTTACCACGTTTTGTCTGCAGATGATGACGCTGTAGTTAATTGAAGCTACGGCAAGTGGGAGGACACTTTCTTTTCAAACATACTGTGGTGTTGCAACTGTAGCTGCATATGACGGCTGTTTTACCTCTAGAAAAACCACAGTTTTTCACTAAATCATTCAAATTTAGTCAGCAGAATGAAGAGGCCCATCTAATACACAGTCAGATAGCTGAAATTGAGTGACAGTAAAGTAATAAAACAACTAAATATATCAGTTATATGCGACAAACAATCCAGCACTAAGTACGTCTCTGTCAAGATGTTACTGAGAATGCAGTTTAGCTGTACTGGGACATCATTTTCTGGTTTCAGCTTTAACTCTGGCCAGGTTATGTGCTGTTCCAGTTTACCGACATACATTTGCATGTTCATGTGTTTATGCCGAGTTAGAACCTGCAGCAGCTGCCTTCCTGTCACATCCACCTACACGGACGTACAGCGACCAGCTGGGCAGCAGCTCAGAGTTTGGTGAACAACACAGGTGTCGGCCGGCGACGTGGCAGCGCATCAATTAAAGCAAACAGGACATCTATCACAGCTAACCTCAGACCTGACACACACACACACACACACCAAACCACACGGTTCTGCTACACAACTCACACACACTAGTATAACGATGCACCAGTGATGAATCAGAAATGTCTGTGGTATTCATATACAGGCTAAAATCACACATTTTACAATCTGTCGCCAGCAAAAAAGCTGTTTAACAAGGTAAAAAATGGGAGAAAATTTTAGAAACAACAAAGAATATAAAACTCTTGCCTTTTCTTCTATCTTTAAGTAGAAAATATTCTTTTTGAATCCTGTTTTTGCATTTCAAGCACTTTGAAGGAACCTTTCCAGTAGCTCTTGCATCCTGTGGCACTTTTTCGCACACCATTTAATTATATAAGTGAATGCAAGATTAAAAAAAAAAAAAAAAAAAAAAAAAGCCAGTAACTTCGAAAGAAAACCTAATTTTAAATTAGCCAACTTAAAATTTAGGTCTACAGTTATGCTAATGAATACACAATATGTACAAATTCCCTTTGAATAATATTGAAAAACTAGTTGAAACAACCTAATGTCTTTGAATAAATGACTTAAAAACTTGTAAATGCTACCAACAATTACTCTGCCAAGGAGGCGGAGCTTCGGTGGAGTTATTTGATGATTGGCGTTGGTTTATCTGTCTGTCTGTCTGTTAGCAACATCAGTCAAAAACTGACTAATGGATTTGGATGAAATTTCAGGGAAGGTCAGAAATGACACAAGGACCAAGTGATTAGATTTTGGCAGTGATGCGACTTTTAGTCTGGATCCACGGATTTGTTAAAGATTTCTGTATTGCCAGATAGCGGCACGGCGTCACTGTAACCATGACAACAAATGAAGGCTACATCAGCTGCCTGCTGACGATCTCATAATTGCGATCCTACTACAAATCCACCACTGTGGACTTATCAGGACTTATCCATCAGAAATGATACAAGGAACAATCGATTAAATTGTTTCAGAGTCCCATCAATTCCTGCCACCTGCTACATATTTAGGTCACGCGATTCAGTATCCGTACATAACGTACACATGTATAACACACGCCTGTGCTCAGCGCAAGGTCATTTTGTTTGTGGGTACATCTACATTAAATGGACACATTCTATGGTGATTTCTGCCACAAATTTTTCCAAGATTTCAGCCGTCGGAAATGATACGACTGAGCAGTTTTGGCGGAACACTGTGCTCTCTGAGTACTTTACTTGTTAAATAAGTGGTAATTAAAAGTAGCTGTTATTGTTAAGGTAAGATAATTCTACTAAATGAATAAAGTTCACTGGTTGAACACAATTTTATTAGAATCTGACCTAACTCAAAAAAGTTGATGCAAACACTTAACTTCTTTTGTTGAGCCTAAACAGATTTGTTTTTGAGTGTAGACTGCAATCCTCACTGTTTGACTGCATTAAATCAGCTAAAAACATCTTTTACATTATTTTACAAATATTTGATGTTTTCTCACCATTGTTTAAGTGTTTTTCAAACAGATTTTTTCTGTCATGCTTGCTGCCATGTTTTTCACGCATTTTTTACAGTGCAGTTTGATTTGTCTGGTATTAAATGTGCAGAAAATTCATATTTCTATTCATTCTTCACATATTTTACTTTAAAAAAACAGTTCCTATTTGCCTATCAAAGATGCTCTACCTCTCTCACTCTAATTCTTTTAAAATTTTTATTATCATTTCACAGGATTTACATTTAGAGTCATAGTCACAAATTCTAGTATGATTTTAGTGGTAAGAGCTACGGTCACTAAGAACTTAGAAATCAAATTTCCTTAAATAAATGATTTAATATAATACAGACACTAACCTGTTAAATTCATATCTACACACACTTGGAGGAATATTAACTGCTTTGTACCTTGTCAGAACATTTTAAAGACACAACACCTTTTATTAGCTGCAATGTTTTACCACATTTTTTTTTTTTTGGTTTCAGATTTACTCACAAGACTCTCCATCAACATCAAAGTCTCCTGTTCCTCCCAAAAATAAAACGTGGTGCTGCTGGTGAAGTGTGAGGATGACACCAACAAGAGAAACACCCAGAGATTTCCAAAACTGGCTGCAATTCACACTCACATGTGCTGCGGTGAAACGTCGTCGCCGTTATCTTTAGAAATTACTCTCACATCCTCGGTCTGATACAAACACAGTGAGTGACTCACTGTCACTTTGGTCTCTGGATAAATGTGGTTTAGCTCATTTTGAACATGTCAGTTATGAAAAACATTCAATATTCCAGTTAAGAACAGTTTGTGAAATGTTGTGTGAACTGTTGCTCTGAAGCGTCTGTGACCGATCCTTTGAATCCCAGTGAGAAACATGACTAGAAATGTATTTTAACATCCCAGAAATGTTGCCCACATTTAGTCTTTTCTTGCCTGAGGAGGACATCAATAAACATATTCATGCTTTTATTTCCAGCACACCTGACTGCTGCTATGCTCTGTTCTCTCATCTCCCAAACACATCTTTAACCCTCTGAATCACAAGCGGTTTCTGGTTTTTGTCACATTTTTCCTCACTGTGGGCTCCTTTTTCACTCAAATATAAAATCCTGCACCTTAATGGAAACAGGACAATCACAGCTAAAGCATAAATAGGGATTTAAAAAAAATGCTTTTTTTTTTTCATTTTCACAAACTGGAATCAACAAGTACAACCTTTTTGCGAGCTCACTTGTTTTACCAGTGCTGAGAAAAATGAGGGCTCTACGTACAGTTTTTAATGTTTTATTTTTAATTTGTTTCCGTATTTGTTGCTGTCTGCTTTGCATAAACACAGCCTGCAGTTCAGCCAAAAAAAGGTCTCTGAATTTTTGGTATGTGACTGTTGGTCACAACTGAGCAACTCTGAGCTTCTGAGTTGCACTGACAAGCGCAGAATTTTTTGTTTTGGACAGAATCTGGTTCTTACAAGCCATTTATTTTGGACAGTGTTTTTAAAATGAGGTATGTAGAATGAAGGGATTTTAATGAAATGTCATGATTTAATGCATAGTTTTGGTTAACTTGCATAATGAAACAGGTTGTCACAGATGAGAAGTTCACTTAGATTTTTTTTGTTTGCCAAAAACAGATTTAAAAAGATTCTTTCATGTCAAAATGAAAACTTCAGTGTGTGTGTGTGTGTGTGTGTGTGTGTGTGTATGTGTGTGTGTGTGTGTGCACCAGTGTTAAATTAGGTCATATGCTTTAGAAGGAGTGAATCCTTGAGCAATCCCTTGTCTTATTATATTTTTACTTTTTGGATATTATTCTGTAGAAAACTGCTTTCATTTTGACATGAAAGAGTCATTTGTTGGAAATTTTTGACTGAAAAAATAAAAGCCAAATTAAATTGATAAGGATTCATTGTTGAAACAATAACACAATGCATTGAAAAAGTTTTCACATAGATATTTTCCCATTGTTGCTGCTTTTCAACACTGAACCATGGTCATTTTAATAACAATTTACATTTAAAAATGACTATTTCATGTCAAAGATTTCTACAAGCAATGTCAAGCAATTTGCACCAATTTTCAGTTTGGATGGTTTGCTTTAAAGGGGGTGAATCCTTGTGCATTAACTTATTTTATGTTTTATATTTTTAATTCATGGCCATGACCTTGTAGAAAACCGTTTTCACTTTGACATGAAAGAGTCTTCTTTTGGTACATTTTTGTCAAAAAATCAAATTCAAATTGATAAAGATTCAGTGCTGAAAAGCAATAAAATCTCTTTATCCTTGTTTTTATGTAATTATTTTGTAGTTTAATATAACTTATTGGTATTTGTTACTTTTATTATAGATCCTTGTATTTTGTTTTCTTATATTTAATGTGTAATTTGTTCTCTTTTTTAATATAAAGCCCAATGAATTACATTTTCTGTGTGAGCTGTGCAATAGAAATGAAGTTATTATGATTATGTGTGGACTGAGACCTGTCTTTATGTATGCTGTGAGTGTGTGTGTGTGTGTGTGTTTGTGTGTCCTCTTGGCCTCTAATGATGATGAAATATGCTGTTAATGTTGTGGGTTATTTCAGTCGACTGACAGTTGTGGTGCGTTGTGTGTTTAATTGGACCTCCCTGAGCCTGTCTCCAGGTGACGGAACTCATCTGCTCTTACTCTGATTAAGGACAACAGATGGACTGGTAGCAACGTGCACGCTCACATGCACGCTCACAAACATATATATACACATATACACACACTCAGAATGCATTCAGTCATGATGTATCATCAAAAACAGCGAACACGCTCACACATTGCATCCGTCATGAAATCAATACGCAGCGGAAACATCAATCAGACTGAAGCTGCTTCACTGGTTTCTGCACAATTTACTCAAACTTAAATGGTTCAAAAGCCTCAGTTAGTTCCGTTTTCATCACTTTTCTCAATTAAAACAAAACAAACTTCTCCAAATTATAAACTCCACATCTCCTCTGTCTTCTACCATCTGTCTGACTGACACAGATGATGAGTTCATTTACTTTGAGGCTAGAGATTTTAAAAAAGACATGAACAAAAACTCTGAAAAAAAGGCCTAAAAACTGGAAAATAAGTTGCATTTGACACTGATGTTGATTTAATAAATATTCTAAATTCTTAATATTTAATTTGTGAATGATCTTACTCAGGATTTGTTGCACAGTGCAAAAAGAAAGAAAGATTACAGCCTTTTATTTGAATAACAGTCACAAAAGCATGTGACTGTACAAAATTTTTAAAATATGTGCTTTTATTCTGAAAAATCTGCTATAAACCTTTTCTGCATTTGGATTTCTTGCAGTTAGTTATGATTTAATTTGTTCTGCTCCTCATTTTTTTTCACACAGTCATTATCTGAGTTCAGGTTTTGAACTTCAACTCAACAACTGACTGAGTTTAAGCAGCTGTAGCCCCCATTAGCTCCGATAAACTCCACTCCAGAGCTGGTAGGACCCTTACAGTGATCTTTAAGACGTTTCTCTGTGGATCTGAATCCTCTGCTGAGCTCCTCTGACCTTTAACAGATGTTCAGGAACTTTGCAGCAGCTCACAAGCTGGAGTCAGAGTGTCCTACAGGGTATCTGCCTCATTAGAACACAGCGACACCACGCTGAACAGAAATATAAAGGCAACGTGTTTTATTGAGGGAAGTTCTATCTGTCTGAGACACGACTATTCTGTCGGACATTCTGAGAATCTCACAGATGTTTGACTGTCGGGAGAGTCTGCAGGCCTTGGGAGGACTGAGAGGTCGCACACTGGTACTAATAATGATGTTCTGTTGTTAGATTGAGGCCTTGTGGGAAGATCACAGAGAAGTTGGTTTTAGGCTGGTATAGGACTGGTGTTGGACTGGTTTTAGGCTGGTGTTGGACTGGTGTTGGACTGGTTTTAGGCAGGTTTAAGGCTAGTTTAGGAATGATATTGGCCTGGTTTTCTAGGCTGGTATAGAACTGGTTTTAGGACTGGTTAGGGGCTGTCTAAAGGATGGTTTAGAACTTGTTTTAGGCTGGACTATTTAAAGGATTAGTGTTGGACTAGTGTTATACTGGCTTTAGGAACTAGTGTTAGACTGATGTTGGACTGGTTTTAAGGCTGGTTTTAGGCCATTTTTAGGCTGGTGTTGGACTGGTTTTAGGCTGCTTTTAGATTGGCTAAATCTGACCTCCTCCTGACTGCAAAACTAGAAATGGGAACTGTGACATTTTCTCTGTCAGCTCCATTGTATTTTTGAGTCATGGATGGACCCAAACTTAGTAAAGTTCTCTAATTTATACAGTTTTCTCATCTGAACTTGTCAGTGTTCACTTTTTTTTAGGCCAAAGCCTTCAGTTAATTCAAATTTAACAACACAACCATATATCTATTTATATTCTAATAAAGTGATATTAATAAAAAGTCTACTTGGGCACATAGAGGGAAACATAAAACAGTGTGAATAAAGATGATTCATTAATTTCTCCAATGATCTCTGTTGCTGTTGTTGTTACATAATGTGGACATCTTGCAGTAAAAAACTTGAACCTGGTGTGACCCTGGAGCAGATCCTCCTCCACCTTCATATAGTCACAGTAAAACACTTCATTTGGTCTGCACCCATCTGCCTTCAGGGCCACATTAATGATAATTACCAGGCTCTCAGCACGCTAGTTAATATTCCCCCATAAAATCCATGTCATCGCGAGAAAAAAAAAAGTAAAGCCAGAAAAAATGCTCAGCAAGTGTGTGGAGTCCTTAAAAAAAAAAAAAAAAAAATCTCGCACAATGGGACAATATTTAAAATTCATGTTCCACGCTGAGATAGCTGAATCAAATCGATGAGAGCTTGGAAGAAGAAAAAAAAAAAACCCGCAACAATAATTTCCATTCTTATCTCCCCAAAACATGGCGTCTGTGCGCGCACACACAAAAACACACACATTCTCCCAAATAAAAAGGGAAAAAAATGAGCAGAAAGGAGGGAGAACGGAAGACAGAGAGAGAAAGAAAAGAAAGAAGAAGGAAAAAGAAGAAGGGGGGATGATGATAACAGCTTCAATAAATCATCCGGGCCAGTCGCCGCTCCCCGGGGATGTGGGATGGATTAAATTAAGCACTCCCTCTACCCGTGCGTCTATCCATCCCTCCATCCTCCCTCTCTCCCTCCCTCCTCTCTCGGTATAAATGCCAACAGCTGATCGGGAGACGGCACACTCACGGGCACACCTCGCTGCTGAAGCCGCAGAAAGAGAGAGACGAGGGGAAGAGAGAGAGAGAAGAGAGAGAGACGAGGGGATGCTGCTGCTGCTGCTGCTGCTGATCCGTCCGAGCGCAGGGATTCTTCACCCACTAACCGGGAATTAATCAGGACTATTTCTGCTGCAAACACGGGGACGTTTTTATTCTTCTTCTTCTTTTTTCATTTGCTGGGAAAAGCTTCCAGTTTTCTCCTCCTCTTATTTTCTTCGCATCCCTCCCTCCCTCCTCCATCCTCCTCCTCCTCCTCCTCTTCTTCCTCTTCTTTTAAAGAGGCCCGAGCGCGCAGCGGGGTGTCTTCCATCGCTTTTCTTGGGTTTTTTATTGTTGTTGTTGTTTGGGTTTAATTTTTCTGCCCCCCCAGTTTTTACGCGCCTGAACCGAGAGCGCACAGAAGCACGAGGCTCCGACCCCCCGGAGGGAGCTGTCCGGTGCTGAAGTTGCATTTCTTCCCTCCTCTTCCGTGCGCAAAAAGGACTTAAAAAAAAAAAAAAGAAAGAAAGAAGCGGGTAGACGGAGGACACCCAGAGAAGCGGAGAAGAGGAATCAAACCACAGCTTCATCCAAAAACCTGAAGACAATCCTCTTCCTCCTCCGGTCCGTCCGTCTGTCTGCTCGGTGTGTCACGGCCGGATCAGCACGCTGGCCAGGCCGTCGGCGATCGGCTGAGTGTGTGTCGCTGTGTTTGTGCGAGTGTGTGTGTGTGTGTGTGTGTGTGTGTGTGTGTGTGTGTGTTTGTGCGAGTGTGTGTGTGTGTGTGTCGTCGTGTCACCACCATGCCAAGGTCTTTCCTGGTGAAAAAGGTGAAACTGGATGATTTCTCCACCGGGGCGGATTTGGAGAACGCCTACCGGCACCGGACAGACCTGAGCCTGCGGCTGCATGACAAAGGTAGGTCAGACCGCCTCCGCAGCGAGAACTAACAGGTGTCTCAGAAACAAATCGATCTTTAAAAGAGAGGAGGAGGAGGATGAAGACGAGCAGGCAGCCTCACATACATGTAAGATGTGAGAGGCGGATTCACCTGCTGCGCCCTGGAGGGATTCCCTTTCTGTGGTTTGTTCTTTAAAGCAGACCCCAGGAGGCTGAACATGGGTGCACGATCCTAACAGAAAGCATTTCACATGGACTCTCAGAGTGTGTGTGCTTATAATGAACTCGGCTGCTTCAGTTTGTGCATTTAGTGAGAAATTCCTGCACATTTCCACATTTAATGAAGCTTTCTGGTTGTTTTTTCCACCTGCAAGTTGCTCCAGGTTTGTTGGCTACCTGTAGGGTGATGATGGAGGTGCAGCACAGTCAGTCTATCTTACTGAGAGGGGATAAAAACTCACCTGTGCATGGAAAGATAGCAAAAAGTGTGGCAGCTACGTGCACTTTAGAGGAGTGTAGCAGCTCAAAGTGGTAGAGATGATCACTAAATCTCACTCTGAACATCATTTAGGACTTTATTAACTGGGAGCTTGAAGCTAAATCAGGTTTTGTAGGAGCTGGAGCAAGAAGGTCACTGGTGAAATCAACTAAATCATGTTTGGATTCCACCTCTGGTCCTGTGCACTCTCCCTGTGCAGGATTAAGTCGGGTTAAAAGATTTAAACACTTCCAGTTCCAAATGGTTTGGTGATTTTGCCCCCTTTTGGACGTGCTCCTGCAGTGTTGAGATGTTTGAAGATGCCTTTGTGTCCTGAAGGTTGCACAGACTAATCTTTAATCTCCGATGATTGTGGAAAAGCTGCACAGGATGCTGCTGCTGATAAATTCATCCAACCACCGCCTGCAGGTGCGGCACAAATAAACTTCTTTTATGTAACCACGCTGCGATACAGTTTAGTTTTGCTTCATTTCATGCAAAACTGGCCTCATCTCCACACTGCTGCACGTCCAGGTGTGCCTGTTTCATTTTTGCAGTGTTTGCAGATTTCTGCACGACGATTTCTCACCTAGACTCAAGATTTTTCCTCCAAAAAATGCCTCCCATAACCTTAAATCACCACCAGATCAGAGCACTTATTCATGAACTGTTGAGCAGAAGTAACAGATTCTGCAGGAGTTGATTATTTCGGCTTGTGACGGTGGAACTGTTGAATATTTTTTTTGTATTTTTAGTCGCCTCTCGAGGCAGGATCAAGCCTGGCCCCTTGCAGCTCTCCTGAAACGACAGAATGAGTCATTACTTAGTGTCGGCTCCTCCGAAGCTGTGAATTTCTCCCCACAACCTGTAACTGTGTGCGTCACATTTTAAAAGGGGGAGGAAAAAAAAAAAAGCCTTCTGCTTCCACCCCAGTGTCATTGTCAGGTTTGCTGCACACCAACATGTGTGTCCCGCCTGTGATTCTCTGCACGTAACGCAAAAAAACAGAAGCTGTCAGTGGTGTATTTATAATGTCGAGGTTAACGAGCCCTGCCAGCTTTGACACGCGATCTGCCGCCTCAGCAGCAGCATCGCAGCCTGTCCCGGCCACCTTTTGTCTCCAGCATTTCATGTTAACAGCTTAATGCGGCTTCCAGACCCAACAACAGCAACTTTCTGCATGAAGGAAGCGGCTTTTGGAATGATTGATGCCTCCTGCGTGGTGCGTGGAGGGACCGTGTGAAGCAGCTGTTGTGTGTCGATGGATCTATGTGTGTCACATGTTGCATCTTATTCCTCGCAGACGCTGGAGGAGTCATTTTAACGAGAAATTTAACAAGGAGGAAATAATTAAATGCCATTTTTCCCTCGAGGATGCGCATCCAAAAGCATGTTAGGTGGCATATAATGATGATGCATGGAAGGAATCACAGTTCACAAATGGAATTAATGGCAAAAATGATGTCGTACCCAGTTAATCACAAGTTTTTATCCTAAACTTACTTCTAAATCATGATATGTACACCTTACAGCTACTTTTTTCTATTTAGTGTTTATTTTACTTTATGGATAGTTTCAGCTGATTCAATGCAGATGTAGCTTCTTAAATTCAAATTAATCAAGTTTATTGATGCAGCCAGTTTTAAAACAACCTAAACTGAAGTGCTGTACATTTTACAAGACAGGCAACTATTATAGTGTGCAAAAAGCAAGACAGTAAACAGGACAAAACCTGCCAAATTGATACACATAAAATGCTCAAATACAAGATAAACTACTCACAAGGTCAATTATTAAACTGTACTTCTAAAAAGAAACCTGAAATACTGAAATATTGAGTTCAAATATGTTCAAAAAGGCCATCTAGGCACTCATATGCAGCGTCACAGCTCGTCTTTGTGTAAAGCCATAATTCAGTGTGAATTTAACCTGTTTATTTTGTGCATTCGCATCACCAAACCAATTACAGTAAGTCAGTAACACTCTTTGGTGCACAAGTACAATCCAACACACTTGTAGATCCATAAATTTAAAAAAACAACTTGTGTTTCGATTGACTGTGAACCACATCTAGAAGTTTACAATACATTTGCTCAATATTATACATTCCTGTACTTAGTCATTTCAGTAGAAACATCTTCATATGCACATAAAACTAAAAAAAAAAATTTTATTTTTCAAATATGCATGTATCAGGATGTAATTATAGCATTTTCCAAATAGTTTGTGTCACTCAACTATTGTAGTTGTCTGACAGTTACTAAATGAAATTATTTCGAGCCATTTTAAAGAAGAAAAGTCTAAATTCTCTGATAGAAGCTTCTTAAATGTGAATATCTGCTGTTTTCTTTCCTCCACTGTGACAGAAACCTGAATATTATTGGCTTGTCGACAAAACAATGTGTCATCTTGGACTCAACTAATCGATTATTTCTGAAAATACCAGAGAGATTAATCGCAGACTAATTTGCCGATCAATTAATTAGCTTGAGTATTACTTTTTTTACAGAAAACAAGTATTTGTTTGATGTTTTCTTTGCTCCTCTGTGACAGTAAACTGAATATTTTTGTTTTGTGGGTACCTGAGGACGTCATCTTGGCCTTTGGGAGACACTGATTGCTTTTTTTCTGATAGGTTTTAGACCCAACAGTTGATCAAACCCTCGAAGAAAGTCTCAGTAACTATATTTTGCCCAAAAAGCTTGTCCTGCAAGTCATCAAGCCTCCAATCTGTTAAAAAAAAAAAAACCCTCCACGCTGCACTGAATGAGGCTGTGCCGGCGGCCTGCTGTCACTGTGCCATCGACCTGCAGTGCACTGGATCTGTCCGTGGTGCTGATGCTCATTTTCACACGCTAAATCAGCTTTCTCAAGTTCAGGGTCAGCCCGCATGCATTTATCTTTTACAGGAGAAGTGTCTTAACTGCAACCTTCGAGGGCTGAGAGGCGGAACAGAGTGCTGAATAACACTGCAGCCTTTTTCTTCTGACATACACCATCACTGGGCAGATACTCCGTCTCATAATATGCCAATTCAGATTTTCACTTATGTGTGGAAACTGCTGCTGTGTTACTGGCTGAGAGTTAAATCTACAGATGCAGGGTTAATGCAGAGAAACGTGCAGGACGGATACTGAAGGGCAGCAGCTGTCAGATGCTTTCACACCTGACAAGTAGCTTATTAAAGTTAGTATCAGCATAGGTAGGGATTTCAGGGAAGGTGCAGGAGGTACGTCTCCTTTAAGATTTAGAAAACAGACATTTGCAACCCCCCAAATTTAAAGATTTCTGACACTATAATGTTACTAAAAGATGCAACAATGCCTCAGACAGGTGTATTTCCTTCAGGACTGGGTCTTCTTTCAGTGTCAAAAAATGAATTTTGATGTCTAAAAACAACTGAATTCACTTCAGAAAACAATTACATTCCTATATGTTCCATTGCATTTGGAATTGTTGCTTGGTGCCTTAATCTTGTGCTGTTTTTCCGTGAATAGAAACATTTTCCACTGAAGCTACTGCAGAAAACATAATTACAGTATGTCCCTTCCTATTTTGGATTGTCACCTTGTGCCTGAATTATGTGTTTTTTCTTTTTTTTTTCAAAAATGAGAACATTTCTACCATAGACTGATGCAAAAGGAACAAATTGGTGCATAAAGATTCCCTGAAATGCAAGAAATTTAATGTTTGATGCTCAAAATTGAATCTACCTCAGAAAACAAACTCAATTACAGTCATATATGTCCCTTTATATTTTGAATTGTCACCTGATACCTGAATTTTGCATTATTTTTCACAGAAATGAAAACATTTCCACCATAGATTGATGCAAAAGGAACAACTAGGTGCATGAAGATTGCCTGAAATGCAAGAAATTAAATGTTTGATGCTCAAACTTGACTCTATTTCTGAAAATATAATTAGATTCAGACATGTTCAATTATATTTAGAATTTTTACCAGTTGCTTGACTTTTTTAATTTTATTTTTGAAACTTTATTCATTTTTACCATAAATTGATGCAGGAAATGGAAATAATGGTAGATAAAGATTCATTAAAGTGCCAGAAATTAAATGTTTGATGTTCAAAATTGAATCTACTTCAGAAAACAAACATAATTACATTCATATTTGTCCCTTAGTATTTTGAATTGTCACCCAGTGCCTAAGTTTTGTGCTTTTTTTTTTTTTGCATAAATGAAAATATTTCTACTATAGATTGATGCAAAAGGAGCAAATTGGTGCATAAAGATTCATCAAAATGCAAGAAAATAAATGTTTGATGCTCAAAATTGACATATTTAGATTATTCTATGTCCCATTATGTTTAGAATTTTTACCAGTTTTTTGTTTTTTTTTAACATTTTTATCATAAATTGATGCAGAAAATGAAAATTATGGTGCATAAAGACTCACCAAAATGCAAGAAACTAAATGTTTGGTTCTAAAAATTTAGTCTACTTCAGAAACATATGCTAACTATACTTTGAATTTTTACCTCGTGCCTGAATTTTGCTTTATTTTTTACAGAAATAAACATTTTCACCATAAACTGATGCTGAAAAGGAAACTAATGGTGCATACAGGTTCACCAAAGTTCAAAAAATTAAGTGTTTGATCCTCAGAATTTTTAAAAATCCCATCATCTGTCTTCCTGAATATTCAAATGAAACTTCTGCAAGCCATAAAAAAGCCAAAAAACAGCTACATTTTAGTGAAAGAACAATGATTTTTCTATATTTACAATCAAAACACACACGATCTTGTGGTTTCCACGTCTTGGCACTACATGTAGATCTTAGATCTTACTGGAGGTTTATGTTTCGCCCACTTTGTTGCCATGTTTGCTTTTATGCTCCTCAATCTCAGCACATACAACGGAATGTCCTGTCATGTCACCATTTGCGTCCATCCATTGCACTTAAACTTAATGTTGTTTCCGCATGAAACATGTGAGAAACTGGTTGAACGAAGCAGCTGTTTGGAATATTCATGCTCAGTAATTATCCCTACGTATGTATTATATATAAATGCAAATGCAGAGGCAGCGACATCGCAGGTCGCCTGTATATCACAGAGGTCATTATGCATGTAGCTGTTTGCATCCAGGAGTAAGAGCTTGTTTAATTGCACTGGCTCAGTCGGTCAGAGCTCTGAATCTCTGTCATTACTGCATCTGTTAGGAAAGATAAGCTGCAGAAAACTTCTCATGTTGAACAGCTACAGCAGTCTGATGGTGTTTTATGAATTTCTCAACGCTTTCTGGGTGTTTTCTTTCACATTTGTACTCATCGTGGGCTCTTTTTTTTTAACTACAGTATAAATTCCTGCACCTCTATGGAAACAGAACAGCCATGACTAGAAGTAGAGAGAATTGAAATGTCTCCTGTGCAGCACAACCAGGTTATGAAGTTATAAATAATAAAAAGGTAGAAACTAAAGTTGGATTTCTTTAACTATATATTTTGCCAAAATGGGAAAAACATGTACTTAGTTTTGTGCCTACAGGTGTTACCAATACCAGAAAAATAAATATGGCTCTACTGACTGTATATATTTTGTTTTTTTTATATTTTTCAGTCTCTACAAACTTGTCATTTTTCACATTCTACACAACTCTACACAACTCCAGAAAGACATTTCACCATGCTGAACGTATCGTCCTAAAACTTGCTCCTCTGAATGCCGTTTTTAAGCAATGATGTATTTATTTTATCGATCAAATATGTTTTATTTTCCTCTCAGTCTCTTTAATTTGTTTACATACTCGTCTTCTCTCTGCTCCGTGCACACCGCCTGCAGTTCAACTGAAAATTTTCAAAAGTTCAAAGTCAAAAATTGCACCTGAGTCAGTCATGGCTTCTCAGTGCAGAATTTCTCATTATTTACAGAATCTGGTGCAAATGGTTTATTTTTTGGAAATTTTTAAAAAATGCTACATGTAAAACAAAGTGATTTTAATTAAATGTCACAATCTGAAGCTTAAATTTGTAAAATTTTCCTGACCAATCTGCATGCCACAGAAGATTTGTTCATAAACTGCTGAAAAGTTGAAAATGTTATGATTTTAAAAAAAAAAAAAAATTGTAATTTGTAGCTCTAATAAATGGTGTCATTTTGGGATTAATAAAAAAAGATAAAGTGTCTTTTAAACTCACCAATGGCTTTTTGGTGTTCAGAAATGTAATTAATAAACACAACAATAACTATAGTACAAAAGGTCACGCAAAAAACACAGGA
Source organism: Amphiprion ocellaris (assembly GCF_022539595.1). Taxonomy (NCBI): domain Eukaryota; kingdom Metazoa; phylum Chordata; class Actinopteri; family Pomacentridae; genus Amphiprion; species Amphiprion ocellaris. Next base: position 6,117,795 of record NC_072774.1, read on the forward strand.
AGCAGACAAAGGTTAACCCAAAAAATCTCAAACACAACTCAAACAAGAAAACTAGTGGCACAAAAGGCAAAAACATAACAAAGTAGACACAAACCAGACAAGATGACAACAATGAGACACAAAAGGACAAAAAGAGACGTAAAGCAACAAACATGAAACAACAGAAAGTAGACAAAACGGTCACAAAGAGACACAAAACATCCCTTTTCTTCAAAGATAGCTTGTTTTAATCGAGCTGCAACAGTGACAAATGTTTCGGTCTGGTTCTGTATTCCACTTCCACAACCTAATTCTGTTTTCTCTACTTCATTCCAGCTGGTTACATCAGTGACTACATCAGCCCGGTGGTGTACGACGGTGAGAGTGACAGCGGCATCAAGGTCCCGTCTCCCGATCCCCTCTACGATGGCATCCACAGCGACTACGGGGCTCCGGACTCGGAGTCTCCCGACAGCCCCGGCTCCGAGATCACCGACGGCTACATCAACGGAGACGCCGCCGTGAGCGAGGGATACACGGTGGACGCCTTCTTCATCACCGACGGCCGCTCGAGGAGGAAAGCCCTGAGCAGCCCGCGCAGCATCCAGAGGCACACCTGCAACGAGTGCGGCAAAACCTACGCCACGTCTTCCAACCTGAGCCGGCACAAACAGACACACCGCTCGCTGGACAGCAAGCTGGCAAAGAAGTGCCCGACCTGCGGGAAGGTGTACGTGTCCATGCCCGCCATGGCCATGCACCTGCTCACGCACGACCTCAAGCACAAGTGTGACGTGTGCGGGAAGGCGTTCAGCCGGCCGTGGCTCTTACAGGGCCACATGCGCTCCCACACGGGCGAGAAGCCGTTCGGTTGCGCCCACTGCGGGAAGGCCTTCGCCGACCGCTCGAACCTGCGCGCTCACATGCAGACCCACTCGGCCTTCAAGCACTTCAAGTGCAAACGCTGCAACAAGACCTTCGCGCTCAAGAGTTACCTGAACAAGCACTACGAGTCCGCCTGCTTCAAAGGCCCCTTCTCCCCCCTCGGCCCTCTAGATGCATGACCCCGCTGCATAGACGAAAACAGAACTGCAGACGCGAACTACCCTTAAAGACTGAACTGCAGACACGAACGGTATATTTTTTTGGTCAGAAAATGACCTCGCTTACCCTCCTCACCCCTTCCTCACTCCCTCCTCCCCCCTTTCCTCCCTTGGAGTCTACACCCCCGATGATGATAATGATGAAGATAGCACAATTTTTTCTCCTTGAGATTTGCCCACTTAAGGATTTAACTGAATCGACGCATGCACTTCCTCAAAAACACTCCTCACCTCCTGTTCCTCTGTCACTTCGGGACAGAGACACTAACATGGCTTCCTCCTGGCATCTAGACACAGTTCGACTCCGTATATTTCGGGACAGTGATGATGATGAGGATGATGACAAAGACAATAGTGAGCCTCTAGCTACTAGTTTCCTCCCTGCACTGAAGCGCAGTGAAAATGTTTTTTTCATTCTAATTTTGTTTCTTTCGGGGGAATAATAGTAATAATAATAGTAATAATAATGATAATAATAATAATAATGCTCTGCTGCACCAAGTGACCATATTCTCTCCACTACTGAGGTAAAAATACTATTTATTTATTTATTTATGTACTTATTTATTTTAAGCATTTTTTTCCTTTCTTTTTTAATTTATTGTACGTTTGTACTTGGTTTGATAACGACGAAGTGATACGGTTTATTTGTTGCACTTTAATTTCTGTATATGTATGTAGGATATTTGCCAACCTCTTTTTACCACTACAGGCCAAAGCATATGTCACTTTTTTGAGTACTATTTTTTCTTATTATGTTGTTTACCTTTTTTTTCCTTATTATTGCATGCAAAAAAAATAACGAAAAACCTATGCCAACATCATAAAAAGCTTATGATTTTTTGCCAAAATCCTATAGATAGAACCCGAGGGCAATATTTTTCTCTTGGAGCCTCCATAGGACTCTTTAAAAAGCAATAATCACCTAATGCATGGTATTTTATGATGAAGTTATGAAGTATTACCTACTACTGTATAGCAGTTTAAAAATCAGGTATGTTGTACTTCACCTATAGTCATAAACAGAAGAATACTAATATTACAGACATCAGGGAACATGCCAATGTAGTGTTATAGAGTAACGAAAAGAAAAGTCCTGTCTTTCCTCTCTTGTTATGCACTGCCTGCCTCTTAGTGAGTAGAACTAAAGTAGGATGTAGGCTAGAGAGGCTGGGATCAGCTGCCTGCTGGGTGTGAGGCCTATTGGAGGATAAACACTGTACGAGGCTGACGGACCTGCGATAAAAAAGCTGCTAACAACAACCAGGAGAGGCCTCACTTTGGATCAAGCCTCTCAGACTGGATAATTAGGTAATTCATCCAGACTCTGGGGTTTATTGAAGGTTGTGAGATGTGAAAAGATACCTTGAGTCATGCAGACAAGTACAGTGAGAACAGGCGCTTTTCCACTGCAGGAACTTGCGAGTTGTTTCAGGCCTATTTTGACCTTTGAACACGTTTTGACAGCAGGAACTGCCCCTGTAGAACCAATTTTTGGGCCATTTTTATTGGCAAAAAGATACCTACTGCAAAGTCTGTACTTCTAAGTGTCCCTGAAACAGTCCTGATGCTAATTTGTTAACATCAGAAAGGACAACAACAATATGCACCATTTCTTCTACCCTCCCAATGTCCTAATCCAGATTTTTCCACTTACAAAACAATGTAAATTGGCCAAACAGATAACCATAACAAACCTCCAATGTTCCTACAGCCCAAGGAACTGGAGTTCAGTAATTACTATTCATCTCGGTGCATTTGGAATCCACATAGAGTCAAAGTTTTTGGATTTTCCACTGCAATAGAAAGAGAAAGCTTGAAAGTGGCACTGGTATAAACAGTGTGATACCAGTGCAAGAACCAGGAGAAAAAGTTCCTACTTCAGGGTAGATACTTCTTACCAGCCTGAAAAGCTACAATGTAAATCTTGACATCCAATTGTTTAAACTCGGAGAGAAAAATATGCACCATTTTTCTTCCACTTAAAATAGTCTAACAAAACAAATCCTCTGTTATTGTTTCCTATGTGCTCATAGAACTGGAGTTACATCCAGTAGCTCCTATTTGTAGTTGTTTTGGTGCATTCAGAGTTAATGTTGCCAAGCCTAATAAGGAGGTCATTTCTGCAAACATTGGTCCCACCAATTTGCATGACCTCACAACAAGAAAAACCACCCTGTAGAACATCTTCAAGGGCAATTCCTGCGATCAAGAAACTGTTTTTGACACTAATTGGTTAAAACAAAACATATGCCATTTCTTTGCCCTCTGGATGCCCTCCTCTAGTAGCAGTCTTTTCTACTCCAACATCAGCATCAACAATGTAAAATCTGCGATGTAGGCAAACAGAAACCTATCTTTATTTCCTACATAGAACTGGAGTTACATCCAGTAACTGCTATCTGCCGTTGTTTTGGTGCATTCAGAGGTCATGTTGAAGATGAAGCTACACGGCAATGGAAAAAAAGCCTGGCTATTTCTACAAGCTTTGGTGCCACCAACTGGCATGATCCTACCACAAGCAAAACCCTTGTAGAACCCTATTCAAGGGCAGTTTCTAGCTTCTAGTTTGGGTAGGTATGAGTGACCCTAAAACCTGGTGTGCATGTTTTGATACTGATTGGTTAAAACAACAACATGCACCATTTTTTTGCCCTCTGGATGCCCTCTTCCAGTAGCAGTCTTTTCCACTCCAACATCAGCATCAACAACGTAAAATCCTCCATTTATTCAAACAAAATGAAACCATCATTATTCTATTTCCTACACAGAGCTTGTGTTACATCCAGTAACTGCTATCTGTCGTTGTTTTGGTGGAGAGATTGTGTTGTAGATGAAGCTGTTGGATCTTACATGGCAATGGGAACAAAGCCTAAAAAGACCAATTAAATGGCCATTTCTGCAAGCACTGGTGGCACCAACTTAAATGATCCCATGACAAGAAAATCCCCTGTAGAACCCTATTCAAGGGTAGTTTCTAGGCTCTAGATTGGGCAGTTCTGAGAGACCCTGAAAAACTGCTGTGTGGGTCTTGATGCTGATTGTTTAAAACAAGATGCACCATTTTTTCTGCCCTCTTGATGCCCTTGTTGAGTTTTCTAATTTCCAACATCAACGCAGGCAAAATTAGCAAACATCCATTGCTCTATTTCCTCCATTCCTAATAATAATCCTCCAATATCCCGACCTCACGCCTGCTCCAAGTTCCTGCAGTACAAAGCCGCCTAGTAACAACCTTTTAATAACCCTAAGAGAGCTACCTTATCTTTGTCCCAATGGAAAAAAGGTTGAACAGCAACCAGATTGGAGACTTTTTGCAATAGCATGTGCACCGACACACAATGTGATGTTTAGCAACTCTCAATCTACTTTCAATAGAAAACCGAGGCAAAGTTTGGCGCATTGTTGAAGTTGGACTCAGGTCAACTTTAACAGCAATCCATTATTCAGCTCCCCTTCCAGTGCACTTCAAAACCATAAAGTGTGCATTCTTAAACCACACAGAAACAGCGTGCACTTTAGCTGGATGGTCCGACTGCAGCTTAACTCTTCCAGTCCCGCGCTGATTATTCTGCAGTAGGCCCGCCTCACCCCCACTGGGCCGACCACAGGCTTTACTCTACGAGAGATTTACCTACAGACAGGCGTACTCGAATCAACCCTGACCCCGTAGATGATTTAACCGTTAATCTAGGTGGTCAATACCAGTGTTGCTGAACCCAGTTCTCTGCAGCTCAGAAACCTTTTCCACAGACTCATGGAGCTTCCCAGGAGACAGACTGAGGACATGCAGGTCCACACACAAAGAAGCGCTTGTTTATGTTCATCTGCCATCTGATACAGTATCTCCACGTTGTAATCTTGTATATAAACACGCAGTATGTGCACACGTGCATGGGTTGCATGCCCGCACATGCAAGCACACAGTGCCTGCCGACGAACCGTTTTGGGCCTGAAAAAAAATTTTTTAAAAGGGAAAAAGGTTTAATATTCAGAGGTGCAGGAAGTTTTGATAATTGCAGTGCTTCCTCAGGCATGAGATTACTCAATTAGAGATGGAGTTGACTGATATTTAACACCGTTTAGGGTTATAAGGACAAAAGGACGGCACGGTGATGTGGACCCATTACCTGACGCAATTTACATCCAAGAGATAGAAGCTGTGCAGCATCAAAGGCGGTCACATCTGAGGGAATCCGAAAAGTTTGACAATTTTGCTGCACAATGAGCCGATAGAATCTTTTATGAAGGAGCTTTTTTTTTTTGAGGAAATTGTAGCTTAAAAGTCAGTAAGAAGGAAGCATTTTTTGTGTGTGTTGTGGCAGTGTGTGAGTCAGCAGATTGAAGGTCTTATCTTTGTCCTTGATGTTTGAACTGGAGTCGAGCCGCAATTACTTGAATTGTATCAGATGATTAGTCATAGAGGTTTCCTTTTTGGGTTTGCGTTTTTAACCCTTTGGCCAAAATACTCACAACAAAGTCGATAAAGATTTCCTAATGCATCTCTGAGACATTGATTCCTTGTCGAAATATAGAAAATAATCAGGACAAAACCAGATACTTCTACTGTTAGTGAACAAACTGTTTTCTCTAATCGCTGTTTACTTATCGCAAATTGTACTAAGTATTGTGGACTAAAACTCTGGTCACAACTTTGCACTGCAGTTTAAATGTCTTAAGCGTATCTGACTGAAGCTGTTTCTGGTCTGTTTGGTGGGTGTTAAGGCTGGAAATGATCCGTTGTGCGTCTGTTTGTCTGGGTCTGTCTCTTGGTTCGAGCTCCAGGTCTGGTCTCTTTAAGCACTTCCATTCTAGTCATCTCCACCTTAAAGAAAGTAGCACAATGAAACTAACTAGAATTCAGGTAGAGAAGAATTAAAAAACCTTGTACTAGCTTGACCTCTCTTCTTTTTTGTATTTCCAAGTTAAAGAATGATGATAACCTAAATAATCATTTATTGCAAGAGGGTTTGTAAAGAATCCTTTGGATTGAGACATTTTTACTGCTGTATAGCGATATCTGACACACCTTACCTCAGGAGGTTTGGATCTCTGCTGCAGAGTGAGGATCTCCTGGGTTTTTTTTGAGCCAGTATTCAGACAATGTAAGCACAATGAACACAAAGCATTTTGTGGCACTTCATAATAAAGAATAATCTTAACCAACCGAGATGATTTGTTGCAGTTTTGTGTCTTGTTTGAAGATATTCTTTCAATCATAATGAAAACACACGGCATAGAACACAGGAGATTTAGTGGTGCTTTTTTTCCCTGTCATTCTGACCCTATAATTTCTGTTCTGTTTAAGTAGCTTTTAAGGAAATTCATGCTAATACAGTGAGTTTACCTTTTAAGTCAAACAAGTGCTCATTCATTTGCATAGAATAACACTTACCTGGGACTAAATAGGCCATCCTTTGCATTAGCTGTGTCAATATTGTATGTTTGAAGAGGGACTGGGCCAACATTAGTGCACAGTCGGCTCGTTAATATTCTTTAAGCTGCCTGGATGGTGAAATACTGCAGGCTGATGAATCCATATTAAACAGCAGTTATGTAGGTTAAAGTCACCGAAAGCTTTGTTTCAAATAAGTGTTTCTTTTTGACCTTAATGAAAGAGAAATGCAAGTTTAAGTTTAGATGAAATATTGTGATTGGTGTTTAGAAGTATGTGACCACAGAGCAGAGATACAACAGCAAACAAAGCCGCAATTACAGCCACATTCTGTCACATTTTTCCTCACTGTGGGCTCATTTTTTACTGAAATTTAAAGTCCTGCACCTCTGTGGAAACAGAACAACCTTTGCTAGAACTCAGAAATATTTTCTGTGCCGAATGAAACGAATGTAAAGCTAAAAATCCTGAAAAAAGAAAACGCAAAACTTGAATTTCTTCAATTATTCATCTTACAAACTCTGAAAGAACCTTGGATCAACATGTGCAACATTTTTCCAAGTGCCCACAGGTGTTACTAATACTGGAGGGAAAAAAAACATGGTTTAAATATTTTACTATTTTTCATTTTCAGTTTGTTTCCATTATTATCGACTCTCTGCTCTATGGAAACACAGCCTGCAGTTCAGCTGAAAATATCTTAATTTTGCTAAATGACAGTTTGTTGCAGCTTAATCAGTCATGTTTTCTTGATTGTGCTGAGAAATCCAGAATTATTTACTTTTTTTACAGGATCTGATTACTTGAAACTGTATTTTGGACATTTTTAAAGTACAAGCATAGAATGAAGTGGTTTTTGATGAAATATCCTGATTTTTACCTTAGATTGGATTCATTTTCAAAACAGAAATGTACATTGTACAAAATTAATTAAAGGAATACAAGAACATTGAAAATCTGCCATTTTTTTCAGTTTTTACAGTTTCACACTCAGATAAATGGCACAATTTTGGCGATTTTTAAAAGGTAATACATCTTTTTCAAATTCACAGCTTTCAACTACTAATACAATATGCTACAAAAGTTTTGCAGCTCACTAAACTTCAAGCTTGTATCGGGTGTTTTCGTGCGCTGTGCAATGTCAGGATGTTCTCACATTGACTTAGAGACAGGTGACAAATTAAAGGAAAAACCTGAACCCTTGACTCCCACAGTGAGGAGTTCTGGTTCAGCATCTGTCAGGCTGTGGGGGGGATTTTACTGCCACGCTTTAAATCAGCGTGTCTCCTTAGAGAGAAGAATGACTGCAAGTGAATATAAAGTTGGTCCGAGTTTGACCCGTGAGGAAACACTTGGGAGTGGTCTCTTCTAGGATGCCCCCATTTAAATAAACACCTGTAGGAGATTTAGGATTTTAGACAGCATCATTAAACCACCAAATGATGGAATATCTTTTGGAAAAACTGGTTTCCATCCGGTTAGTAGAGCTTAAAAACGTGGAGAATCAATGCAGAGAAGCACAGAAGCTGCACTATAGAACACTACAGAGAGACATTTGTCGCCTTGTCTATTCAGTTTATGACGCAAAAAAAACAAGAAAAACAATCTAGACTGTGTACTATCATAACTGTTTCATAATGTTCAACTAAATGCAGCACAATGAGGATATTGTAACAGGTTTAGAATATATGCAACAACATACTCTGTTCTGTTCACTGTTGCACATAAGCTGTAGACAAAAATTGCAAATAGTTTTTATTTAAGCAGCTGATGATTAACTTCAACTTTTCTGACTGGAATTGAAAGGAAATTCCACACAAAATTCGACAGTTTTTGTTACAGAAATGTGAAATTAGAAACTCATGGAGAGCAGAAACGCAACTTTAGCATCTTTAGGGGTCAAGAGTTTCTGCAAAAATGCACAACATGTTGAACTTCTTTTTGTTTTGCTGTCATTAGATATTCATATTTAGCATATTAGATAATTCTGAATATTTTAGAATGTTTGGTCCCTGTTATATCACATCATACAGGAAGTACTGGTTCAGGTTTGTTCAGCTTAGAAACATAAGTTCCCCTGCTGCCTTAAAATATGAGTTAACTTCTAACTTTTAGTGCCATGTGATGAGTTTTAAAATCTAAAAATAGCAGTTAGTTGAACAAGCTCATCTTAACTTCTCTCTTAGAGAATTGGTAAAGATTTTAATGCTTTCTCAGTTCCTTATTTGCCATAAAAAAAACTATTAGCTGCATATTTTTAAACCATTTTTATACCTCAGACAACATGTGAAACTGTTTCTAGTTACTTTATTTTAAAAGAATAAATTCAGTACAAACCTGTTTTAATTAATATCTAATGATACAAGCAGGTTAAATATATTTTCAGTGATGCACTGTAAGTTTTTTTTATTGTGATTGGGATCTTCAACCTACAGGAAAAGAGTCTGAGGAGTGCTTTAACTCTTAAACAAAGCATGCTGGAAATTCTGTTTGCATGCTTGTTTTGCTTCTTTAAAGATTAGATTTAATAAACTGAATCAAAACTCAACTGTAGATTAATTAAAATCAAAGTCAAAAGACCTCAAATCAGGCAGCTAATGTTCATAAAGTCTAAAATGATCTGAAAATAACTAGATATTTTAGGTTGAATTGATTTTAAGTGAGCAAAATTTGCATTAAAGCTGAGTAAATTCCTGCTGGATGTCTCTCAGAGTGTCTCATCCTTCAGTGGAGTCAGAGTCCAACCTCACTGTTCGCTCCAGTCAGTCCAGATCTATTGTTGCTATGCCAACACCTGTGGTATCCAAGGCAATAAACCATCTACAGTATCTATAGTAGTAAACCACCTGAGCGGCTTTAACAGAGACACAATGCAGTAGCCCGCAGCTTTATGAAGTACAGTATATTTGCCGAGTCTAAACAGAATATTGGTTTCGCAGCAGAAAGACAGAAAAGCATCTGCCCACGTCGATGAATCACCTTCTCCTCACTGGGTCCAGCTTCTCCTCATCGCTTCACCTCCTTCCTCCCTCCATGTCTGGTTTCCCTCCAACCACCTCTTCTCTCTCTCTCTCTCTCTCCTGTCGAGTCAAACCAGGCCATCGGGCCTTTGAGGACCTGAAAGTCATTTAACTCCTGGTAGATAATAAGTCTTAGAATATAGCTCCTCTCAGATAATAAGCTTTATCACTTGATTGCTCTGCACGCTCCCCACTGTCTTTAGATTCATGTCCAGGGACCTACTCAAGCGAATCACACTATTTCCTCCCTGGCAAGTCAAATTAACACCGTGTGTGTGTGTGTGTGTGTGTGTGTGTGTGTGTGTGTGTGTGTGTGTGTGTGTGCGTGTGTGTGTGTGAGCGTAGCGGCGACGGTGAGGAAGTGCTGAGGGTGCAAAATAAAAATCAAAATAGCAAAGGTTAGTTTCAGATCGCGTCTGATTGGTGAGAGCAGCTCACTGGTTCAGGTTAAATGTCCCCAACTGTGACATTAACCTCTTTATTTAACCTCCTGCTGACTTTCATTTTGATTAACTTTGATAACCAAACTGAAACCTCCGTCTCTCCACACTCGTCCTTTTTACTTTGCTTCTTTTATGCTCTTATCTTTACTAAAAGCACTGCAGTAGTAGCGTGTTACTTGATCATCGTCTGTTGATACGTAGTGGTCATTTTATGATGCAGACAAGTACTACAAGAAGGAAACTTCAAAAGAAAAATGCAACTAAATGTGACTTTAAACTGCTTTAAGATGATTTTAACTAAAATTTGGCAGCTCAAAGCAGTTTAATTTGCTGATATTTTGTAAACAAGCCTACACAACTTAATTTTTTGGCCAAAAAATGATCCAAATGATGACTGCAGAAAAGCGCACAGGGTTCAACAATAAAATAAAATTCTAAAGAAAAAATGTAAATTCAACACCTAACAACATTCATTCTCTACACCCATTAGAAGAAAGTCTGACCAAGTGTAATTTAAAACCTTTTTTATGGTGATTTCAAGTAGAATTTTGCGGGGGTTTTTTTCTCACAAATTGCCCAGAAAAGATCTAAATGATGACTTTGTCTGTGAAGCGATTGCCAGGGTGATTTAATTCACTGATCTTGTTTCAAAGAACTTGCACAGCTTTAATTTTTCTGACAAATTGCCAAGAAAATATCCAAATGATGACCTTGAAGCTGCAGAAGAGCTAACAAGGTGCTGAAATAAGAAAACTTTAAGAGAAAAATACAATCAAGTGTGATTTTAAATCGCTTTTACGGTCATTTGAAGTAGAATTTGCAAACTGGGGTTCTTTGGCTCACTGTCAGAATGATAAAATTAATGGATCTTGTCTGAAAGAGCCTGCACAGCCTTAAAGTTTTGGACAAATTGCCCAGAAAACATAGAGATGATGAGCTCAAGACAGCAGAGGAGGTCACAAGGTGCTACAATAAGAAAACTTCCAAAGAAAAAAGCAACCAGTTGTGATTTTAAACCTCTTTTAAGGAGACTTTAGGTTGAAGAAGTTGCATGCTGAGGTCCCTTGGCTGATCGTCGGGGTGATTTAATTTGCTGATCTGGTTTCAAACGCTGGGTAAAACAAGCACAGCCGTAATTTTTCAGACAAATTAGCCAGAAAAGACCCAGATGATGACCTGCAGGCTGCACAACGAGGAGCTGAAAGAACAGAGAGGTAACCGAGTGTTGCTGCTTATTCAGAAATCTTGTTTAGCTGACTCATGCAGGTGTACAGAGAGCTATGTTCGGATGTAATTGAGACCAAAATAAACACATACAGTATGACAAATTATCTAGTTTTGTGAAGTTAAAGAAAAACTCAGCTTGACCTGTTTGTTCAGACTGACTCGGTCGTTTCCTGATACAGTGGGGTCACATCAAGGGTTCAGAGGATGAAGCTGTTTCATAAAAGCGAGTTAGTGATACCTCTGATTCGTCTGCTGTGGGAAATGTGTAGCAGAACTTTAATGAGCACATCACTCATCCTCTCCGTCTCTCTTTCTTTCTTATCTCTCGTTGTGTCTCGACTCATTCATGCCACTCCCCCTCCAGCCAGCCTCCGTTATATTAGGCCGAGCGGTAATAAGTCCAGCTTCCTCTGGGTTCTGTGATGTCATTTGTTAAAACGGGCATCATTATGAGCTTTATGAGCTACGTAGAGCAGCGCTGGTTTAACACAGAGTCATTTAGACACTGATTTAAAGGAGGAACAAGTTTAATTTTGACTAAACCAATGAGTGCATTTCATTTTCTCGCACCAAAAACATACAAGTCTTAACTGAATTCATTCTGATGAACATGACAGATTAGTAATTAAAGTAAAAATGCACTGAATGGAAACACTTTTACATAGAGTTCAGGTAAAAATTCTGTCCACTTTTTAATAAAAACATGAAACATGGTGTAGAGTTTGGGGCCCGAAACATTACCAGAGACTGAGCTTTTGCAAAAACGCCAAAATCAAATGATCTGTTTGGCATCATATCTCCTGAACCAGCCTCAGAACAAGAGATATCTGCTCATATGTTGTTGGCAGATGATGAAGGACTGCAATGATACCATAAACAACATTATAAAATATTCAGGTGAATGGATAACAGTGAATTCAGAGATGCTGTGAGAAGGAAATCACTGTATGTATAGAACTTATCCAACACTTGATGATATCATGTCTGTTGCTGCATGTTATGGAGAGTTTTAATGTCTTAATCTGTTCATTAACTCTGATGATACAGTGACAGTACATCGCCTTTTCTATGGTGCCATGTTTGGATCAGGAGATGTGATGACTTGATGTTTGAAAATGTTCAGGGCTCAATCTGTACAAAAGTTTCCAACTTACTTCAAACTTGACAAATCTTCTAGAATTTGGCACAGACAACCTGGACTAAAATAAATAAACGCCTGTTGAATTCAAGCCAAATGAGTCCACGCAATGCTGAAGGAGTCCATCAGCTCCTGGTAAATCTCAGTGTATTTCGCAGCATACTGGAGTTTTAAATCTGATGTCTGTTTGGGCAGTTCCAATGGTGGTACACCACTAGCAGTGATTGGTTGGTTTGGTGTCAGTAGTGTTGGTTTAAAACAAGGATATACCCACTTATAGGCATAACGAACATGAGCTAAAGATGGAGGAAATTTTACAAATTCTTCAAAACTTCACCACCAAAACTGCTCCTCCTCATCTAATTTAATAAGATGTGTACATTATCAATAAATAAATCTTTACTTTTAATTTCAAGGGTGAAATTTTGGAAGCGATACAGAAGGTGATGTTGCACCACCTTGATATGTTCCCATGTCAACGCAGATAAATAAAGAATTTGTGAATCTACTTTGCAGATTCCTTCTTTATCTGCTGCCAGACAGTAGATGGTAAAATATCTGCAGAGCTTCCCCACACCAGACACGCATGATGTTGCGAGAGAAGCAGCGGAGGATGGGGCTGTGAATGTTCTCACCACCATCTCAGGCTATTTGTAGAAATGGCAGCTGTCATCAGAAACATCAACAGGCTGAAGACAAGTGCTGTTCACAACTGTGGTAGGTGGAGGTGTGGAACGATAGAGGAGACATGTTGCGCTAGTAGATGGAAATTTCTCAGCACAAGGCTCCATGTTGCCCTCTCAGTTTATCACAGTGTAATTAATGAAATGCAAAGCTGCAAACTGCAGCTTTCGGTCAAGACTTGCTCAAAATGCAATGTGCGAAAATGTCTATATCACAGCAGAAAGTGGCGGTATGTGCTATAACTAGATGGCAAAAGGGGAACTGTTGCTCTTTCTTTTGTTCTTTCGCTCCCTTTCTCTCAGGCACACTGCTGCAAACAGATAACATTTTACTTCCTCCAGACAGCTGCTGCTAGATACACACATTTATTCCAGTAATACTTGTTGTCAGAAAACAACAATACTCAGGCAGGGGGGAAAAAAATGAATATTTACAGGAAGAAATGAAAAGAAACAGGATAAGTCGCATAAAAAAGACGGCGTATGCTTCATGTCTTACCTTAAAAATAGCATATAGCTCGTGTACCAACAGGCTGTATACAGTGCTGCTATTAAACTGGCTGTTACCACTGATAGCTGCTGACAGGATGAAAGGTAACGCAATAAGCTACATAGATGTACACATGCATGTTTGTGTTGAAATATTGTGCGTGCATGCGTGTGCGTTTGGCTGCAGGCGGTGTGGCTCACCTACAGATGATGATTCACTGTTTGGGCTGCAAGACAGAAGCCCTCGGAGGCCGGCTGCAGGGCCAGAAAATGACTGAGCTGAAAACCGGAGCCTGCAAACGTTTGTCCAACCATGTCAATCAAATGAGTTCATTATTCACTGATGAGCAGCTCTTGGTGACAGTCGCGCACAAGAAATGAGATAAAAAGCGAAAACAAAACTGAAAGTCGGAGCTAACATCCAAACGCACACATCATAACTTATGTCGTTTGTAGCTCCTAATTTGAAACTTCCACGGTGCGCCGCAGGCGGCAGATCTGATGCATCAGCAGCAGCGACGCCAACAGTGACAGGAGATGTTGATATGTTTTATTTATCGCGTAGTGGCCTGTTGTGAAGTTTCCCCTCGTTCACCGAGAGAAAACCCCACTAACGAGAAACTTTACAGTCTCCGGTGTCACTGAAGTTCAGAGCAGACGGACATTAAGGGTGATTATTGCACAGCTCAGTGCAACATTTGCACACTGAGCCGCTGAAGACAGACTTGCTGTTTCTCCTCTTTGTTATATTAAAAAGTCTCCAGCAGAGCAATAATGCTGCTGTTGCCAAAACAACCACAACACCTGTTACTTTGTCTTTATTAAAGTCATCAACGTCCAAACCACCAAATTTAGAGCTCCTAAAATCAGCAGTTTGTGTCGTAATTAGCGGCGCATCAACATACAACTCACACTTGTTAAACCACTGAAGGTAATAATGTTGCCTGGTTCAGTTAGATATACGATATCAGCTAATTCAACATTTAAAATGACTGATTACACAGTTAAGCCTCTCTCAGATTCCAGGCTCTCAAATGGCAGATTTAGTGCATTAGTAAAATGATTGTGTTTGAAGACGAGCTGTGTTTGTCTGGTTTGATTTAAACCACCCCTTAGAGGTGGGGATAACCTCAGAGAGTCTCTACTTTGGTTTTATGTTAGAAAACCTGAAATATTCTCAAAAGCTATTGATATTATAAATCCATCTGCTCATCCCTTAAGCCGGGCTCTCGCTACAGGAGTTTTTAAAAATCCTAACAGATTTTGAAATCAGGTTGCATCATGCACTAAAAGGAGCGACTTGACAGATATTCTCGTCTCTAATCTTAGACACAGTACAAGATCTGAAAATAACCAAACACCTACAGGATATTATAAAGATTATAGTGCCGGAGGGAGCAGTGATGGCGCTGGGGAAACCGATATAAATGAAATGGAAGCGATGGTGCAGTAATGCTAATAATACATTGCAACAACAAAAGCTGAAAGCTAAACAAGTCTGAATGAGAAAATAGTTGAAAAGATGTGGTCAACACAGGCTGTTTGTTCTTTATCAAACCTGAATTAGATGTCATCAGACCATTTAATAGACGTTATTAGCGCACAACATACCCTCACAAATGGGCAGCTAGGGACTTTTAGCAACTTGTTTAACATCAGTGAAGCCACGATATGACACTTTCAAAGGTCAACAAAAGTCTAAATTTGCATTTTTTATTTATTTATTTTTTGGCATTAATCTTGTTTTGAATTTTGATTTCATTTGGCCTCTTCAGTTCACAACATGTTTGGTATATAAAAGACGGATTTAATGACCTCATATATTGGCCTGTGGACTACCATAATGATGCCTCAAGTTTGGCATTTGGCCTTTAGCATCTTGTTTTTTTGAAATTGGACCGAACAAGGGAGCAGTGGATCTGGCTGAATGACTCAAGGACACTACGCACAGTGACACAATAGCTCTATTTTCCTCTAAATGGGACCATAATTTACTAAATTAACACCACATTGTATTCAAAAAGTCTTTAAACTAGCAACTGACACCATAAACTTGTTAGGAAAATGTTTATTGAGGTAACAAATCAAAGGAGAAGTAGTGGTATTTACTCACAGACTTCTGCACAATCTGTTTTCTTTTTGTAACCTGAGGAGTCTCCACTTGTTGGCTGTTAGAGAGACTGCAGGTTTAAAATGCTTTTGCATTGGCCCAAATTTTACACGTCTTTTATATACAGTCTACAGACCAGCGTCTCAGACTAGATTTTTTGTCTTTTAAGGATAGGGTGAAATGGGGTTAAATCTCAAACTCTTGTAGCGTGAGCCCAACTTTAGATTTAAAAAGCTTTGCTCTTGGAAAGAAGCTCTCAGAACTCCGTGCAGAAATGAAATTTCTGTGAGGACGACTAATCCCCCCTTAACAAACACATACAGGAAGAGTGAATCTTAGCCGGGTCAACAATACCGAAAGCTTAGCATGGCACATGAGGAGGAGGTGAAAGGAGGTGGCGGAGGGAGCAGCGAACAGCGTCGGCATGTGGCGACCGTAAGGCTGCAGCTACGTTCGTTAACAGACCAACACAAAGCCCCATCAGAAAGGAAATAACAAAAATCGAATGTGGAGAACAGACACAAGCAGAAAATAACAGAAATTATTCATCGCGCCTCTCAAAAATTTATAGGCGTCTTTATTTGACTTGGACACTGGATGAGGCTTGCCTCTGAGCTCTGTAGTTAAGCAAATACTCCCTCAGAGAGAAAGCGAGAAGAAGGTGGGAGGAGAAAAGAGGCAAGGAAAGGAAATGAGACAGACACAGAGAAAGAGAAAGAGAGAGAGCACTTAGGGAGCTGAATAGAAAGAGAGAGAGTGAGTGAGTGGGCCAAAAAAAAGCAGAAAAGGGAAGAGAGAGGGGAGGAGAGGATGGAGGGATGGAGGTAGCTCAGGGAGGAGAGGAGGGAGACTTGACCCAGATTGGGAGCCGAACAGCAGCAGCAGCTGAGTGAGCCGGTGAATGTTTAATAGCGGCAACCACTTGCACACACACACACACACACACACACACACACACACACACACACACACACACACACACACACACACACACACACACACACACACACACACACACATCCATCCACCCCCACACACAAACACACAGACACTGTTGACTAGGACTCTTGTTGCTGGAGTTAAGCTCAGGCCTGTTGAATTACTCTATGCATGTGGAAAACAGCCGTGCGCTGGATTTTACTGGTGTTACTGGTGTCTTCTGTTCTGCATCGGCATTTAAAACACCAACTACTCCTCCAAGCAGATCAAATCCAGCTCCTCTGATGTTAAACTTTACAACAGAACGACATATAGGTGCTGCTGCGATCCTCAAAATCATTTTTCTTCATCTTCCCTGACCTGCAGCAGCACTTTGAATGGATCCTGTGAACTGTTGAATCTGGCATTAATACTGCATCAGTGTTGCAACCTATTCTGCCTCTAATGACTTGATTCAGTTCAACAGGCAGACTAAAAACTTAAATATTAGCTCGCAAGTTGCTAAAACAGTGATTAAAATGAAATTATGAAAGCATGAAATGATTTCCGACATCACTGTACATATGCAGTGTACCATCAGTACACTGTTCACTGCTGTAGAGAACCTCCTCAGATACTATCCTATGGGTGGAGTAAACAACAGTATCAACAACGTGTGCAATATTATCTATATGTCAAATGATTTTAAATTTCAACACCTTCCAAGAACAGCATCACTTCTGATTAGAACAGTAAGGTATTTCCTGTTATGTACAATTGAAAACTAATAGTTGAGATTTACTATTTTGTAAATACAGCCCTCAGAGATGTTCTTTTTTTAAAAAGAAACTCTTGTGTGATTTAGTTCTTTGGATGGTTCTCATGCTGGAATATTCCCTTTCTTCAATCTTCTGCAGACTGGGAGTCATCTTGTGGGCCTGTATTTTGTTTTATCCTGATATTCATCTATAAATTCCACCTTCCCAACACCTTTTGCTCTCATGCAGCTCCATATCATCATACTTCCACCTCCGTGCTTCACTGTCAGGACTATGCATCCACTGTGGTAGTCCTGGTCAGGTTCACACCAAACATGCTAGACTCCATTTGAGCCCAACAAATTCATCTTGGTCTCATCGAACCATGAATGTGCTCCCAATATTCATTAGGCTTCTTTTTCGTGTCTTTTACCAACGTTTCATCTTGCCGAAGAGCAAACAAAGGTGTTTTTCTTGGATGATGTCCATATAGGTTGACATGCAATGTTCTTCTTGCTGTCTGGACTGTAACAGAAATGTAAATTTTCCCTCTGCCAAGTCTGAAGCAGCTGCCATCTGTTTTTCACAGCTAGATTGTGAAAGTAGTTCACTGTTCATAGCATAATTTTCGGCCACAGCTCTGATTGGTGGTACTACGGCTCATTCTAAACCTCCTGATTATTGCTGCAACTGGGTTTAAACAGATTTTTAGTGCTGGCATGTTGATAGGCACAGCCCATAGGTCTAAA
The DNA here is from genome assembly GCF_022539595.1 of Amphiprion ocellaris. Classification (NCBI taxonomy): domain Eukaryota; kingdom Metazoa; phylum Chordata; class Actinopteri; family Pomacentridae; genus Amphiprion; species Amphiprion ocellaris. Next base: position 6,135,807 of record NC_072774.1, read on the forward strand.
ACTGGGAAAGTTCTGATGTTTTCAGCTCATTTTAGAACCATGTTCATGCAGTTAGGCACCTTTTGCATCACTGATCACATCAGTGTATGGCACTGACTTTCTACGTTGAGGTCTGTATTTTCAATAAAATCTTTCTAAAGTTTTTGTGTTTGATATTTCATGACAGAAGATCTTCAGCTGTTCAACTCAGAAATTATGCAGAATTGAGAGGCGGTGCAATTTTGAAATCATTTGACATTTAAGTGATATTGCACAGATTTGTACTCACTTCTGTTGGATACTGCCAACTCAACTCACAGAACCAGTGTTACTTGATGACATTGATGAAAGAAGACCATAAATCCAATAGAGTTGAGTCCAAACCAACTGGCTTATTCACTTTTTCTTTTTTGTAACTGACACTGACTCTCCTCTACAGGAAGCAGTAAATTGAAATTTTGGATCCATATACATCATAGTTGTTTTGTATCACCACTGGCAGGAAAAGTGTTACCTGATTCTACTCTTTATATCTCAAAAATGCAGTAAATTGCATTGTGGGATTGTCAGCAGAAAGTAGTTGAAAGCTTTTTCATTTCATCGAGAGAATTTTTAGGAGGCTATCTAGTGCATAAAATTCACATTCAGAATTGAGACACTCAAATAAAATGGTTGAATATATAGTGCACTGTAATGCACAGTAAACAAGAAGCAGTTTTTTCTTATGGCCTGACATGCACTAAGAGCAGAAAAAAGAACAGTTTTACCTCATTAAAATGGAAATTTGTGCAGTAAAGCACACCAAAATCTAATCAGATCCTATCCTCCATGTGGGCTACCTGTGCTGTAAGTATGACGTTTCTGTTTCGTATTGTTCCACGAGAAAAATCCGTCTACTCCCAATTAAGCCAATTAGCGCATTAGTATTGTGGTATCAATCGAACTCGTTAGCTTAAAGTGTGAAGGAGTTACAGCAATTTGTGGGAAATCAGTGTCTCCTGATTATTATGCAAATGTATGCAGAAAGGCGCTCCAAAATCTAATCAGATCCTCTGATCCATACGGGGGACCTGAGGAGGAAGTTCAGGTTTCTGTTCTGTAACATTCCTGAGTTGTGTTTACAAGAACATGTCAACACAGTATTCCACATACACATAAACATGGTATCAGGACATTGTCAGGAGAAATTACAGCATTTTGACTTGCTATAGTAGAAAAAGAACAGATGTGAGCAACACCAACAGCGTCTCTGTTCAACAGACTGTATAAAGACGGACGAAGCCTCCAGTTTTCTGAGAAAGCTGTGTTCCAATATCCACACTTCTATACCACACTGTACGCTGGAAAAAAAAACATTTAGTATATCCCACTACATAGCAGTACACAAAAAATACCCAGGGGTCTTACTACATCTAGTCACATTTTAAAGTATAAAAGCCAACATGTTTATTCTGTCCCACAATCCTTTATGAAATTACATCAAATACGTCTGCATATAAAGAACAAGAAGAGCACTCAGAGAGCGCAGTACTCCGCCAAGGCTGCTCAATCGCTGCGTCATTTCCGACGGCTGAAATCTTGAAAAAATGTGTCGCAGAAATTATGGCAACATAGAATGTGTCCATTTAATATAGATGTAGCCACAAACAAAACGACCTTGAGCTGAGCACAGGCGTGTGTTATTCATGTGTAAGTTACGTACGGATACCGAATTGTTTGACCTAAATATGTAGCGGGCAGCAGGAATTGACTGGATTTGGAAACACCCCCACAATTTAACCAATTGTTCCTTGTATCAATTCTGACCTTCTTTGAAAATTTCATCCAAATCCATTTGTACGTTTTTGAGTAATGTTGCTGAGAGACAGACAGACAGACAGACAGACAGACAGACAGACAGACAGACAGACAGACAGACAGACAGACTTTTGCCAATTGTCACATAACTCTGTCGTTCCTTGGTGGAGTAATAAACATAAAAACTGAAAATTGATTAATTAAACTATGAGGTTTAACGTTAATATCAGTTACTTTAGGTTTATACTAGTAAATTTTCTTTTTTAATTAAAAAAATGTATTTTTTTCCCTCCTTTTCCGATCCATAAATCTCCACTTCAGCAGCTCTTCCATCCACCAGACTTCCCTTCTTATTCCTGAAGAATATTATTAGAGGTTTTAAAAAAATAATTATTCACAGCCTGATTCATATAAGAAACACACATTTAGAAAATAGATTTTTGACAATATTTTCTGATTATGGAGCAGTAAAAAGACTATGACAACAAAATGAAACAAAAATTCTGAAGCTGACTATTTCTGTTCTGGAAATGTATTCAGATTAGCGGATCACACTTCAGTTTAGCCGTGGCTCCTAAAAAAATATGTTTCTATAAAACCAAACTACATTCTTGATTATATTTGCTGAATTTCCTTTGCTTTTTTATGCCACCTTGTCTTTTCTACTACTGCCCTGTCTGCAGTTAAACCTCCAAATTTAGTCCCTCTTTTACTTTAAAGATAATATACTTTGTTACAGTTAAAATTGTAAAGATTGTGCACGAAATAAGCGAACTCATATATAATTAAAAAAATTTAAAAAACATTAAATTAAAAAAATTGTCAGTGAGACTACAGGTCGTTTGGGAAAATAAGTAAGGCAAAAGTCAAGTGAAAGTGAGAGCTGAGAGCAACAGTGCAACAGAAGGACAGGGTTATTATATGAGGATAGACACGCTGCAGCCACTTTATCACACACACATGCAGCATATGCATGCTGTACAGTGCATGCTGAATGCAGCAATGCTGAATCTCACATAAACTGTAAGCAGAAGTCTGAAGTCGAAGCTGCGTTGTCGTCTTTTTTCTCTCTTTATTTCTTCTATGTCACCCTGTTTCTTTCTCTCTCTGTTTGCCTTGTTTCAGAAGTCAGCATTCTTGTTCATGTTTTCTGCTCAAGTGAGTCACCCTTCTCTATCTGTCTGTGTGTGTGTGTGTGTGTGTGTGTGTGTGTGTGTGTGTGTGTGTGTGTGTGCACCAGGCTGCTATTTCAGCACTTTCCAGCGCTATCGATTCAAACCAGCCTGCAGGGGAAGAACCAGGCCCCTTACAGTCACCGTCTCTCTCTCACACTCCTACAGTTCTGAACAACAGGCGCACAACTGAAAACGCAGCCACACAGTTGGAGCATCTGATAACATACAAACATGCACATTTACAAAGCCGTGCAAAGGTTTCGTCGCTTCATACAATGTCATCTGAGAGGCGTCGGACCAGTCCTAAATTCATTCTGCAGCACAGCAACACAGAATTACACAGTCAAAGCCTCAGTTCAAACTGCAGGGCTCCAGATCAACTTTTTACACTGGCTAAACTGGTGCATCAAACTTTTTTATTCAGCTGCACCCAAAATTTTTCACTGGTGGTGCCAAATAACACATTTTAGTTCCTTAACACCTTAAATAAATAATTACAAACAGGCACAAAGGTGCAGATACGTGTTTGTATATTTAACTCGTTCTTTTTCCATAAGGAGGATGTGGGATTTAAAATGAGTCAAATGCAGCTCTTCTTTAGCTTTAACAAAGGCAGTTTTTACGATCACTTTTGACTTCAGCTTGGCAGCTGTGCACAGAGAAGCCTCTAGTCTCCATGCAGTTCACCCAGTAGACTCACACAAGTGTATGACCAAATAATGAAATAGTTTAAACAAAGTTATTTATCTACCTGCACGGGTCACCTAGAGATAGAAATGCAAAGTGCACCAGTGCAACCAGTGAAAATGTTAACAAATTTTTGGTCGTGTGCACCTTTTTTGGTTGCGCCCTGGAGCTCTTTACTATATTCTTCTGCAAATACAACTAGCATGTAGCACTATGCTACTCAAAGTAATGCACGGATGCTTTAAAACTACACAACATATAGTTTCTACTCATCTTGTAACTTCAAACAAAGTGCAATAAACAGCTAAAAATCTAAATATAAGCAATATTTGCTGTGAGGTTCCTTTGTATTTAAAAAAGCTGCAGATCTCAGTAAATTTGCAGGGATTTCAAGGTATTCAGCAGGTAGGTTGTTAACGCATCATGGAGAACTTGCCAGTTGTTCTGTGGATTTAGTGTCTCTTCACATAACTTCAGACTGACTTTCGGATGTTGAGATCAGGGTTCTATATCATAGCAGACATTATCTGTTGCAAGATAGTTCTTTTTTTGATTTTTTTTCTGTACATTGGGGTTATATTACAATAGAATAGGTCTTTATTGTCACTGTTACAGAAAACAATGAAAATCAGTTTAGCACTCTTCATATAACAGCATTAAAAATAATTCATATTCAATATTCATAGTGCAGAATAAATCTGCGATTAAATAGACACCTTTAAAATCAGCAGTGACACCCAAAGATTAGGTTCCAGTACAATTAAATCATAATTTGAATTAAGTTTACAAAGAAATGCACTTTTGTATGTATCGGACTGCAATGTAGCAGGAAAGGCTTTTATTTTGTAGGAGCCACAATGTCCATGTAAGACGAGTCCCATTTTCTGTGCTACCAAAGTATTGAGTCCTGCCCTTTCTAATATATGATTAGATAGATTAAAAAAGGAGCAAACAATAAAATAAGTCGCAATGATGTGCTGATTTAAATGGCATTTAAAGTGTGTGAGTTTATATAGCTTTACATGTCTGTGCGACCTTCACCTTCACAGTACTACAGACCCTGTGGTGAAGAGACGAGAGGAAGACTTACAGCACAGAGTTGATGAATCAGTGTTACGTTAAAGCCTCCTCTGTGTGAGTGTGGTGTGTGTGTGTGTGTGTGTGTGTGTGCATGTTTGTGTGTGAGGCAAAGACAGAGAAACTGAATATGTTAACGTGTGTCAATTTGCAAGGTTAAACTATTTATATTTCTGTATTTGTGTTTACATGTGTGTGCATGATGGGGTTTGGAGGCACGTGCAGGAATTTGCATAGGTATGAGGCAAGAGTGTGTGTGTGTGTGTGTGTGTGTGTGTGTGTGTGTGTGTGTGACTGTGTGTGTCTGTGTGGGCATTTTACCAAATGATATGTGTCCAAGGTTATTCCACAGAGTATTTGTGTGTTTGCGAGTGAGAAAACAAAACACAAACAGATATGTACTTCCAGTGTGGCAGGTCTGTGTGTGCGTTTGTGTTTCCAGTCAAGGTCACCCACACAACAAACACACGAGACACACACAACACACAGACACACACTCTAAGAGTTACCTGTTTGTATTTGGACACACGTGTTGCATATGTATATATGCATGTACGCTCACACACTCACCCTGCAGCCTCTGAGTGAAGGATACGCAGCAGGTGTGGGTCAAACCGACCGAGCCACATCACACCTCTCAGCGTGGCGTACTCCTCCGCTGCTGACCTCAGCTGAAAATAGAACCAGGAAGTGGTTATTTCAGGATCTCATTTCCACCCACACCGGGGGTAGACCACAATTAGCACAACATCTCTGTCTCTCTGACTGCCTCCCGCCTGGCGTTGACCATTCACACTGACTGTACACGTAGAGGGGCGAGGAAATGAGATGATTTATCGCTGTGGCTTTTCTCTGTGGAAATAACCTTAAATTAGACATTTAAGTGGGATTATTGACACTGCAACAGGAATTCATTTTGGGCTCTGCATGCGAGAAAAGTAGGTTTACCCTGTCGCCTCCTAGAATCGATTTATATGATACAAATCTGCTTTGTTAAATACCTTGGATTGTGTTTGTTACCAGCATTCTGATAAATGGAAAGGATTTTTCAAAAATGTTTTTACTGCACAGGACACACGAGACAAATATTTGACACCATATGTTTCAAATAAAGTGCTCATCAGATGGTTGAACAGAGTGTGAAGCTGCCTCCCATCACACCTTTCTGCTGGAATCAAGGTGCTGCGTTCAAGTGAGTAAATCAAAGTGCTGACCTTACTTTGTTTTTTTTCACTTTTTGCAAAAAATAACTCTTTTTTTGTGCTTTCATAACAGTGTGATAATTTGAATGCATGTGAGAGGAGAGTATTGTTGCACTATGTGTTAAAATCAAGAAGATAATATCTGCCATTAAAAACGACACTATTAATCATTTTATTAGTATAAATTAGTGGTGGGATGTGATTTAAATGTACATATTAATTGGATTTCTCCCACAGAGTGACAAAAGTAACAACAAAATGGACTCAAATGAGGGTCAGTAAGAGCTTGTGACATAATAATAATAATAATTGTAAACACATAAACAGCACAGCATGAAGAAATTAAGATTGTAACTGTCATTTTTAATTAACATTAACACGCTGAACTCCAACCAGTTTCTTGGTGTTTTTTTTTTTGTTCCTGTTGCATTTTTACTCGCTTTGGGTTTATTTTTCTCAGCAATATAAAGTCCTGCACCTCAGTGGAAACAGAACAAACCTAGAAGTAAAGAGAGCTCATACATGTCTCCTGTGCAGTATGATTCAGTTGTGATCCTAGAAATCATAAAAATGTAACTTATTTGATGTGTTTTACAAAAATTGGAAAAATAATACTAATAAACATGCACATTTTTCCAGGTGTCCACAGGTGTTACCGATCCTGGAAAATATGGTGACCTAAAATACCACAAATATTTTACTATGTGCACTTTTCAACCCCTATAAAGTAAGCGTTTTTTTTTTAACATTATTCACATCAAATCAGATGTTTCACCATGCTTAATGTATCTTCCAACAACTTGCTCCTCTATTTACCGTTTTTGAGCTATGCTGCACTTATTTTAGTGATCAAGCAGGTTTTATTTTCCGCTTCATCTCTCTTGTCGTCTCCTCTCTGCTCTGTGGATTCACTGCTTGCAGTCCTGACAAAAACTCAGGATTTTTGTCACATGACTACTAGTTGCAGCTGAGTCACACATGGCTTGAAGCAGTGCCAAATTCAGTTTTTACCCAGAGCCGGGTTACACTAAATGTTTATTTCTGGTGATTTTTTAAATGTAACACGTAGAATAAAGAGATTTTGAGGAAATATCACAATTTTAAGCTGAAATTGAGCTCAATTTTCTGATTGAACCACATGTAACTCATGATGAATTCTTTGCTTTACTTTTAATCCAAGATGGCCCTGCCCTGCTGCACTTCGCCTTGTTTGTTTGTTCCTTTTGTCCTTTAATACTTTATCCCACTCTGAAACAAGCTCATTATTGAGCAGTGAGGTGTAGCTACCAAAAGGAGGCAAATAAATGTTGTGTACATAGGGATGTACACTACTGTTCAAAAGTTTGGGGTCATTGAAAAATGTCCTTATTGTTGAAAACAGCAGTTTTTCAATGAAGGTAACATTAAATTAATTACAAATCCAGTCTACACATTGTTAATGTGGTAAATGACTATTCTATCTGGAAACAGCTGATTTTTAATGGAATATCTCCATAGGGGTACAGAGGAACATTTCCAGCAACCATCACTCCTGTGTTCTAATGCTACATTGTGTTAACTAATGGTGTTGAAAGGCTCATTGATGATTAGAAAACCCTTGTGCAGTTATGTTAGCACATGAATAGAAGTGAGAGTTTTCATGGAAAACGTGAAATTGTCTGGATGACCCCAAACTTTTGAACAGTAGTGTATGCATGTATGGAGGTATCTGTATATTTGAGTTTTTTTTATATTATTGTAACTCATTTATATGTTTAAGATTATATGTTAGGCATTTTATTTGTTCATAGTAGTATGTGTTCTGTCTTATGTGTTGCAGTGCAGCTTGCTTTTTGCCTTTGTCCAGGACAAATTTCTCCCACGGGAGACAATAAAGTGAACCTTGAACCCTTGAACCTTGAATTAAAGGAGTGTTGAAAGGTTGAAAATATGATGATTTGTTTTGTTTGTATTTGTACTGTGTAGTATTTAAAAAAAAAAACAAAAAACAGGTAAGATGCCTTTCAAATTTGCAGGTGGGTTCTGGAGGTTCCTGAATTTTTGTCCTTGTTTTTACACATTTTCAATGATTTTTTTCTCTTCTACAGTCAAACCTATAGTTCCTCATATATAAAGAGTTGTTTTTTTTTACAGGTGTACAAAGGGTTCTGTACTGTATTTATGTACTGTACATGCAGCAAGCAGCCACAAATATCTACTCGATAACTTTTAAAACTACTTTCCTCTATGAAAGGTTGGAGTTGATGAACTGAAACGCACCCATAAGTCTGAATGTGGTTCACAGCAACGTACAGCGAAGATCTACTATACAGAACGTAAATATATCAAGTGTGTTTTAGATCTTCTCCTCAGTTAGTCATTTGGTTGTAAATGAATTCATGGCATTTAATCTGCGCACATAATGCACAGTTTCGGAAATTGATTTAGCAGTCATTATGGCGGCGTCACTAAAATTCACTGCAGCGAGTCACGGATTGAAAGATTGTGTTGCGAATAAGCGTCTGCCTGCTAATCTGTCTCGCTGTGTGTGTGTGTGTGTGTGTGTGTGTGTGTGTGTGTGTGTGTGTGTGTATGAACAGTCAAGCGTGTACTTCTATAATGTACAGCCGTAATAAAAGTGCTGTAAGATGGGATCACAGAGGAGATGGCTGCCTGCTAATCTGAGCTTTAGCTGCTTTAGTTAGTCTCATCCTCTAACCGTTTCTATAAAGAAACCTCATGCAGGGAAACTATCACATCCACAGTGTCTCTCCTGTTCTGCATTCATGTTCACTGGGAACATTCAGAATCAGTCCTTCTATTGAACATCTTCCAACAAACTGATGCATCACCATCTTGGAGACGGTGACATCACTGGATACGAGCCTAATTGTCTTTTTTTTGTGCTAATCGTAAAACAATTAAAATCCATTTTCTCATTTCCTTGCTTATGGAACGCAGACGAAAAACCAGAAAGAGTAAATTCTGTTTTTGTTATTGGATTGAGCCATTTGCCAAACTGATTATTTTCCCCGTGAGCGCGCCGCACAAAAGCTCCCGATAAAACTCTGACAATCTGTGACAAATGTTTTCATTTTTCTTTCACGTTCTGCTGACGCACAGTTTTTGTTTTGTAATGTGTAATGCATCTATTCGCCAATCTCAGCGATGCACAGGTAATAATGTAATAAAAACACAATTGCATTCAATCCGTCAGTCCGTGTTTTTCTTTCTCTGCATTTTTCACTGCAGGATAAAAACTCCACTCCTCCACAAGCGATGCTTTGGTTCTCAGAGTTGTGCTTTTGAAGCCCATCGGGCCTTTTTCTTTCTCTGAGCTGTAAAACCTCACCGCCATTGACTGAATTAACCCTGTAGACTTGAACTACAGGATTGCTGCCTTCGCTACAATACCAAAACAAGTACAGGTTTCTTACTTGTACCATGGATTGAATTATGGGCTTTAAACTGAACTTTTACTTGACACTGCTCCCCCTCAGTCACCTCCTGAACCACCTAAACCCAGGCCAACAAAATCACAGCTTTTAGCCATGAACCAAAGTTTCCATACACTTGTAAAGCCCATGTATATTATGGTAGTCTTGGGTTTCCAATGACTCCTATAACTCTGAATGTTCTATGATGGAATCTTTAAAACACATGCGTCTTTGTCATAATAAACAATCATTTACTAAATTGTTCACTAAATCTGTTCTTTTACAGATTTAGTGAACGTCTTCTGGTACTATAATAAAATCTTGGTCAAATATATGTAAACAGCGACTTGAATTATCAGTTTTAATGATGTGGAAAGTTGTGGTCTAGTACAGGGGAGTCACCAGCTGTAGTCAACTTGAGTCACTTACAAGAAGTTAAGAGGCCATGCTACTAAGAAAATTTGCTTACCACAACTTTCTACTACTTATATGTATTTCCATATATATGTACAGTATATGCACACCGATCAGCCACAACATTATGACCACTGACAGGTGAAATGAATAATATCGATCATGTGGGAAACCTTGAGTCCTGACATTCATGTGGATGTTTGACATGTACCACCCACCTAAACATTGCAGGTCAAGAAACCCCCCAAGATATTATGTGTCTTATATGGTATAATACAAAAAACAATTGATTAAAATGTTCTGTTTACACATACGTTTTACTTCTCACTGTATCTTTGCTTTGACCTCTGGGCAAATTCTTCCTAACAGGTATGAGAGCCCGATTATAGATCCTTGTTAGCCAGATATTGACCAGTAACCGAGTGTAAATGAGCTTAGTTAACACCCGCAGCTACAACGCAAAGTCTGCAAGCAACAGGAGCAACAAATCAAGTTAAATACACGCTGTCACTATCAGGGCTGAACAATTAATTGATTTTAAATTGAAATTCCAGTTCGACACGATGCAATTAGCAAATCAGAAAGGTGGCAATTTAGGATGTAGGTCATGCAGCATGTCTAGTCCAGGGTTTTAAATTTTGCGTCAGTGGCCTTACAGAGTTCTGCCTTTCTTTTTGAGTCACAGAGATGCTTCTGATGATATTTCCTGCTGTAATTCTACATTATGTCTCAAATCTTTTACATAATAAACGCAGAGTTGTAGCTTCGCTTTTATAAAAATCTAATCAAATTGCAATATCTGTCAGAAAATGTTTTACTTGCACTTATTCACACGACTGCAGGACATAATTTCTGTATTTTTTAGTAATCAGAATGGATGTTAACAGGTGTACTTGGCTACTAGAAGGTAGAGATGGTCTCTACTGGCTCTTATGTAAGAAAAGCTTTAACTTGATGCTAATGCATGTGGGCTGTTTAACCAGCTATCATCCCTTTTGTCACTACATATTGATCCTCTGCCCACTGTGTCATACCTATTGATTTATTGCCACTCTGCCTGCTTACTGGAAACACAGCTTCCTATCAAACAGTTGGCCTGAAGACAACACATGCAGACACTAGAAGCCCTCATAGCCTCCAGGCTGCCTGCTCTGGTTGTCACCGTTTTCCTGTCGTTTGTTTCGATGCTTTGGGTAGATTTCGGCTTCGAGACGAGAACTTCAGCCCCCTGCATGCATCTTTGCCACCCAGAGACTCTTTCTGCTCTTCAGTGTCGTTCCGGATTTATCTCATTTATATCTCTCTACCTACACAAGTGTGCAGATCTTTCTTCCTCTCTGCTTCCACCTCCCTGTCTCTGACCGAGTCTCTGCTTCAGGACAGAGAGAATTAATCTCAGATGGAACTCGGAGGCCTTCTTCATGTTTACATCTCCAGCCAATGTGTGTGTGTGTGTGTGTGTGTGTGTGTGTGTGTTTCTGCTAGGTGTACATCAGACGTGTGTGTGTGAGTGTGTGTGCGACTTGCTAATTTGATTAACGAGTATAAACAGTTAAGCTAACGGTAATGACTACCAAGCAGCCTGCTGCTGTTGCCAGTGGGCTTCATACTGATTACTATCATCATGAAGATAAACCCATGGAGCAGGATGTGTGTGTGTGTGTGTGTGTGTGTGTGTGTGTGTGTGTGTGTGTGTGTGTGTGTGTGTGTGTGTGTGTGTGTGCACAGTGAGCCAGTAGGCATTCAGTGCTGTCTGAAAGTGTGTGTTTGCTTATTTGTGTGTTGAACCAGTGCTAAAGGCTGTATGTCTGTTGTTTTTTTCCCCCTTTTTTTTGTGTGTGTCTATGCAGAAATCAGTCTCTAATCTATTACGGCTCAAAACAGGCAAAGAAAACCTGCCAAATTCCTGTTAGAGACACTTACAATGAAGCAAACAATCACAGAAAAGATGATGTCCATCATCAGTGATACAGACTTCTGGAGCCCCAAATGCATCAATCCAGAGATGATGATGTTGATGATAATTCTGCTTAAAAGCAACCAGTATCAGAAAAAAAGAGAACAACTGTGTTTGTTCTCTTTTTGTTCTTCCATTCTGAGGGGTTTAAATGATTTCTCTGCTCTGTTCGGATCATTTGCATGCAGGGGTGGACTGGCAACAGAATGAAGCCTGTGAATTTTCTGTCAGTTGGCCTAAATTGAAACAACAAATTCAAACTCGTTTGTCGGTCAAAGACTTACTCATTTAAAATGAATACTAAAAAAAACACACAAAACCTATAAATTTCTATTATTGTGTTGCTGAGATGTCAAAGTTTTCCTTTCTATGTTTGCGAAAAGCAAAACGCCTAAGTTGTATTATTGTAAGATATCCATTTTTGCCTTTATTATCAGAATTATTTACCATACTGCAACTAACTTGGTTTTATTTCTATTTATTGTACTGCAACAATCACTTGATGTTATATGACTGATGCATTTTGCTCTAATTTACTTCAAAGTCACACAACAACATTATATAGTTCACCTCTAATCCAATGTATCCTCCATTCTTTCCTTTCTTTTTGCTGAGCCATTTTCACCCATTTAGATTTTAGAGTAATTAACAAATCAATGTTATTGCTGCATTGGACAGGAGATATTATGTGTCTTATGGGCTATAATGCAAAAATAATTAATGATTACTTTTTAAATACACACATATATTTTACTTCTTTATAGTGAAAGTTGACAAACCTTTTTTTAAAAGACTTTTGAAGGAATTTAATGCAAACATATCTAAATGTACAGGCAGAGTTTGAAGGTTAAACTTTGGAAATGGTCAAATTTGCAGAAGAACGTCATTGAAAACTTAACCAAAAATGTGTTAAATTTGTATGTACATGACAAAGCTGCTTTACCAGCTGCAGACCACATAAAGAAACTTCTTGCAGTGAGATTAAGATACTAACTTCCTCAGATGTGATGGCAACAGCTACCTGCTGTTACAGAATCCACCAGCTGTGCTGCTACAGCTAAGATCATCTTTTAAACATCTGTATGAAGGCCATATAATGAAGAGATGGCAGGAAAAAGACCTGACCACTGGGAAAATCTGGAAAACCAGTAAAATGGACACAATCCTTCAGACTAAATGACAAAACAAGCTGGTTGTCATTGCCTTGAAAATCTAATCAGACTCTCTTTGGCAAAATGACTTTGTTTCAGTGACTTTCACAACTACAGCAAATATTAAGAAAAGGACTTTGGTGGTGAAGATTTAAGCCAGTTTCATTAAGATTAGGGACAGACTGTGGTGAAAATAAAAGTCCAGCACTTTAGAAGCACAACCACCAGGACGGCTGGTCCTTTATTTGTTTCAAAATATGCAACAGTCAGTAATATATAAGGGAAATGCTGCGGCCATTTTAAGCTCCTCTGAGGTAAAAAGAAACATCATCCAATAGTGCAACCTGATGCTAACTGATAATATGGACACAGCCACATATATTTAGCCAATCAACATCCTCCAATTCAGTTTAATTCCACCATTCAGTGGCAGCATGTGGATGAACACAGCGGCCAAGACTTAGAACTACAGTTTCCTCCAGATTCAGTGAAATCCAAGATTCATTCAAAAGGAGAATCTTCTGACTGGTACAATGCAAAGGCTAGCTGATGGTCATGCAAATTTTAGAAGATGATTGATTATCATACAAAAAACTGCAATAAATGACTTATTGCACCTGATTTAGATGTTATTGTCGCACATATTTCCAAACACGCTGGGCAATAAAGACCTTCTCTACCTTCTAACAGGCTCTGTAGGAACATTATCATCCATTTTTCTCATTAATGAACAGAAAGTTACCCCGATAACGTTGGCAATCTCTTGTGATTGATTAAATAAGTTTGTATAAAGTTTCAGATGAAGTTGTCACTCTGGAAACATACAAAATGGAGATTTGTAAGATGTAAACATAGCAAAACGATGTATTTTAACCCAAATCATGACCCTTTATGAGCAAAAATGAAAGTCAAAATGAGACTTAAATTGGAAAATAAAACTTTAATTATGGTTCGACTTAAATTCATGTCACCGCATTCAAATTGGGACTTTTGTTCTTTGTAAGTGCTAAATTGTGGCTCCATCACCATTAAATGAGGTGATACCAGAGCTCCATTAAATGGGGTGATAATGTGTGGACTGAGTCTACTAGAGGGTGGAGGAGGTCCCTCCTGGCCCATATGCCATTAAATGGGCTGAAAACATCTGAAGCTGTTGTTGTTTGTCTACTTCTGTTCAATTATTGCCTCAGAGTATTGACATTTGACCTCTGACTTTCACAAAAAATGGCCTTTTCTATGTTATTGGGGTCTTTTTTGTGTTTTACTTTACAAGCCGCATTTATGCCCATTGATTATAGACAGAAACTACAAAAATTGAATTTGAATTTCGGAAACTGTAAAACTACACAGAAAGTTGAATTTTTAATAAGAATCAAATAAAATTTCAGAGCAAATTCAGTTTTAAAATATGTGATTCTCTTTCATTTGTTTTGCGGAAATGACTCCAGTTAAACCAGTAAAAAAAAAAAAAAAAAAAACTATGCGATTCAAATTCAGCTTTTAATACAACTGTTCAGGTTCAGGAGTTCAAATTTAAATATACATTATGCAAATTCAGTTTCAAGTGGCGCATATTTCTGCATATTTGATAGCCTCAAGGTAAACAGTTGCTGCTATTAAACCGAAGCAGAACAAGGTGATTAAAATGGTGGAGAGCAACATGGAAATAGTGACTGAGACACACCATTTGTGTTAGTTTCTGCTGTTTTTATACAGGTGAAATTATTATAAAAAAATTTAAAAATCAGGTGATTGCATAAGAATTTTGTAGTCTAGGAGCAAAAATCAGAGCAACTGAATTCAATTTCAGTCCAGTAAATCCAGTTACAAATTACATGTAAACGTGACATTTCTGGTAGTTTCAGGTATTTTTACTTTGCCAAGGAATGTGACAATTGCCATATGTTTGTCCATCTGTCTGTCTGCCTGTCTGTTAACAACATTACTCAGAGACAGACTAACGGATTTGGATGAAATTTTCAGACAAGGTCAGAAATGGCACAAGGACCACCTGATTAGATTTTGGCAGTGATGTGGCTTATAGTCTGGATCCACGGATTTGTTAAAGATTCTGTATCATTATGAGACAGCGGCACAGCATCACTGTAACTATGTCAGCTACCTGCTAACAGTCACATTATTGCAATCCCACTACAAATCGACCGCTGTGGACGTATCCATCAGAAATCATACAAGGAACAACTGATTAAATTGTGGGTGTGTTTCTGAGACCCAGCAATTCCCGCCTCACGCTACATATTTAGGTCACGCGATTCGGTATCCATACAGAATGTTCACATGCATGACACACGCCTGTGATCAGCACAAGGTCATTTTGTTTGTGGGTGCATCGATATTAAATGGACACATCTATGTTGCCGTGATTTCTGCCACAAATTTTTTCAAGATTTCAGCCGTCGGAAATGACACTGGCCCTGGTGGAGTACTGCGTTCTCTGAGTACTTTTCTTGTGATACAGGTGAAATCATTATGCAAAATGATCGTAGTCAGCTCAAAAAATTGCTGTTAGGTGAGTATTTAAGAACTGTGAAGTCTAGTCCCAATTTACACTTTTACAAGAATGAATAACCTGAAACATCACAACCTTTGATACTTGATGTTTTAAGAGCAACTGGATTCAATTTCAATTAAATTAATTTAGTTTCAAATTATGTAATTGAAATTCATTTGTTTTACTGCTATTACTCAAGTTAAACCATACAAATTCTAAATAATGTGATTAAAATTCTGTTTTTAACACAACAGTTTAGGTTGATCAATTCAAATTCAAATACAGGGGGGTCTTAACTTACGTTGGAAGTCTGTTCTTAACACGATCTTTGCCAAACTGACATATGTACATAATACCTATGTCATTCACCAACGCTAACACAGTGGTAAAATCATAATCTACAACATAAAAACAGTGTCTTCCTTCTATCATCCGCTCCACTCTTCAACTAGTTCGCACACAAAATTTGTTTTAATGTCGCAAACGTTGTACATCGGAATGATGAAACAAGATTTTCTTAATAAATTTGTGGGAGATGGCGACGTAACCACGAAACACTGTAGGCTGAGGACGTCGTAAACCAGGGACCTGCTGTATAGATAATTCAAATTCAGTTTCACCAGGCACATATTTCTCATTATTAGAGTAAATATTATATTATTCAAGGCAAAAATCTGTTGCTATTAAACAAACGTAATGCAAATGGTGAAAACTGTTATTAAAATATGACATTTTTGTAACCTTCAGCTAAACAATTACCCAAAATGATCATAGTTGACTCAAATAATTGCAAATAATTCTGACAACCCTGGGTGCAAAATGGACTTTTACAGCATCACTATTATTCTGTCATTCTAAATTTTTCTTCTTTACAACTTTAAAACGCTGGCACTCAATAATAAAACAAATCAGTGAGCAACTTCTGATGAATGGATTGTATTTATTTGCATTCGTTTGATATCTCGTGTTGAATCTCGCCGTGGTAGCTGGTGATGGTGGGTGGATATGGCACATCCCCACCTGGAAAATTTCTCATCATCCTTCACCGACAAACGCCGCCCCCCTCCCCAACCCTGAAGCATTAATTTCAGCTTTGATGTCGTCCTTAATGAGGAATGCAAATTTTTGCATTTTAAATTTTGTTTTTCCTCCTTTCGAATCTCAGATTTTTCCAATTCAATACCGTCAATTCAATAATTTATAACCGAATTCAGGGCTGTTGCGGAACATTTTTTGTTTTTTTTCATCAATAACCTACTTATACAGTTTAATCTGCAGCTGAGTCGTATTCTGATATGTTCCACAATATGCTCCTCTGTTCCCCTCAGGCCTCTGTGCTCAGCATTTAGGTTTTCACAGCGCTCTCGCACACATACCCCTACGTTCGACGCACAAACAGGCATGAAAGCTCACAAGCAGGGACGCTAATAAACAGAGAACACACACACACACAAAAACTGCAGTGCACTCGCAGAGAGGCGGCAGGCAACTGGGAGGCTGCTGCCTTTGCCTAGCCTGGAGAGGGAGAAGCTTATTATGGAGCCTTATTGAAGGCTTCAAAGAGTTTAAATTAGGGTGGAGAGGAGGGATTAGGAGAGGAGTGAGAGAAAGAGGAGGAGAGAGGCTGGGTAAAGTGAGAAGAAACAGGAAAAAAGAAGTATAAAAAGAGAGAGAGAGGATAAAATGAGGGAGAAACGGAGGAGGCTGGAGAGGATGGAGAGGGCATGGGGGAGGAGGCCAGTCAAAGAGTTTGCTGGCTCATGCTGATCTTAAACTAGACGATGTTTGAAGTGATTTCAGAGTTTGTTTCCACGTGGGAGTCGCACCAGTCGCCAGGAATAAAACTCAGTCACCGCAGCTTCAACGCTGTCGTTTCTCACAGCGGTGGAAATCAAACACACTGTAAGAGATGTAGGTGATGAAACAGTCTTCTCGTGAGAGACATTAACAATGTGCGTAACCTTGACTAAACAAACAAAAGGATGACCGCCGCCGAAGCCTCGGAAATAACCAAAGGAGTCATTTATTCCATCGCAACATGACAAACCGACGCTGACACTGCTTATTGACATCATCTGGCTGCAGGATGTTTTTCGGTCGGTGAGATTTTTCTCCAAAGCCTCCAGGAGAATGATTCAATCTGTACGTTACTGGTACTAATACATGGATCATCACAGCTTCTCAGTGCAAAATTCAACATATGGTTGCTTGATAAAGTGGCAGTGACAAAATTAGATGAAATACAACGAGCCGATGAAAATAAAAATAGTGAAGACAGTAAAAATTAATCGACATTTTAAATTAAAATTATGGACTACAACATTTTTGTTCTGGTTAACAAAAAACTAAACTGTAAAGACAAAAAAACCCACCAAAAAACTGTAATATTCTGTCAGCTAGGATGCCATAAAAAGTAAATAAGCAAACAAATAAGTAAATAAATATAGAATAACTGTAAAATAATGGAAAATACCACTCTGTACTCTGCTTATATTTATTATAAACTCATTTATTCAACACATAGCTATAGAATTACAGTTATGTAATTATTTACCAATAAAAAATGTGGCCCCGGCCTTCTGGCTCTACTTATCCCGACTGCCACCATTTTCATCATCCAGGCAGTTTAGAGCTAACTTCATGCTAACAGTTTAGCCTCACTTTGTAACTGCTAATGCACTAACACGTGTGAAATAGCTGCAGTTGTCTCAAGGATTGTTCAGACACAACACTCATAAAACCATAAATGTGAAAAATGCATTTTGAACAGAAGAAAACGGTTTTGTTAACTAAAATGGGCTCAACTCTTCCTCCATGTGCTCCCTCTCTAGACTGGAAGAGTAGAATGGATACTTCCTCAAAAATATTTGGTCTCATGACCAATTTCTTCCATGGTTTTCAAGAAAATAAGGGGTGACTCAACTAACCCACACGCTCATCTTACACCACTCTCCCCTATATAGTATTTTTAACCAACATATTAGTTGTAATTCATACAAGAGTAATGGTTGTGGAGATGCAGCTGTATGCAGGTTGTAACTATGATTAAATCGGATGTAAACTCTGGATCAGTTTTCCTCACCGACAAGCCACTAGCTTTGTAGAAAAGGTCAAGTTCTGTGGTTTAATTTGATATGCATTACACCTCAGTGCATAAATACTTCAGGAGGAATTCAACCGAGAAGAAGCCAAACTTAACACTGGAAATAGACAGTGTGATAGATTGTTTTATGACGAAATGTCCTTGTCATCTGCAGCAAAACATTCATTCAATACCGACACAATCCAGTGGTAATTGTATTGTTCTGTATCTGACTTTGTAACGCTATTTTTCACACTGACGTCAGAGGTTGTTAATAGGCAGAAACGAATGAAGGGAGGGAGGGAGGGGAGGACTAGAGGGAGTCAAACAATTGTAAAGAAAAGGAGATGCAGAAGAGGAAGGAGAGGAGGGAGACTAGGCGACACAGAGCGAGCGGGGAGGATTTGACCTAGAGGGATGGAAAAAGGCTGTCAAGGTTGCTAAACACGGAGCAAAGAGGGAAAAGAGCAGGACGAGAACAGAGAGGAGAGCAGATCAGAGAGGGGAAAAAGAGGGGGAAAAGAAAGAGAAAAGGGGCATTGAAGAGGCTTGTAGGAGAGAGGAGGAACAAAGAGTGGGAATAGTGCGACTCAGAGGGACAGGGAAAGGCTGTCAAGGTCGCTAAACAAGCAGCAGAAACAAGGACCTGAAGGGATTGGCTGCAGCGCCGAACAGCAGTGACCTGTTAGTCATGGTCACACACACAAGCACACAAACAAGGAGGGGAAGTTCAAACAAAGAGGAAGCGACTGCACAAACGGAGATGACAAAGATACGCAGCGAGAAGCAGGAATTTAACCTCTTTGACAGCAAAAGATGCAACACGAGTCGAGGAAGGGGTGTTCTTTGGAGTTCAAAATTAAATTTAATGAGCTTATCTTCGTCTCTCCTCCGAGCTAAACCAATGTGGGTCAGTTCGGCTGTCGTGTTTCTGTAAAAATGTGCCACCAAAAACACTGGAAGCCACTGGGAGACAACACAGAGTACACACAGTCAGGATGATAAGCTGCCTGTCAGTCGGTGAAGAGGGAAACACGCGACGCACAGGTGGATGGCGTGTCTGTGTCCCTGTGTGTGTGTGTGTGTGTGTGTGTGTGTGTGTGTGTGTGTGTGTGTGTGTGTGTGTGTGTGTGTGTGTGTGTGTTGTTGCCCTCAGGGAGAACAACATGGCATAAAGCAGCAGTCACCTGTGTGTTACTGTGTGTGTGTTAGTGTGTGTGTGTGTGTGTGTGCCTTCGGGCATACAAAGGTAACAGCTCAGTGGCAAAAGCAGCCACAGAGTTTGGAATAATTCAGCAAAAAAACACAATTCAGGTGTCAAAGCGACATACGTGCATATGACACGCAAACACCAGCTGGAGTAGAGGAGCTTTCAAAAAATCATTCTGATGTGCAGGACTTTTACCGGGGATTTATGTTTCTGACACCTGTGACTAGTTTCATCTCATGTTTCATATCGTATAACAAAAAACAGGTGTTGGCCTTAATATAAGCTGTGTTTAAAACTACCTACTATACTAAGAGTTTGTACCGATCAGGCCAAAATGTAGTATATAGCTGTAAATAACATACTGGGATGAAGCACTGGTTGAGGAAAAACCTACTGTGCAACTTGCAGGACTTATTAACAACTTTACAGACATTAAACATTAATATTGTACAGCCACCAGTGGAATTTTCGACTTCCTTGAGTTGTAACTCTAATATTATAGGCAGAGCTATAATACTTAATTTTTGTGCTGCATTACTTAAATTACATTTTACTTTTAGGGCCAACTTCATCACTGTGACTCATCTTACTGTATGAGTTAAAAGACATGGGAGATATGAGATCATTTTAGAAGCATTTCATTGAAATTAAATCGCTATGGTAGCTATGGAAAGTGGAAAATGTTCATAATGTGACCAAACTAGTATGTCGGCAGCAAGTTTGAGGAAAATATACCAATTTTTATTGAAGCATGGATCACGTTATGCTTCCAAACCAACAGAAATACCAGATGAACCAGCTGAGGAAGCATTAGCAGAGAAGTTAAGCAACAAAACGCCACAGAGTCTGAAAATCGCGTAGCTTGGTAGCATCGTAAATGGTCCACACTCATATAGCACCTTTTAACCTGTTTACCATGTTGTAGTCCAATGATCTTTAACATTAGACGATGAACTGGCTATAGACTAATACCAACTTTGCTGTTTTCTTTTGCTCTGCTTAAGGTTTTAGTGTTTTTTCACTCATTTTTTGGTTTTGCATCCCATAGACGTACAGCACTGCTTCAGTCTTAACATTTTATTTCCAGTTACAGCAGGTGCAATTTTCATCAAACTGTACAAAAACCTCAACAGCACCAAAAGACAGAACATAATGGTGCATTTAGCAGCTGAGGAGTTTAAGGTTTCTTTCAGTTTTTGGAGTCTAAAACTAGAAGGAAGGTGAATATTGAATTCCATTTAACAGCTGGACAGAAACTCTTAATTAATGTTGTTCCATGTTGGCTGGATGTGTAAACAAACAACATTGGCAATTAACTTGCAAAATGACCATACTTTGACATTGGTTTTAGAGTCTGTTCCACCAAAAGAATGTGAAAATCAATTAGTACCAATAATTTAGTAGGGTAAAGATTATGCCTCAACATTTTTTCTGATGCCTCTAACCAAAAATGCACCAAGTGTGGTGGCCAAAGACTTTCTTTTTTTGTTGGTCATGCATCATTGTACAAAAGGGGATATTTAAAGTTAGAATCCACTGTAGTCTTCACACTGATAACATTCAATTTATATTTGCTAAAACTTAGTGATGATTACCACTCCCTGTTGTTTGGAGTCGGAGTTTATGGAAATATCAGGTCCTTGTTTGTTTTTTTTTCCTCCCAAATGAGCTCCATTTCATAACAGCACCAGCAGCTCTGAACCAGAAAATGGGCCCACAGCCTTGGAAAAATGTGTTTTATTCCAGGCACTGTACATCTAATTGATTTATTTACACTAAAAAAGCAGTTGCCAATTTCTGCTGAATGTTTCATGTTGTGTCTTCTGCAGTCTGCTCTTTGAGGACTTGGCAGCACTATCAGCTTTCTTATCATTGTCCCTGTTGGCAGAATAAATCAAATTGTTATGAAACAGGATTGGCGCGGTGTTCAGGGATGACCAGAAATAACAGTCCGACTTTGAGGATGATTGTAGAAATAAAAAGTCACCAATGAAAACTGAACTATGCGGTTATATTTGAATGCTTTTATGACAAATACCTTCCAGTCTTCCTTTCTGTGCCTCGGTTTGTCACTGACATGCAGAAACTCACACACACAGCCACAGATTTGAGTGTGTCTATCAGAAGCGTTATCTCTGCATTGCAGACTATTAAACATTGATGTGTTGTTATTGTAACAGCAGCAATCTGGATCATCCAGGCTGAATGACCCAAAATAAAAACACTTTGGATTGCGACAACAGAGTCTCTGATAAACAACTGTTTTGTCTGCAGTGAACAATTAGAGCAAGCTTTGCTGGGACCCATTTTGGTGCAAAATAATCTTTTTGGGAAGTTATTTATTTATTTATTTTTTCAAAATCACTTTTTGGAAACTGGTTTGCATGAGCTGGCTAGAAATTTGGAAAAAGCTGTAAACAAGAACCACAAATTACCTGATTAGTCTCACCATTTGCTTACAGGCAATCAGGAAATCAGTTTCTTTCCTCCTCTCACTCTTTAATCATCAGTCAGGGGCAATCAAGTCACAGGATCATTTTAAAATAAAGTAATGTTTTCCTTGGACCTGCTGTCTCTCAATCCTGCCCTGTTTTCCTCACCAACACTTCGGTTTGTGAACAAGTTCCTGTACTTCCCAGACAAGTTTATGTTCTGCAACCCACAGAAAGTTAAAATACTTCTGTAACAAAGTAATTGATTATCCTGTTTTTTTTTTTCTCACCACATCTGCTGCCACAAGGTTTGATGCTATTTTCATGCAATGTTGGCAGAGTGGAAAGAAGACTGAAAAACACACTTACTCTAACTTGAGGAGGTGTTTAGTGCTAATATTGTAGTCACTTCAGATAAACTTGCTGTGATGATTAATCACAGCATTCGCATCACCTCCATGATGCCAAGACAGCTCAGAGCATTCGAGACTTGAACTCCAGACTTCTGAAGGTGCCCTGTGATATCAGGAACCAAAAGTTTAGCAGGTTAAGGTGCAAGGTACAAACAAACCCATGGATTGGACTTGTTTTTCTAGCACATGACACAGATGTTTGATTGAATTGATCTGGGGAATTTGGAGGTCAAATCAACACCTTCAACCGTTTTTCAGGTTCGTCTGAACAATGTTTCCATGAAGGATTGCGCTTGATTTGCAGCCATATTTAGTTGGGTGTCAAAGTAACTTCCACATGAATGCAGGATCTGAGGCGTACCAGTCAGAGCATCACACTGCATCTACTGGCTCGCTCAGTTTCTATAATGCATCCTGCTGACTCTCTCTCTTTCCTGGCCGTTCACAATTTGGGAAGGAAATGTAATCTTCCATCGCTCCATGGTCCAGTTTGGACATCGTAGGAACTTTCAGTGGTTGAAAGAGGTTAGCATGGGCACTTTGACCATGTGCAACGAGCTTCAATACACTGTTCGGTCTGACACCTTTCTGTCACAGCAGTTCTTAGAACTTCATGCTGCAGTATTTCCACTTCTGCTGGTTTGGACAAGGGCTGCACAATAGCTTGGTGGTTAGCACTGTCACCTCACAGCTAGAAGATCGTGTCCCGACTAGGGGGATCTTTCGGTGTGGAGTTTGCTTCTTCTCCTTGTGCATGCGCGGGTTTTCTGGCTTCCTCTCCCAGTCCAAAGACACGCTGATAACTGATGATTCTGAATTGTCCATAAGTGTGAATTTGAGTGTGTTTGTTTGTCTCTATGTGTAGCCCTATGATAGACTTGTGACCTCACCCTCAGTCAGCTGCGATAGACTCCAGCCCCCCATGACCTTCATGAGGACTAAACGATGTATAGATGATGGATGGATGGATGGATGGATGGATGGATGGGTTTGGACATCCTTCGCTCCCCATGCTCATGAACAAACCTTGGGCATCCACTATCCTGTCACATATTTATCAGTTATCTTTGCTTGAACTACTTTGGATGGGTACTAACCTCTGCATGCCAGGAGTACCCAACAACACCTACAATTTTTCAGATGCTCAGACCCAGTCATGTAGCCATCACAATTTGTCCTGAGGCAAAGTTTCTTGGGTCCTCAGGCCACCCATTTTCCTGTTTCCAAGACATCAGTTTCAAGAACTGACTGTTCAGTTGCTGCCTAATATATCCGACCTCTTGACAGGTGTCACTGTAACCCGATAA
This sequence comes from Amphiprion ocellaris, assembly GCF_022539595.1. NCBI lineage: Eukaryota > Metazoa > Chordata > Actinopteri > Pomacentridae > Amphiprion > Amphiprion ocellaris. The sequence continues at coordinate 6,159,618 of NC_072774.1, forward strand.
TATATAATATTCACATCATCTGTCAGTGATTTCAGTGTTGTGGCTGAAAGGTGTAAGTAAAACCAGACAAAAAGTGTTCAAGTGATAAAAGTTTAGAGAAAACTGAAGAGCCACTCCACTGATTTTACAAATAAAGATCATAATTCCCTTTGTGGCTCAAAAGTTTCAGAACCCTAATAGCAGCATCAGGTGTTTTGCATTAAATTTTTGGAAAGCCAGACACCAACAAGTTGCATCTAGAGGTCAGATCGAGCATTATCTTGACCTATTCCAAGGTCTATAACTAGGGATCGGCTGTTTTTAGTTGAACTGCATCTCACATGGAAAGAGGACAGAACCAAAAAGCTGCAGTAATATCAGACAGTTTCCAGCAGCTTTGATCTTGTGAAATTCTCATTTCCTATATTTGCATGAAATTAAAGCAAGTCGAGATCCAGTTGGACAGAAATCTAACCAGTATGCATTGTGCAGCGACAGCCAGGCATCCTGCATAGGTTTGGCTCATCACCAGTGAGCTGTTTCAGTCTGTACACGTGAAACAAGAAGTTCAGATCTGTCAGAATTCTTTCAAAGTTTTGTGTTTGCACAATTTTGTCAAGATAAGTGCTTCTTCTGCTCAACAAGACTGAAGCAAGGTGTGTCTCTGCAAGATTTAGATGCTAGTTTCTATCCAAAATCTAAAACCACACCCAAAAAGCTAGCACTTAGCATTAACTACTTCTTTTTCCAGTGTCAGTGGCCATTTGCTGCATAAAGTAGATGAGTTTGTCAGATTATTGGTTGTGGACAGTTACCAAATTTGGTGGATGCAACTCATTCATTTACAATATTAGGGGAGGTAGTTACAGAAACTGCTCAACTCTAAAAATGAAGCGACAATGTCCTTTAATGGGAACTTTCACCTGTCTTTAAAAAAACTTTATGCAAGTCTATTTCTAAATTACATGAATATCCCTTTTGGTTTTCTTCCACAGGTGTCCTGCTGGGATCACTGTTGAAACCTGACAGACAAATTCTAAGTATATGTGTGAATGTCTCTCCATAGTGGAATTAAGGAATTATTCCTGGTTGGTTTAATTCTGATGAGACTCGTGCCCTCTCTCTCTCTTCCCTTCAATATGTGTATGTCAGCAGCTCACTCAAGCAGGATAATTCAGTTCTCACTCTGCGGATAAGGACTTCTATCCAGCTTTAGTCTGTCACAACATTTGTTCCACATTTAAATTAGACTGCTGCAGCAGGATGATTGCATATAGATTTGCAGGGAAGGGGAGAAAGAGGGGAGGATGCGAGGGAGACACGGGGCAAAAGAAAGGAAGGAGAGAGGAGAGAAAACACAGGGGAGGAGGAGAGAGGAGACACAAAGGAATAGTGCTACTTTTGGTTGCCAGAAACATTCAGTACAATCAACTCGTGTTGTTTCACCATCAGTCTGGTCCCCATGACAACTGTTCTGGATTCTGATGCGTGCGTCTCACACAACAGCACACATTCATTATAAATGGGCTGGAAGTCAGACATCGCATGTAAAACTGCCTGCCAAAAAGTACGCACGTGTACGGATTCAGTTCAACTTTAAAGTCATTATTGGCAGAAACACAGAGTACCAGGTTAACACACTGCAGCCGTGTTTCCAGAACAGATTTTCATACACATTTTAAAGTATCGTATTCAAAAAAAAAGTTTATGGAAAAAGTTTAGATGCTTGCTTGAGGTGACGTTTGACTTTTTAAGAACAAGCTAATCCACATGTTGGAGAGAGAGTCGTGTTTTTTTGAATACATTCTGGTGCAGGATTGATCAGCTAAATGCGTTTCTTTCTTTGTTTTCGTTTTCAGACAGCATCAAGCACAACAAATATAATATGAAAGACTAATTGAGTGTGTTAGAAGCAGAGTAGTCTAAGCCACAACTGAGTTTAATCTGATTTCTGTAATATTTCATGGTCTAGATCATAACCCAGAGTGTTGCAGTGGTGCTTCAAATGTTAGACCATTCCTGAAAACACATAACTTTCAATTATTTTTTCTCAAAAACTAAGAAAGTGGGTTAGACCACTCTGCTTCCAAACCCTTCACTTGTAACTTGACTGACTGAAAACTGTTTCTAAAGACCAGTATCCATGTTTGTCTCAGTGACTGAGGCTCTGGACTACTAAACAGAAAGTTGAAGGTTCAAACCCCAACGCTGCCATTGTTGGGCCCTTGAGCAAGGCCCCTAACCCTTCCTGTTCCAGGGGAACTTTATCATGGCTGACCCTGCACTCTGATCCCAGCTGGGAAATGTGAAAAGAGAATTTCACAGTGCTGTAATGTATTTGTGACAAATAAAGGCCGCTTTTTCTTTTTGAACACGTGCTCTGGACATTAAGCATCACAGAAGACTTTGTCAGGGTATCCATTTACTAGCTAAACCCCCATAATGCTCTCTGCTTGCCAATACGAAGCTGCCCTTAGTCTTAGTGATAGCCTCCTATGGTCACTACAGTATTAAACAGTAAGAGGTAACACCTGGTGGTGCAACCAGATATTACAGTTAATCTACAGTTTTGCTTTAATAATAAATGTGAAATGCACATTGATGATGATTTTTAAATGCATTAAAGAAAGAATGATTTCAGTTGAATCAACAGAGCTGCACTGGATGTTGCCTTACTATGAGCAAAAACAGATCTAAAGAGTATATAAAATATGAATGATTGTATTTTAGACACATAAAGTGACTTTCATGGGTAACATTGTATGTTACTTGCTAAAATCCCACAATAAGCTTTTATAGTATGTGATACAAGCTCCTCCAAAACTAACAGGCTGCTGTTTAAATGCAGTTTTGATTGGGCTCAGGTTCAGCAGGTGGATATACTGAGGATATACTGTCATGTTGTAAAAGCTGCAGATAAATGTGTCCTTTTATCCAGAGAAGCACAAAGTGGAAGCTCCCCGTTTTCACTGATTAATGTGTTCTTCCTAAATACATTATAAAGCCATTCGCTGTTCTTTCCAGAGCCGGAAGCAAAATGTGTTCCGGGTAAGAGAATGCACTCTTATAGACAGAATGTGTGTCTAAGTGTAGGTGTCTGTCATATCCAGCGAGGGAATCTTTTCCTGATCCCCACATCTCTGTTTCTGTCTCACCCACACTTCCTGTGTCTCCCCCCCCTCTCTAAGTGATGGTGACAGTTGTTCTTTTTAAAGCAGAGTGGATCAGAATGCAGGCGGAGCGGCTGTTAATTATGGATGGCCTGTTTATCCTCCCAGGAGCTACCAGAGAGGAAGAGATCCATTCTAACTCTGCCGGCTAATGCCTCCACGGTGCTAATATGACACAAGTCCACACAGTGATTCTGGGAGTTAACACCTCAGAGTAACAACCAGACTCACCTCTGCTCAGCACAAACCCAATAAACCCAACATTTATTCAATTAGAGTCCAGGCACTGAAGCCAATCAGCCACCTATGCTCAATTAAAATCCAACTATGGAATGAACATGGGAACAACACTATATTATCTGTACGTCAGTATTTCTACTCATGAAAGAATATGTGCAATACCACTGCAATATTGTGCAATATCGGTATTTCCACCCAGAGGATTGGACAATCTGAACTGGTACTTATCTATATATATGTTTGGTTTAGCTTCTATTTTTCTACTGATATTCCTGAAATATTTGCACTACCCTCTTTGCCTGCTGAAACAATGCAAATTTCCCAACTGCGGGTTAATAAAGACTATACTATTAGATTTTTTGTTGATCATCTTGCCAATTGTACAGAACTTATTGTAGTATATAGCTACTTACCTGTTGGTAATTTTTTCTCTTAATTTCCTACTTAGTTTAAAATGTGACAAAAACATTTATTCTCTTTCTCATAGCCTGGAATGATCTTCACATACTTAAGTTACAATCTGAAATTAACAATAAAGAAGGCAGTGTGACAGGGTCAGGGATGCAAAATTTGTCACAATAAAATATTTCAGTCAGTATCGATTATTATTATGCATTTTTTGTTTACACGTTTTTAATTAAAAAACTAGCAGAAAAGAAGGTTATTTTGAATTTAACCATCTTAGCTTGAATTGAACCAGTTTAGCCTGTTTACCAAGGGACACAGTTAATGATTTTATTTTAAGCTAATTACTGTTGCTGAAGATCAGAAAATTCTCAAAATATGAGTTTTTAAAGTAAAGAAAGAACTTCAACACTAAATTTACATTATTTACACACAAGTATAAACATTTGAGGAGATCAGAAGTAGTGGCTATTTCGCACTTTTGCTTGATAAATGAGTTGTTAATTTTTTGTCTGCATACCATTTCAATCGACAAAGAATTTCTCTGATTGCTATATTTAAACGTATATCATGACGGCATTCATTCTTTGAGTCCTAATTTAATCAAGTGGTTAATGAATTTAGACACTAGAAAATGGTGTCAAAAAACTGAGTTTTATCTGTTGAAGAACTAAGTGATCATATATATTGTAGTTTTGTAGCAGCAGACACTGCAAATTAATTACATTAGTTTGAAATCTATATATTAATCTATATACAATTTTACATAACAAGAACCATTTTTGCAGATATTTTGTCCAAAATTAATCATATTTCATTATCGCTATCAGAATTTTTATTAAATCTGAAGCCTGAATGGAATCTGTTTATGAAATTTAAATCTATTAAGGCATAGCATTCAAAATTTGTAAGAGACCACAATAACAAAATACTGTTTAAGCAAGGAACTTGTGGAATTAATGTTAATTTGCTACAAATGATTGATTTCCTGATGACAGATATGATTTCAGCTGACAGTTAATGGCATCTATTTCATGTTACCTGTATGTTCTGTATATTAAATTTGCAAACAAAAGGAGGAAGACTGAATAAAGATTCACTGAGAGCTTTGTTAGCCTCTGACCTCAGTAAATCTGGGTTATTTTAACAATCAGGAACAGGATCCAAGTGTTATTACATCCCAGATGTACTTGTCCTTCAACCACATTTCATTGTTTGTTTGTTTTTTTTTGTTTTGTTTTTTTAACAGTAAATCATCTAAGAAAGCAAAATGCGTCAAAGCTGTTGTAGCATAAAAGACTGGAAAATAAGAGATGAGACAGTTTCTCTCAGCTCACTCGTCACAGTCTGCAGACACTTCATAGTGCAGGTCAGTTTTAGGAAAGCGCCGCCACAGCTGGTAGAGATTCAGTGAACGCCTGCTGCTTGAACCTGGATGCTTCACACACCAACAAGTAAAGAACTAAAGCTACTGTAGTTAAGAGCAGATAGACAACACAGCTCATCCATAATTCAGTCATGGCAAACTCTTACCTTGTGTGTCTCTGCAGCTATCTTAAATGGGACATACTCTGCTTACTGCCAAGCTCCATATTTTTATTCTGGGACTCCACTGGTGTAGCTTTGCAGGATTTACAGGTTGGAATAAAATTCCTGATTTATATTTTACTGGACCTTTATCTGGCCCTTCACTTCATGCACTGTTTAAAACAAGCTGTTTTAGTTCCCCTCCCTAAAAAGTCCACTTTCTTCTGATTGGTGTGAGCAACATTGAGCGGGTGACCCATAACGTCTAATACAAAAAATCTACAAGTTTGATCATATCAAACGATAGAAGAGTTGTATAGCTGAGACTGTTGGGACAGCATATATGACTGGCCTTTATGATGACCAAGATATGAGTTTACATGTAAAGGTTGCAAAATTACCCTGAAAATAGCAGAGGGATAAAAACTGTAATACATGAGTTATCATGTCTTGTACCCAGACAGCAAATACAGCAAAAGCAACCTGTCTGATTGCATTTCATAGCAAGATATAGTAACCTTTACTACGTCTGGTAACTGAGAGTTTCACTTTGGATGCATAGTGAAAAGTCCCAACTTTCCTATGATGATGATGCAGCATCTCATGGGAAACAAGCTGCAAAGAGCAAATGTCAGCGTTGTGAATGCAGACAAATTAGCAGCTACACTCGGAGCCTGAGCTGCCCGAGTTCATACATCCATCTTGCAGCTCCTTCTGCAGCTGTAAAACGCTCTCGTGTGACTCAGCTGGATTTAGCCACATCAGTCTGAATATCTGCCTGTGTAAACAAATTCTTTTTCAACATGTGGTGCCAGACTGAGGAGCCTTGCTTGGGATTTTAAGATGAATGTGTTTCTCTGAGAGCTCCTATCTCATCCTCAAAGCCCCAAACCAATCACTCAGTCCTCTGATGGCTCAGGCTCATTTAGCTCTTTCCCGATTGGTTCTGAAGGCAAGAAAAGCGCTGGGATTGCCCCAGTGGGAGGTTGGGAATTGGAGTTCTGAAGTTCTTTATGTGTTTCTCTTAATTTCCTCAAACTCTTTTAATGTTTGTCTATATTTAATGCGTGTGTGTTTATGTGCATGATAATTCCTCTCGGTGTGTGCGCAGTCGGCTGAGTAACTGGGTGTAATCAAGAGTGTTTTTATGAGAGCTGGTGTGTGAGTGTATAAAGAAGTTTTTAATTAGCTCATGTTGCAACATATTGTGGCAATATGTGGTAGACAGAAAACCAGATGTTTATTGTTTTTAACAGTTTAATGACTGTGATCTCTGCCAGTGCTGCACGTTGGAAAGTTTTCTACGGCGTCTGCAGCCGGAGTCGGAGAAAAAGACGAATCTACCAACTTCTGGGTTTCACTGTGGGGATCAGGACTCACAGATTGATGCTCATATCCAGCTCAGGGAGAATCACATTAACCCTCTGAACCCCGAGCAGTTTCTGGGCAGTTCTGTGCTCCTGTCACATTTTTTTTTCTTCACTGTGAGCTCATTTTTCACTGCAATACACCTCTAAGGGAACAGAACATCCACAGCTAGAAGGAGAGACAATTCAGAAATGTCTATTTTGCAGTGTGGCAGTTATTATGCTAGATATCGCTATAAAAGAAAGAAACAAAAGTTGAAAAAAAAAAAAGAATTTAACATGTTCAACATTTCTTTTTCTGTAAGTGTGCACAGGTGTTACCAGTACTGGAAAGAAACAGTGACTCTACATACTATAGAGATGTTACCATTTACATTTTTACATTTGAAAACCAGGCATTTTTTCCACTATCAGCTGTAGAAAGATGCTTCACCGTGCGGACTGTATCTTCCAACAACTCTGTTTAGTATTTCTGAGCCAGGCTGCATTTAATTTATTCATTCATTGTGTTTGATTTTCCTCTCAATCTCTATCTAAATTGCTTCCATACTTGTTTCATCTCTTCTTTTTGTAAACACTGCCTGCAGTTCAAGCAAAAACAGTCCAATTTTTTGTCACATGACTGTTGGTTGCATGAGTCATGGCTGGTCTTTTACAAAATCTGGTGTAAACTGTTTATTATTGCTCTTTTTTTAAAAAAAAAAAAGAGACGTGTAGAATTGCATGAGTTTACTGAAATATCATGATTTTAATCTTTGATTTGTTAAATTTTTGCAAAGGAATCACACACAGTCCACACGATTAATTTAAGGACCATCTGAAATGTGGAAATCCTTAGAATTGTTTCTGTTTTTACAGTTTCTGGCTTTGATAAATGTGTAATTGTCGCAATGTTCCAAAGATAAAATGCCTTTTAAGCCTGCTGGTGGGCAGTGTAAGATGTTTGTAAAGGGCTAAAAAGAAAAATATCACAGCAGCAGGACGCTTTGCACAATCTTTTTATGAGTTATGGCATCTTTTTCAGCTCAGTTCAGCAGAAAAGTCCCAGAATCGTCATTTTTGTGACTGTTGGTTGCAGCCAAGTCACTAACAGCTTCATGGTTGCGCTGATGAGCACACAATTTTTTATTTTTCAACAAATCTGGTCAGAACAAGTGGTTTATTTTTGGCTTTTTTTTTTTTTTTTAAACGAGGCATGTCAAATAAAGCTATTTGGATGAAGTACTCTGATTTTAAGCTTAGATTTGGTAAATTTAGATTTGGTAAATTTTCTGACATAAAGGCCACTTGTCACACATTGTTAGTTTAAGAATTACCTGAAATGTGGAAATCCTGACAATTCTTTCTCTTTTTAACATGCTGTTCAAGCCTGCCTATCACAGTAACAGGACACTTTGCACATTCTTTTAATGATTTATGGCAAATTATAGATATTTTAATCCGGCTCTGTTCAGCAGAAAAGTCCCAGAATTGTCATTTTTGTGACTGTTGTGTTGGTTGCAGCTGAATTACTAATAGCTTCATGGCTGCGCTGATAAGCAAAGAATTTTTAGTTTTGGTTTTTTTTTTCAAAGTAACTTTTTTGGGCTTTTGGCTTTTATTAGAAAGGTACAGTTGAGAGGGAGACAGGAAAGTAGGGAGAAGAGTCGGGGGAAGACATGCAGTAAAGGTGAGCAGTTGAGCTATGTGGGTACCCAAAACTTTTTTATTTTTTTAACAGATCTGGTTCAAACTGTTATTTTATATTTGACTATTTGTTTAATGAGACATGTAGAATAAAGTGATTTTGATGAAATGTCACAGCTTAGAGTTGGTTAATTTTCTCAACAAACCAGCACGTCATGCATAATTAGTACAGTGGCTGTCGTAAAAGTTGAAAATCGAAAGGTTTATCCAGTTTTGATCTTTTCTGGCTCTGACAAATGTTGTTTTTTTCCTTTTAAAAAAAAAAAAAAGACAACATTTCTTTTAAATACACTGCCAGGTTTTGGGTTTCAGAAGGCTAAAGGAAGGTTATCCTTATTGTGTATTTACCCTAAAATTAAACGATAATGTTGCTTTGTGTTCCCTAAATGAAGTCGAACCTCCACAGTGTGACAGTTAATGTCCTTACAACACGAGTAACATGAGAACACAAACACACACACCTTTAGGACAGGAAGAGACCAGGAAGTGCCCAGAGGGGTTAGCCAATCGGAGAGCAGCACACGGCAGGAAAATACCCCGAGGCCTGCCCACCACGCACACACACACACACACACACACACACACACACACACACACACACACACACACACACACACACACACACACACACACTCCTATAGGTTTGTTTGCCACAGCGCCTGGGGACTAACACCAGTATAGAGAGGACACTGGGAAGGACTGCAGACACACATGGACACACAGATACACAAACACACACACACACACACTCTCCCTCACATGCACACACACACTCACACACCCTTATATGCACACACACACACACACACACACATACTTACACAGGGGAGCAGGATAAAAATACTGTGCTGACAAGTCAATTAATCAGATGTGAAGGTGCTGAGCAGAACAATCCTTTACAAGGCTGGAGTTCAAAAACACCGAGTGTGTGTGTGTGTGTGTGTGTGTGTGTGTGTGTGTGTGTGTGTGTGTGTGTGTGTGTGTGTGTGTGATAGTGAAGTTTCTATGCTTAATAACCTGTGTCATACGCTGTTGATCGGAACGGTTTGGAGAAATAAATTGAAACTGCTAAATTGTTTTGGTGTTGAATGGGAGCAGCGCTACTTTTGGCTTCGAAGTTCCTCTTTATTTTTGTTCCAGTTTATAGTCGGCGATTCACAGCAGGAACTCAGGGTAGACATGAGGTGGAGAAAACATCTAAGCCATGTAATTGGCTGTTTTATAGAATGTGTCCATTCAAAGCCCTTGAATTTTTAGCATGCGAGTGGTATTTGTAGCCGAGTGACTAGTGGCTTTAAGATTGCACTGAAGAGTGCAGAATTTTATTTTTTTGCAGAATTCTGTCAGAACAAATGGTTTATTTTTAGCATATTTCACAATATGTTGTGAAAGGTTAGAGCAGCAGCCCTTAATCAGTTTTTTTTGAAGTAGGTGTTCAGTACTTTGCATTCATTGTCTAGATAAGCGGTCATGCTATGCATTTTTAAAGAGGCTACATTATATTGCTTGCTTCTGATTCACATAAAGTTGCAGTTTTGGGTAATTTTTACAAATCAGGAGATTTAACCCAAAACTCGTTGCCTCTGGAAACTCCTGAACATTTTTTAGACTAACTGTTGTTAAGCTAAAATGAAGAGCACATTTTGGTAAGTTAATATAGGCAAGAAGGTTTGCTGTTAAATAAGCATGGTTTAAGTGTCATACTGAAAAGAAAAATACATGATTTTTTTCAGTTTTTCTTCAAATAATGTTAACTTTGTAGCATAAGACACACTTCGCACTTACAAAAAGCTGCAAAAAATACACAACTGGAGGCAAATTTCTTACTTACTTGGGCTATCAGTTAATGCTTAGTTAAGTTTCGACCAAAACCACTTGTTTAGCTTAGAAAACAAACATAGTTTGGGTTAAAGTACAACCTAACACTACATATACATGTCCCAAAACTCCAGTTTTTGTCATGCTACAGCTCCTTATCAGATTTTGCATCATTCAGTTTACATTATTTGGCTCACTTTCTGTTTATCGGCCCATATGTACATCAAATCAGCTGGTACATGCCTACATATATATAAAAAAATAAATAAATAAGAGAATAAATAGATAAACCTGAGTGTGTGTGAAGTTTTCTTCTGCACATCCATATCAGGGGACATAATCATGACAAATATGTATTGAGAAGGTTGTTCTGCTTTGCATTACAGTAGTACAAATAACAGGTTTATGGGTAGTAAGTCACACTTTAAAGTGCTATTTGTAAAAGATGAACAAATACATAAAATATGACCAATAAAAGATAACTACTAAGTTGTTTTATTGGTTAAATAAGTGAAAAGCAATGTGTGAAATGCAATCTCCATAACATGCAGTAAAAATGGGAATCATTTCATAAACAGATGAGTTGTCTATTTCCCCAATGTAGAAGAAGCCATTCAGCTCTGAGAACTGCTGAGAGAGGTGCTTTCTTTAATGTAAAGATATTTTAAGTCACGCTAAAAGACTGACAATTTTATAGGCCCATCTGGCTTGTTTTTGATCACTGGTGGAGCACAGAGTCACTGATTAACTCCAGTAGAGCAGAAAAATTATTGAGTGTATTTCAGATGCTGGAGTTATTCTGATTCCACAGGTAGGTGAGTGTAACGGGGAACGATTTTAAGGGGTGAAAGTGATAGTTTAAAGAGGTATGAAGCGCTTTTAATGAGCGCTCTGTACTGTCAAGAGTGTTGACTTTGGTCTGAAATCAACAGTGTGACTGACTGGCTGGCAGATATCTCCTGAGCGGTGCTGAAAGCAGTCAATCAGCGGTGGGTGCTGCAGTAATGACAGGGATGTGTGCGCTCCCTCAGGAAGAGCTGTCAGGTCAATGGATCACTGCCACTCTGACACACAAACACACACTCACACACACCCCGAAACAATGCATCCCCTTACTAAAAACCTGCTGCCATTTCACCTGTGCACACACGGTAAAAACTCCCAAACAGTTCAGCGTTGACAGACTCTCGTGCTGCTTCTGTCCCGTTATTCATTATGGATTCCTCCCGGGGGATTGCCATGCACGCACAAACACGTTTCAAGTGCTTCTTTGCATCCGCTGAACCGGATTAGAACCGACGCCGTATTTAAAGAACAGCAGTTCAGAGTTGAGGATGATATCTAGGAAAAGATAAAGTATCGTCTGCTACACACAGCGGCAGAGAATGAAACGAATTTTGCTGCTTCACGAAAGCTTCCTAATCCTGTTTGTTGCAGGATATTTTATCTGGCCTTTGTCTCAGGCTCAGCAAACCACATCGTCTCCATTCGGGTCCCCACATGACAAAAGCACTAATATGTTTTAAATTGGCCTGAGCCCTGGAGTGAGAAACTGCATTCGCTTTGTTTGGGTCCCAGTGTGACGGAGGAGCAATTACATTATAACCGAGTTGGATCATAGACTTATTTCTCATCAGAGGTAAGAAGTGTACAGTTATATTTTTTACTCCAAGTTCTACCTCTAACATGCACTGTGAAATATGATAACATCCAAAATCAGAAAACCTTTGTGGCCACATTAAACTTTAGGATCTAATTAGAGAAGCTCGCTGAGAGTCGATGCTTTGATGCATGAGTGGAAGATCTCTGATTCTACTATGTATCCTTGAGTTGAGGATTAGTTTATCCAAATGATGATGAGAAGCTGAAACTGGAAGAGGAGTGTTTCGCTTAAAGGAACATGACCAAGAACAAGAAAAGCACTCAGAGAGCGCAGTACTCCTCCAACGCTGCTCGGTCGTTTTATCATTTCCGACGGCTGAAATCTCGGAAACATAGAATGTGTCCATTTAATATAGATGTAGCCACAAACAAAATGACGTTGCGCTGAGCAGAGGCGGGTGTTATTCATGTGTACGTGTTATATGCAAACCGTGCTGGTTGAAGAAATCAGGTGCTACAATTCACTCAATTCACTTCTGTTGTTTAATGGCTTCTTTCTGCATCCTGCACAGCTTTGCATTTGCATTATAAAAGATATTCTTGAAGAAAACTAATTGGAAAATTCTGTGTTCTGTCGTCTTTTTCTTCATTACTTTTCCTGGTGTTTTAGGTTTTTGCTCCTCTGTCCTCTCCGTATTAATATATTTAAAAAGACATTATATCGAAAGTCATCATTCTAATATCGTGACAACATTAAAGCACAGAATAATGTCTAGAATGGGTGCTTCTCTTAGTCCAAACCTCTAAACTTAACTCCTCACATCGACCTTTACTTCCACTAAAACCCTCCTTTTCCTCTCCGAGGTCAAACTGACTGAGCTCTGAACTCACAGTGGTGATGATTTAAGAAAATAAGTTGACTTTGCTGCAGATTACGGCGGACGGAGCGTCATGTCCTGAGCTTTAATTTAAATGTAAATGAAACCGGTGCAGGGGAGCAGACAGTTGAGATGCAGCAGACAGTAGTAAACAGGTTGTTTTAATGACCTTTCATATCATGCAGGGACATGGTTGTTTACCAACAAACAGAAAGCGGTCAGACTTGTTTACCAATTAAACAGTAGTGACAGATGTGTTTACAATCCACAAACAGCGTGCAGCCTCTGATGATTTTAATATTTATACCTGGGCTCTCCTGAAAACCTCCGACACACACAGGAATGCTTTCAGAATACGTAAAACTGGCTCAATTCTGACATCGCACCAGAAAATACACAGAGCACCGAAGAAAAATGCAAGTTTTAATAAATTAATGAAAAGACTTATGATGGGAAACAAAGTATTTCTTGAAACTTAGCATCAAGTGCCTCGACTCGGTCTGGTTTCTTTGTATTTATACAAGAAACAATCATCATACCAAACTTGTAAAATTAGGTGAGGAAACACCGGAAGAGCAGATGAAAACTCTTCATATTTTCACCTGATAACTGCACCATTTTCAGCTTATTTCAGAATAAAAGAATAGAAAATGCGAGATTCCGTTTTACCAAAATGTTCACCTCAGATGTGCTTTCACAACCTGAAACTACAATTCTGAACATTCTCAATACCTTCATTATTACTTCTATTTAAAGCAGCAAGAGTAAAACCCTGAGCAAAATCAGGGCCTTTACAATAACAAAGCAGTCGTATCTTGGATTGGATGCTGCCAAAGTTTTGTTCAGTTCTGAAACTTGACTAACTCTGCTGTTGACGGGGCTGCTCTTATGATACGTGTCCACAGGGGCGTTTTTTCCTTGCATGGAAATGTAGCACATCTGAACATCAGCTGCTTGGTGGGCCACTAGCTAGGTGGTCACATGACAGCGCTTCAGACCTTCAGTTCGGTAGAAGGGTCGGACCAACATGTCAGCTCGGTCGCAAACTTTCTTATTTATTACAAAAACAGTTCAGCAAAAACTCTTTCTGAAAGCAGTTGAAGCGAGAAATAAACTGCTGAATCTGTCCTCGTTTTAGTTCAACGACGGCTGGTTTAGACGTTTTACGAATGTTTCATGAGGCGTTGCACCTCCGCTCCCTGCACCTATTTTGCATAAAGTAGAAGTCAAGTCTACTTTATGCAAATGAGCTCCAGGGCGACACGACGCACTGTAGCTTCAAACGCACTGCAACGCAAACAGCAAACAACACGGTGCATTTTACCTAGCCAATGAATGGGATGCGAGAAATGACGATACCATTAGTAGCATTAGTCTTCTGCAACCGTGATGCAACCAACGATATGCAGAAGAAAACGGATGCATGGATGTTCTCCTAGCTTCTGCTTCTATTCAGGGACAAGGGCTTTGTGTTGTTGATTATTTTATTTATTATTTCTTGTCCACTGCAGTAAGAACTTCACCTTAATAAATGGTGCATATGCTCTACCAGGATGACTGCTACGCAAACCCAGTATTTACACTAGTATAATCATCTGTAAAGGTATGAAAACGGAGTCCTTTGTGCTGTCAAGGATGATTATGAATCAATATGAGTGTTTGTTTAGACAGAAAGACACCATAAAGCAGGTATCTTTATCCTGCTAATAATTAGCAGCTTTTTAAAATGTGTTATCTGATTATGTTGAAAGTAACGCTGCCAGATGTGTTCCATTGCTCTCAAATCCTGGTGCCGACTAGTATGAAGTCGATGTGCTGCTTGAATGACGCTCAGAGGAATCGGAAAATACCCGTTGGTACCATTAGACAGTGAAAGTTATCAGAAAGCGAGAGGGATCAGGGTTATTTCAGTGGCGCAGCTGTCTCTGGAGGGATGACTATAGAATATTTCTGCAGGACTATTGCCCCTGACTCGTGGATTTGCCTTGATTTATTGCTTTTGTTTTCATCATTCTCTGCAGAGTAGCTCACTACAGGTGTAGCTGCCTATAGAAATGATTCATAATTAATTTGGTGTTCATAGCTTTTTCTCCCGCTGCTGTGGACAAGTGGAGAAATAAAACACTGACGGGGAGGCGAGGAGAGAAGTGAAAGAGGGAGAAGAGGAACAATGAGAGGCAGAGTGTAAAACAGACCGATGTAGAGGAGGACCAGAGGTAGAAAGAGGTGAAAAAATATACAAAAAAACTGTAGAAGAGCAGCTACTGGGGGTATGTATTGGATATAAAGTGGTACAGACTAATACCTGGACTTAGTACTCATATTCTCTGTATGTTTTTAAGGAATGTCTGCAGATGTACAATATTTTGGATTGCAAAAGCAGATTATTTACATGTATTTCTCTCAGAAAAATATAGAATAATTAAGTTATATTACACGACCGCACCAAACTATTTAATTTAAATGTTCAGGTTTCAGGAGAAAACACATTGACCATGACTTGAGGTTAAGTTTTTCTTGCTCTTCCCTCTCAGAGCACAATAACATATGCAGGGGGCAGCTTTTCATGCATAATAAACCTGCGCATTAGGCCTTTGATATTGCCTTCAAGCATTCATCTTTGTGCACTTGAAATGTTCCCACGCTGCTCCTGCAAAGTGAACCTCGCCACTGTAGGCTACATTTTCTTTGATGTTCTGGAGGAATTTCATCGTAATTTAATGATCTTTGGCCTTCGCGTTCCACCCGCCGCCTTTGTGTGGTTTTCTATTGAACATTAGACATGCATTGAAACATCAGGCTGTGAATTCTAGCAATAGGATGCCTGTAGTAAAATGACATAAATCGGTTTTTATTCATTTGTTTGGAACAACAGTGAGTCAGACTATCAATTATCAGACTTGTTTAACAAATTAGCATCAACAAATTTTCTCTCACAAAGAGGACTGTCTAAAACAGTATTTTTATCAAATAAAAGTAACAAAAGATCATTTTTCTGAATGCAGACTAGAGTTCAAACAAGAAAACAGCTGCTGTAAACTGGTAATCCCTTTTGTATATCAGACATCAGTGTTTAAAGACACCCTCCAGGTAAAACCTAGCTTTTTTACCCTGGCAACAATTTAATAGGGACATAAATCTGCACATTTTAGAGGATGGAACAGTTCAGACTTACATTTAAATCATTTTAAGGCAGGTAAGGATCATTTTCATGGGGAAAAAAAGAGTTAAAATATGTAATTTTGATGGAAAAAAAACATTTATTCATATTCTAACATAACAGCACAAGGATTTTCTAATCATCAATTAGCCTTTCAACACCATTAGCTAACACTATGTAGCATTAGAACACAGGAGTGATGGTTGCTGGAAATGTTCCTCTGTACCTCTATGGAGATATTCCATTAAAAATCAGCTGTTTCCAGCTAGAATAGTCATTTACCACATTAACAATGTCTACACTGGATTTATCATTCATTTAATGATATCTTCATTGAAAAAAAATGCTTTTCTTTCAAAAATAAGGTCATTTCTCAGTAACCACAATTTTTTCAACAGCAGTGTAGGTCACTAATTCTTAATAATAGCAGCTTATCAAAGCATCCAAATAGTCTTGTATAGTGTGATGATAATCTAACAACTACTTTACCAACAGTGTGACCTGCTGTTAGTTCCTGATCCATCCTGTCTCCATGTCGGGGATAAATTGTAGTTTTAAGTAACTAATGCAGTTATTTCTGTTGTTAAAAGTGCCTGAATGTACGCAATTCTCTCTCTTTGGAGACATTCATATTAGTCCTGAAATAACTGGAGGCACCAAACTAAACTTTAGCTCCTGTTGATGTTTTGATAAAACCTGGATATACTCATTATTGGTGAGTCTCACTGATCTGAGCTGTTACAGCCTTGTAATTTTTATCTTTACACACATTTCAGTTATTAAAACAACAGTAACAGATGTGACATTGTAGTGGAAAATGAATAAGAATGTGCCTTTTGTGGTTTGTCAGTGCTGAAATGTGGAAAAAAATCTTCACTAAGGGCCCGTGGACATGACAATGTTTTACCCGAAAACACAAAAGTATTTCTTTTGCGTCATTGGATTTACACGACAACGGGGTGAAAAAAATCTGCGTTAACACTGGAACGCTGGAAGGCCTGAAAACACTATAGTGTACATGCCAGACCGGTAGTCGGCAATCTTGCTTTGTCGAGGCACACCTCACGTGATTGCTACCCGTTCCTCCACAGACCAGAAGAAGTCCAGCCGCCGATGTAGAGGTGGGCTGATTATCTGTTGAATATATTGAACGCATCTTTGCTGATTACAGCAATGGCGCAACAAAGGCACATTTTGCTGAAGGAGATTCAATAAATTCAGTAGACTCAGCAGCACAAGCCTAACATGGTCGTCTGCCATTGTTCCGGTTGTTGTCCAGTTCACACATGGCAACTAGAATTAA
The DNA here is from genome assembly GCF_022539595.1 of Amphiprion ocellaris. Lineage (NCBI taxonomy): Eukaryota > Metazoa > Chordata > Actinopteri > Pomacentridae > Amphiprion > Amphiprion ocellaris. Next base: position 6,176,753 of record NC_072774.1, read on the forward strand.
GCGTAATGCACAAAGTGAAGTGTGACATCAGTGTTCTCACTGAAAACTCTGACAACTCGTTCACACGGCAACGGTGGCTGTTGCGTTTGAGAAAAAAATCCACTCTGGAGTCCATATTAAAAGTTTCCGTTCCTGTGTAAATTGGAGGCTGCAACACAACAAAACCTTTGCGTTTCATCCTAAAACCGTTGTGGTGTAAACTGGGCCTAAATCATTTTGCACAAGGATAAAAACATGATTTGCGCATGCCTATCCATTTATGTGACGCCATGCAGTCCAAACTTGTGCTGTGTTGAAAGTGAAATGCTACTAGAGCCGATCTAATAAAACTGCTGCTGTGAATTTTGCAGAAAAATGAGCATTCAGACATGAAACCGACACATTCAGAAGCAGACGGATTAATATAGGGGCACATGTCTTTACGTTAGCTAGTTTCAAACGATTTTTAGTGTAACAAACAGACTATGATAGCTGTTGATGCTGATGATATTGGCGTAACAATGCATAAAAAGCCAAGGAAGCTCAGTGTACACTATGCAGCATGCACATGGAAAAAGCACCAGTGACCCTCCTGAACTACAGACACAGTAACATACTGTCGCACTGCATGACTTTCCATGACCTTAACTCTCTGTCTTGATCCCCTCACAGCGACAGGCAAAGCGAATAGGACAGTATTTACGGGTACTAAACGTCGCCTTCTGCAGCTGAACGTGGTCCAGATTCATTCATGCTTCTGCAGCTACAGTCCTTCCCTCCCCTCACCCTCACCCTCACCCTCATCCTCATCCTCACCCTCGGGGAGAGTCTGTCTGAACGCGACATTAATCGATACTCCCAACTACAGAACAAACTGAAGTGACAGTTTCACGCCGAAAAAGTACACTAAGTATAAAAAGTAAACTACGTCTTCAATTTAAATGCAAAACCTCGTCCCTCTGTCACAGGGTCTGTGTTTGCACACTGACTAAAGTGTGTTTGTCAGCTGGAGTTGTTATTTTTCTCTGCAGCATACGCCTCAATGGGCTGTCTGTCTTTTTGGATGGAGCTGGGCAAGACAAATTGACAGCTTCACACACACACACACACACACATATACATATATATATATTTATATATATGATGTACACGGCAGCACAACACCCCATCTTGCGCACACACAACTCCCAAAACACACACACACACAGAGAGAAACACAAGAGTCGGCCGATGGAGTGAGTGACAGTTTATTTTCAGGACTTAAATGAACAGAGGGATGGACTTGATGCTCTGAGGCAAAGGAGAGCAGAGTAAGCAGAAGAATATGAGCCACTCTTACGGCTCGAAGGTGGATAGATTCCGAATTGGACTTGGAGTGGCTTTTGTCACCGGCATGCAACTGTCTGCATGTTGGGTTCAATGACCATTACTGACAGAGCTGCTGAGAGAGCAACAGAACAAAGGGAGGATATAGATACAGTGGTCACCCCAACGCTGCTGCACATTTTTGCAGAGGATTCATCTTGGAAGCCACACTGTAATAATTGGTTCTTTTGTAATAATAAAAAAAGACCTTTCTCTCACACAATTGGATGTCAGACCCCTTTTCCCGAATCAAAAAAAATGCAAATGTTTCACAAATCTCCACTGAGCGTGGAAAAAAAAAATGAGCGACTTTGATCACGGCTCTAGTTTTAAAGGAGATATGTAGTTTGAACGGAATCGGCAGCTAGTGAGGCAGAAATGTGTTTAATTAGGATGAATAAGGTCTGCAACATTTTCCATTTTGCGAGCACGAAGAATGCGACATAATGCGAAAAGAGGGAGAACAGCAGAAAAAGCCACGAGAAGAGCTGACTTTGGAGATTTTCCCTTCCAGTAGTCTAACATTACACAGCAACAGAGGGAGAGGGAGGGAGGCTGTGATGAAGAAAAGAGAGGAAGAGGAGGTCAGAGGAAGGAGGGATCACATCCTCTACCCTTCACCTCCTGCTCGTCTCCTCCTCACCTTGTTTGAAGGTTTTATATACTCTGGATTTTGTCTATTCTGCTACCTTTGTCTCCTCCCCTCTTTTTTTCATCCCTTCCTCTTGTCCTCAGGCTACATATCACATGCATTTTCTCCTATGTTTCTCCTCTACACACCCTTTCTCCTCCCACTTCCTTCCCTCATGATGTTCTCTCCCTCTTCCACCTCTCTGCTGCGACCTCCAATCTCCTCTCCACTTTTTTAATTTAGTCTTTTAATCTTTCTCCTCCTCTTTCTTCCCCTCTGACAGATTTGCATCCTGCATCGCTTCCCCTTTCCCCATCATCCTTCCCTCTGCTTTTCAACCCCCAAAACTAAACCTCATTCTGATTTAGGTTTTGAAAGAAACATATTTTCTCCCCATAAGGTAAGACTGTGACACTGTAGGAAGGCTTCGGGATTGAAGGAGGCACAAAGTCTGTCCCGTGTGGGACCATTATTCTTAGACTTAAAGGTCCCATATGGTGTAAATCCATTTTTTATTGTATTTTGTGGTTGTTATAAACTTGGAGGTATAAACAAAAAGCTCTTAAGATATGAAGACGGTTACTTCTGGCAATCTTGACAGTCGAGTAAGAATTTGACCTCAGTGCTACACATCATCACGAAGCAATATTTTCCTAGCTCAAACTTTGTGAACTTGCTTCTGCTGAGTGTAAAATGTCTCAGCCTCAGTAAAACATACAAAATGTGCTAACATGTTACACAGCTAATGCTGCTTTATGTGGAAAATGTAACGCTAAGGTGTGTTTACATCTGTTTGCTTCTCTCCTGCTCTCTGTGCTCACATTTACTGCATTTTAATGCAGCTGAATTTCCAATAAAGCAGCTCTCATGTATATATTTTTCTGTTTCTGTTGTCCAGCCACAGAACGAGTGTTAATTAGTAACTGAAATGCATCCCATTAAGATAACACCTAAGCTGAGGCTCTGTAGCTAACCTCACCAAACACAAGACTAAAAAAAGAATTGCTGTAGTGTGCATTCATCAATATTTCCATGTAAAAAACCTAAACGTAAAGCCCAGTTTCTTTCTAAAGAAGCTTCTAGGACTCCTCAAGTGACTATTTTCTACATATTCATATCAGGTAACTAATATTTGTTTTGCTGCACTTGGAGTTGATGTTGTAAACGAAATATAAATAGAACGAAATAGAAAGCCTGCTCTGAGTTCCTGCAGTGGAAAGCCGTCAAATGTGCACAATCTGACCACAATAAAAACCCTTGTAGAACCTTTTTCAGTGAAATTCCTGACTTAACAAGAAAAAGTACCTAAAACTGCTCTGCAGGTCTTGATGGTGTTTGGTTAAAACAGCAACATGCACCAATTTTTCTGCCCTCCAATGTCATTGTCAGGGCTTCTCCTCTACAACAACGGCATAAAATTCACCATATAGTCTAACATAACAAAACTCATCCAGTAACTAAGACTCGTTTTGAAGCACTTGGAGTTGATACTATGGTCAAAGTTGTTGGATATTGCACTGCAATGGGAAAAAGACTGATAACAGGGCCATTCCTGGAAATGTTCAGGCATATTCCTAGTTCCTACAACAGAAAACCACCTAATATAACCCTTTCCTAACACGTTTGAAGCATCTTTTTTTTTCTGGGTTACCACCTGATAAACAACTGGTTGGTTAAAGAAGAACAAGTGTTAAGAAATAAAATTAATAGCATTTATATGTTGATTTGAAACATATTTGAAAGCAAAGCGGCCCAAAATATGTTTCTGTCAATCTGGAAATGCAAATTAGTTGCATAAAAACAAATTTCATGAGACAGAGCTGCTGGTTTCCCACCTCCTTTCTCTCTCTTTGTCTTCCCTCAGCATCCTCCTCTTCCTCCTCCTCCTCCTGCTGCTGCTGCTGTCCTCTACCCTCCTCCTCCTCCTCTCCCTCCTTTCTCCTATTGTCCCCTCCCTCCCCCCACCTCACCCCTCCTCCCTCGTCCCAGGGCTCATTAAACAATGTCCACATTCACCTGACATCATCTGCAGAGCCTCCTACAGCGGTGACAGAGTCCGCGTGCAAAAGTATGCATGCAAGGTCTAAATGAAAAGACCACGAGCTTGCATCCGCCGCTTTGGAGAGGAAATAATAAGAGCGCGCAAATGCAGAGGGCCATGAAAAGTATCGGCAAAGTTCACTTTAACACACACAAAAACAGAAGAGATATGAAGTGAAGCTGCACTGAAAGTATAAAGGAGACAAAGACGGAAGCAGAGGGAGAGATAAAGAGAGTTTTGTGGAGTTTTTTTGTGTTTTGCAGTCGACTTTTATCACTGCAGAACAATTGGTATTCACAAGAGGAAAGCACACAAGCTGTTGGTCTGGAGACAAGCATCCAACTCTGTGTTACCCTCCCAAAAACCACCCAGCACCACCTTCAGCTTCCTCCTCGTTCTCTAATACTAATCTGCCGTGATTCACAAAGTATCCTGTAATGCTTTTCTTTCTTTCCTTTATCCTGTTTTTTGTCTCCAGATCTGTCTTTCCCCATTTTCTCTGCCTCCCTGTCTGAAGGCTCTTTCTCTCTGGATCCTTTGATGTCAGCTCATACCTGCTGTCACGTACCACCTGTTCAGTTCTCAGCCGGACTGGACCGGATTGAGCTAAACGGCACCACACTGGACAGGACTGGACTGAAGTGGACCACGGTCTGAATGAGACGGGACACATCAAGAAGGCTAGAGAGTAACAGCAGGGAAGCTGGGATGGTGCACAGACCAATGATGCCTCTCTCAACTTTGGCATCCAGAGTTAAATTACAAAAATAAGTAAAGCAGGTTTCTATTTCTATTATTTCTATTATTTAAGTTCTTGAATGATCCTGGCCAACAACTGAGCAGCCTTTAGCAAATTGGTTCTGCAGAATATCTTTTATCTTTGTTTACTCTTTAGATATTATAACCCTGGGCACAGATTTTGTTTGAAACACTTAATTTCCTGCATCTGGTGAGTTTTTATGCACCAGATTGGGCATTTTCTGCTCAGTTTATAGTAGACATGCCTTCATTCATATGAAAGAAAGCACTAAATTGAGGCGACAATTCAAAATCTAATGGAATATAATGCAGTAAGGCCATCATTACTTAAATATTTACCCTCCTGTGAATCAGCTTTTCTAATTTAGTATTTACCCCGCTGAGCCAACATACATACAGGCATAATATACTTTTCTGTTCGCTTTTGTGTCCCTTGATGGGGAACGTGAGCTGATGGCACCTAAATAAGCCCACTTATGTTACTGTTTTAGTCAATAGACTTATTACTTGGGGTGCACACTTACACTCATGAGCTCTGGCTGGAGTCCATTAAGTACCACGGAAGTCTTTGTCATGGTTGCCAACATGAACTGCCTTCAGTCGGAGTGGCTGTCTGCCTGAGCTGCTACAGTGTTAAACAGTAAGATCCAAGTACTTCAGCTGATCTGCAATACTTTTTATGGCATACATGCAGAGAATAAAGGTTTTGGAGCTTGTGGAGCCACAATACAGCTTACCCTTTCCACACTACATGTCCTACTGAAGCTTTACAGAAAGATTAAAGACCACCAACATACCATTAAGGAGTATTTCAGATGCAGAAACTTTAATTTTGGTTTGCTGATGCATTGCAGAATGATTAAGTTGTCAAGAATACACATTAATCTGAATATCTTTAATGTACTTGAAGTATGTATTATACAGGAAAATGGTATTTAATTGGGACTCTGTATTGGCGGATGCTAAATATTAAAAGACTTTTATCAGACAAGTGGCAAATAAAAAAACATCCCTACTTTCTCAGTTTACAGATAAGATGGATTAACAAACATTAACATACAAGAAGAAAATAAGATAGGCGTCCATCTACTTGTATTATTGTAAGTTTTCAATTTGCAAAGTAAAAGTAAAGGTACATTTTTTTTTTTTTTTTTTAAACTGCAAAAATAATGAATAAAGCATTTCACAACCGGGTGAAGTAGAAATGGTGTGTTGATAACAGCAAGTGGGACCAAGTGCAATGGAAACATGCTAACCTAATAAATCATAAGGAATAAATCAGATGTCAAGTGAACCTTCTGCTCCACTCAATAGATAAAAAATAGAGACAGTGAAACATTAGATAGGAACCGACTAATGAAGACAACCCTTAAATGAATATATACACAGACCAAACTGAAATGTCACATTTGCATCAGGTTTACTACGTCATCTTGTTGCATCCTTTGCTACAATATCCAGTGAAGTTTTCATCAAAATTCAGTTCAAATTAGGTCTAGATTAGGTATTGACAACAAGCTATACCTTCCTGATGAAGAAACAGATTGACTTGGTGTTGCACTGACTTCCTTTTCTTTTAGAAGTGTTTCAGAGGAGCTGCATCTCAAAGCACAAGCCCACATGGGTTTTAGCATTTGCTTGATTTTCTTTTCGCTCTGAGTCGGCTCTGATCCTTATCATGTTCATTTCAGTTCAATTCAAAGAAAAACTCTTTTCTGTTTTAATCTGTCCTGTCCGACATTGTTCCTCTTCCTGCCTCTTTCCTCTCTCTCTCTCGTCTTTGATCCGAGGCGATAGGTGAGCTGAAAGGTTAGCTCGGCCACGGCTGCTCTACAAATCCTGCACAGCAACGTTAACGCTGCTGCAAACTGAAGGCCAGAACGAGTGTGAGCGCTGCAGAGAGATGAGGAGAGTGTGTGTTCTCCCAGGTGACGGAGTATGGACGAGAGAGATACTCGTTTGATCCCGGGAACAAAGCGAGAGGGGAGGGCCAAGGAGGGAGACAGCGGGAGGATGAGTGAGAGACAGATAGCTTGAGGGTGGAGAGGGGGGAGAGAGAGACAGGAAGGAGGGAGAGAGGAGAGACGGGGGGTGAGGAGGGATCAGGCCTCACGAGAACAGAGCTTTGTTGAAGGGGGTTTGAAGATCACGAGCAGCTTTGTGACACAGACAGGAAGGAGAAAGCGCCCACAAACTGTTCAGTCAACACACGGTAACTAACCGTGGTGTTTACTGTTGCAGCTACATGTAGTCCACGGGCCAGACCAGATATTGGTACCATCTCAGGTGACCGAACCTAAGTGGTACTAAAATGTACGTTGGCTTAATGTAAGTACACTAAGATGTGATACAGCCTTTCCACACTAGCAGCTTTTTCACTTATTTGTGAAACGGTCACATTTGCCATAACCACGATATTGCACAATTCATTTTATTTTTAATAATAATAATGATAATGATCATGATAGTGATAATAATAATAAATATATATATTAATAGTAAAGCACTCAGAGAGAGCAGTATTCCGCCAAGGCTGTTCAGTTGACGTATCATTTCCGATGGATGAAATCTTTAATAAAAAATGACCTTGCGCTGAGCACAAGCATGTGTTATGCATGTGCATGTTATGTATGAATACCAAATTGCGTGTAAATTACTCTTATGAAAGTCTGTTGATCAGTTCATCACTTTTGGCCAACCTTTGTATTGCTACTGTTAAAATAACCGTTCCTTCCATGCTCTGACTCTGAGGACCATTTATCTAGAATGTCCCTCACAGGGTCAGTCATTGCAGGAACAGAGATGTTAGATTTTATACTTTCAAGGTTCTCTTCCAAAGGAGAGGAACCATATTTCTGTCTGCTGTACCGATCTTTCAGCTTCACTGCAAATCTTTTCAGACATGCGGCGGTGTGAAACACCATCTGATGAAGGGTTTCGGTGCTGAACTTGGTGCTGCTGACGTAAACAGCTGGTTCTGGAGGCAGAACTGAAGTGCTGCTAGCTAGAGACAGAGCAGAGTTGATTCTCTCTGAAATCTCCATCTCCAGAAACTCTGTCAGTCGCAATTAAAAATATACACATGAGTAGAAAAATATGTCCTAAAAATATATACATACGTAGAAAAATATGACCTAGACATATAAATATAAGTAGAAAAATATGTCCTAAATGTATAAATATAATTAGAAAAAATATTTACAAATATAAGTATCAATAGAAAAATATATCCTAAACATATAAATATAAGTAGAAAAAAAAATTTACAAATATAAACATCAGTAGAAAAATATGTCCTAAATATATAAACAATAGTAAAAAAAATTACCTAAATATGTATTAAAAATTCATTTTTTATTACCTTGATAATGGCATATCATAGATATATTGGTATCAGCATTAATATACACTCTGCTGCTATGTTTTCTGCATGCTACAAAGCAAAGATTTTTCTTGGACTTAGTCACATGATTGCAATTAAACAAAGTTATTGGAGTATTTTTCTGTTTATCAAAGATCAGAATGGATGATAGCACATCTGGAGAAGGTCCCTACTGGCACATATGTATGAGAATGAAGCTCTCCGTTTTCAGTTTTTGTTGACTTTTTCACAAAGATATTTAAAAGCAGTTCTTGATGTTTTTCTCACTCAGTTAAGATACAGTACGTGAGGAGGGTAAAATACGAGGAGCCCAGTGTTCACACTCATGTTGGACAAATGCATCATTTATGCTCAGTGCCATTTTTGATGTCAATGCAGGAAGTATTGGGTAGAGGAGTGGAAGAGACTATGTTTTGGATCCATTCCACAGACCTGCAAATAATGCGATCTTTACCAGTTGAACCACAAAATCTACAGGTGTAATTAAAAGGCTTTATCTTTTTAAAAAAGCTGCCACAATGATACAATTTACCAGAAGATTATACACAAAACTATCTACTGGTACCAATAGAAAACTGTGGCAGCTTTTCAGGGTCTTCCTGGTCCAGAATGGGCCTTTTTAGAGGGGAACTACACACTGTGGTAAACATGAGCAGTTGCCTTCATGTTATCTTCACTAAAATTTAGAAATCTGCGCATTTTTCTTTTTTTCTGGCTATTTCACAAACAAAATGTCTATTATGCTTTAAGATTAAACTGGTTAAAGCCATTTTCCACTATCTCCACCTAAAACCTCTTTAGAGGCCCCAAAATGTCGTCTTTGGAGGAAAAAAAGCCATAAAACCAAGTGAAAAAATGTGAGTTTCATTGTAATTTACATGTCACTTTTTCCAGCAATATCACCATTTAAATATCTCCTTTAACGTTGTTTTCTGCAGCCGCACACTTTGATCATCAGTCACATCGTGTGCACAGCGCAGTGATTTCCTTTACCTTGCCTACACAATCAGTCCCAGAAAACAGCCTACACTGTACCGCCGTGGCATTTCACTGATGTCGGAGGAAAAAATTGCAAAGGAAATCATTTTACATCCAGTGCGGTCATCAGGGCTCCCGATCAGCAGGTAGCGAAAAGTGTTTCGACGTGCTGAAACAACTAAAATGAGGCCGACAGAGGAGAGCGAGAGGAGAATAGGGGTTGAAGGAGAAACCTACAGTTCAGTTTTGCAGGTAAAGTAGATATTTTTAATGATCTTATGGTTCATAAAAGCTAATATACAGACATTCTTTTATATTCTTTCATCTTTGGACAAACAGAAATCATTGTGTGATGTTTGGAATCCAATTAAATCCAGTTTTCATACTATGTATATGTGCTGTCCAAGGCCACAGAATACATTACAACATGACTGGATCACCTTCATGCACATATGCACACTATATTATTATGTACAATGTAAACCAGCACCCTCAGACTCGCTCTCCTTCAACCCTCCTGTTCTTTACCCCCAAAGACATCCCTTTGCAGCATTAAACTGCACTTTGCTAAAATGGTTTTGCATGTAGAAAAGGAGGGGAAAAAAAAGGAAAAATTCTGTCTGTGTTGATATGACTTTATATTAAAACATTAAAAACGCACCGACTTCTATGCATTTTTAAAAATCTCTGATGGTATAGGAAGATGTTTCCGCAAACTTTTTCCAGCACATCGATGGAGAAATGATTTATTTTCCAGAGAAGTGGGCTTGTGATAAATAATCCTAATGTTGAGGTACCCTCAGCAATACATTAATGGAGCTTCTCTGAGGAGACGACTAAGAAAAACTAAAAAAAACACACGACTCAAGACAAATAACATATCAAAATGTGAAAAGCAGTGTTATGAAATGTCTCGAAAAATGGTGATACGAGTGAACAGTAACTCATCCTCCCTTCATGCCTCGATTTTCCTTACATATTACTGTATATTGTAAATGGCTTTCATCAAAAGTGCCTTAAAATACCGGGAGAGGCGCACTGTACATCTTTTATGTGCACGTCCCCGGTGGGAATTGAACCAGATGTAAGAACTGAGTTTCATGCAGCGCGACTATAAACCCAACCCCCACATCCCCGCCCACATATACCTTTTCTTTCCTCCTCCTTTCATAGACTTTTATTATGATCCTCCAAACATGCCCCCGAGACATGGGAGCCTCTCAGAGAAAAGACTTGTTACTCTGCAAGTTATTAGTTTCATCCGAGTGTCTCGGTATGATCATGCACAATCCTAAAAAAAAAGTAATCTATTAAAAGAATCTAACAAAATCAAGGACATTATAGTAATTATAGTATAGTGCTACAGTAGAATGGTTGCTAATGCCTCAAGAACATTATTAGCCACTTCAGCAAGAGCTTGATTTATGTGGGGTACATTCAAGGGACAAAAATGTCTTATCTGCTATAGTAATTATAATGGGAGGAGGTTGGGGTGGATGGATGGGTCAAACTATCAGACTATAAGACACAAGGCAGCAGTATGTTTCCACTTTCTAACCAGTCAGAACTGTTGTTTTTTAAAAGTCTGACAATGACTATTCAATAACCTTAGCATTTATTGTTGTTGTCATGATAGAAATACTGCTCGAAATATGATTTTACGCTACGGCTACAGGTTTTGGGCTCAGCACATCACTGTCAGACTTAAAGTTCTACAAGAAGTTGGTGTAAAATGGGTAATCTACAGACTACAGCATGATATTACTGTTACTATAGTGATGACTAATGTGTGTGGAAGGTGGGAGCAGTAGAAAGAAGGTCATTGGGGATGGATAGGTTGCCTGTACACATCCATTTACCAACACCTGTCACATTTTTAATCACTGTGGGTTCATTTTTTCACTGCAACATCAAGTCCTGTGCTCTATAGAAGAAGTAAAAAAAATGTACTTTGTGCAATATGACAGTTATAATGGTGTACATCCTAAAAAAGTTGAGTTTCCTTGATTATTAAAACTTAGTGGATCAAAAATGGATTTTGATAAAAATCTTATTTTAAGCTTAAATTGGGTTAATTTTTCACAGATGATAATTCAATGACTCCCTCTGATTTTGCAGTTTCTGGCTGATATATGATGTAATTATGGCATTTTTAAAAAGATAACATGCCTTCAAACCTCGCTGGTGGGTTTGAGGTTTGGTTAGTTGGCCAAGCAGTTTTACTACACCCAAAAATATGATGAAAATTATGAAAAAATATGTCATTTTGCCATGAAAAAATGAGATAAATGTACAATATTTCACTGCTTACTTTGGAGGGTTTGTTGGCACTGATTTAACCAGTGACACTAATGATTTAGTACATTCAACAAAGGCAGCAGTATTCCTCTACTGAATACCTCCGTTTTAGAAAAAACAAAAATCCCTTTTCAGATGGGACAGGAGAGGAGACAGTTTTGGTAATTCACCGGTGGCCTCTTGCCTCTGTTAGACAGTGTTGTATCTGAGCTGCTAGCCTTCCTCTCCCTCTCTCTCCCTCTGTTTCTCTGTCAGACAAGAGCAGCAGAGAGTTGCTGAATATGAGCTGGAAGCCTGGTGAGTCAGCCAGCAGCTTTACATTTAACACATGCCAACGCTAGCAGGACTGAAAGGGAACGCGATGGGGGTGCTTTCTCTCCCAGTCTGTGGCTCTCGTCCTGCTTTCACTTTCCCCTTCTATCGCATCCTCCATCCTCTCCTCCTTCCCTCCCCCCTCCTCTACTCTCTCTATTTTTGCCCTCCCCTCCTCTTAACTCTCACCCTCCTCCTCCTCCTCCTCCTCCATCATCCATCCATCTCCCTCCCTCTTTCTCTCTCTCTGTAGCCTCCCAGTGGTCTTGCTGAGGGGCATATGCTGTTGCAGGGAGAAGGGGATGTCAGCTTGGATTTCAACACTGTCACAACAGGGGAACACACACAAACACACACACACACACACACACACACGCAGGTATCCGAGTACAGGAAGCAAATGGTCACTTACAAAATATGCTGTCTCACACACACACATGTACACACACAGATATATATATGCAGGCACAGTAAGACACAAATGTAAACATAAATCAAGCGGCCACTTGTACAATATGCACGAAAAAGCGTCTCACCAGGGTGGAAAACATTGGTCGCCTGCAAACTGCCTGACAGGCAGAAAATAGCCCTGTCTAAGGAGGTGTGAGAGGGGAAGGAGGGTGAGGAAAAAGGAAGCGTAGGGGGAATAGAAAAAGTAGAGAGGCTAAAACAAAAGAAAACGCGGATAATGGATGATGCTTGCAACCCGATCGCAGTGCCGGCTAACAGGGAAATGACAATTTCCCTCAAAACAAACCCAATTCTTTGTTTCTTTGTCGCTGCCGCTCGCCTTTTGTTTTTCTTCCCGCCTTAAATTCTCTCCCCCTCGGCTCCTGATATGGTATCAATGACCTTAGCTCGGTACAGCATGGTCACACTGGCCTGACCACAATCCCATTACTGACACCCTTCATGTGTAACATTACTGCGATGTGTGTGTGTGTGGACGCCTGTATACATGCGTGACATTGCCCTTTCCAGAGCAACAACAATATTATGGGTGGTGGATGGCAGACAGACGCACAACAACAACAACAAAAAACCCCCAGCATGCTCTTAGTGATACACACTCAAACACACACTTTCCAGAGTTATTCTTATTATTACAGCTCCCCTCTCTAAGGTTATTAATCCCCTACATCAGGGGGTTTTTCAAACATTTCCGTCTGGGAACCAAGCTCATTAAAACTGCACTCATGTGGGTTACAGACAAAAAAAAAAAAAAAAGTCCTCTGAAACAATCTGCGACTTCGTTTAAAGCAACAGAGGAAGTTTATGTGAAACCGCTTTTTTAATTTTTTCACACATGAGATTTTAAACCACGGTGTAAATGTTTAAATAACATCATTTGCTGCGGTTAAACACTTTTGCTGTCGATGAGGAGCATCTGCTCGACTTGCCTCTGAGGGCTGCGGTGGGCGGGCTCAGCCACGATTATGTAAATCAATAGCAAATTTGCCGATAAAAACGCTCATCTGGGGGGCAGTTCACTCAGCCGTAAATCAAAAGGAAAAAACAGCCTTTATGATGATCTTAATGGTTAATTTTGATGTATGAGATAATGCCGCTATACTGTTAATATCTAATCGCCACCTGTTAGTCCAAAGAAATCTGCCCATAAAGAGGCAGATTGAGGGAATTACACTAAATAAGCACTGTAGTGTTTCGATAATGACTTTGTAATGTATATTAAAAAGCTAAGGAAAGCCCTAACACACTAAATGAATGAACAAAAAAAAGCTGAACTGACCCAGAATTGTGCATTTTTAGTGTATGACACAAGAAAGTATGACTCAAAAATATGTCACCTCTCAATAGTTGCATTACATACAGTATTTTCTCTTATGAAAAGTGAAGACATCTGTGATCAGTGAAACTAAACTGAGTCCACCTGTAATTTCCAATCAGCATAACTGCATGAACATGGTTGGAAAATTTACTTTAAGCAAGAGAACTTTCTCACTTTCTGACCTATGAGCAGTGTTTATGTCTGCATCATGGCTCCACATGTAAAAGAATTACCAAAGGAACTGAAAAATCTGGCTCTGTGACTTCACAAAGATGGGAAAGGATACAGGAGGGTCAACTAAAAATGAGGGAAACAGTCACAGCAGTAATCAAGAGGTATAGAAGGAGCCGAAGTGCCACTAATCAGGGCTGCAGTGGGTGTCCCCCATCAACGGTGCATTACTTTAACAATCTGGCTTTGAAAAAAAGCCACAGGCAGCAGCCTCAGAATTGGCACTATTATTATCAATGGGAAACGAGATTTTGTGTGGCAGCTCCAACAGTGTGAAGGACATTTCCTTACATCAACCTCTAAGCACAGCGTTCAAGGACAAAAACCCTGCTCGCTCCTCGGAACTGCAGGATTAAACTTTGCTAAAATGCATAAGAAGAAGCATGATGAATGGTGAGAGCACATTTTTTTGGTGAGATGAAACCAAGATAAATTTGTTGGGCTCAGATAGAGTTTGGTGTGAACCTAACCAGCACTACCACAGTGATTGCTTTGTCCTGACAGTGAAGCATGGAGGTGGGAGTGTGATGATAGGGGGAGATGACATTTATAGATGCACCATGAACGTCTGAGGATAAATCAAAATACTGGCTGACAAGATGAGTCCCAGTCAGCAGTAGGTTGAAGAAGAGGAATATTCCAGCATGAAAACAATCCAAAACACACTGCAACTGCAATGAAGGCTGTGCTGACTCTTGCAGTGATACAATTTAGAATCATTCGACATAAAAGTGACATTGCACAGGTTATGCTCACTTCTGCTGTGTACTGTATGCCCTTTCTACATGTTGAGCTCACTTTAAATTCTATATATCACACATGAAGGCTCCCATATGGAGGAAGACCCCATATGAAGCCCAGCACTCCCAGTCTAAAGGATTGATTAGGTTGACTTTGACGGAAGAATGGCTTTGATTTTATGAGTTGCTGTGTAAAATGCTGCACCCGCCCTGCTGTGGTGAGTATATGATTTGCTTTGTAGGGACAGAACAAGCAGCCACAACGCTCTGATTTACATACAGCACGTATACAAGCTTAAAAGAGCATCCACAAGTGCACAGATTTGAACGAGAATTCCAGTAAATGTGGACGGTGACTCTCGTAAATGTACAGAACCCCACGAAAACACCTCATGGGTCACATGCAAAGCTTCTTATCTCGCCATATTTTATGTTCCAGCGTGTAGATCCAATGAGGTGGCTGTCAAATTCAACAAGGTTGGCTGATTTTTCTGCGAATTATTCTCAATGATTAATGGTCTTATTACTATAGCCGCCCCTCCCTCCTCCTCAAATGCACACAAGAGAGATACAAGTATATGATTAGAGGGCTGGAAATGAGAGGGAAGAGGAGCAGCGTAGAAAATAGAGGCGGACAGAAGATGGAAAAGGAGAAGGAGGAGATGGGGAAGGGCTGAGCAACACAAAAGTGATGCAGCTCGCAGTGGATGTGGGAATCCTTAGTTAAACTGATGGATGTCTTTTCAAACTGTATACAGCAGCTCTGGGGTGTTTTAATATTTATACCGAATGAACGAAGAACAAGCTTTTCAACCCGAATGTCCCTCAAACTGAAACAAAATGGGAGTGAAGTGCTGTGGAGATGGTAAAAAAAAAAAAAAAACTACGCGTGTCAAGAGTATAAAAAATTACACTAATTATTGTTGAATCAGCAGTGATGACAACCATTGCATATGCACCGTTTAGGTCTTTTGTGCTTTTATTCTGGCAGCTCGGGGTAAATAACTCAACAAGACAAAAATAAATGCTGTACTCCAAGCGGAGTCTGGCATTTAGCTGCTCTAGATTCTACAGTTTGACTAGAAACAGCAATCATTGAAGATTAGATTCAGTCAAAGCCCAGGTTTAGTCTATTTGTGTGTATTCCTTTTGTCTGTAAGCTCCTTTGTGCATTAAACAGTCTGTTAGTGTCTAACCTGACACCACTTGTACAGAAAGAGCTTCAAACTCTTGACTAGAATGGTGAAGATTTTTGCTGCAACAAAGTTCTAAAAACAGGTTCTGGCAGGGATCAGTGCTGCAAAGAACACAAGCAGTGCATCTGAGGTGAAACAACATCTGTTCCTTGTGTTTGCATGAAATGTGTACGGCATTTTCATGGTTTACTGAGCACAAACTTCCTTGTAATTGGTTTGCTTTCTTCCTGGCAAATGCAGTGACCCCTGTTGTTGGCGATTGCCTACAAATGCATGTGAGGAGAGATGTTACTATATTCAAAACAGTTCATCTACATTTGTGTTTAAAATCTGTAAAACATACCGTAGTGGATCAGGTTCCATAATGCCATAGCCACCGATAAATCAGATGTGCCCTAAATGATCCCTAACATACTCTACTGTAAGACACTAAATAGTTGATTATGGCTTTGCAGTGTGCATCCAAATAACACGACTAGAGAGATTCATTATACCACATTTTCCACATGAACTCACACCTTTATATTCTTCTTTTTGTGTCAACATCTTGCCCAATTAACACGGTTTCCTTTAATTTCTTCTTTGTGACAAATCTCGAGTAATTGTGTGATAATAAATGCAGCCGTGTCTGTACAGCTAAACTGCTTTCTCAATTACGGTTTGAGGGAAACATATGTTTCCAATCAACATATCTCAACTACTTGTTTTATTGTTGCCCCAGTTCAGCTAAACAATCACATATTAAGGAAGATTTAATCTGTTTGTGTATATGTGATGGAAATTTTGTTATTTACCTCAATCCTCAAGGATCCCAGTGGACAATTCTGCAGATACCGATGTGCAGGTCAAAGTTTGTGACCAGGAGAACAAATTAAGTTTAAAACAAATAATCCACACCTTCACAATTTTATCATTAAAAGAGTTATACATAGTCGCTGTTGTACTTTGAGATTACTTTGGTTAGTACATGCTTTTCATCAGCGGTGCCCAAACATAGTAGGAAGTTCTAAAATCTCCAGAAACCCTGTGCTCAGCATAAACTGACACAGTGCTGGAGCTCAATCTGTAACCAGCTGCTGTCACAAGAAACTTTCACAGGAGCTTGTTGTGTTTTTCTGCATGTGATATGAGGGGCAATATGACCAAGTAGGAAGCAACATATACCTACTATCGGGTCAATAGAACCACTTGCATGTTAGCTATCCATTTTCCAAGTCTACTTCGATCATGCGGAAACCATTAATTGGATTAAGATAGGCAACTCTGTTCATAAAACACTATATAGGTCCACACTGGTCTACCCAGACAGTAGCTTTTCCCCTCATGTTGAACAATAGGTGGGCATAGCACAGGTATTCGGGAGATTTAAAACTTCTCTCCAGTGTCCTGCAGCAACGACTTCAATTCCAACTCTTTTGTTGATGAATTATAAATGTGTGCACGACAGAGAGTGTCTCTATACAAGCTTTTGTTTCAAACACCAATTTCTGACCTGACACATGTGCAGTTGGTGTTCTTGTTTCAGATCCTTGTGAATCTGGGTAGATGATGTGCACCACTGTGGATGCATAAAGCCTCAATTGGCATTTAGAATCCCATCATCCCCTCTTAATTTCTGGAAAACTATAAGCATTTCCTACCACCTCACAGGTGAGATAATACATTTGTTTCCAAACCAAAATGAGAATACAGTTCAGTTGTATAGAAACACAATGTTTGGGAGATTTGCCAAATAATAGGAAACAAGGAGCTTCTGTTAGGAGTACAGCTCATATTGTTACATGCAGTGACCTCACCAAATGTTCCACAAGTTGTATATTGTGAAAGTGCAAGGCATCATGAGCAGCAACATTTTTGAACAGATGCTCAGAGGAGAGACAACAGCAAAACAGACAAGATGAGACCCTCAAGGGCAAAAGAAAGTGAACAACTGGGTTCACTAGATTACAAAAATTAGAATTAACTAACAACGCAAAGTGCATCAACAAGTAACTCTCTCTTTCTCTGTATTACTACAGCACTGAGAGGAGCTGTATCAGAGTCTCAGCCTTAGCCGGGTTTTAGTTGAGGGTTTTTTTTTTCTCTCTGAAAACTGTACATTTAAACAGCACAGTCATGCGAGCATCAACAAAGAAGTTCTTTCTTCATCTGTTGTTGAATAAGTCACAAACACTTGAAAATTGTATTGGCTTGGACAACTGCAAACACATCTTACATTCACAGTTTGAAAATGCAGCCAGTTCATTTCTATGGATAACTCACTTTGAAGGACAAAGAAAAGCTCACAAGGGCCAAAGTCAGCGCCTCATTGAAAAGCACTGATTTATTATTTCTCTGTAAGCTGAGTAGCAAAAAGTGCCTCCTCACATCACTTCAGCTACTCCAGATCCACTCTCCAAAAATATAATTTGTGTGAGACTCCTACTTGAAAGCTTTGTATTAATGCAAGGCGGGAATTAAATCTTCAGGCTGGAACTCTGCTGCAAATAAACTTTTTGTTCTTAGGCAACAACAAAGTTGCAGACTTGTTTTTGTACTCCTGTTTTAACAGAACTTTGGCTTGCCGAAAGTTAAGTAAATTCCAGTGCTGCTGAGAGAACAGCAACAACATAATTCCCTTGAAGCATCTGAGGAATGTCCACATGATTCCTCTCTTTGTCTCTCAAACTTATTCTCCAAATTCTCCTTTTCTGCCTTAATTAGAATTTTTATTAGAAACACACATTGACACAAATCTAAACGGTAGACAAACAGAAAATAACGCATTTATTAGAGGAGTATATAAAATGAGACATAAAAAGAGGGATCATCCAGCTATATACTTCACACATTGCAGTTGTATTCATTAATCTGTTAAAGTGATGCCCTTCTGTTATTCAGACATAGTTCACTTTTAACCCTAATCTAAGAATGATTGCTAGGTAACAAATTATTTACCTAAAGCTGAAAAAGAAATGTTCACAAAGTGACCTGATGTGGATCCTGATCCATCCTGTGTCCATGTTGGGGATTATTGGCAACTGTAAGAAATTAATGTAGTCATTTCTGTTGTTAAAGGTTAGTTAAATCATTCAACTTCCTCTCTTTGGAGACATTTATGTGGATCCTGCTGCTGTCCGATATTGTTTTTAATAAACTCAGAGGAAAACTCCTAAACAACTGGAAGCAACAAACAAAACTTTAGTTCTTTAGTCTTGTTAAGTGGGCAAAACTGTTTTTTGTTGCTCTCTGTGATGCTTTTAGATCAATATTGGTGCCAACTTGTTGCATGTTGAAAATGATACGAAAATCTGGGTACGACCTCCTTTGACGTAAACAGGACGTCCGTTTAAACGTGAAGTTGACAGATTCAGATGGCGTCAGTTTAACAGGAAGAAGTGCCTGTCTGAAAGGGGTTTATGTTTTTAGTGAAGTCCGTCCTTCATCATGAAGGCCTCTGACAACCTGCAGCTCATTGGCTCAATTCCCAGCTTTACACCCCTGGTTGGTGTTTAAGGGTTCAGAGCTGTTCCAATCCTTCCCCAAGTCATTTCCTCTCTAGCCAAAGAGTGCAAACCTGACATGAACCCAGACTGCTGGGTAAGGACTGCTGTTCTTACCCAGCAGTCAAAATGCAAAATGCCAAACTCACACCTCTAATGTGTGAGTTTGGCATTTTGTTTCCTAATGTAAAAGTGTTCGCAAAGTTTTAACCGCCTGATGTGAGGTTGTTTTGGGTGCTATCATTAGCTATAATCTATGTTATTGTCGCTGTGTTTGCGCCATTAACATACTGCACAATTATAAGAAAGGCGAAGACAGCGGGAGGGAGCTAGAAAGAGACTCGGAATAGAAATGAAGAAGGAATAAGAGAAAATAATGCATGGAAGAGGGGTTTATTATGAGCAGAAAGGTGTGATGCAAGGAGCAGGATGAGTCCCTAATTAGTTTTTTCAGCTCAAACTTCAGTCTCTCACTGTGACCCTAATAAACAGATGATATACTGTACACATACACACACAGACACACACACATACACATACACACACACAGTGTGATGAAAGTGTTACCTCAGCATTTCCCAGCTAAATGTACTCATTAGCCTAGTTGCACATGGCTGCCTGGGAAAACAACAAAGTCAGCTCCAGAAAGCAGAGAGCATTCATCTAAGAGGCTGTCAGACTGGGAGACAGAGAGCAGAGGTCTCAGCACTACCACAAACTCATGGCTGCATTATTTTCTCGAAGACAGACTCATTTTATATGCCACTGCATACATTTTCACTGGGTTTACTGGAGGAATTTATTATGTTTTTTGCACAAGCAGACCTAAATCTGATTTGTCATGTTGAATTCTGGATATCAGCTTCTATCAACAAGGATTATTTTTTATTTCAAACTAGATAATCTTCAAAGCATCTCATTAGGAACAGGACCTAAACTAAGTCTACTGAGTTTTCTCCTTTTGGTGCAAAGATATGCCAGTTTGTATGCCAGATACATGAAGCATTATAATCGAACATGTTGCTCCTCGTAGCATGTGCAATTCTTGCAAAAGTTTAGCTTAATATGCTGTCATAAAACAAGACTTTATGCACTTAGAGTCTTGTATGTCTACCTTTTGAAGCACCTATAGGTTACCTTCCACTGCAGGAACTCAGAGGAGGTGTAAGGTGGGTTGAACGTTTAGAGAACAGCCCTATAATTGGCCCTTTCAGCTTCATTGTTCACATTGTCATCTAAGATCCAGCAGCTTCTACCACAACATTAATTCCAAATCAGCAACAAATGGTTGTTACTGGACATAAACCTAGTTCTAAGAGCACGTGGGAAATAAAAACCAGAGTTTTGTTGGTCTACTTGGTGAATTGTATGCTGTTGATGGTGATGCTGGAGGGAATCTTTCTACTTGACGAGGACATAGAGATGGCACAAAAAATGGCCCTCGTTATCCTCTCCGAACTTTACCAATCAACTTTTGTCCTCACAGTTTCTGCAGTTAGAATGTGCACAAAGGTCTGTTTGACCCTAAGACAGCCTACAAGTTCCGGAGCTGGAAAGACGCCTAATATGAAGCACCTTATGCATATTAACCGCTTTTGTATTGCCAATGTGTGAATGTGTTCCTCTGTTTGGAACATGCATTTGCAGTTTGGGCAACTCTAAGACAAGCCGAATGCTCCTGAGATGGAAAATGCAGATGCTCATGAAGCAATTTATGCATATTATTCATGTTATTGTTGCCATTGTGTGAACGTATTCTAATGCAACTTTGAGACCTTCTCCGTCTTTCTTGATTCTTGAGACTTGCACACCAGTTTTCAAAGCAACTTAGTTTCAACTTTAGATACATTTTTCTCCCCTGGAAACAGGTCTGAAAGAGGTTCTACAAGGTGATTCCCATGGTTTGAACATGCACGAGCATCCAGGTCGATCTGAGACGATTCAAAAGTTCCTGAGGTGGAAAATGGCCTCATGTGAAGCAATATAGATGTATTAATAACTTTTTAGTGCCAGTGTGAGAATGGACTGAAATGCAGCTTATAAAATTAGACTCTCGGTTGCCTGTATTACTCTGTGGACTTGTATTTCTATGTAAAGCATTCTGGACACATTTTATGGGGAAAACACAAAGAATAGAATGTTTATGCTCCTTGAATTTAACCAAACAGCATTTAGACCCACACAGCAGTTTTCTAAGTATCTGCCCTGGAGTTAGTATTTTATTCTGAGAAAACTTCCCTGAAAGAGGTTCCATAGAGGCAGTTCTTGAGGTCAGAACATTGTCAAAGGTTTGGGTTGCTCTCAAACAGCCTGCAAGTTCCTGCAGTGGGAAACTGTCTTCCTGCTTCAGGGTAACATTTGGACATTCTGAAAAAATATAGTAAGGGCGACCCAGAGCAGCATGTCACACTGGGTTTATCATTCGAATCAGAATAACCAAGCGCATAGAGGGCCAAGCCAATCATCATATGTAACATGTTCCAGTCGTAGGATGGAGGTTCTCTCATAGATAACAAATCTAGTTCCTTATCTAGGCATGTATTTATTACCTAGAATATATGTGCTGGGTTGCAGAGGCTCGAATATATAGCAGCAGACTGGGTGAAAATTTAAATCCACCTGACATTCATACTCTCAGGCTGCAGGAAAAAGCTGGAACATAATGAGAAACCAAACTGTTGTAGAGGAAAAACCAGGTTCCAGACAGTTCAGTGAAGAGACTAACTGTTGAGCCATGTTGTCCATCATACACACCGTTTTAATGCCACTTGTAAATGCAGAAACAGAAACTGTTTCTACCTGATCACAACGCTGCACTCACTCAGAAAGTGAAAAATTTCAAAGCCCGCTTCCCTCTCACTCAGAGTACAAAATGTAACAGAGTTTGTTAATAATTCACTGATGCACTTTCTGTTTGGAGACCAGGAAACATCCGCTGTATAAACCCTCACAGTTAATTTCCCTCACTGGCCGCTACCAGGTAGAGTTCCTGCTCCAGGGAAAGCACTAACAAACGGATGATTTCTGTCAATCCACAAAAGCAAACTCAAAAGCACAAGTCCATTTCAAACTCTCCTCTCTAGTTAGTAAAATACTGGAATGTGTCACTCACCCGAGTCCAAAGGAGCAGTGTTTTGTGACACGACCGTCCGATTTAAAAGCCGAGCTTCTGGCAGAATCCGCTGGTCGACCAAGTTCACTGTCTCTGGAAGCTTCTGTGCATATTCCAGCCTCGTATGAAGCTCCAGGGTTGTGTTTGGAGTCGTGAAAC
This sequence comes from Amphiprion ocellaris, assembly GCF_022539595.1. NCBI lineage: Eukaryota > Metazoa > Chordata > Actinopteri > Pomacentridae > Amphiprion > Amphiprion ocellaris. The sequence continues at coordinate 6,199,207 of NC_072774.1, forward strand.
TGGTGGTTTCATGAGGCCAGAGGACACTGGTGGATACTGAAAGCACTGGAGGAGAGAGAGGAGAAGTAGATTTAGTCATTTTTCTGAGTACTTTACTAATGTGGTTTATACAATCTCCCTTTCTCTAAAACTGACAGAACAGAAACGCAGAGTGTTTCCCGACTGCAAATGAGGTCTTTAGAGATTTTGTGACCTTTGATGTCTAAACTAATGGCTGGGGTGAGAAGGGCAACAGGAGTGCTTGTTTTTATCCCATCAGTGGAGGAAGGATGCAGTGAATAATGCAAAGATCTTTTTTTTCTGGAAATAGAGAGCAGTTTTAAGTTGTAACTGAGAAGAATAATCCTCAGTGGATGTGTACAAAAACAGCAATATACGTTCTGGAGTGGAGTAGTGCTGCACAGCATAGTGATACTAGAAAGGTATTGCAGTTCTCCCAATAAAAACAATACTATTCTCCATTCTATTGGTATTCATGCTTAAGGAATAACTGTGTTTTAACAGAAGCTCTATTTCCTAATAGTTGCCTCTGTGCATGGAGAAATAAACTGTTTAAAAAATATTTGGTCTGACATCTTTTCTTTATCTTTTTAGTTAACTTACCAACATGGAAAACAACTGTATACAGAAATGCAGCGTTCACACTCGCATACAATCAGGCGTTCACAGTTTACTGCATCTCATAATCAGTCATAAGTAATCCTTTCAATTAAAGCAGAAACAGTAAAAGTGAGAGATTAAAATGTGCACTGAAGTTCTGCCGCATTTATCTTTGCAAGAATTTAACCTTTTCTAAGCAGCAGTGTGACATAAAGGTGGAGAGTCATGGCCGTGTAGAGACTTTCTTTAGTTCTAGTTGGATATTAAAACGTATATTAAAAACACTGTGGTACAATAAGTCCCTCCTGTAGTTTTATGGCTTCTTTTCACATCCTCCACTGCCTTGCAGATTTTAAGTTCCATGTTCTCTCATCAGGTTCCAGTGAGCTGTTCCACAGCAATTAAGTTTTCAGCCTCATTAGATGTTGTTATATTCACACAAATTTCCCATTTTCTTATCTTATCTCCTGGACCTTCAGTTAATTTTAACACAAATCATCGACTAGTTTACCACAAAAATGTATTGGAAAAAGAAACTGATGCAAGGCTTAGTTAAAAAAAATTAATCTAAAAAAATAAATTTAAGTGGTAATGGATGTGATAAAAACCAATTAAATTCCCCTTATGACTGGCAAGACTACAAAAAACTAACTGCATGCTGAATGTATTTGGTTTATACTGAACAGACAAGGAGTATAGTGGGGTATTTGGTTAACTCCCAAGGTGCAGTGGTTAGAAACCTCATGTTTTCTGTAAAACATTACTACATTTACCAAAACCAGAAACTGTAACAAGAGAAACAATTATCAGAATTTCAACTTTCCTAGAGTCCCTGAATGCATCATCAGTAAAAAATAACAAAAAACACTTTAAGTCTGACAAAAATAAACCCTTTGTACCAGATACTATAAAAAAATAAAAAACCTAAGCTGCTCAACATCACTGAGAAGTCATGACCGACTCAATCAGATGACAAAGAGTGAACTGCAGGCAGTGTTCACACAGAGTAGAGAGGACATGAATACGAAGATTTGGAGGAAAATAAAACCTATTTGATCAATAAATTAAATGCAGCATGGCGGACAAACTATAAACAGAGCAGCAACTTGTTGAAAGATACATTCAGCATGGTGAAACATCTCTATACAGTTGATGTGCAGAGTAGTGAGCTCAGAGGGTTAAACAACAAAAGAGTGCATCCAACACAGATCTTTTTACAACTTAACCTTCCTAACATCATATTAATATTCTGCCTGTCTTATCTGCAGTTAATGATCGTTTTTATTTGGGTTTCTCAAGACGATTTAATTGTAAAAGGCAGAAAGTTTGATTTTTTATAGACAGAATAAGACTAGATTCCAAATATTCCCAAACACGGTCACTTGGTTTGCCCTAGATTTGAAAAATGTCTGCCTGATTGGATTCAGAACTGCCTGCTGCTGCTAGAAAAAGTATTTTTCTGGAATTATTAAACAACAACTAGCTGTTGGACGGTGTGACACTGAAGTCAGGTGTAGAAAATAATTGTCATTCAGAGGTTAAAGTCATTATTTGGATTCACTAATGATTAAAAAAAGTGTTTTTGCATACAGGCTTTAACAAATAGCTTAGATAAGGCTTAATCGTTAACTGCAGAAATGGATTGAATATGTATTAATGTTTTAATGCTTTCACATGGATCTGTGTCTTTAAGAAGTCTGTTAATTATTGTTAAATAATAAACCAGTTTTCAGTCCCAGGATTTAAAGGTGAATGCTTTCACATCAGGAGTCTGAAATATATTTATTTCCATTATGATTAAGAAGTACATTGTATTAATTGAGACCCACTGGTGGCACGATAATTGAGGAGTTCAATTTATTCATATTCATTACTCCATAATGTGCTGTATATATAATCTGTGAGTGCTGAGCTGGAGATGCAAACAAGCTCCCAGTGAAACGTTTTAATTGGCCTGTTCTATTTCCATTTCAATAAGAGGTCCCCTCCCCTCCTCTCCGGCTTTGTCCCTAGACTTCTCTCAAGCTGTCCTGTCTGATATCTGACATGCTGGCTCGCTCTCCCCTTCCTGTTAATGGATCGGTTAACTCCATAATTTGGAGCTGCATGTGAGGAGATTGGAGACCAAGTGTGCGTCAAAAGTGTGAGTTTGTGTGCGATTGGATGCCGCAGAAGTAAAACTAACACAGGAAGCCGAGAGGAGGAAGAGATGGGAAGATGAAAGGGGAGACATGAAAGGAGATGGGATGGAGAGAGAAAAGTTTAGATTTCATGAACACCACGAGTAGCGGCTCTGGCAGCGGAGATGAGATGCACTTCTGATCAGAAGCCATTACACAGCGACTCCACCAAAACTGTAATCCAAAGTTATTCAGAGAGGGGACGTCTTAATTCAGACATCAGGATGGTGTTGGGTTTGGAGAGTTTTAAGACCCTTGTTCAGATTTTAATCTATTTTGGACGAGTTTGATACGACCATTACTGACGCCATTACAGAACGTATACTGCAAACTGAAAGATACTCGAGTGTAAAACCCTTAAACTCCAGCAGAAGTTGGTGAGTGATGAAATGTTTTAGGGGGAAATAAGGCCAAGATATAGGCAAAAGATGCATGTAAAAGATGTCCACAGGTATCAATGCATTACGACTCCGCCAAGGAATGCAGCGGAGTTATGTGATGATTGGCATACGTTTGTCTGTTAGCAACATTACTCAAAAACGGATGAACGGATTTGGATGAAATTTTCAGGGAAGGTCAGAAATGACACAAGGACCAAGAGTGACTAGATTTTGGTAGTGATGCAGCTTATAGTCTGGATCCACGGATTTGTTAAAGATTTTTGCATCATTGAGAGACAGCGGCATGGCGTCACTGTAACTATGACAACATGTGAACGCTAATCTGCTGTCTGCTGACGATCACATGATCCTACTACAAATCCACTGCTGCGGACTAATCAGGACTTATCCATTAGAAATGAAACAAGGAACAATTGATTAAATTGTGGGGGTGTTTCCGAGTTCCATCAATTTCCACCGTACTCTACATATTTAGGTCGTGCGATTCGGTATCCGTGCAAACAAGCATGAACTGAAGGACTGATGCTGGCATTGCTTGCAGGTACTGCTGCTCTGTCATCTATGAACCTTACTCACAACCTAAGTCATCTCAGTCTCCAGTGTGTCTCTCTGTGTCTGTCTCTCATCCTCTCTCGACATTGCTGAACTTCCACAACAAAAAGGACAAGGACATTCATTGTTTTTTTTAAAAGAGCAAGCACAAGTCATGATCATTTGGCAGCAAGTCTTTTCAAAGATGTAAACTCTTAGCAAACATTCTTTATTTCGTCCTCGAGATAGGGCAGAAAAAAGCAGCATTCTTTCAATGGTGCTTTTCATTAATGCAGTAAAGGGTTCAGCAGCTGTGTGGGATCTTAAAATATTCAACTAATGCCAAAGTTCTTATGAATTCATCCGTTTAATTTGTGAAATCAACTCTAGTAGGTGTAGAGCGAGCAGGAGTTCAATCATGTGTCAGAAATTAAAATTAATGCTGGGTTTGAGGAGAAGGTGTGTGGAAATATTATCCACACCTTTACAATTCATCATTAAAAGAGTATAAGGACACACAACATGACTATCTCATGGTCATGTTCACATTTCACTCAGTTCCGCTTTTCTTAGTTCTTAGTTGTTGCTCGGCTCTAGTTTTGCTTCCTTTGTTCTTTTTTGCCCTTCAATATCTTATTTTCCAAGTGTTTATTTAATGTCTACTGTTGCACGAAGAGAGAGTAACGAAATTTCGATTCTTGGTATGTCATGTACATATTGAAGAATTGACAATAAAGCTGACTTTGACTTTGACTTAGACAAATGGCCTAAAGCTGCTGGTGAGAAATCAGCAAAAATCCTAGAAAGAGACAAAGGTGCATGGAGACAGAAGTGGAAGTATCAGCGAGGCAGACTGAAGAAGGCCAAGAGAATGAAAGGAGTGACAATCAGCCAGGAACTGCAAAAACAGAAAGGATTGTCTGATTTTCAATTTTCAAACGGTCATTGAAGTAGTCAATGAAAAATCAACCAAAAGCAAGCTTAGACAAATAGTGATACTTTATCCAAATCACTTTTTTCTATATTACCAAATCAAAACTTTGCCAAACATAAAATACTTGCATCAGATCCTGTAAAAAAACAAGAAAAGAAAAAAAAATTCTGTATTCCTTTGCAAAACCCAGCATTCATGACTGTGACCAACAGTCACACGGCAAAAACTATGAGACTTATCGGCTGAACTGCAGGCAGTGTTTAGGCAGAGCAGAGAGGAGACAACATAGAGACTGAAAGGAAAATTAAACAGAGCTGATCGATAAATGCAACATGGTTCAAAAAATGGTAGTAAACCAAACACATTACCAGTAAGTTGTTGAGGATACATTCAGCCCAGTGAAACATCTATCACATATAGTTAGTGTACACACTAGTGTGAAAAAAAGACTTGTTTGTAGATGTTGTAAAAATGAAAATATCTATATTTTGTTGAGCCACCATTTTGTCCTAGTTTCTGGCATGTCAAAATAGCAAAAAAAAAAAAAAAAGGGAATCTGGAACCATGTAGCTAATTCTACTTAAGGTAAAGGCCTCAAAATTTGGTGAAATGTTTACATAAGACTGTATTTTTAGAAGTTTACACTTGCAGGAAGTTTTTTTGGGCCCCAACACCACCTCTGTTTGAGAATTTTATTCCATTGTCAAGCACCAATAATTGATAACTTGACCTCCATTGCAGTCTTTCAACCATTTTTGTGTGTCCTGTACAAATTTCATGGCAATTGGGGCTTTATTTGATGCTTGGTTATCGGTCTTTTCAAGAGTGCATTGTTTTTCCCCCTAATGTTTTATTATATTTACCTTTTTCTCTAAGGTTTTGTGTGTTTTAATGCTTTGTGAAGCACTTTGCAACTCGTTTTAAAAGGTGCTATAGAAACAAAGTTTATTATTAATTAATATTATGATAATATTTCTGGTGATACTGAACTGTTAAAATGGCTTTTCAGGTAAGAAAGGTGAAAATGAAATTCCAAAAATTCGGACAATATTTTACAGAACTTGGTTTTAGGTGCATAAACAGCAAATAATTAAACTTTGAACAAACAAATCTGAGGTGGTAGAGCAACATATTTCCTGAATTCTGTCTGATTTAACATGGACTGACCTTTTAATTTATAGATATTTCACATAAACTGATGCCAAAGAAGTATAAAAATGTGAATTAATCACTAAATTCACACCAACAGCTGTAAGGGAGCCCTTATTAACATATATTAGGAGCAAAACTGAAGCCAAATTTTCTTTCGAAGCACATTATATGAACCAGTGTTGTTCTAAAAGTTCTAAATCTGCCATAACTTCTTGCAAACTGTCCTAAAGCACTTCTTCCTCTGCAGGAATGGAGCAGCAGCATTTCCTGGCGTCCCATCATGGCTGCCCTACAAACAGCAGCCTCTCCATTCAGGAAGCACATTCTGCTTCAACAATCAGACTCCTTGAAGACCTCCGGCCAGAACTGAACCGATCCCCGGCTGATGGTTGATATTTAGATGCAGATTAAGAGGGAAGAAAACACTCTCCATCCTCTCATCTCTGTCTCCACACATTCTCCATCTCTTCCTGCCCCTCCCAGCTCACATTTCTCTCCTCCAGATTTCATCGGATTCCCCACTTCTCCTCTTTTGCTTTTTTCTTCCCCTCCCTCTCGGTCGGTTCTTTGTGTGCCCTGCCATTCTCCGCGATGCCCCAGGCTCAGACATATGGCACTCTCCTCTCTGCTATTGTCATCCATTAACACAGTTGTCAGTGGGAATTACAGACACATAGCGCAACATGCGAGGCGGCGCTCCAGCTTCTGATGCTGGAGACAGAACAAGGCAGGAAAAAGATGTAAGTGGTGTCTTAAAAGCAAGAGAATAAAAATATATTATTCTGGATTTCAAACATCACCTCCGACAAGAAACATCTCGCAATTATACAGCGGAAGGTGAACTAAATAGTTTGTAATTCTAATATAAATCATGAGCGTTTTGTCAGTCTAAGCAAATCACACCAGGTTGAAAGCTTTCAAACAATATCTCAAACCTGTCAGCACAAAATTATACAACCCATACAACCAAACTGTGTTCTTAAAAATGTTTGGCGAACGCAACTTTGTTTTGCAATCAGCATAATTTGTGAGCTATGGAAAAGGCGGAAACAACAACAGGTTTCAGAATTAAGTTTCATCTTCTCTCTTGTTTACTTTTGATTTTCACTCATTCTCTGGTTTTGTTTAGGAAAAAATTACAAAATGTTCAACACTTTTACACGCTAGAAGCTTGGTTAAGGTTCGGCACCAAAACTACTTAGTTAAGGTTCAGAAATTGCCATGGTTAGGGTTAAAATATGACACTTTTCCTACATTTTCCCTGTTAGCAGGGTGACAGGTCCCGCCTCATGTAAAAAAATGATTGGTTCATTGAAAAGGAACAACAATGAGGTCTGATTAGAAATCTATTTGTGACAAAACCAATGTAATCCAGCACAAAGCAGGCTCTCATCAAAGTGTAACTAACACTTCAGTTTAGCTGTGTGGACAGTTTGTGGATTGGATATATTTACCATCAGAAAATCCTCTGCATAAATCATACGTTAATGTTTTCATTATGGTTGAACTCTTCGACACATAGCTATGAAATTGTTAATGGTAGATAATAACTCAGTCAAAAAAATAAGATTATTTGAATTTTAAAAAAAGACAGGCGAAAACTTTAAATAACCTCCCCATCAAAAACCTACATTTTTACAAAAATAATTCATATTTTTAGGCTTGGCTATAAAATTACACAATTTTTACTTTTATTAAATCAGCAAAATATATAATTATTTTTACAGATTTTTTGCTGCAGTTTGAAATAAAAAAATGTATATTCAGTATTAAAAAATTTTAAATTTTGTTTTTTAACACAGAGACACAGACAGAGGCATACACATGCAGGTATTCGCACATATATCTGTTCAGTGTGTGTACATTCCTAAACCCACATACATACACATTTAATTTAATTTTTAACTGGTATTATACAGATTTTCTGTGCATTGGCAAATTACAGTAAAATCACAGATATAATATTAATTTGAAAAAAAAAACACGTCAAAACTATAAATATTTACATTAAAAAATCTGCATTCTAACAAATATTTTGTTTTTCTACAATACATGACCATACAATTTCACAGTAATATATGATTTATGTAATATATAGTTAAGAAGTTTCTTTGAGTGTGAAAATACAAAAAAAAAAAAAAAATTTCTAAATTCAAAAATATTTGAGAGAAATTAGTTTTGGGTCCATAAATAGCAAAAAAAAAAAAAAAAAGAAAATCTGACAAGGTGTTGCAACACATTTCCTGGATTCTGTCAACACTAACAGATTTTTTGATTTAGTAATTAAATTAAAATCAACACCTATAAGGGAGTTTCTATAACAAAAACTGGAGCAAAATTTTCAGTCTAACTTTTAAGAACTTTTAAGAGTTCCTACTCTATGATAAGTTCTTGCAAACTTTCCTTACACCATTTTTATCAGTTCAGGATGGGAGCAGCAGTGTTTACGAGTGCTGGCATCCCATCATGGCTTCACTACAAACAACACAATTTGTGTGATTTTGTGTTGTGTATCGATATTATAGCATATAAAGCATCTTTTAAAAAGACACAAATGCTTGGAGTCTTTAAAGAAAAAACTGAATGTGCAAAGCAAGACGTGGCCGTTCTGATTAGACGCCTCCATCAGATGTCCGTACGAAAGTTTGCATCTCTTCTGTCAGCGGCGGAGATGATTAGTGCCAGTTTGATTAGAGTGGATAGAAAACACACACAAACACACACACAGTCAACACGTGCACATCCCCAAAGTTCTAATTAAAGTGGCTGTGATGACAGAGCTGCGAGTGTGATGTACAGTACTACACAGCAGTCAGTATCACATCCACGGTGATGTGTGTGTGTGTGTGTGTGTGTGTGTGTGTGTGTGTGTGTGTGCGACGGAGACGGAGATAACAGCTCTATAATAATCAGTCCATAGGGAACGGCAGAGCAGAGAGCTGTGACAGCCTGTCCGCCAGCTAACTGTCACTTACACAAACACACCTCGACGCAACACACACAAACACACACACAGCGGCGATAATCAAACCTTACAGCTGCTACATCTGATCCAATGTCAGACAACTGTTAAAAGACATTCCTACTTTTGCTCTCGGAGATGCGGGAATTGTGTTTATGTGGTTGCTGGGCGGAAGAGAAATCGTTTTTTAACGACGACGTGACAGCTGATCTGCAATTTGCAACACGAGAGGCAACACTTTGTACAGCAGGTAGTGTGGAGTGGAAGCAGACTGACGGCAGACAGACAGACAGACAGACAGACAGACAGACAGACAGACAGACAGACAGGTAGAGACACAGACAGACAGACAGACGAAGCCTGAGGTGCTGTGTTTGCATCTCGCCTTCATCGTCTACAGGTTTTTGATTCTGTTTGAAGTTTTTCGGCGATGGGTTTTGTTAAGTCTTGACAGAGACTTCTTCTTCTTCTTCTCTCGTCTTTTTTTCCCTGAGTTGTCAGGACAAGACGTCTTTAATCTTCCTCATCCAACGTATCTGCAAAGGGAAGACAAATACAGCTCTCCCCCCCCTCCTTCCTCTCATAATAAGATGAACCCACCAGCCGAGTCCATTTCCCAATAATTTACGGCTCACTTTGATATCTCGGTTGTTAGAGGAGATGTTAAAGAATCGGACGTTTCAGATCTTTAATTGTACGAACATATTAAATTATTTAAAGTTTGCCTTTGCAATATGCGGCCGAACCTCTCGGTCTCACGCGGAAGTTAAATTACAGTCACTCCTGTTCATAAATGAACATTTAACACATTTTACAAAACAAAGGATCTCTTCTCCTTTAGATTGGAGGCCTCATGAGCAATTATAGGATTTTCCCCCAGACCCAACATTTTACACACTTCTCATACCAGCAGTGTGGTGTAGAAGCCTTTGCAAAAGATGAGTATTAACATACCATCTTCAATTTGACAGTATTTTATTTAAATTGGTGAATATTGGGTCAAATCAACATGAAGATTTTATTACTCAAAAACCAAAGTTAGCTATGAGCCCAGATTTTACATGTTTTACTTAATAACATACATATGCACAGAAAAAAAATATGACAAATATGAAATGGTCAGACATGAACTTTATCTAAAATTCAGTGAATTGAGGTGGAATGACCCATTTAATAGATAAATAATAGTATATTTTAATTCTTAGAGTCTGATGGATCCAAATTCACACTCTTTCTTCCCAGTGGAATTACTTTTGAAATATTTATCACAGGGAGACGTATTAAATATCAAATGAAAGTACACAACTTGACCTTTCTAACCATACCAGTGGCTTGTTTGTGCAATAAACTCTCAATGAGAAAATTGAGAATTTGCATCAAATTTACTCCTAGTTACAGCCTGCAAACCGTTCCATATCCATCTCCACAACATTACATTACTCAAGAACTCATTATTGCATAAACATGTTAATATAAATTCAGTTATATGTTCATATATTGCAATTAAAATGAGAAACTAACCTTTGTAATTATGTACATTTGCATGTACCAAGTAGCAACATTAAGAAGCCAGATTCTGCAAAGTCATATTTTATATTTTTAGTAATTCCTTCACACATTTTCCCTCTTCTGCTTCTTTGCTGAAAAAAAAAATCAGAAAATCCTCCAAAATATTAACATAAACAGCAAAACTAACCCTTTCAGATGATGCTAGTTGTTGATGGTTTGCCTTGTCTTTAGGTAAGTTAACACTTTAGTGAATAAAATAATGACATTTACACCTGTTAAGGACATATTTTCCCTAATTTCTAAGCCATACAATATCCCACTGTCATGGTTCTAACAATTCCAGATTCTAGATAATCACCTCTACACATTTTTGAACAAAGATATCCATTAACAGCATTTTATGGTGAGATACATATAAAAATAACACAATTTCATAACACTAAATATGTTTTTTCTTGATATGAGGGCCAATATAAACAATCTGCAAGAATAAAGCTACCAAATGATGGAAGATCTGGATAGCCAAGACTGTCCTGAAAACAAAAAGCTATAACACGTGGCTAGTCCTTATAATGACCAAGATAAGAGCGAGAAAGTAAAGGTAGTGAAATTACACTGAAACTGCTGAATGAGCACCTGTATGCTCAAGTCACTGTTTTGCGGATTCCTCCAGGGATGAATTCCAACTCAAAAATCCATCCTTCTGTTAGGATCGAGCATAAAACATAGAGTGTTTCTGGTTATTTGTTTCTCTCAGTTAATCTGCCACCTGCTCTGAGGACAGGAGGGAATTCAACACGGCAAAAAAAATAATAAAATAAAACGAAACAAAAGGACAGAAGCAGGAGAGAAGCATCGCTGAACGCCCTAATCTTCAGTGACTTTGCTGGAAAGATCTGGAATCCTTGACCGTTAAAGTTAATCTCATCATAATATGGGTCTATTTTCCAGCTCACAGTTTGCTGACGGAGGAAATCATCATGCTGGGGAGAAACCAAGCGTTCACACTTCAAATTACCGGTGACCCTCATGCATTCACATATGCGCACACACACACACACAAAGACAAGAGCACAATCACACACCCACACAAACCAACACACAGATACAGCAAACGAACAGATGTACAAAGAGCGCATGCTGATGCACAGATGGACACACGGACACATGTGTCCCGACCTGAAAACGCTGCTCAGCAGAAACGCTAAGACCGCAAATCATTCAAACGTTTTCTTTGGAGGATTCCGAGTCGATCGCACGCAGCGAGATCAGGAATCAAAGTTTTCCTTGAAGTCTGGCTTTTTTTCCCACCATCATCAAAATGCTGGTAACAGTCGGACTCTTTACATCCACAGAAAAACAGATTTCTGTTTTATTACATGCTGGGTTCACACAAGTATAATTGCGTACCAACATTGGAATTAAGCTAGGAGACATAAAATCTGTATTATTTATACCAACAGAATGTGATGGGAAACCTAAACAAAGACATTTGTTTATTAGATATATAATTAAATTGTTATTTTATTGTTTTGTTTTTGCCAGAGCTTGCAAAATATTAGAAATTTTAATATTTCCTGCCATATAAGTTGGAACATTATTAGACAGGCGTTACTGTCATTCAGTATACAACAAGTGCACACAGAACGAAACTCTGTTGCAGTTTGTTCAGCACAGAATTAGGATATAAAAAGGAAGCATTGAATATTAAAAATATAAGTACGTCAAAATATACAACAGTGCAGCGGCCTGGGTTCGATTCCAGCTCATGGCCCTTTGCTGCAGGTTTCCCCCCCATTCTCCTCCCTGCTTTCCTGTCTGCCTCTCTACTAATCTGTCCTGATCACATGGACAAAGATAAGACCCTCTGGAGGAAAGTTCTGTGGTCAGACGAAACAAAAATCGAGCTGTTTGGCCACAGTACCCAGCAATATGTTTGGAGGAGAAAAGGTGAGGCGTTTAACCCCAAGAACACCATGCCTACCGTCAAGCATGATGCCTTCAAACAGGAGGACATTTCTAAGTGATCCCAAACTTTGAACGGTACTGTATGTGCATTTTTTGAAAGGCAGAACAGAATTTGGATGTCTAGTAAACATTTCAGGCTTTCAAGTTCCAGTAATGTCTCAGTTTTACCCAACAGGCAGCTCCTTTGCAGGAAACACAATCAGGAGCTTTCTGTCTTGTCCGACTGCTGCCTGAACAAAAACCAGCGTCCTGATAGAAGAACACAGAGGAGCTGCTGTGAAAGACGCTGTAGTGTGCAGAGAGAATGTGTCAGAGGCAGATGCAGCGAAGCGGAGTGCTCTAAAAGTCACTTAGAATTTGGAGAGCTACTTAGTCAAGGTCATTATTGTAGCGAGTCTGTGCATGTGTGAGTGTGTTGCTGCATATGTGCATAGACCCGTGTGTGTGTGTGTGTGTGTGTGTGCGTCTGTCTAGCGAACACAATAATGCAGCCATTTGCTGCTATAGCAGAGTGCAGTAAAACCATTAAGTGTCTGACAGAGGTGCTGACTGTAGATTACAGCGGCTCTAAATCTGAGCGCCGGCATTATGAAGCCACCGAGCTGCACAAAACTATGTGCCATTTTCAACACCCCTGAATGCAGCAATGTACACGTCCAACATCTTGTGGTGCTTCTTCTAGTAAACATTGCCTAAAAGAAACATACATAGTAGCAGTTGTTCCTGGTTTTTGGTGAAGGTGTGGAGGTCTGTTGGAAGTCAGAAGACGCCCTGCTCAGAAAATTAGGCCTTGAAAATAAAGATTTTTTTGATAAACACACCAAGTTAATTCTATTTTTTTTTAGCAGACCAGCACAAGGCAGCCACTTAAACTATACACTGCGCACATCATGTACTTCTCAAGTTTAATTTTACAGTTGAACAAATCCGATATTCTCAGTCAGACCAAGATGTTGTTGAATCTCAAACCTTAATGTTTAATCCACTTGGTTTTAAAAGGCACATTTTCTTTACAAGAATGCCAAAAATTCACCATTTGTCAGAGCAAGAAGCTGTAAAAACACGGGGAATTATCAAATTTTTAATACTCCGGTGGTCCTTGAACGTTTCATCTATGATGTGACAAACAGAAGGACACTTAAAATCCCAGTATTTAATCAATATCACGTTACTCTGCATGTCTTATTTTAAAATATGGTTGTTGTAAGCAGATCCTGCAAAGAATTTTAAAAATTCTGCACGTCTTTTTGCAGTGAGAAGGAACGACTGACTCAGTGGTGACCAACAGCCATGTGGCAAAAATTCAGTTGAACTGCAGGCTGTGTTTAAAAATGTAAATATCTATTGCATGTTGAGTCGTCTTTCGTTTACTTGTGGGCACTTGAATAAATATTGTATATGTTAATTCCATTTCCCACCACAATTTTTATAAAATAAATACAGAATTTCAACTTGTACAACACCATTAAAAGTAACATTTGTGTTTCACTACATCTAAAAACATGCATCTTGTTGGGAGAATTTTATATTGGTGGTAAATTTGGACATAATGATGCGACTTTTTTAGCTTCATCAGGTCATAATTTGTCACCGTTTTTTCCTCAGAAGTCGTCCTTAAAGCGGGCTAAATTCCTACACACCTGCTTAGTGATAGACACTAGAATTTACCAATGTTCCTTAAACGCCTCACATGCAGGCTACCTACATTGTAGCTAGTTGGGTGTGCACAGAGAAGCCTCTAGTCTCCACACTGTTACTGCAGCAGTTTACACAAGCAGTTTCATTTACACTGGCTTTAAATGTTAACATTGCAGATGTTTATGTAAATATGAGAAGCCAAAATTGTGATTGTGATAAAGATTAGTTTAATTTTGCAGTCCTAGTGCTGTGTTAGCCTTTGTGATTGAACGTCGTGCTTTATTCTTCTTCACCGACTCATTTTCACCAGCTTAGCTGAGACATACCCCTTTTCATCGACCTCAAAACACAAGTTATAAATTAGTCAAGTAAATCTCCATTATTTAAAACCACGTAGGGTGTAGCCATAATATTTATATTAGTTTGGTGTAGCTCCATAATTTATAGTAGTGTAGGGCCTTAGCTACGTTATTACATTGCTAATTTATAACACTGTACGTCTCAACCTTAATATGCATCATGGTCATGTAAAGTTGTATTTTATATATCCCATCAGAAATAATGTTATAAAGGTCTTAACCGGAGTATTGAAACTTGTTAGGATGCTTTCATGCCAGCAGTGACGCAACAGCTGGACTTAGACAACTGAGCAGCCTTGGTGGAGTACTGCGCTCTCTGAATGCTTTTCTTGTTTGAATTTGTGTTCATATTTGTCTAATTTGGCATTTATTTTACTGTAAGGAACTTTGTAACTTTATTTTCAACAGGTGCTATACAAATAAAGTTAATATTACCTCCCAGCACTGTAGCTAATGCACTAGCTGATAATGCAACCACATGAAATTTCACCCACTCTCAAAACAACACTTATTTTCATTGTAGTCTAGAGCCCTGTTTTAGGTAAATTATGTTCTTTAAAAAAGAATCTCAAAACAAACCTTTAAGAACCCTAAACAAACCTAATTTCTTGAAGTTTAATTTCAGATTTCTCTAAAATCTACAAGAATTCATTTGTAAATGTCTTTTTTCTTGCTGTTCTTCTTTGTCAAAACAATGATACTAATCTTCTTTAGAGAAAACAACTTCTGTGGTCTCTGAAGCATCCCTCCCACTGAAAATGTGTTGAGTTTGTAATATCCTGCCATAAGCTGTGACTATAAGTGATGAATACACTCCGTGCGACCATTTGCAACACAACAGAAGCTCTGTTTAATGTGTTTCTGCGCCGCACAACAGCATGATTAAATAATACGTGGAGCGTTACAAAAGCCCCACTCCAGACGAGGATCCCTCACGGCCCTGGATAAGGTCAGGAGCGGCTGGAGGTACGCCGTCCGATTTTTTACCGATTGATCTCTGGTTCGGGGAGACGAAAGAGGAGAAGACAAAAGATTGAGTTTTGGGGAAGAGAAAGAAAGAGCGAAGCAGCATGTGTGAGCCTCTAACCACCAGCTGACACTCTTCATCTGTTGTGTTGTGTCTGTTTCACCATCGCAGCACTGTGGGTTTGTCTGAACACATCAAAAAAAAAAAAAAAACTGCGAGCGAGAGGAAGACAGAGGGAGGAAGAAAGAGCGTTTTCTTAGAGAGACTCCAGCATCAGCTTTCTGTCTCACTTTCCCTTCATTTCTCTCTGTGTAATATCATTTCCTCACTCTGTCCTGCTTTTATCGCTCGGTTACCCCCCTCCTCTCCCCTCCTCCTTCCTCCTCCTCCTCCTCCTCTGAAGCAGAGTTGGGAGTTGGGAGCAAAAGGCAGGAGACAGACAAGATAAAAGCTGTTTCCTGGTTTCTTCAGCTCTCAGCTTCTCTGCTGTCAGGCGAGAAGACAGCTAGTCAAGATGGAGGATTTCCTGCTAGATGTATCCCTGCACAGCTGCTGTCGCTAACAGGCGGGGAGGAAAATAAAAAAAAAAGAAAGGAAAAGAAAAGACAGACGGACGGACGGATTCAGAGGCAGAAAGCAGACATGTAGATGGCTGCAGACAAAAGATGATCTTGCAGATGATCTTACACATCTTCACTGTGTGTGGCCCCCTTTAGGAAAAAAACATGGCTGACAAGTTTGTGTTTCATATGTAAAGGAAAAAAAAGAGATGGATTCCCTGTTTCTGTAACTGTACACAAAAACCCTCACACGACACAAACACACTCCTGAAGGCCCCCAGCTTGTTGTCTTGCAATTTCTTTGTTTTATCTTTAGCAGGGGGGAAAAAAGTGCCTCAAATTCTCAGAGCAGAGACAAACGGGACGCATGAAAATGTTCAGACGGACTGGTGAGGATGATGAAGGCCCGGCCGCGGTGTCACAAAAATTAACGTCGACAAATATCACGCATCAGAAGCGAGTCGATTTCTCTTGACAAAACCTCTCGCTTTGTGTTTGAAGGCTCGGAAATTTGGACTTTTTGCTGGATTTCTGACCATTGATTTTGTGTCTTCTCCTGCCCTGCAGGGAAAACATGTTTTTTCACTGTGTAGTATTAGTAAAGAGATGCAAACTGTCAATAATAATTAGCTATTCCAGGGCAGTAACGTCACATTTCATGCAGTTCTCAAAAGCATCTTCTTCAACATGTGCAGGAAGAAGTGTTTTATTTTCAGGTCGCCTCAGGAGCCACTATTGACTCGATGTATTTCTACTTTGCGGTCCAGTCACAAATGGGAAATTTGCCTATATGTCAGACATGTTTTGCTTTGCTTTTGTGTTATAAAAACCTGCTTTAATCTTCATTTCAGCTCTAGTTGTTGACTCCATCCTTCTAGATGGTGGAAAATCCCAGAAACCGAAATTTATCTTTCGAATGCCTGCAGCAAACTTTCGCAAACATTGAGACTGTTCAGGTCTGAACAATAAAGAGTTCCACTGGTTTAATGTCTTCTCCCATCCTGCAGGGAAAACACATCATTCTACTACTAAAAATATGAAAACCTGTTGATAAAGATGCAGCAAAATTACAGTTACAGTCCTAAAAACTACCTGATCTAGAGCAGTAAGTCTACACTAACTAAAAGGTTGGACTGCATGTTACTGCTTCAGCCCAGAATGAATCATATCCATGCCAAATTTTGATTTATAGCCAATTTTTATTTCTCCAGTAGGTTTGTTCTGGCTGAAAATGACATAAAAAGCGAGAAAAGGCAGTAGAACATTGTGTTAGAGATGTTAATGATAAATTGCATCAATCAAACTGCTCGGTTAATGTATTTTTCGGTGCGATTTCAGTCAAAATAATGGAAACTTGGTCAGAAATACTGATGACTGTGACGGCGCAGTTATCCAGCCGGATGAAAAAAATCCACATAACTCGGTTTTATTGCATCCTGCAGCACATCTCTAGTGCTGCGCTTGTGTGAGCTTGTATTTTAACGCTGCCGCTGTGCTTGATGAGCACACACCTGATTACACATGTGCACCCTGCCTCCGTCGCACACAAACAAACACGCTCACATGCCATACAAATACACTGTTCAGTTCATCCCTGCATGCTTTAATTATTCAATAACTGTTGGGTCGTGTGCAGTGACACTGATGGAATCTGTAAAACACAGCAGCAAAAAAAAAAAAGAAAGACGACTAAGTGATATATCTTGTATTGTTGCATTGAAATCAACATCTCAGGGCGCCATTATCAGCCAGACATGACCTCGCAGCACGATGCATGTCTCTTCGCATCTCCTCGCCGTTAATAATTTAAAACCGGGGGCTGGTGCCACCTTGAATGATGCCAAACAGTCAAAGCGAGCGGCGCATGTTTGTGCATGCCAGCTGTGGTGACAAAAGTCATCATGCACAGTGAGATTACCTGCTGAGGCTGCTGCAGCCAGCATTGCTCACGCGTTAACCTTTCACATTCGTTCACGTCAGTCAACAATCTGGCTCGTCTCTTCGTGAGGTGGAGGTGGATCCGTGTAGTTGTTTGTTCTCGTTTAAAATGCATTTTGACTGTGAAGAGCGTAGCAGCTGCACGAGCACAACTGTGATGTAAACAAGCAGGTTTTGTTACAGCTGGAGAGTTTGGTTTGTAGGCATCTCTATATGCTTCAGTTAGAATTGAATGTTGTGACACATTGTTATCAAAAAAAATTATCTAGAATTTGCAGATCTATTAAGTTGTATTACGTTACGTTTATCAACTGATTGCTATTGCTATTTAAATATTGGACAAGTTGACATCTCAGTGATTTTCTGATTAACTGTTTAGGTCTAGAAAGAGACCAAAGTCCCTTTTTGGTTGTTGATTTAACCCTTGAAAACTCACCTGATTATTGAAGTTACAAAGCTTTTCTCCATGAAAACCTATCCCTTACATCCTTAAAACTGCTTAAATGTAACTCTACACTATTGTTTCCTCTAGAGTGAGCACATCTGTGAAGTCCGTGCTTCTCCCTAAATCCACTTGCTGCAGCTCAGCACACCAGCTCACCTACTATTCTGCTTAAACACTACATTACACAATGGCAAGTTGTAATATTAGGCTAATTCATCTGTATGTTTATGCGTCACTTCTAGAATATACAGTCGTGAAAAAAATAACAAGACCACCCTTGTTTTCCTAAATTTCTTGTTTAATTTTGATGCCTGGTTCCACTAAAGGTATATTACCTGAAGAATGCAATGAACACGACAAAAAATGCAGCTGATCCTATTTGACATGCTTAAGCTTATCTTATTCCCAGGGTATATAAGAGGCCATTTCATGTCATAAGCAGCACTGCACATGCAAAGGCCTAGAGTGGTTTCCTGTTTACATTCAAGTTGTAATCAGAAGCTGTCAGCTCTCACATAATGCCTAAAACTAAAGAATTATGTGAAGCCACAAAGGCAGCCATCATGAGTGAGAGACAGGTAGAAAAAAACTGAAGATCTCCAAGACAGCTGTTCATAATACCACGAAAAAACAAGCCCAACATGGTACTACCAAATTGCTAACTGGTCGCAGCAGGAAATGTCTTTCTACCCCATGAGATGACCGTCACTCATCTGTTCCTGTGTCAAGAATCGTCATCAGACCTCCAGGGACCTTAAAAATGAGGGCACAGTGGAGAAATGTGACTTGTTCGGCAAGGACAGTTTGAAAGCGACTTCTTGAAGCTGGTCTGAAGTCACAGAAGAAGCCCTTCAACAACGAAAGGCACAGGAAAGCCTGAAGTTTTTAAGGTGGAATTGCTCAGCTATACTCTGTCATGGTGTCTCTTCTCATCTATGAGCACAACTGTGGTGCCTCCTCGCTGCCACTGTTGATTTTGCTGCATTAAAAAAAAAAAAATTTTAAATCCCATCCAGTCGCTGCCCCAACACATCAGAAACTGCTAAGAAATGTCTTTGCTCAACTTCTTAACTTCCCATCAGACAGGACGGTCAGACACGTCCCACCAGAGTACAACTTTCTCTTCTTTTATGATATAATTCACTTGACACCGCTGTTTTTTCAGTAGTCAAAATACAGGAAGAACACCGTCCCAGCAGACTCCTCCTCGACGGGGCTTGTATCTCTTTCCCCCCCCCCATCAACATCATTTTTGTCATCCACTCTCTTGTGTCTGTCTTTTATATTGTGATCCTCTGACTGTCCCTCGCTGCCTTTTTTTTGGGTCTTTGTGTGAAATGTGTGAGTGTGTGCATCCCCTCCAACCCTATAGGGGCTTGTATACGAGTCTGGCCCTCTCTGCCTGCCATTGTTATGCCAGCTTTGTGCCTTTGAGCAGCTGCGAGTGTGTGTCTGTGCCCGTGAAAATGTGTGTGCAACGCTCGCACGCATGCATGTGTGCGACGCTGCTGCTTTCTGCCAAGACCCGGCTCCTCTCTGTGTCCGTCCATTGTGTCCGGCGTTGTGTTCGCAGGCCCTGGGCGTTTGGCCGCTATAGAGAACAATGCAGAATAGACAATAGTGAGACAAAAGCTGGGATGCTCTGTGGAGCGACGGGATGAGGCACCTAGCGTGTTCTTAGAGTGTCGCGAGTTTGGGATGTTTGTCTGTCGCGCACAAGATGTAATAAAATGCATCTTGTGGTGATTCGTCATAATAGGTCATTAATTATGCAGAATGTTGCGGCGCTTAAACCGCATCCGGTCCAAATGTGAGCGGCAGCCAAGGCCATAGAAGTGTGTCATGCTACGCATCCACCCTCCCCCCTCTCCGTGACCTCCTTCGGCCCAGCAGAAGCCAATTGACAGCTTGACATCCTGTATCTGAAATCTATTAGTCATCCTTTTCTCCGTCGCTCCATCCGTCTCTCTGTCTCAATAAGCCATCAGTGGTTTTGGTTCGGATCCAAATCAATCCTGTTCCGACGCCGACCCGAATCATTCATCTCCCCCCGCTGTCTCCTTCTATCTTTATGTCTCTCTAACAGTAGGAGTGTGTAGCCGGCTGCCAGCTAGCATCCGTCACGTTGTCAGGGTCTGGCTCTGGGGCTGCTGTTGGCTTCGAGGGCCAAGAGTTTCTCTCCAGCTCCGTCCCTAAACAGCCTCGATGCACCGATGTCATGTAGCAGCGTCGGCCTCGCCACCTGCTCTCAGAGTTTCAGTCTGTGCAAGCACAACCTGAGGACTAATTGAATGTGTAGGGGACCATTTCTTTGCAGTTATTCTGCTAATCAGGCAACGGTCAGACAATTTGCTGTTTGAAAGCTTCTACAAAACCTCAATGAATAAAACCAAACATTCTCAGACCACTAGAGGTGAGTGGGGAAGCACATCTTCTTACACGTTTCCCTTTAAAAGCAGTTCCTAGATGCTTTTGTTGCTCCCGTCACATTTT
This sequence comes from Amphiprion ocellaris, assembly GCF_022539595.1. Taxonomy (NCBI): domain Eukaryota; kingdom Metazoa; phylum Chordata; class Actinopteri; family Pomacentridae; genus Amphiprion; species Amphiprion ocellaris. Next base: position 6,219,844 of record NC_072774.1, read on the forward strand.
TTAATGCAATATAAAGTCTTGCAGGTCTGTGGAAGCAGCACAACCATGACTAGGAGTGCAGAAAACCCAGAAATATCTCCTGTGTCATATGAGGTATATTGCCATAAAGCAACTTGTACAACACATGCTAACAGGTGTTACTAGTACTGTAAAAAAAAAACAAAAAAAAAACAAGAAAGGAGTGCTGTATCCTATACCTATTTTACTACTTACACACAGACTAGATGTCCATGTACACTACCACTGAAAAGGCAAAATTATGTTTTCTATGACAACTCACACTTTTATTCATGTGCTAACATAATTGCACAAGGGTTTTCTAATCATCAATGAGCCTTTCAACACCATCAGCTAACACAATGTAGCATTAGAACACAGGAGTGATGGTTGCTGGAAATGTTCCTCTGGACCCCTATGGAGATATTCCATTAAAAATCCAGATAGAATAGTCATGAACCACATTAACAATATCTAGACTGTATTTGTGATTAATTCAATGTTGTCTTCATTGAAAAATACTGCTTTTCTTTCAAAAATAAGGACATTTTTAAGTGACTAAACTTTTGACTGGTAGTGTATACTCTAGAAAAATGTTTCACTGTGCTGAATGTATCATAACAACTTGTTTCTCTGTATATTAGGATTTATTTTACTGATTGTGAACGTTATATTTTAATGTCTTTGTCTTTGTTTCCATATAATTCTCTATTAGTGCAAACTAAACTACTTCAACTAAAAAAATCCCTACATTTTTTTGTCACAAGACTGTTGGTCAGGCTTCTCAGTATCACAAAAGATGCAGAATTTTATTTAATTTTTTTTACAGGATCAGGTGTGAAGTATTTTTTGGCAAAATCTTAAATGAAACATATTTGGTGGGATTGTAAAGTAAAGCAAAGGAAATAAGTAATAACAATATCACGTCTTACATTTGGATAAAGCCAGTTATTAAGGTGTAATTACTGGAAAATGCTGGTTGACTTTGCATAAATTAAAGTTGCAGCAATGCTCACTTCACCCTTAGGTCCAAAAAACCTGGTATGGTTGTTTTTCTTGCAATATTTTTGTAATAACAAGTTTTCAGCATTTCACATTCCAGCTATTCTTTAAAAAGCATGCTTTTGATATCATTCTATTGACATTTTTAAGCTACCTTTTATACTTTTTTAAAGTTATTTTTTGGCTTTATTTGATAGACACAGTTGAGAGTCAGACAGGAAAGCAGGGAGGAGAATGGGAGGAAGGAACGCAGTAAAGGGCCGTGAGCTGGAATCAAACCCAGGCCGCTGCGTACATGGGTCACTCGCTCAACCAGCTGAGCTATCTGAGCGCCCAACCTTTTACACTTTTAAAGAAATTGCAATATTTGGATTACTACCCCACACTCTTTATCACTGATAATATCATACGTGAAGTGCACAAACTCAGAGGGATGGAGAGCAGCAACAGCTGGAGGAAAAGAGTGGAATAATGTCAACAAAAGGGATGTTGACATTCTTCTTTTGCTGTTCTGTGTAACAGTCTTCTTTTTCAATCATCAGAATGTTCAAAATGTGTTAGAAAGTAGAAAATAAACATATTTCAAACATGAAATCATTCTTCTGTGGACAAAAATATAACACAAACAATAATGCAAATTATTCTTAACCAAAGTGACAAAAATGGCATAAAAACACATTGATTCTTATACGGGTCATTTTTGACCCATTTATGGAAAAGTATAGAATCCAATCACTTGTGCATCTAAGGGTTAACAGGAATCAAGTATTTTCAGTACATCTAACATCTAACAACTCTAACCAGTTGCATTTATTGTACTTGTTAACTTAATTCAGATAAACCTAAATCAAGCCTCTGTTTCCAATTGAAACTATTCATTTAAGTTGGTCTGACAATTCTCTTTTTTCAGTCTATGTCTAATTAATCAACCATTTACACTCTCATGTGTGTCTGTTGAAGAATTCATAGCCTACTAGATATTAAAATAAAAATGACGATACTAGTCATTTCTAATGGATTTGCTTTTAATTCAGATGTTTTACAGACAATATTCCCTGCATAGTTCTAAAAATATCTCTACTACCAGCATTATATTGTCAGACACACATAAAAACATAAGAATTTCACAATATGAAATCTGTTTTTTCCTTTATATAAAGACTAATATCAAAAATGTGCAAGCTTTCTCGTATGAAATGATGGAAAATGTGGAAAGCTGAGACTGTTCTGAGGAAAACAAGATACAGCATGTATGGCTACAATCCCTATAATGACCAAGATAAGAGCTTCAAAGTAAAGCTGGTGAAATTACCCTGAAAATAGCTGAGGGCTTATAGGGTTTGCCAGCACTCTTATTGCCTTTCAACGCTTAAAATGCTCCGATCACTTCATTTGATTACTTTTTATTTAGCAGCTCTCCTGCATTTTTAGTCAGCCTTTACTTCCTGCACTCAAGTGGTTGGTTAATCTTCCTCACTGGAGAAAAAAGTGCTTTCTGCTGATGCGGCCAGTATGGTAATGCACAGCATGAACAGCTGTTTCAGGTTCACAAAGGCATAGTCAGTGATATTTCCCCCGAAAAGGCTGAGCTTCCTTTTACTTCCTGCCTCGTATATTATTTAGAGACGCTTGTGATCTGAGAATATAACGTTGAATCCCAGTGTGTTGACCTGTGCAGGTGACAAACTCCTCAGATTCAGGGAAAAAAAAGTCAAAACAAACATCATTTCATCATCAAACCACAGATCTGAGTCACATAAAATGAGATCTGTGTTAAAGCAGCTGCATTGTGAAGTTGGTATCTTCTTAATTTGTCATTTTTTCCTCCTTTGGCTCTGGTTAATCTCATCTTTCCTCTCCTCTCCTGCAGCAGATGTCATTTACCTGCTGTCTGCTCTCCAGGGAGTCCAGACTTTTACAAAATTAAGAAAAGATTCACTCCCCTTCGCTCAGGTTGTCTTCCTCTTTCTCACTTGCCCTCTCCTCTCTCTGCTGCTTCATTTTAATTCCTTCCTCCTTCCCGTTTCTCTCCGAGATCAAACCACAATCTATCCGCCCAACATGACAAGCCGTTTACAGCTCTTGCTGGCCTTCAAGATTAAGAAAATGTAAAACTACTCGGCGTTTTTAGATGTGTTTTCCCACCAAAGCCCACTGAGTCTCCTCCAGATTTAATTGGCCCTATAAATAAACTGTTCTGCTGCTATAGACAGAGAGAAAAAGTGGAAGGGAACACAGAGACGCAAAGAAAGGAAGATGGTGAGACTCAGAGATGGAAAGACAAAAATTAGGATGTGAATTACTACAGTAGATGAATGTAATTCCTTTAGTCTTGGCTGAGCAGCGTTCAGACAGTGACTTGCAGGCAGACAGTGATGGCTTCATCAGAGGGAAGGAGGACGTTCATGCATGAGAGGAGGAGAAGGAGGATTCACAAAGAAATGGAGGTGGCAGAGAGAAACAGATCCAAAGAGAGAAAAAGAGGCCGACCTGCCGAAACAGTGAAGATTTAAGAAAAAAAAATGAACTGAAGCTGTTGTGATCTTCAGTAAATAAACACATGACATTGCATCTGTCGCATTCCAAAAGTTTGGCAGTTAATACCAATTTGTAAAAATTCAAAGGGTCTGCACTTCATTGAGGCTATCAGAGACAATTTTTGATGCCTTTAGCCTTCTGACATAAAACCCAAAGGAAGGTTCGAAAGGCGTGTTATCTTTAAAGAACAAAAAAGACGCATAATTAGATCAAGAAACTATCAAACTTTTTAAAATTATTTGTTTGTTTTATGACATTATATATATTTAAATATTTATTCTATCATAATTTTCAAAAATAAATGTAAGACACTTAAAAATAAAAATAAAATAAAACTAATAAAAAAATATAATAATAATAATAATAATAATAATAATAATAATATACATTTAATAAAATCTACTTTAGGACATTAGATTTTTATTTTATCAAATTTTTCCAGATTTGCTTTTTCAATTTTCCAATTTTTTATTTTATGATTATTTTAGTTTATGATTTATCAACATTACAAAATGATTAGATTTATCAACATTTTTAAAATAAATTTAATTGATTACATTAAAATAAATAAAACATAAAATAAATTATTTAAAATAAATTTAAGACATTTAATAAAAACTAATTTAATCAATCTGAATTTTATTTTGTCATACATTTTTTCATGATTTGCTTTTTATTTGATGATTTTCAACATTACAACAGTCCTTGAACAAGACATGTGCAGATCCATTGGGCAAAATAACCAAATCTAAGCCTAAACATGCGGCATTTCATCAAATTCACTTTACTGCACTTATGTCTTATTTAAAAAGTTGCCAAAAAATAAACCATTTACACTAAGAAAATATCCTATGGTCCGAAGCGCAACCAAGAAGCCATGTCTGACTCAACAGTTAATTTCTGTAAATATTTGGCTGAACTGCAGGCAGTGTTTACACAGAGCAGAAAGGAGATAAGAAAGAATCTAATTAGAAACTCAGAGCAAAATAAAACATACTTGATCTATTAAGTAAATGCAGTGTGGCTAAAAACAAACAAACAAAAAAAGAAACGGTAATACAGTCAACATCTTTCTACAGTTGATATGCACTGTCATGGTAAAAATGTAGAATTTGTCAAGGTTGCAAACATGGATGCAGTAAAATATCTACAGTATGTAGAGTTTTCCAGTATTGGCAACACCTGTTGATTCCATTCTTTTGTACAGAAGAACTCGCATCTTCAGTGGATTCCTTTTTGAAGAATTTTGACCTCACTGCAACAGGAGCCAACCTCACTGATCTGAGGCTGAACAGGAGGAAATCTTACAGCTTCTAGAAAGCCTTCCTAGTGCAGTTGAGGCTTATATCGCATCAACTTAAAGCCAGTGCTTCTGGATACTTCTAGCCTTATAGTGCATCTATGCAGAAATGACTTATGTGTCTTAATTGCTTGTGTATCAGTCAGAAATCGCATAATGTTGTGATGCAGCAAAGGGAAATAAAGAAACGCACAGAGAAAAACAGCTGTCGCACAGATCATGGATGCCGTTTGTGTGCATGCATGAAGCCAAAACTGTTGCATGTGTAATGAATTTGTATATTTCCATGTTTGTGAATCTGAGAGAAAAGAAAGCAGGACTTTGTGTTTGTGAGACAGAAGCAGAGTGTAATCATGACTTGCAAGGTGTTGACTCTACAGGGATGTGCAGTAACATGCCGTCTAATTAACAGTGTCCTCTCCGTGGTGAAGCCGGTTCCCACAGCCCCAGCGGCCATGATTAAAAGAGATGCTCTCAAAGGACGGGAAACTCTCCCAGTTCGCTCCTTCCTGGATGCCGTCCACACACAATCAACCATCTCATGTCGACCAGAACGGACGCTCTTTTAACTCTCCGCGACAGGGGCCTTTCTCAAGTATTCTGCGCACTTTTCTCCGGCTTTCTTTCTCGTTTCTCTTCATCTGTGTTTTTTCCCCCTCACAGCTCTTCCTCTTCCCTCCCCTCTCACTCCTCTCACCTTCGCTGTCTGCCAGGCTTCACATCAAAGCCCATGATTGGTTCCTAACTGTTCAGCAGGCAGTATTTTATCTTGCTTTGTGTGAAGAGACCAAAATAATCAGCATGAATATGGAAAAACCTGCTTCTATGGTAATATCCAGCCCAGTAATATCCATATCAGTCAAACTAACTTGGCTTAATTTGACTTACATATAAACGGATGGCAACACTTTACTCCAAAGTCCCCTTGGCTTAGAGTCGAGTTGTAAACACTGACTTTGACTTACAGTATAAGTATACCAACTTGTCAAGGTTGTTGGCTCACTGCTGCAATTGACTCATGTACAGAAAGCAACAATTTACTTCATTTCCGCTGTTTTCTTGGCATCGACTCCTCTCACTGATGTAAAGACTCCTCACCTTTGTTTGACTTCTGCGCACACTTCCTCTACTCAAGGTTGTTGGCGAAGTGTTGCGAGGCTGCTTTAAGAAGTTTCTTCAGCAAAGCCTCCAATTTTAATTTGAGAGTCAGGCTGAATTAAATTAGTCTCCTGTCCTTGGGCTCAGGTTCCCTTTAAAAGAAAAACACTTAATGAAGCATTTTTTCAGAAGTTTTAGGTTTTGTATGCATAGCTTTGGAATCCCTGTTAAACAATACTTGATTATGGTGTTTTAAATTACCTAGCTCGATGCTGTTGTAATTAAAATACTGACAACTCCACTTTTGGCATTTCACCCAAAGCAGACACCCATACGTAATGGTTTGGAGAAACCATGCGTTTTTCCTGACAGAAGCATGACAAGAGTGCCATCAGAAATGTTGATATCCAACTGCCTCAATGATAATCTATTTTAAAATCAGTAAAAGACAAAGTTAAAACTTTCAATCTAAATTATCAAGAGTACAAAAAGGTCAAACCTTTAGCAAAATTAACCATAAATAACTAAAACAAGAGAAACCACAATCTTTCAAAATGTAAAGATGATTAAATCACCCACAAAGGGACCAAGACCAATTTTAGAACTCGAATGCACTTTTAAAAAGTTGCAGTCACACACTACAAAATGCTAAAATACAGACACTTCAAATTAAAACATGCAAAGATGAACGCTAGAGAGCCACTGATTCTACAGTATCTCAGTACTAAAGTAGCTGTGGTCACCTCTGTAAGAGAGTTCTACTGTTTAGGCCTATATTGCCTGAAGGCTGTGCTATGAAGTGAGGTTAGTGGGTTAGCGAGGTATATTGAGCCAAAACTCAGAGATTTCAGTATCACAAAGCTGGTGGCTCTCTTTCAACCTGGCTAGATCTCCAGAGATCTGCAGAGCTAACCTGGTTGGAAGCAGGTTCTGTTCAGCATTTCAGATTTAAATCTGGTGTACGAAGCAACAAAATGTAATTTAATTATGGAAAGATTGTTATTTTCATTTATTTCACAGTAATTTTTGGCACTAAAGTTGACGGTATATCACCATTTTTTTACTATTTGATTTTACAGTGTACCTAATAAAGAGGCCAGTGAATGTATTTGGGAAGGAAATTCTGTGATAAAGGTCATTTATTGGGCTGATAAGATTTGAAACAGGTGCTGGAATTTGGCCATTGACGTCTTTTATAAGCAAGGGGTTGGATTTGATCAAGAACTGGAGCACAACTTGTCAACCACAAGATAGCCTCATTTTAAAACATACCTTTTTAATTGTGTATTTTCCTCTAAAAGGGACTACGATTTACAAAATGAACATCATACTGCAATTAACAATTCTCAAAACTAGCAATACAGTCCATAAAATAATTCATCAAATGTTTAGTGAGGTAGAAAATAAAAGAAGAAGTCGGGTCAATTTCTCATAGACTTCTATACAGTTGGACTTTGTTTGCAACCAGAAGAGTCGCCCCCTGCTGGCTGTTCTGCACTTCTGCATTAGCTTCCCTTTTCACACCTCGAGTCTACATACATCTTTTATAAACAGATTATACTCTGGACAACTCTCCTAATTCGTTGCCTTGCTAACTGTCAGAGACCTGCTGGTTGCTTCATTCATGTGTTGATGTATTTTTTACCATCATCTCCTGTCTCAGCTGTCTGTAAGAAGAACAGTAAGGCATGAAAACCCTGTGATAAATAACTGAGCTGTGGGTCGAACAAGCTGCAAACACAGTCAGGTTCACTCCAGGGTCACAGGTGAGGCTTATTCTAGCAAGCAGGCCTCATTTTAACTGCAGCAATATGAGGAAAAGCACCTCAGTACCTGCTCTGAATGCTAATTTGGAATGTTAAAGAACAAACACGGAAAGATTAAAAATAGTTTGCAAACCAGGTGACAAAAGTCTGTTCAAAGTGCTCAGTAACGGTACCCGTTATTGTGCCAGAATAAAGCAGCTGGTGACACTTCAAATCTGCCACCTGCCACGTGTCATACAGGCCTCAGATTAGCAGCCGCAAACGACGCATTTCAGCAAATTGCTTGCAGCGTGCTCGGGCTTTAACTTCCGTCAAAGTCTCCTTCAAAACCTCGCCTCGCTGGTAAGCTATACCCCGGCTCATAAATTGCTAGGTGCAGATGACAAACTGCCTGAGAAGGAGGGAAGGTATCTGCCATTTGGGGTCCTCACCTCTAGAAATAATATGTTCTGAGTAAGCATATTCCGACAGCGCGGTATTAGCAGGGATCCCCGTGGCTCAGTGGATTAAGTCTTGTGACACGATGTGAATCCTCGCAATCTTTGTCCTCTTTCCTGTTGCTCGGTGAAATGAATTAAGCAGAGATGCTTTCATGAAAAGGCAGAAATACAGAAACAGAATGAGGGAGGGAACAAAAAGGAGGGAGGATGGAGAGACATATTTCTCCCCCCCAAAGATTGATAAAAGAGATATTTCTGTAACTCCGGGCTAATTCAATGAGTAGTGCCAAATCTCACCGGGGCATCTACAGGCCCGGCTTCAAAACAATTAGCTGGAGAATGGGAGCCGTTTAAAAGACAAGGAGACGAGGAGATCTTAATACAGCTGTGGGTATTTCCCCATGGAAGACTCATTTTTACAACCTCCTTCCAGGGTCTCCAAGTCTAATACTGCTCGTCAATCTCTGCCGTCTCATTTCACACATTTCGCGAAAGCTGCTGTGGGGAAGAAAGAAGAAGGAAAAGGACAGTAGTGGGGGGAATTAAAAAGGAGATATGAGGAGGAGGGAGAAGTTATAGAGACACAATTAGGAAGAGAGAAGCTTAAAAAGGAACAGGAAAAAAAGACGAGGCTCAGCAGAAGGCAGGTTGTGGTTGTCTGGGGAGCTGGAAGATTGAACATCCCTCTCGCTCTTTACGATGACTTCCTCTGCTCGCTGCCCTTTGCACGCCGAGGGCCAGTCGCCGAGTCCACCCGTCCGCGGGGGCCGATCAGTCAGAGCGCCAAACAACCAAGTCAGCACGTCCTCGTCCACACAGGTAATCAAAGACGCCGTTGAACCTTTACCGCCATAAATCGCTTCTCACGCGCTCGTAACCCGGGGTAGTCCACAGTAGAGGATGCCCTGAGGCAGTTTGGCCTCTTTTAGCGCGGTGGTAGCTAACCGTTTTAGCTCTCAGGACTTTAACCACAGCGGTTAATGCTTCATCCAAGTGTTCCTGAATTATGAATGCATCTCAGATCAACACTTAAGTTGTAATTTTTGCTGAAATGTGTGATTTAGAGGCACTTTAAGTCATCAAACTACTTCACTACTGCAGGAATAGCAGCAAAAACACTGGACACTTAGACTTGCACAATATTAGCAATATAATTTGCAATATCATTTTTTTTCCAATAGGTGTTGCAATTTCAGTTTCATTAGCTTGTATGACAGTTCATTTTCATGTGCAACATTTTGGTCCCGTGCAGAATGTCAGTTCCATGTTCAAAATCATCTTGGTAATGTGCAGTATTTCATTTTTCAGATGCAATATTTCAATTTCATGTGTACAATCTCAGCATCATTGCTAGCATTACATCTTGTTTTTCTCTTCTAGTCTTATTTTAGCTCACATATTTTCTTTTAGTATGTATATCGGATTGCTTTACTACTTTTAAGGTCCTGCATTTATTCTTATGTTGTACCAGTTGTTGTCTGAGCAATAACTGACAAGAATTTCCTTTGGTTTTAATCAAGTTTTATCTTATCTGACAAATGCTTAACACAAAGTGAGACATATAATCAAACTAAATGTTCAATGAAAACAGCCCTTATCAACATTTTTAGGTTAACAATAGATCAAATTACACATAATGTGAAAGAGACTCCTCATAGTAATAAACCTTCAGAGAATTATCACCTCAGCCCACAGTGCTACGATGACTTTTAGCACCTTTCAGCTTACAGTTTTAATTTTATGGCACATAACTTTTACAAAGCTGGTTTAAGTTTCACTGCTGTAATTAATAAACCGGCAGTTCGGTGGTTCTCGACCTGGTGGGGAAGGTGCTACTGCAAGAATGATAATGTGATTTATGAAGGGGAAACCAACACTATGACCTTAATTTAACAAATTTAACAAAAGCTTCTTTTTTTAGTTCTTTTAAAAGTTTGAGGTCATTTAGAAATGTCCTTATTTTTGAAAGAAAACCCTTTTTTTTAATGAAGACAAGATTAAATTAATCAGAAATCCAGTCTAGACATTGTTAATGTGGTAAATGACTATTCTAGATGGAAACAGCTGATTTTTAATGGAATATCTCCATAGAGGTACAGAGGAACATTTCCAGCAACCATCACTCCTGTGTTCTAATGCTACATTGTGTTAGCTAATGGTGTTGAAAGGCTAATTGATGATTAGAAAACCCTTGTGCAGTTATGTTAGCACATGAATAAAAGTGTGAGTTTTCATGGAAAACATGAAATTGTCTGGGTGACCCCAAACTTTTGAACGGTAGTGTACATACATTTAAAAAAAAAATAAGTCTAAAAAATTATGGTTCTTGGAATCATAACTTGCACAAAGGTTCAGTCCACCTAAAATGACCTCTGAGTTTGTGCAGTAGAAAAGGCGTAATGTGGTCTTGGAGACTTCTTGTAATCCATATGTTGTCTTCTGTTGGTCTGGACTGTGTAGGTTTTCATAACACCGTTAGTCTCTCTTCTTGTGATTATTATCAATATTATTCAGAGACTAGTATGTATTCGACACATCCAGCCTATAAACAGTATAAACACATGCAGCAGTTCCCTCTTTGTGCAGCAGCTCATGTCATCAGACTGCTCCCACTCACACCTCCTCCTCTCAGCATGATAAATGGACTTCTCTCGAGAGAGTAAACAACAAAGTCATCCAACCTCAACCCAACCAGTCACTGTCATTTCAGGGGTAGAGAGTCACGGGACGCACAAAGCAGAAATACAGTTATTAGACACAGTGCAGTGAAAGCATGTAACAAAAAGGTGACGCTGACCTGAAGCCGACTTCTGACCTGCAGGGTTCATGGAGCAAAAAACACCTTTTCAAATGTCTGTCTAACAGTTTCCAGGACTAAACACAGTGTTGTTATTTTTTGTGCCATACCAGGTTTATACCAGGCTAGCACCTGTATGAGGGCTGATCAACAAATTCAGAGACTGTGCTGATTAAAATCGAAATCTGTACTTGATTTACAATTGGCCACCATCCTAGTCAAAACAGTGTTGCTGTGCAGCTCCCAGAGCTCCTGCTACACTTGTTACACTCACTGAGTGTCCCGTTACACAAACAAGTCAAGCACCAAGTCTCGTAAATTCTGTAAAAATGGTGACCCTTCAAAAAGAAAGAAGTTATAGGATGTCAAATCTGGGGAGTAGTGTGGGCAGGGAGTGACAGTTGTGTTGATGGACATGATCACATGTACCCAGGTAAAGAGTACCAACATGCCATGGGAACCCAGTTCAGGTCTTTTCTGCAGGATGTTACAATAAAACTCTGCCTTGACTGTCCAGCTCTGGCAGCCAAACCTGTTGAATCTGATCTGACTGTAGAAACAGCAGCTCTTCCACTGCTAAAACTGTTGTTTCTTCTTTTGATGGTTTCCACAGACCCACCTTCGTCACGAGTGATGGTTCTCTGCATGAAGTTTGGATCACAGTATGTCAAGAAACATGTGCAATTAGTGTCAAATCTCCAAAATTGTGTCAAAACGGTCAACTTGAATGTCATTTGGGGGGAGACCAAGAAGCTATAGGGGGCTTAATCTGGTGAACAAGGTGGAAGAGCAGCCAGAAAAACCCTATGGAGCACCCACACACCGTTGCACCATAGTTCACCTCATTAAATCACAGTTCACAACCCAGAGAACACTGAACAAAACAACAAGTATGCTCCTGGTGGTCCTGATCTAATGTCTGATGCTGGAAACTGCAGCTCTCCCACTGTGAAAACTGTCATTTCTACACTTGGACCCACCTTTCATCACCAATGATGATCCTCCACATGAAGTCTGGCACATCCTGGCTGCTGTCAGTATGTCAACAACATGTGAAGACCCATTTGCAATGAGCTCTGAACCTCAAAAATTGTGTAAAAACAGTCAACTTGAATTGAGAAGCTACAGGGAGCAAAAAACACCTTATGGAGCACCCACATGCCTTTGCACCATAGTTCACATCATTTGTGCTGAATGTTCTTCTGACAGTCCAACTTAACCCTAATGTGACTTGTCTGATTTTGGAAAATGCTGCTCTTCTACTGTGAAAACTGCCGTTTCTTCTTTTGATGGTAGCCGCAGACCCACTTCCAGTCTCCAGTGATGATCCTCTGCATAAAGGTTGGATCATTGTAGCTGCAGGCTGACAGAAAATGTGATGTTTGCTTTGTGCTCCAGTTTAAAGTCCATGACAAAATTGCAAATATGCATCAACCAGTGGTCACAAAATGCAAATAACACACATCCCACCATTAATTTTGTGGTATCATGTGGCTTCCTTGCACATGTTGCACACACAATACCTACACCATAAACAGTATTGTGACTTTTTGATCAACCCTTATACCAATACATTTAGTATGCATATATATTTTCAGTGATACATTGCAGCCTAAAAATGGCTCAATTTAGTATTTTTTTCAATATTTAATAGCTCTGAGTCATGGTAATGTAACAGTAAACAAATATCAAACTTCGAAATGCCATCTGTTTAAGCTTGTGTTTGAAACTGCCAATTAAAAGCAAAGACCAGTGAGCTTCTCCCTGTCTTTGTGGGTGTTTCTCTGCTGTGTTGCCAGGTGTCGAGTTGTACCTGGCTGATGAAAGATCAATAAATATGATCAACAGAAAGAAAAAAAAGAAAAAAACAAGCACTTCTCCTCTCACACTGGACTTGCGGCTTCTAGCTGACCTAAAGAAAATTGAAAACTCTTGAAGCAGGAGCACCACAAGTTTCCAGCCACTTGTGAATTCAATCACCTCCCTGCCTGTGTACTCTGCTTTTAATTCACAGTTTGTGTATTATTTGCATGTTAAGGTGTCTCTCTCACCGGGGACCAATTAAATGATAAAGCAGTGCTGTTACAGGTTTATGTAAATGCACACTGCGAGAGGCTTGTATTGATAAATGGCGTGGAATTACAAAACAGCAAATAACTGCGGGGTGGTGTACATTATTTTCCTCTTTTTTTAATTGATAAGGTTGCAGAGGAAAATTTAGTGTCTTTGGGTGAGCAGCAAGCCTTTCTCAAGGGTCGTTATGTTTACAGAGAAGAGACGGCAGCAATATAAAAGACATACAGAGCAGAGACGGGGTAAGAAGCGCTCGAAATTAATGCAGTGGCTCAACAGCTTGTTCGGTTCAGGACAAAAGTGAAAAATGGAGCCTCTTATTGTGGCAGCCAACATCATTAAAGCTGCATTAAGCAATATTTTTTACATTAACGCCGGATCAGATGGCTTCCTGAATTAACATCCCACTCTGCCTTGAGACTCTCTTTCAGCTCATTTTGCTACTTTTTTCTCCACACTGGACTGACAAAACCAAAACAACACTGGTTTGTATAAATCAAGCTCTCAGCCCACAAGCTCTCATAAAACCATTTGTACATTATATATACACTCGACTAGATGAGAAGTGACTGGTGGAGAAAGTTTAGCGCGCTGAAGGGATGGCAGGAATTAAAGATATAACTTAACATTTGCCCATTGGGCCAAGAGGAGTGGAGTAGCTCTTACTGATGTGTGTCATGGCAGCTGTGAGCGATTAATATGACAGCAATGGGAATTACTTTTTCACACCAGCCGTAACAGATTGTATTTCTTTACGTTTGTGATTAAATTGACAAGAGCTCTAAGTATTTTGCTGTACAATGACTGTTATTTTGAAACAGACAAGGGCAGAAATAGGTGAGAAATTTTCCACATGGGTGGCCTGATGGGACCATTGAAGATCTTGGGGAGGGAAACCAGAAACCATAAGTTAATTTTAGGAATTTTATTATGCAGTTGTAGTATAGAGACTTGTTTAAAACTATGTCAATATCAGAGACTGCATATAAAAGATAGGCGCACAGTCTTTAGTCAATATGAGGGTTAAAAAATAGATTGGTTTCATATTTTGCAGTTAATTTAAGAAGAGATGCTGCTGTGAATTTGAGTAGAAAAAGTTAATCTAAAAGTGAGACATTCATAGTAAATTTATGAATTCAACTTTGAAAATTTTATCCATGTGTGATGAGAATTTAACTACAGCAACTTATGGTATGATAGAAAGTGTTTTTATTGTTGCTCAGCTCTCTGCTGCCATATTTTTGCAGTTATTTTTAATGATTAGAGAGTTCATAATATGCATGCTGCTGCTGCTCCCTAATAGAAAAACTTCATATGACAGAAATATTTAGATTCTAGTGAATGCATCAGAGTTTAATAGTAAATCCAGCTGTGATGGAGCTCAGAATTGCTTTTACTGCTGCTGAGGTGAAGAAAAGTACTGTAAATGTGACTTACTGTGAGATTATATAATAATTATAGGTGATTAATAAAGTTACTGCTGTTTGGAAATGCTCTTATGGATCCTGCTGATATCTGATACTGCAGATGTTTAATAAACTCAGAGGAAAAAGTCCTACAAACAGCTGGAAACAACAAATTGAACGATAGCTTCTGTTAGCATTTTGCCAAAACCAGGATTACATTAATCATTGATGAGTCTCATTAATCTGACTTATTACAGACTGTCCTCATTGCAGTAAAGTTAATTTCATATAGCATTTTTTTAACCTTAGAATCTTCAACACTAAAATATCAGTTTTAACCCTTAGATGCATAAGTGGGTCAAAAATGACTCGGTGAGGTCATTTTCTTGCAACATTTCTGTAATGAAAAGTTTTCATCATTTCATTTTCCAGCCATTCCTTAAAAAACATGTTTTTTGATATCATTCCATTTCAATTTTTAAGTTACCTTTTATACTTTAAAAGAAATTGTAATATTTGTATTACTACCCCAAGCTCTTTATCACTGATAACATCATATAAAAGGTGATGCAATGCACAAACTTGGAGGAAAAGAGTGGAAAAATGTCAAACAAAATGGATGTTGACATTCTTCCATTGCTGTTCTGTGTGATATTCTTCTTTTTCAATTATCAAAATGTTCAAAATCTGTTATAAATTGAAAAACAAGCATATTTCAAACATGAAATCATTCTTGATTGGACAAAAATATAATATAAACAATAATACAAATTATTGTTCTTAACCAGAATGACAGAAATAGCATAAAAACACATTAATTTCTATATAGGTCATTTCTGACCCACTTATGGAAGAGTGTAGGGTCCAATCACTCATGCATCTAAGGGTTAAGTAGAAAAGAAACTATCAATGACTGACTGCCTGGTTATTCATGAGCTAACAAACAGGTCAGTATATACTTGTTAGATCACACAAAATATTCTGTTGCATATTTGCTAGTAGTTGGTAGTGGTTCCTCCATTTCTGTCATATTCATATTGGCTGCTGTTTGCTAATGTGTCACGTATACGTACTTGATAACCTAAAGGCTCATTGTGAGGTTTTGGAGTCTTTCTGCTTCCTTTCACTCATCCTACATGAGATAAACTGAGTAACTGTCTCACCCAGTCTGATCTCTTTAATGTACCAACACTTAATTATACATAAGGAGGCTGATGTCTGTTATAAACATGCTCTGTGGCTTCTATTAAGATTCAGAATGTGCTGAAAGGCAATGCTTTTTTGTCATTTGTCATCATTGTGGACTAGCGTGCTGTGTAATAAATGTTGTGTTAACGCCAGAGACTGATAAAGATGAAATAAATGGTTTAAACAACGCAGCTCGGCTACATGATCACTTATAAAGTGGCTCTGCCTGAACGAGGAAGACTGATTTACAAAAAAATGCATCGGAAATCTGTACGACGCGTCGCCCTCTCAGAAGAAAGTGACAGCAGACAGGCAGACCAGAAACATACACAGATGCACGTAAACACACACATTCAGCCGTGAGTCAGAAAGGCCTCTTGATGTTCTCATCGATCCAGAAGGCACAGCTGGGATTGACGACTCACTGCTAAGAGACAAATCAGCACACAAACACACTCTCACACACCAATTCTGCCGCTTCAAACGTTTCCGCCAAAGTACCGGGGGTTCTTTTATCAAAAAAGTTATCCGTTTTAGGGATTTTCAAAGATGAGGCGAGGCGGCGCTTGTTGGCCATCGTTGTAATATAAAACCATGAAGTTCACTGATGAAAACTTCTAACGCAGACCAGCAACAGCAGGAAATGTTTCATTCATGTAAGCAGTAACTTAACAGAGCAGTAAAATGGCAAAAAGTGATCACTAGAGACATGAATAATACAAGATTCCAAACCTCAGACATTCAGAAAGAAGCTACAAAAGTACTAAAAGTTCAATACAAGGGCTTCATGATGGTGTATAAAACTGACATTGCAACATTTTCTTTACATGTACCACAACAATTTCCACCAGATGACTTGCATAACTCTGTTTGGAAAGAATTAAT
Source organism: Amphiprion ocellaris (assembly GCF_022539595.1). Taxonomy (NCBI): domain Eukaryota; kingdom Metazoa; phylum Chordata; class Actinopteri; family Pomacentridae; genus Amphiprion; species Amphiprion ocellaris. Next base: position 6,236,334 of record NC_072774.1, read on the forward strand.
AATTTTATAAAGATCAGGATTCTGTGGGGGAGTGCGTCTGCATAGAAAACACAGAATCATTTTTTAAAAAGCAAAAAATTACCTTTTTCTGTGCGGATTTTTGACAGTAAATTGTTTGGAACCTTTTTCATGTGGTGCAACACTTCTACAAGCATCCAAAATAGTTTTTTGAGCTTAGGATTGCCTTCAGATTTGGAGTCATCATACAGACCTTTACCTTTGTGGCGCTAATTTAAATGGTGAAACAAATAAGCTGTGTTGCTTCAGGCAGCGACAACAACTGCAAAACACTACCTACAAAGAACAGTTTTTTAGTTAGCGTCATCTTTTCTAGATCATAAATATTCCATACAACTGACTAAATGATAACAGCCAAATTGGCAATCAAAAATAATCTAATTCACATTGAGAAAATTTATCACAATTTAAATGGATTTTAGATGCAAATATTTCTATTGCACTTTTATTTTTAAATAAACAGCTTTCGCTTTCAAGTTGTACGCTATATTCTTGCTATTGCACAAATATGCATCAAAGTAAGACTTAAAATCATCATTCAGAGCTTCTCCTAGAGGCAAAATATCAATGAATTTTTAACCAAAACATCTCACTTGCTGAGCATCTGCTTGTTGATACACACTACAATTTACTGATGTCCAAAAAAATAATTTAAAAAGTCTCTCCTGCAGGCTACAGTAGAAGCTAGCTGGGTGGCTGTGCACAGAGAAGCCTCTAGTCTCCATTAAATACTGCAGTGCTGCAACTCAGACAAGTGTGGGAGCAGAAATTGGTTTGAAAAGAGTGAAATGAAGTGATTTCATCTACATGGGCTGTTTTCTATGTCTTTAGCATTTTAAATACTGTAGTTGATCAACGTTCATTTAATTGTGGGAAATAAATTACCTGATTATTATTCTATTAACCATGCAGCCCTACAACTGACACATTTCCTGTTGTAACACGACGAGACTTTACAGAGATCCCTCCCTGCTACAGGGCAGTTCAGCATGAGTTGTAGGGGGGAAAAAACCTTTTTGAGATATTATAGCTGGGGTGAGTCAATAAAAGTTGCAAAATTTGCCTCTTGTGGTCCATATGTCTGATCAAAACTTAAGGATGGCTACAAGAAGATGGGCGATTTCAGTTTGTGTCAAGACAGAATAAAAGCAGTTATTCCCCTGCCATTTCATCACAAACAAGACTGACAGATAATGCAGAGGTTTATCAATTATAAAACTAATAAGTGAGCAGAGGAAAGTCCAGCTGCAATGAGTCTGCCAGTAAAGGTTTGAAAACACTCGGAGAGTTTTTAAGTAGAATGCAAGTCTGCAACACAAAATAGACTGGTTTTGTGATTCCCAGGTTTTGTGTTTATGGTTCCTGGAACAGCCTTTTAAGAATTCATACTGACTGCTTCACTGTGTTTTCAGAGGCAAAATAATTTATAAGTCTGCAAGACACCCTGAATCAGAGCTCATAGACAGGACCATGCATCAGGATCTCTGAGGGCCTTAACACAACATTGTGTCTTACATATCTGATGCTGTATGCAGTTTGGCTGAGATCTGGATCAGCCAGTCACCATAACTGTCAACAGGCAGCTTTCTAATGCAGGAAAATGGTTCAACTTTACAGTGACGGTCCTATAATCGACTCTTTCAGCCCTTCTGTTTCCACTGCAGCGTAGGATCTGACAAGCGCAACTGTGACGCCGACTCCAAATGTGCAAAAACAATGACAAATAGAAGTTACTGAATGTAGCAGCAGTTCTATTACCACATAGGATATAGAGCAATGGATGTTTGTTATTCTAGCCTATATGCATACTTCAAGAGGGCACAAAAATGGTGCTTGTTGTTCTGTCTATGTTTAACCATTCAGACTTTGACTTCTGTACTGAGATCCACACAGCAGTTTTTCAGGGTCATTCAGATGTATTTACCCAGAGTTGGTACTTTTTTATCCCCCGAAAACAGCCTTTAATGAGGCTGTAGCTTCAGGGTAGAGTTCTTGCAGTCAGAACACACACAAAGGTCTGGGATGCCTTAAAATGGCCTGCAAGTTCCTGGAGTGGAAAGCTATCTAATTTAATGTAACCGCTATTTTACTTAACTTAATCAAGTACCCAACTGAACGGTGAGTAGATAAAAGAGACGTCCGTATCAAGTGTTGTTTTTTTTTACCCCAATTTGATAAGAATCATTTAATATTTAGTATCTTCTGATTCTTCATTTTCTTCGGCAAGACATCCCTTTTATAAAAAAAAAAAAAAAATCACATTCATTTCATATGTTTTCCAATTTTGTGGTCACAGAGACTATTTTAGGGGTTTAGTTAGCAAAAGGGCACCATGACAAAATCAGCTGTAATGCTTAAAGACACCCGGCCAGCACACATGTATCACATCAAATTGGGATCAATTAAGTCATCATTTCAATAACGCATAGCATGTATAGTGGCTGCTTTCATGACCAGTATCATGTATCTGAAACTTTGACAGCAATATCGGTGCATCATCAATGGAAAACATGATGAATTTAGATCATCAATCATCAGTAACTGACTGATATCACTGCAAACATAATTACTCAGATTTACAATACATGTGTGACAGCAGGTGTAAACAAAGGTTTGAGCTTTGATTCTTCCCTTGATCCACTCTGATCCTAGTCTAAGGATCGGGATTAATTCCTAGCAAATATCGAAAGAAAGCAAGAAATATGGGAGACAAACTCTGGTTTCCTGGGTGAAAGTCCTGTTGCTGACTTATGCATCCATCCTCCTCTCCTACCTCTTTGTTCTTTAAACTCAATGCATTCCCCACTGTTATTTGAGGGAGTTTCTTTCAGAACCTAAATTAGTACGTACTTCAGTCGTATAGGAACATGTTTTAGGGGGGATGTCAAGAATGTGACGCCCAGTAACCATCACGCTTGTTCTCTCTTGCACTCAAAGTAAATTTGCTGCTTAATGGCACAATCTTACCTTATGGAGAGAAAATATAGACCTAAGTACAGTATATCTCATTTAAAAGTTAGAAAAGAGTGGTTACTTTCTTCTTCCCAGAAAACAAAGAACTTTAAAGTAGCTCTAAAGGGTCATTCTTGTGGTCAAAACATGCATAAAGTTTTGGGCCGCCCTGAAACTGTCTCCAAGTAATTGCAATTAAAAATGAGCTAAGGCCTTCCCTCTCAGCAAGGTTCGATTAGTCTTTCGCCCCTATACCCAGGTCGGACGACCGATTTGCACGTCAGGACCGCTACGGGCCTCCACCAGAGTTTCCTCTGGCTTCGCCCTGCCCAGGCATAGTTCACCAACTTTCTTCATCTCACATGTTTTTGTGTAACTTCAGCTTGGTAAAGCAAATAGCAAATATATAATTTCTCAAATTAAACAACAGCATCGGCTCAAATGTGAAGATGTCTTTAGGAGTTCAGCAAAGCAAATGATACTCTTAAAGAAGCACTGCAGAAGGGCAATGAATACCTTAAATGAAAGAGATTCAAATATCCTGTGAAGTTCATACAGGCCTTTTCACTGAAGGGAAACCATTAGTGTAAATAATTATATTAACAATGGCTGAATTCCATTTTGCTTCTTCAGTTTCAGGGTGCTAGTATTGTGTATTTTGTCATAACTCACATGAAAGGAGAAGCCACTGAATGACACTGTAGTAGTAGTACAGTACTATGTAATACTAAATATTTCTCTTATTTAAATAAAATATGATGTATGGTAATACATAAAACCCACATTTCTATATCTCGCCCATTAGTCATGCCCTCATGTTCTCTCTCATCAGGCTCTTCATACAGTCAGAACCGTTTTCTGTGACAGTTAGAATTTTAGTTAGACAGCTGTAATTCTTGTCGGTTTGACAGATTTTCTCCCCGGTTAATTTCTGCTGGAAAGATGTAATTTCCTCTGTGGCAGCAAAAACACGTTATACAAGCCTTCAGAAGCTCCTGCAGCTAACGGATCGCTTTTAGGCCTGACTGACTCTGAAAGACAGAGTATAAATGGACCTGAAAACAGTTGCTGAACATGAAAAAAAAAAAAAGATCCCACACTCTCACTGAGGAATGGAATTACACTGGTTCTCTATTCAATAACTGCTGTTATGAACACACAACTGTCTGATCATGAAACATTACACAATACTAATTTTTCAGTCTAAATTTCCCGTTAAAAATAGCGTATATTTTTTGTATATTGAGTCCTGGATCTCCACTCAAGCTGTACACTAGAATACACTGTTAATAATATTGCTAACAACCTGTAGCGCTACTGTGTTTAAACAACGTCTGTGCAAGTTTATTTAAAAAGTAGTGCATGCATTTTTGACAATATCAGGGCTTCAGATTGTGACCAAAATGTTTGAATTTATATCACCAGTTTTTAAGGAATGTTTCAAATTTAAAATTCCACTTGAATGCATACATACAAGTGCATGATAATCATTCAATTGTTTTTGTGCCCATTTGGTCGACATTAAAGCACTACTACTTCTTTCTCATTGGCTTTGCAGGTTGTTGCCTTTTATGAGGAGGCAGTGTTGTCATACACCTTCTATTGGTACCATAATTTGGCCCTTTCTCCAATGTAATCAATCTACAATCTCCTAACTATGCAATTCTGAAAATCCATAATTCCATTCTTTCATGATTCATTCACTGTATTTTATCCAATTCAGTAAAGTATTACAGCAAGCTGAATTTTGATATTCTGTAAGTGATTCACATACATTCCTACTGAGATCTTGACCTCTCACAAACTCTTAGAGAATCATTGTAGTTGTTTCACTTTGTTTCAGTGTCAAAGTGTTTCATTTATCGATATCTTGATACAGTTTTTTTTGCACCTAATTCAATCCACGTCATTTAATATTTCCTTCTGCCAATACCGAGTCCCAATTCAATACTATTTTCAAAGCAAGAACACAGTTCAAATCTGTGTTGGAAAGCAGAGAGCATTGTAGTGGTTTTAGCTAGTGAATGGGGACCATGATAAAGTCATATATTTATTATTATAATATTATTATATTTATTATATATTATTATTATTATATATGGTGCTTAACGACCTCCGACCTGTACACGTCTTAATTCAAGTTAGAACCAACTAGGATTGTGTTCATATCTCAAAGGTCTGACTTACTCTTTCTGAAAGTTTTTTTTTATTCTTTAAAATTACAATAAAATTATGTTTCAGAACTCACAGCAACAAAAACAAACAAAAAAATCCTCTAAAATCAATATATCAACTTAAGGTTCTGCCTTAATGTCTTTTTCCAGGGCTTTCGACCACATCTCGGCACATAAAATTAGCTGTGGCATTTGTAATGGCTACCTTTGCATGTGTCTTTGGCTTGTATCAGTGAGTTAAGCACAGGATAAATGTCCAGTGTGTGCAATTGCCGTTACAAATTGCTCAATCATTGAAAATCACGAAAGTTATTCAAATTTATAATATTGCATGACAGCGGACGTAAACAAAGGATCGGGAAAGGTTTGTGCAAATACCCGTCAGTTAAAAATTGCCTTTATCAGCCTAGTTTCATATGAAGTTCCCAAAAGTAGACCTCTACCTGTAACAAATGCCAGCTACTCTGTAGCACAACAGAAACACCAGCTTGTAGTCGGAGCCCTATGCTACTTGCTAAGCTCAGGGATATATTGAATTCCAGACTGTTGCACAGTGAGTTCTAGCTGAGCTACAGTGTGGATATAAAATACAGTTAGGTATGAAATACAGTAATCCTGGCATCTTTGTACAGTGTTATTCTGGCAACACTGTGAGGCTGCTTTATAACATTTTCCTGCAAAGGATGAGGTACAGCAGCTCCTTACACCCCTGACTTAGGGGAACAACTGTAGACTTTGTGTCAGACTACACAGTTATGAAAGATATTATCTGTGACTCTCTTGCCAAAGTGCTCTCTTCACAGGTGGCCTTTTTTTTTTTTTCACACCGCAGCCCTGCGAGGTGGTACACGCTTTTGACCTTCATCTTTCCAGCTCATGAACTCTGACAGAATGGGCTGCTGTTCAACTGCTTTTCATGGCACAAATGAGGAAGCAGTGCTGTAAAGTCAGATGCACACTAAGAGGCTGCAATGTTCTGCGATAACTCTAAGCCGGTCTCGGATCAATAATGCAGCCATAGCTACAGTAAAGTGATGCAATGAGCTGGCAGGACTGACTGGCTAATAGGATTAGACTGTCTTCACACGGAGGATGCGGATGAGGTGATCTCCTCTGTGGATCTGTTATGATCAGCGTGTTCCTCTCTGGGAAGCTCTGCGAACAGGTTTGTGGTACACGATGGTGTAGGAATTTGTTTTCGTCTAAACTATTCAAGCACATCTTGCGTGATATTGATCAGCACTTTCAGACACTTTAATACATAAGCATCAACTATTAATGTTTCTACACTACGAAGCCCTACTGGTAATGAAATGTAAGCTCTCTCATCTATGTAAATGTAAAATCTAAATGTATGCTCATCAGCCACAACATTAAAACCACTGACAGATGAGGAGAATACCAGCGATTATCTTGGCACAGTGACACCTGTCAAGAGGTGGGATGTATCAGGCAGCAGGTGAACAATTGGTCCTTACAGTTAATGTGTTGGAAGCAGGAAAAACGGGCAGCATAATGATCTAAGAGACTTTTAAAAAACCCTGATGTTAGACGATTGGTCAGAGCATCTCCAAAACAGCAGGTCTTGCAGGGTGTAGCAGTGATTAGTTCCCACCAAAAGTGGTCCAAAGAGGGACAAACAGTGAGATATGGGAAGAAGCTGGGTAAGCAGAGGCAGTTTGATTCTCTCAACAATGTTCTGCTGGTTATTAGACGTCATGTGTATTTTAATTAGATTTATTATTTTATTTTACTTAAAACCTTAAAGAACACATTGAGGAACAACAATGGTGCAAACGCATGTACAACAAATGCAGACACACTTAGAATTAAATGTCAGTAACATAAGAACACATGACTATATCTGTTAAAAATAGAATTTAACAATGCTAAAATTGTTGTTTAATAGCATTAATAAAAGCTGAAGCATAAGTTCAATTGGGAAGATGTGTTAACTCACATCCCGTCTCCATGTCTCTTGGTGAATATGAGTCATTCGTGGTATTCTCCATTTCAAAATCGCTAGTCTTGTCCAATGAGATATCTACTGAGCCAATCAGCCCCTAGACACTGTGCTTTAAAATTTGTTGCAATTCTGTCATTCTTCCTCCCAGCTTGCTGATTGTGCATCCCTCCTCCCATCTCCATGTCATCCGAGGTGTCCAGGAAATCTTAACCAGTCTCCATAAGCGATCCGTTACCTTTGCTTTCACCATCTCCAGCATCTTCAGAAGTCTTTTTCTCATCTACATTTATCTGGAACTCCAATCTATGATGTCTCTTCTGACCTCCTAAACATGTCGATCTGGCACATTTCTGCAATAAACTTTAGGTTTTGACTTTAGAATCACTTCTCCTTATTGAAAGAACATTCTAAGCATATTGGGTGCAGTAACCAAAAGCAGATCTTTCTCTGTATGAATTTTTGCCACCGGCATTATGAGCTATACCTCATAAGTTATTGCCAAATCGAAACATAACATCTTCAACATTTCTTCATAGTAGCAATATTCCCTGATGGCCTTTTTTTCTGCACGTTGATGCTCTCTGCTACACTGCTAACATGATCAAGAATGGTTTGAGGAACATGACCAAGAGTTCAAGGTGTTGACTTGGCCTCCAAATTCCTCAAATTTCAGTACAATCAAGCATTTGTAGGATGAGCTGGGAAAATTAGTGCGATTCATGGAGGCCTCATCTTGCAACTTTCAGGATTTGGTGCCAGATACCAAAGGACACCTTCAGGTCTGTGCAGTTCAGACCTCGATGGCTCAGAACTGTTTTAGCAATATGAGACGGGCCTGCAGGTGGTTTTAATGTTGTGGCTGTTCGCTGCATGTGTGTCTGACCATGATTATATAAGCTTATCCAACAAATCAGTGTAGCAGAGGCCTGATAAGTGACTAGAAACAGCAGCACAGAATTGTTTCAGGTAATTTAGTAATAACATGATCTACCAGAATGCACCACCATGTACAGAAACATGCCCAGTGCTTCATGGTACTATCCTATATACTGCATATAATTGTGAACAAAAGTTTCCATGCACTCGTATGTCATGGAAGTCTTGATGGTAGTTAATTTGGACTGTGTAATAATAAGCCTCAATTTAGATAGTTTGAAAGATTGTAAGAGGCTTGAAGGCTTTTATGTTACAGCATGGTGTGGCATAATTAAGATACTAGGCAATGACTAAAATACACTTTGTAGAAACTAGAAAAAGTCTAATTTGTAGCATCACCCCTCAAAATGTCCAGTTCTTTATTTTAGATATATCTCTTGTGCTTGATTAATGAAAACATTCTTGGAAAATGCTTTCGCTTTCGTCCGTCTTTCGCTGGTCCACGAATTTCACCTCTAGCGGCACAATACGAATGCCTCCGGCCGTCCCTCTTAATCATGGCCCCAGTTCAGAGAGAAAACCCACAAAATAGAACCAGAGTCCTATTCCGTTATTCCTAGCTGCCGTATTCAGGCGACCAATGACTGATACAGCTCCTAATTTTCTATGATGGAATCAGTGAAATGAATGCATTTTTGTCACAAGAAACAAATCATACATTCTGGTACTTTCATAGATTTATTACAGGTGTTATGTCAATACGACAAAAGCTTTGCTGCATCAAAAATATACAGTTTGATTTACACAACTTTCTACATCACCAAAACTGATAATTCAAGTTGTATGTATATTTTTGACCCAGCAAGGCATGTCATGTAATAAATCTATGAAAGAACCAAAATGGATGGTTGGCTTTTTGTGATAAAGATGCAAATGTTTCAAAGACTCCATCCCAGAATATTCTGAGTTACAAGAGTCATTAGAAACTCAAGACTACCACGATATGCATGGTCTTTACAAGAGTATGTAAACTTTGCCTTTCAACTGTACCATTGGCTAAAATAATGTTAACAACATTATTATTAAAAATCTATTGTTGGTTGAGCAACTCAGGATACCATTTGTCTTAGTGAAATAATTACTGGTATCAAAAATCAGACTCAGTAAATGAATTTGTCTGATTTTTTTAATCATTATTGCCCACATCTTCACCTTGAATATGGACTTTGAGCTTGTACGTTATTGAAGATAATGAGTCTTTTGCAGTTCAAATAATAACCCATGTGAAATTCTACATAACCACTTGACAAAGCAGACATAACACAGTACAAGTACCCTGCAGCGTTACCAGAGCATACATGAGTTCAGACTGGACCAGCTCTCCATATACACTGATAGATGAATAATATGTATAGAAAGGTGCCTTTTGAAGAATATCCCAAACATATTTTTGCCCAAGGCATTATCACCAGCTCACATCCAGAGAGAGAGATAGCAGAGAGGAGTGATGAGGAATGAATTCTCAATCAGAGAGAACATTCAGAGGAAGCTTTAGGAGGGGGAATGTTCACCCAGAGAATAAAGGAAAGAAATGTAGGCACATGGATATCTTCTCTACAGTATATCAGTGTGTCATGTTTTTGTGACTGATCTATTCATGTAATCAAATTTATTGTTAATATTTTGTTAATATAGTATCTTTTAACAAATTCGAGATCAAATGAATTCATTTTAATATGCGCTCTTTTAGCACTAATGCAGCATTCTCTACTTATAGTCACTAAGGTTGGGTGTTGTTTGTAATCTAATGATTCACAATCCTCTTCTGCTTATCAGCTCCAACACTGATAGATGTTAACAGCAACAACACACAGCTAAATAAATACTTAACCGTAGCCATGGTGGTCTCTATTATAGTTTATTTCGGCCACTTTACAGCAATGTTAGTGGAGTTCCATTTTAAGAAATTCAGCAATAGCCAAGCTGGTCAAATGAGAATAACATTCATAATTTATTCAGCTTTAGGAGAGAGGAAGGCATGCAGATTTTCAATTTGATAGCGGCTGATATATGTAGGTCTTTGCAGTACACTGTTTATCTGTGATTTTTGTATTGTTCTTCTAGAATGTTCTTTTACAATGTCTTATTGTTATTGCACAGCCTTGAGGAACAGTTACTTTGGATTTCACTGCATATACCATATGAGCACGAAATTAATTTCAAAAAAATATATCTTGAATCGTAAAACTAGCACGATTATCATTTGTTTAGGAACTGATACGTAGAATTTGAATGAAACTTTCTCAAGGATTCTTTAGAATTAGAAGTTTGTATGTGTGTCTCACAGAATATTTGATTGAGATTAACCGTTTCCCACAGATTAAGAATTCTCTTGTGGTGATGGGTAGTTACCAATGTGTGTGAGGACACTCATGCAGTTTAGAGAGAAAAAGTGTTACAATTTACAGATGTCCCCTGAATGTCTCCTATAGAAGCTATAATTTATCAGTGTTTCATAAAAAGCTCACATGTATTGTTAGACCCTGTTTGGTGGTCGTGCACAGAGAAGCCTCTAGTCTCCACTCAGTTACTGCAGTGCAGCAGCTCAGAGGGGTGGGTCAATGTTTGGAAAGAGTGGAACCAAATAACCAGATTCAAAGGCAGACTGCTAAATGTCAGGTGCATCAAAATTTGTTCATGCATTTCACAGATGCTTGGTTGCACCCTGAAGCCCAAGTGACATAATTTTACATGCAATTTGTTATATATAACCTACTAAAAGTTAAAACATTTTAGTGTATTATGAACAATTCTAAAACCGAGAAAAACACTTAGAATACGCCACAATCTAAAATGACTTTAGGATTGCAGTTGTGCACAGAGAAGCCTCTAGTCTCCACTCTAGTAGTATCATGCTATGGTTTTAAATAATAGTCCAAATTTATATAGGTTTTAAATTTTTGTTCTTACTCCTTGATTGCTAATAATTGGTATCAGCCCTTAAATAGATAGATCAATAAAGTCAACCCCTATCCTTGTCATGCAACAATTCAGTTTTTATTCAAACCTTTGCTTTTGCATTTTCTATATGTTGAGCACTTCGTCTCATAGCATGTTTGATTCAGATTAACTGGAGGTAAAGCAGGCGGCACCCTCTAATAGGTATTCTTTACAATGCAGCAGGTGTCCTAGAGCTCTGTGACTGTAACAGCTACAGACACGATGCCTGTGTGTTGCTTCAGCTTGTGTCTGTTGGGAACGAGTTGGAGGTTTCCAGTCTCAGTCTGTGTGTCTCCAAGGAGGAAACTCAGGGAGACAGTTGCCACCACGGTTTCAGCACCCAGCAGTAAAGTATTGATCTCAGTTCAGTAGTTCTCTCCTCCAGCTCATCAGTCTTTTCTGTTTCTGTGCTTCACTCTCTTGTGCTCTTTGTAAACATTTAATCGCTGGTATGCTTTATAAATACAGATCTTCCTTCTTTATGTCATATCTTCATACATTTTCCAGCTTCTCTAACCCTCAACATATCCGTTTTTCCACGCTTTGCTTCCTTCTCTTCCTGACTCCTACAGATGTTAACCTTGTAGCGCAGTTTCCTCAGGTTGGACAGACAGAAAGAGACCAGCAGAGCTCAATACCTCCACCCTCAGGTGAGGAAGGGAACTTTTTTTCCTTCTCACAGTTTGGACAGTAATAAAATCAAACCGTGATGATTTGTGGATTTTTACAGCAGCGCTATAGAGGGCTGTAAATCATTTTAAGATACCGTCCTCATAAACCCTGGCACCAGATCATCATTCCCATGCAGACAGAGATGTATGGCATCGGGATGCCGCTTTCATGAGTCTCTGTTATGCACCTGAGCACTTTGAAAGAGAACTTTAAGACATTTTTATTTGAGCTATTATTTTGGATATAGAGAGGGAATATAAAGTCATCTTTGTGCAGCTCAGATTTCAACTTTTGAACAAGTACTTCCTCTGTGAGGTGACTGTTTAGACAGATAATGTGCAAAGAGCTTACAGGGATTCTAAAAACTCAACATCTGTGAAATTGGCCAAGTCTCAGTAGTGTTTCTTGCTGTTGCCACAATAAATTATCAGATTCTCCACATGTGCGAGCATAATATTAATGAAAGTAATTACACTGAGACAAAAACAACAACAAGCGCCCCATGTTAAATTAAAGGAAAAGAGGAATTAGTACAGAAATGTTTGCTTAGCTAAAATGCTCAGTTCTATAGGATTATATATGTATATTACATTAAAATAACCAAGTACTTAAACAACCAAAAAGATGCAGTCACTGACAATGTGGATTGTGTGCATTGTTCACATGTTTGTGTGCTTTTTAGTGCTGAATAATACTTTATCTTTCTTGTCAGTTCCCAAAAACATTGTTTTTCTTAACACATTATGTAAAGGATAAAGGTGCCAATAAGTGCTTTGTTCTTTTTCATTGAGATGATCTTAAACTTAAACCTAGTAAAGCTAGCTCTTCTATGGATATATAAACAGTGTTAAACCCGTTACGATACTGGACGAATATTTTTAGGATTTCAATTTCAGTGATCTGACAGAAAAAGCTGTTTTGCAGCTATTCTTTGGCTGCACTCTATGTAACAAATGCAACACATAATGTTGGCTATTTCATCATACCTTAATGTTTCCCACAGGTTGACAATTTACTCATGATGGTGGGTGGTATGGCATGACTAATGAAGAGAGATTAAAACCTAGGTTGTTTTCTGAAGCTACAATTCACAGATGAACCTAAATGCCTCACATAGATGCTACAGTTTATTGATGTTTCATAAAACTGCACATGTACCAGCAGATGTTGCTGAGCGACTGAGCACAGAGAAACCTCTAGTCTCCGCTCAGTTACTGCAATGCAGCAGCTCAGACAGGTTTCTGAGCAGAAAAAATAGTTTGAAAAGATGGAAATGGGGCATTTTCTCTTGTCAGATTTACCAAATAATTTAATCGAAATGGGCAGGGCCCTTAGAAACACAGACAGGTCTGTTAAATGTCAGGTGCATCGATGAGATAATCAATTTTTGTCGCATTTCATAGGTTTTTGGTTGCACTGTAAAGCCCTTGTGACATAACGTTACATACATTTTTTATGTATATATCACCATCTAATTAACAAGATCAGTCTGCGCATTATCTACAAATTCAATTAAGAAAAGTACTTTTTAGAAATCACAATTTAAAATAAATTTCGGATTACAGCTATGGATCGAGCAGCTAAACAAAACACGGGCAGCCAAACAAACTGACAGCCTCATTTCCTCAGTGCTGCACAAATAAGTGATAAATTAAATACCTTGAGGACACCAAGAAGGCGTGTGTCATCGATCTACATCCATAACTACTGGCTATTTAGCCTCTATCAACACTATATCAGAGAATGAGATGTACAAGGTGACATCATGGGCAGTCTATTTGATAAAGAGGTGAAAATCAAAGTAGGGAGGAGAGAAGTAGTAATGGGATGAACTGGCAGAGGATGAAGAGGAGATAAGTGAAGGCAGTTTTGTCAGTCTGGCTGCAGTTTATGCTCCTTGACTGACATTGTGCATCAAAATACACATGCACAGACAAACATATGTGATTACAGACACAAATGTATCCAAAAAGTGTTTGCAAACACCAAATATCATGTTTTCTCCCTTTAACACTGGACCAGCAAACCTGACAAAGCCTGAAAGAGTTGCAGTGTGAAGAGCTCAGCATCCACTTAATGAGTGTTGACAAGATGAATACTGACTAAGCTGCAGGAATCCAGATTTTAGTGCCTTTTTAACCAAATCTGTAAAGAAAATGCTGCACAGGAGATGAAGGTTTGATTAATTTACTGTTAAAACAGAAAAATATAGATGCATTTTCTTGTTTTTCATATCAAATTTGGAGCAGAATCTCATCTCCTTCTGCAATAAACAACTGTATCCATTTCAATTTAACAATCCTCATTATTCTGAACACCCACATGGACATGAAGTGTGATTCTGCTGTTTAGAAATTAACTCCCTGCGTCTCTCGGGACCAATTTAAATGATTGAGGTCTTATACAGTCTTTAATGCTGGGGCAAAGTTTTTTTCTCCCTGGTAGCAACAAATTAATTTTTTCAAACTTATCATTGCTCAGTATATATTTTTTTTATTGTAATACAGGTTATATAAATCCCAACTGGGTTGTATTTAATGAGACACAAGTGAGCGAAAGTTAGCAAGAAATAAAAAAAATCCTGCAGATTTGAAGTAGCTTAGCAGTAATGTCGCTACAATCAGCTAACCCTTCATAAACAGACTCCATAATCCCTGCTATGTCCCTGGTAGCTCCACTTCAAATAGCCAACACGCACGCACACACAACATAGACACACACACACACAAACACAAACACAGAATACAAAGCGATAAACAAACACACACGCGCCTGAAACACACACACAGAAGATTTCGTGCACACACACCTCTTCTGGCAGCAGAAGAAAGCTTGTGTATCTGCATGTGTGAGGGTGTGTATTGTGTGTATTGTGTCTGTGCTTGTGTAGAGAGTAAAAAGAACAACTTCTTGGACAAATCCAGTCTAAATAATCATCATATCCTGGCCGTCCAGATACCAACACTGCGTCCCATGTGGCTTCATTACTGTTGCTGCTAATTAAGCAGCTCCAGATAAACACCATCTTCTGCCTTCATTAACACAAACACAGCAGAATCATCACATGCTTAAACTGGATGTATTTGTTGATGCCGATATGGATTAGTATGGGAATGCATTATGTGCTCTTAATACTGCAGACAATAACACTATATTATACAGCATATATACTATTCCTTGTAGAGTTTATATTCCCAGATGTGTACACAGTCACATTTTTGTATTGTCTTACATCTTAGTAGTATACAGACAGTAGCTGACACAGATATTTGTTGATTTAAAATCCTTTACCAAGAATCTATTTATCATAAATGGGAACGAATTTAGAAGGTAAATGCAAAGAAACTTATTTAAATGATGAATTCACATTCCTTTGTGTCAAAAATGCCTCTCTGGAAGACATGTCTGCTAAAAGTGGATTTCAATGGTAAGAATTATTATTAACCCAAGTTTTGAGATAAAATTATTAGTCTATTAATTGATTAGTTGATCAGAAGGTAGAATTTTTGATAATTAAATTATCATTTTTGAAGCAACACGACTAAGAGTTGACAGTTTTCTATGATGGCTACAAGATATTGTAGACTTGGGATCATAAGATATAAGGGTTTATTTTGAAATGAAATAAAGAAAGTAAATAAAACCTGGAGGCATATGAAGGGCGACGAGGTTAAAGCTGCCGCACTACACTGGGGTTAAGGCACTAAATGACCTCCATGTGCTTCCCAACAAGTAGTGATGGTGAAGGACATCTGGTTGCGGTTGTTTTTAGACCACGAAACCCGCCATGCAAGGGCAACCACTGCGTGCAGACATGTGCCTCAGGATATCCTCATAGAAACCAGTGGGAGAACAATGGAGGACAAAGGGGCTCCAGTATGAAAGGGTATGATAGGAAGCCAAACTTTGCACTTTTTGGTCTGTTTTCATGGCTCTTGTGTTTGTTGTCAGTTAATTAACACTCCACACAATATAGAGTAGAGGCTGGGGGGAATCTTGTGAGTTCTGACCTGATGATCGATGAGATGAAAAGATGAAAAGCTAAGTGGTAACGGCAGTTCATCCTGAGGGAGACGTGAATGTCCAAACTCAATTTCAAAGTTCATAAAAGCAGGTAAAGCAGCATCTTATTAATATGCTTTATTGAGCCCGCAAGGGCAAATGACTTTTCGCATATCTCAGCTTGTTAGGAAGCTGGGGGTCAAAGCAGAGATGGAGTTAAGGGCCTCGCTCAAGGACCAAGCTGTGGCAGCATCAGGGTTCAAACCTCTGAACTTCTGATCCATAGCCTAAAGCCTGAACTGCTGTGCCACCACTACCCACATTATTCTGGAAAAGTTCCTAGAGGAAAAGACAATGGATCACCAAAGTTAGAAGGATTCATCTTCTGGGAACCATGATTGGTTGCCAATCTGTCCAACAGTTGTTGAAATATTTGCCATCTCTTTGCCACACTAATGTGGTTAAAAATGGAAAACAATCTCTGGTTCTAATCTCTGTGGTCACTTGTTTTGAATGTTATCAGTCCATTAAATAGCTGTTGACATCACAGATGATTTCCATATGTATGGGTCACAAGGCGCATTAGGACCCTTTCTGATCCCTGATAAACAGGAAGTACCCCTGAAAACATCAGCAACCTCTTACAGTTGTGTAAATGCGTATATGTCTGGTGGATTCGTCACCCTAGAAACAAACAAAATGGAGCTTTGGAACATACAGGGTGCAACTGAACCCTTTTCTAAACCTAAGTAGTTTTGGTGCCTAAACTTCACCAACTGAAAACGCAATTAAAACAGAATGGATAACAGCGATGGAAAACGAAAGTCAAAGCAAGACTTAAGTGAAAAAATAAAACTATAATTATGGGCCAACATAGGACTGAAGTCTCTCAAGTGAAATTCAACTGACTTACGCCACCATCTAACCCCTCCAACCTGTCAATGTAGACTTTTGTTCCTCTTTAAAGTACTAAATGACAACTATTCTGCTATTAAATGAGGTGATAACAGATAAAGATGGCCTCTACTGGCTCCATATGTATGGGAACGATCAGTGATGATAATGGCCATTTAATTGTCTGATAACATCTGAAATGAGTGAACACTGTCTAGTTCCAGTCTAGTGGAAGAAAAACAGAAAACAACTTGTCAACTCAAACTTGGGGATGATAAAACGGGTATTTCTCGATATTTTAACCAGCAATGAATCAAGTGAATAATCTGAGTTACTTAATTATAAAATAAGAGCTAGCAGGCATTTTTAGAGGTATGGGATGTTTCTACAATGAGGAATTGGACTAAATCTACCGTAACACTCCACTGAAAATGCAATTAAACAGACTAGGTAACAGCGATGGAAAACTAAAGTCAGAGTGAGAATTAAGCATACAGTCTATGGAATTAAGTGAAACACTAAACTATAATTAGGGGCCAATACAGGACTTGGCCTTCCACTGACCTATGGCACCATCCAACCTCTCCAACCTACAAATGTGGACTTTTGTTCCCCCTTTTCAGTACTAAATCTCAAAAATACTTCCATTAAGATGGCCCCTAGTGGCTCCATATGTATGGGAACCACCAGTGATAATAATGGCCTTTTAATTGTCTGATAGCATCTGAGATGGGTGAACATTGTCTGCTTCTTGTCTAGTGCAAGAAAGACAGAAAAGAACGCATCAGCTCAAACACAGGGAAGAGAAAACGGGTATTTCTAGTTATTTCAATAAACAATGAATCAAGTAAATAATCTGTGGGTTGCTTAATTATAAAATAAGAGCTAGTAGGCATTTTTAGTGGTAAGGGATGTTTCTACAATGAAGAATTGGACGTAGATCTATTCTAACACTCCACCCTCCTTTATGGGAAGATAAAGCTGCCCTGTACCCATTTATTAACTTCCCGACTGCAAACTCACTGTATGGATAATAGGAGAGTCACAATACATCCACCTCCCGACTGCATCAGAGCAGAATAGCGGATGGTAATGTGATTTATCACCAGCAAGCAAGAGGGCAGACAACAACTAGAAGATCTAGATTAATTAATCTGAGTCTACAGTCAAAGTGTGTAATTACAGAAGAGCTGAGTGCGGAGAAATCGTTGAATTGGGGTGAATTACATCAGAATTGTTCAAAGTTATTTAAGGACAAGGCACGTGATGAAGGCTACATGTATTTGTGTATGTGCATATAAACACTGTGCGTGTCCTCGTGCAGTTATACTCGGCACAGAAGTGTGTGTGTGTGTAAAATAATGAGCAGCAGATAAAACATAACTGCACGCCGAAATCTCAGCACTTCAATTTATTCCTCCATTACAGCTCAGAGTTCAGCACAGAGCAGCGAGAGAAAAGCCTTTGATTATGAAGCTGTTAAAAACTAGAACACAATGTAAACAACAGCCGACCAGCCAGACTCGACTCGTACGCTTCCCTTTCATCAGGAACAGAACTGATCCCGCAGATTTGCATACAAAGACATTTGGCTACAAAATGCTTGAAACGTGCAAATGTTTGAGGCAGTTTGTTTGAAGACTGCAGTGTTGCAGTTTTTTTCACGGGGCTCTGCTTTCACAAAGTGTGAGGTTGATAATGTCAGAGGAGCTGCAGAGTCAGAGAAAAGCTGTGATAAAATGCTTCATAACCCTGTGACGAAAGGACACCTCGCCTCTCGTCTTGTAACCCTTCAAATCTCCATCTTTTCCCATTTCCAGCAGTTTACCCTTGGGCAACCTCTAAGGTGACAAAAAAAAATAAAGCTGTTGTATTACTATCTTATTTTGAAGCCACCGAGGACCGGAGTGACTGTTGGAGATAAAGGAGGAGATGTTATCTACATTTGTACAAAAGGCGGAAGTTAGCAGGAGCATCACAGCTTCACATTTCCAGCACTTTTAAAGGATTTCAGGAAATTAGAGGCTTAATACTGATGTCACAAACTAACAAATTAGCCTCTCGTGTCGAGTGTTAAATGAGTGCTGATTTTTCAGCGACAATTATTTGGAGTTAACAAGTTGATTGGAGTGTTGTTTGTTTCCTGATAGTTGATCTGCATCTCCGGGGCAAATGTTAACTCAAAAAGGGTAGAAAACTGCTTATTTTCATGCATTTATCTGCTTAAATGTCACTAAATTATGCCGCAGCTAAAGTAGACACACGTTGACGTAAGTTGGTTTTCTCCTCAGGCCTACGGAAACTTCCTCAGACCTCAAAGGGATTTCTTGACATTCTGAATTTCAATCTGTTTTGCATCTCTTCACACATGCCACACTGAGGGGGGAAAAAGTTTTTTCAAGTGTTGAGCTGCAGTAAATTCATTTAACTGCATCTGCCAACAGAACTAGTGATTTCAGGAGGATTGAATCAGAAATGCTAAGGATAAAATGTTCAGCACATTCGTTTAAAGCACAATGAACCTTAAAAACACCTGTTAATATCACGTAAGATTAATATCTGTGGTGGCTGGCGATTCGGTCAACAACTCTTTGTTGTGTTCCTGGAGCTGATCCGCAGCATTAACCTGCTCAGCTAGACTGCTGCCAATGGGGAGTGTTTGGTCTGGAACAATGTTTGACTGCACAATAATCATTTTCTCTAAAAGTGATGTCGTGTTTTTATAAAATACAGTTGTAAACTGTAAAATCTGGTCCTCTTTTGGAGCCAAGAACAAGAATGACCGCTAACAACTGGCAACTGTAAAGTTCACAATGTCAACTGGACAAAAAAGCTGACATTTAAAATGCCACAAAGCATCAAAAACAGACAAAACAACAAAAACAAAAGAAAAATGAGATAAAACTCAAAGACACAAGACAACACAAATGAGACATATGACACAAACAAGACAAGGATAAACGAGACACAAAACTACATAAAGAAAACTACACAAACGAGACCACACAATAGGACACAAGTGAGACACAATATGACACAAATGAGACAAGAATAAATACACAAAAATACACAATCAAGACCACACAATATGACACAAGTGAGACACAATACTAAACAAACGAGACACAATATGACAAACAAGACACAAAGCAACACAAACAAGACACAAAAGGATAAACATGACACAATATGACAAACAGGACACAAAACTACACATACAAGACACAAAAGTACACACATGAGACACAAAACCACACTAACAAGACAAACGAATAAACAGGGCACAAAACTATACAAACAAGACACAAACAGATAAACATGACACAATATGTGACAAACAGGATACAAAACTAGACAAATGAGACAAAAGGATAAACAAGACACATTATGACACAAAAGAGACAAAACTAAACAAATGAGACACAATATGACACAAACAAGGCACAAAAGGATAAACAAGACACAAAGCTACACAAACTTGACACAATATGACACAAGCAAGACAAACGACACAAGGTAGATACAAAATGGCAAAAAACGAGGAGTAACTGAAATACAAAACAATAATAAACGAGAATCAAATCAACAATTGAGACACAAAACAGGACACACAAGACAGCATGACACAAAACGAGACACAGGGATAAAAAATGAGACAAAAATAGCACAAATGAAGCACCACAAAGTAAGTGGTTAGACTGAGGTTGAGTTTTTCAGCAACAAAAACTGCTTGTTAGAAGCTCAGTTCAAGTTTAAGCCCTAAAATTATTCGGTTAGATTTAAGAAGATATAACAATTTGTTTTACCAGGGTCATGAGTCCCATTAAATATATGACTGTTTGACTGAAAAGGAGCAACAGTAAGGCAGCAAAATAAATAGCAAAGATTTGACTGTAACCCACTAAACATAATGTAGTTTTTTCTGAAAACATAACTGAAAATGCAGTTTAATTGGAAAGGAAGGGATTTTTTTTGCTGCTGTAGGAGAACAGATTAAGGAAAACATGTTTATGGGGATGCATGTATGCAAAAAG
This sequence comes from Amphiprion ocellaris, assembly GCF_022539595.1. Taxonomy (NCBI): domain Eukaryota; kingdom Metazoa; phylum Chordata; class Actinopteri; family Pomacentridae; genus Amphiprion; species Amphiprion ocellaris. The sequence goes on from NC_072774.1 coordinate 6,256,922, forward strand.
TGCCACAATAAATGGCCAAAAAAAAGAAAACGGAAATAAAGTAAAACTTTTGCTTTCTTTTCACAGGTTAAATCAAGGAATGCAACAAGAGTCGCCTCCAGCAGATGAGCATACTGACATATTTCTATGTTATTCATTCACAAAAGTAAAACGACTTCATGCCAAAGGAAAGTTTACATTTAATAACATCAAGCAGGACGGTTAGACGGATATTTGAAAAGCAGAAAGAAATCAGACTGCAGTTGTAACGCTGCACGTGTGATTACCTTTTCCTTGTTATTGTGTTTTATTGTCATAAAAACAAACCCATGAACCCTTTGGTGCTGGAAAAAAAATCCACCAAACCTTTTTCAAATTCACAAAACGCAATGAAAACTAAACTCCCATGTTTTACACTGATGCTCCAAATGAAACCAGATGACATTTCCTCCAGCCAGCTGTTAAACAGGCTCTGCTTTAGACAAATAAACTGTCTCGGCCCTCTAACTCCCACATGTGCCCTTTAATATTCAAGTCAAACTATTTTCGGCCACATTAAACTGGGCCTGCATTTCTTCAACGCTCATCACAACAGCAGTGAAGCGCTCCGACTGTAACCTTCTCCCTGATATAATTATCTATGAGTTTAAGTTTGATATTTTGCTTCTTTTTCTATAACGGGAAGATGAAGCAGGAGCAGAGTGGACGTGACTTCTGACGGGTCGGGATTCAGATTTAAAGTGACGACGTTGTCAGCATGCAGCGTGTGTTCTCAGCCAATGAGACGCAGGTTTTTAACATCACTGTGGAGGATGTAGGAGTTTAAAGAGGGAACATGTTAGCAGACAATGAGGGGGGTCATTGTAATTCTTGGAAAAGCAGCTCTGGAAAACAAACAACACCAACAACAACAACAAAATCATTCTACGGATCATCATTTTAAATTGGTCATGTAACTTTGCATAATATGCAGCATTTTAGTAAAAAATAAATAGAAGTATCATGTTATATCATAGAGCCTTATCTTTAATATTTTAACTTGTTAAGTAAATTTGTATAGTATGTAATATTGTAGGGTCCCAGCGATATTTAAATTCATCAGGCAAATTTTGGTAATATAGAATACAATAAGCCCTTAACCGTAGTATTTAAATCAGTCCAGTAAAGTTACATGATATAATCTTCTAGGGTCTTAATTTGACTAAATTTGTTGGGTAAATTTGTATTACATATAATATTGTAGGGTTTTCACTATAACATGTAAATTAGTTCTGTAAAATTTCGGAAAAATATTCTAGGGTCTTAACATTAACATTTAAACTTGTTTGGTAAACATATAAAAAAATAGTAATTTAGTGTCTTAAGCTTAATTTTTAAATAATTAGGCACATTTGGATAAATAAATAATATTACAGGATCTTGACCTAAATATTCAAACTTGTTAGGTATATTTATATCACAAAAAAAAAAAAATCACTGGTCTTTTCTTTAATATTCAAATTAGTCATTTAAATAATATACAATTCTATCTTGAGTCTTAACCCTAAATTTTAATTCTTTAGGTAAATTTGCATTATATTGTACATATTGTTTTAGGTTCTAAACTTTAATGTTTGAACTTATGTAGATACTTACTACAAAATAATACTGAAGGGTTCAAACTTTCATATTTAAATTTGGTAATATTGCATAATAAATAATATTTAAATTAATATTCAAACTAGACAGATACATTTCTGTAATATATGATCCTGAATGGTCTTAATTTTAATATTTAAATTAGCTAGCAAAATTTCTCTTGTAGGGTCTTATCCTTAATATTTGAACTTGCTCAGTACATTTTTTTAAAATTTTTTTTTAAACATTTTTTACCCAAAGTGTTGGAAAACACTTTGGGTAAAAAAATGTTTGGTGTTTAAATGTGCTTTAAAAAGTAAGTGACTTGACTTAACACACAAACGCAGCAGTTTAAAATGCATCTAAAACGTCTCCTTTTATTGCCTCTGTCTGTCCATCAGTCTTCAACTCTTACACTTCCTCTGGTCTTTTTTTCACTTTTTGGCACACTTCATCCCCACATCATATACCCCATCTCTCAATGGAATGTTTGTAATTGTTTTTAATCAAAGAAAAAGTCATAGCACATTTTTGCTTTTTGGAAAATAGTCTTAAAAATATTTTCACAATAATAAAGTTGTCCAAAAATCAATAAAAGTGCTTGAATCAAGGAGAAACTGCTGTCACCGTGGAGTAAAAAGTCCGATTTAAGATGTCAAAGCTATAAAGTAGGCATTGTCAACATCGAACAAATAAATACATTTCACACTTTAAGACAGTTTTCATCAAGACTAAGATCCTTCAAGTTATCAGTAACCAAAATAAATGTCCAAAGATTCAGAGAAACGGCATTTGTGTTTCTGTAATAAACATGGATACTAAGACAGAAATAGGCAGAAAAACATGAGCTAAGGAGGGAAGGGTCAGCTGTTTAGACCCAACAGAAGGATTTCCAGAGTTTGAGGTGATTCAGAAAAGAATAAGCTTAACCTACTCTCTGACTATCATGGGAAGGTTATTCATCTGTAGAAAGCCAGGAGAAGTGAAGGCCCCGAGGATGAGTGCAGCTCATTTTTCCACAGGGAAAGACGAGCAAAGTAACGGTCAGAAACGCAAGAATGGAGGGTCGTGTGAGGGTGTAGCTCTTCTGGCAGCAGCACATCTATTCCATCTCTTCCAGAAAGGAGAAAGTTAGAAATCAGTCACTCCTTCATGCACATTCTCTCCATCCAGCAGGATCTAGTGCATCCCTCTCTTCTCTCCTCCCTCTGAACGGTGGAGATGGATGGATGGAGTGTGCAGGAGTCCTTGGCTGAACTGCAGAAGTGCTGACGTGGCGCCAAGCCCTCTAACAGCGTGGTGACGCCTCGATCAGTCTCCACGATGCAGCTTCCCTCACACACACACACACACACACACACATATATATATTTACATACATATGCACTCACAGCTGCATGCTTATAATGCCCAAAAAGAACATGCACGTTCATGTATTAATGAACATATACGAAAGGAAGCGCACACCGGCATGCCTTATGTGCAGATTTATGTGCTCACACAGGCACTGAGGGCACAAAGCTCCTCTATCTCCATCTGTCTGTCTATCTGGTGACACCTTTATCACTCCACCCAGTCTCCTATATAATCAGCATCAGTCTCTACTGTCACACACTCACTCCAACCACCACCATCACCACCATCACCACCAGCAGCAGCAGCAGCAGCACCGACTCGCATATCAAACGCACCCACACAGACACAAACACACCGGGGTCAGCTGAGTGATGTTGGAGTGTGTGTTTCTCTTCTGCCTGTGTTAAAGTGAGTCATCTATCCTTCCACAGCTTCATTACAACCTGCAAGGGCAAACACTATCTTTTTGCTCCTCTGCCTCTCCAGATGGAGGGAGAGCGAGGTAGAGATATACAGTATGTAGAAAAGTGAAATCCCTCCCTCTTTATATCCACCCATCTCGCTCTCTCTTTTGTTCCCTCGTCTCTATATTTATCACCTGTCTCCATATCTATCGCCCTATTTCTTTTTTTTTTCACCCCCAATCGCACAATGTTTCGCTCTTACTCTCCCACCTCGCCTTCAGCAAGTGGCAGGATGGTTTAAGCAGGTGTAGTGCGAAACAGTAGATGGATGCACAGCAGGGATGTGCAAGACAGCAAAAAACTGGCAATGCCATATTTTCGTTTTTATGCAAAATTGAAAAAAAAAATGCCAGACTTATCAGATGACTTTGCAATTTGCAAAAAAATTAATCATTTTAGATGATGGGAGTGATTTTGTAGGCAAGTACATCTAAAGTAGAAAAAAAAAATCTAATTTTGAACCTTGTTCATATAGTTTAACACTGGTAAAAGCATCTAAAGTTTGGGGTTTTTTTGCACTTTAAATTGCATTCAGATCTGACTTTGCACTTGTCATACAGAGATGACCGTTTTTGGTCAACATCATTTTGTTCTGTAGCCAAAATATTTCCATATAACTGACTGACACAACATGGTTATGGCCAAAACTATAATCATGAGGGGCACCTGTATAGCTCAACGGCCTCCCCGACGCAGAGGCCCGGGTTCGATTCCTTTGCTGCATGTCTTCCCCCCACTCTTCTCCCTCCTTTCCTGTCTGTCTCCACTGCATCTATCAATAAAGCCAAAAAAGGCAAAAACAATCACTTAAAAAAAAAATAAAACTATAATCATGAGGATTTTAACGAATACTGAGATTGGTTCATTATCAAGCATTACATTTTATTTTCATGAGCAATATTTAGATTAAATGTGAAATATTTCAGTTTCATGTCCAACTTTGTCAGTGCAATGTGCAAAACTCTCTCATCCAACGTCTCATTATCATGCTTCATATCAATTATTACTTCTGTATATGCCAGCAATAGTTTTTTCATACTTTATTTCAGTAATGCATCGGACTTATTGTATCTTATTACTTTTCTACTCATCAGGCACTGCATTTCTGATGGCATTTTGTTATTCGGAGAAACATCTGGAACAAAAATTTGTGTCAGGATTAATCTTTTTTTTTTTTTAAATCTTGCATTACTACCCAAAATAAATACATTTTAAACAATTGCTGTACTTTCACATTTAAATGAACAAAGCTCACTGTCCATTTGTGCTACTTTCCTGCTAATGTGTAACTCTGCATCAACATGAGGCTTAAAATAATCTACTAGAGGTAAAATATGAACAAAATTGTACTCTGGACACCTCACCCGCTCAACATTCTATTGATAAAACACTACAGTTTTCCGATGTTCCCTAAACACCTCACATGGTGGTTATAATAGATGCTAGCTAGGTAGCTGTGCACAGAGAAGCCTCTAGTCTCCACTCAAGTGTGTGACCAGAAAATGCTTCAAAAAAGTGAAATAAGGCATTTTAATGCCAGATTAACCCAAAATGAAACCAAGTGATTTTATCTGTGTGAGCTGCTTTTGATGAACTGTGCATTTTAACATTATATTCACTTAATTTGGTGAAATAAAATCATGATCATTGATTGTGCAGCCATACAACTGATTTTTCATTTCTTCATTTACTGTTTTTCAACCTGCTCCAACAACAACAACCTCTATGTCTTCTAAATAATTTTTAAAAATGTGCACCCAAGAACCCTTAAGTGGGATTAAATACTGTTCCATCAGACACTTCTCTGACAAACTAATGATAGACAATAAGAACCCTGCGAGTTTTTAACTGTTCACATGAGCACAATGCAGTTTTGATGCTGAAACACTGTATCACGCAGGACAAATACACAGACAGATACTTCCTTGTCCAGATGGTTTTTGTTTGAGGCATTTTTCAAGGTTTTATCAAAGCATACACCAGAAATGAAGCAAGAAAAATCCTATTATGGATCATTTTGTGCCTCCAACTTTTGCTAGCAACAGTTTCTGAAAGGTCTTTCTCAGTTTCTAGTGTAAAGTACAGTAAGGTATGATTTTCTGAGGTGCACGTTGAAGAAGAACTCCGCTGGCCTGCAGATAGCGATGCCTCAGCCCCCAGCACAGCGTGGGCTGATGTAGCTGCAGATTAACGGCCTTATTTTTGGAAGAAAACATTACACATGGGTGTAATGTTCAGGTGTTCACATATAGATGTAACATAAATGAAGACATGCAAGGCAGGAAACACATCGCGTAGGGAAAAGGTCACATCTCCATAGCATAGGAGGACAGAAAGGCAGAGAGATTGAAGCACATGAAAGAGAAATTTGTTGCTACCTGCCTCTCAGCTCAGACAGAGAGCTGGTAGAAAGCCTCGGTTTTTGAGGCCCTACAGAAAGCATGAATAATACATGGCTAAAACCTCTTATTCTCTAAATTTTAAATGGCTAGCTGTTGTCAAAAATAACTTGATCTGTGTAGCATTAGTCGACTCGCACGCAACAGAGTGGCTTCTGGGTGCTACAGGAAAGTCAGCAGATTTCCAACTTTCTTGTTTACGCTTCACGACTTATCAAGAGAAAAAAAACTACTCAGACATCTTATAGGCACATTTTCATTCAAGGATTTTATAAAAGTAAATGTTCTGACGCCTCAGTAAAAGAGATGGTTTAGTGATTGGTTTTTCACAGATCACAGACTTTAACTGGAACCTCAGATAAGACACAAAACAACAGCCTGACTCACCAAAAGGTAGAAACAGGATTTAAGTCTTGGACTCCCTCTGCTGGTTCATGTGGCTGCAGACTGAACATCTCAGTGGGATCAGAAAGCTTTGCCTCCCTGTAGAAGATTATTAAAAGTTGTTAGAAAAGAGAATTCAGCCAAAAAACACACACAAAAAAAAACTGTATCTGGAGGAGCAATGTGGATTTTGCCCTTAGAATAAACATGTCAGCTCTGAACTCCAAGCAGTTTGTAGGCATTTTTCAGATTTTACCTACTGGTGGCTCATTTTTCTCTGCAATATAAATTCCTGCACTTCTATGGAAACAGAACAATTACGGCTTAAAGGATAAACTGTTGAAAAATGTGCTTTGTGCAATAAACCAAAGCAATAATGGCATAAATCACACAAAAATGCCAAATAAAAGTTGTAGTTCTTGAATTATTAATTTACAAAAAATAAAAAAACCTGGAATCAATATGTACAACAAAAATGGAAGAAAATGGTGACTCTACATGCTTTACATATCCACCTATTTACATATTTACAGCCTCTACAAGCTAATCTGCACATAAACTGATGTTTCACCATGCTGAATGCATCTTTCAACAACTTGCTCCTCTGCATGCAGTTTTTGAGCCTTGCCACAATTATTTTATTGCTTAAATATGTTATATTTTCCCTCTAATTTGTTTTCTAGATTTGTCTAAATTTAAACAAAAACTTCTATTTTTTGGTCATGTGACATATTTGTTGCAGCTTTGGCAATCATGGCTTTTTGATTACACTGGTTTACTTTTAGGTAGCTTTTTAAGTGATACCAAATTGATTTTGATGAACTATCATGACTTCAACCTCAAACTTAGTTGAAGTTCACGACCCATTAGCTTCTTGCCATGATGATGATTTAATTTTTGCTTCTTTCTCTTAATACAAGCTGCTTTCCAAGTCTGGTCATGGGATTTGGGGGGGTTCTTAAGTTTAAACCCTTCCAATTAATGCACAGAAAACACATCCTAATGTTTTTTGTTAAGGAAAATACAGAAAAAACATAGTTTAGCTACAAGTTTGAGAGTTAAAAACAACTGGTCGTAAGTTTCCCATTGATTCCTCCCCAAGGTGTCTTATCCCAACAGCTGCAGACAGCCTCATTACTCTAAAAGACAACCTTATGGACAGTAAGGACTGATAAAGCCGGATCAATGCTACTGATCAGTTCTCACCTTAGTATGGATACAGACACAGAACTAGAACAGACAGAAAGGGCATTCTCATTAAAGCTTTCAAGTAGTCTCTCACACCAACAGCGAAGCAACTTACAGGGTGGGATGTAATTATTCTGTTTTCTTCAGTCAGTCAGTTAACAAAGTTATAGTGAATTAATGGTCCCTAAAGTTGAACTGTTTAAGTACTTTGGCCGCACAGTTGAAGGAGATCATCTCTTTAAGAACAGTTTATACAGTGTGAGGCTTTAATGCTCATTAAACGCCACAAAACCGTGAACAGAAGAAAAACAAAAATGCTGTTTTTTTTAATCATCACCATTAACAAGGTAAAAATGTGAAGTTTGCCTTGTTTAAATGTGGAACTAGAAAGAAGTCCTGTTTCTTTAATCATAAGAGGTTATTCAGCTTCGACTTTATCCTCCTAAAGTGGCTCAACATCACCTTCAGCTGCAAATACTCATCCTCAGCAGTCTTTATGCTGCTTCTGATGGTTTCATTTATGTCAAGAAGCCATTTGAAGAGCCACATTTGCAGTTTATTTTTTGCACATATAACTTTAATTGGCACTTAAGTCCTATTTTATTGTATTCAGTTTAAAAAATAAAAAACAACTAAACTAGTACAGTAATGCAATGCACGTGTATATTTTTAATATATAATAATACAATACAATAATGGTAATCAGTAATACAATATAGTTTTAGCCATTCCGTGTCAGCTCAATGTAAGTTGTGTATATTTGATTTGTAAATTGCTGCAAAAGTTTGGTCTCCCCAGAGGATCAGTAAAACACTATAGCTTTAATTGCATATTTTAAAGCTAACATGGAAGCAAAAAAAATATACATGTAACTGAGTAAGCTCAATCTGCCAGTAAAGCTCTTGAAATTACAAGTAAAATTCTTGCATTAGAAAATCCTACTAAGTAAAGTTGCATAGCAGCAAAATGAAGTAGTAAAGTAAAAGTATTGTTTTCAATATTGCTCTACGTGACATTGTTAGATTATTAAGAGTGAAACATTATTGCAGTGTTTCCTCTAGGATTTTGTTCAGCAGTGGCGCCAGATTTTACTAGTACAAACCTATTTATTGAATGGCCAGTTGAAAATGACCTTTTAAAGGCTGAATGTTAAATAAATAAATAAATAAATAAATAAATAAATATTTGAACAAGCGCGTCTGAAAATGTAGTCAGCAGTTACATCATGGTGTGTAGACGCCATCAACAGTTTACTCACGTGAGCGACGCTGAGTTGACACCGGGTCCAATTAACTGAAGCTCCGAGATGCTACGTAACGTTAGCTGGTCATCATTATTTTGTGAATGTCTGTTTAACTTGTAAAATCTATTATGAGTTATCTTAATCTTCTAACTTTTCTCCGGTAAGTCGCTGTCCTATTTTCCAAGAGACACTCCTCTGCCTCTCTCACCAGCTGTGTGGTAATGTGACGTCACTTTCAAGGCCGCGCTCACGCGACATCAACGTCTTATTAACCCGACGTATCAAAGAGTAAATACTGAGCAGGATAGTTATCTGTAGCTTACCTTAGTACTCGCGAGTAACTGACACAGTGCAAGACTGCTGTGAAGGTGGAGACATGCGGCGGTGGTGTGTTTGCGACGATTAAAAAAAATAAATAAATAAATTTGAAGGAGCGACGGCTAGGATTGAATGCAGAGGAAACACTGTTATTGTGTTAGCAGTATGTTACTGTTGTAGCTGCGGGTGGAGCTGCTTTGAACTAGTTTAAATTCAATTTTATACCAAGTGGTAAAGTCCAAGCAAACATGAAGTGCCAACAACTGCGGTTCTTCAAATGACTTGAGGCTGTCTCGAAAACCAAGTCAGTATCCCTAGAGGCAAATGTTAAAATGTCTAAATTTACAGCAGAAATTGGCATGTTTACAGCCTGGTACAACAAACTATTTTGATCTCTATAGCTCATTTCCATGTTCATTGCAACAGTACAAGTGTTGATATGTTATACAGCTCAATCATTTAAATTATATTAAGGTTTAATTCTTTTGGTGCTTTTATGGTTTTATCTGGTGTTGTGTTGATTAATTTTGTGAATCTTTTTCAGTGTTTCACCATTTCTCTCTGTAAAACACTTTGTAATCTCTTTTTTAAAACAGTGCTATATAAATAAAGTTATTTTACCGTTAAAGCTATGCATAACTAAAGGGGTGGCGGTTCTGAATAAGAGGTTGGCACCAGTGATGGACAGTCAAAGGGCCTGAAGTGTTTGCATGGTTGGCCTCAACTCCATTCACGCTCCATCTATTTGTTCGTTTTAGGATTAGACAGGAATTTGCAATCAGGAAGTGCCAAGACTTCAATGGCTGGAGCCACCACAATGACTCTGCATTGCATGTCACATACCCTTTTCCTTCCCTTTCAGTATATACTATAAAGTACAGATTGTTTCATGCAGTATTCATACAACTGGAACATACCGCTGCGTTGTTGTATTGCTCCTTAAGCACATATGTCCATTGCAATCTGCAGTGTAAAAAAAGAAAATCATTTATGCAGAGGACTGTGGGCAAGAATGGAGACAAAGATAGCATGTGACTAGCAAAATGCAAGCAGATGAATTAGAGCATCCTGGTATTTTTGGCATATTACATTTGATACAATAGGTATTGGGACATAGTAAATCTCTTTCTGGCATGCTATAATGATGCTAGTTTGGATATCAGAACCCTCCCTGTGATTTAAATATGGAAGACCATTGTCATCCAGGTGACTCAGTCCCTCACCACAGTGAAAACAAACCACTGAATCTGGCCAAAAAATGCAGGATTGTAACATTTTTACTCTTAAACTTGTCATCATTGCGCCTAAAAGTTGTGAAGCAGTTTATTGTGCATCTCATAACATACAGCAGCCACTGGAGCCCAGGAGAACACCTGAAAAGAATTCTGTGACAGCTATAGTGCTGCCTTGAATAAAGTTTTATTTCTTTTTACCTATCTTTATATTTTTATATGATGATTTAACACAACTGCAAAGCTACCAGTTGCTGCCCCACAACAGGCCTTACACTTAGCAGTCTGCTATCTGTAACATGTAAACCATTTTTGCTTTTGGCAAATGCACATTTTGATTGTCAAAAACTATTTAAATGTAATTTCTATGCAGTTGCAAGCACTGTTCCCTCTAAGCTGCGCGAGTGCGCAATTGCGCACTGCTGACACGGTCTCCGCGCACAGAAAATCTGCGCTGCGCACAAAAAAAAAATCCAACCTAAATTGTAGATAAAATAAATACGTAACAATTCATTCTGTGCTATTTTTCAGTGTGAGTTAGTGAGTGACTGGTGACTGGCTGCTGCAGCCAATGATGCGATTCACATACGTATTTACCATAGACTGTATATAATGGTATTTACGCAGCTAATCAACGTCAGACGTCCTTACGTGCAGCCATCGTTGTTCTCATAGATATGAATGAGTAGATAGGACACGCCCCTTTGAGCTGCGTGCTACAGCGAGGCTAAGCTAGTGGGGGAATAGTTTCAGTGCATTCCGTTGATGTAGACGGCGTGAAAACGGAAACAAGAAGTATGCCGGCTCATTGTGCTGCATACAGTTACACACTACGTCGTACGATTGAGACAAGGAAACTTGGAATGACTTTTCATAGGTGATGATTGGGATTACAGGCAGTTCTTTAGGACTGCTCTCAAATAATTGAAATGTTACTAAACAAGGTTATACTTATCAAATTAAATAGCTCTGGTCTCCAGTATATTGGCGAATTCGGTTCTTTGTACTTAATTTATTAGCATGATTTCTTTTTAATATGTTGTGTACAGACTTAATTACATTTCTGTCTACTTTTCTTACTCCATGTAGGTTTCCCAGAGACTATGGGTTGAGGAGGAATTGGAAGTTTGTCGGCTTAGACCTGGTGTCATTCCATCAGTGTTAAACTTCCCGGCTCATCTTGGAAGAGTACGTGCCAGAAAGACCACGACCAAGCAGCCTTGAGATCTTAGACAGCGTCTCCCTGAGGTGGGTGTCGACGGTGTTCACAGTCAGGTCTGTGGTAATCCTGTCAAAAAACAAAACAGAAAAAAATCTGGATTATAAATCAACATGTAACCAAAGCGTTCTGTGTATAACGCCATAGTATAGGATGTAGTTCAGAAAATGTCAAAGTATAGTATGCTTTACTCAAGAATAACATAGTATGGCCTGGAGTTCATAGTACAGCATGTTGGCATGTTGTCGCCAAAGGGATGACGGATTTATTTTTTCTCATCTGATCTGTAGCTCAGTGAGTTAAGGATATGCCTGTGGAGCTGCAGGTTGCTGGTTCAAGACTAGATCCTTCTTAAAGTTTTCTCAAAATCCTGACAAAAAGAAAGAAAGGCCAGTGGTGGGCCTTGAACCTGCAACCTTCCACTTGGTAGTCTCTCTCCCTACACCCTGAGCTACTCACTCAGATACCAAATCTTCTTTTTTTTTTTGCGCATTTATCATCTATTTTTTGTCGTTTTTGAGGTTTTTTTTGACTCGAGTCTCGACTCGACCGTTTTTCTCAGGAGGTGGGACTTCAGCCTTTGTGCTGGAGGGTGGAACCCTCAATTCCAAGACTTTCCAAAGCCTCCACACCTCCCAAGTCCTCAGGACCTGAGCTTTCACACAGTCTAAGGGCTGAAATTTTCTAAGTCCCACAGTAGTTCTCTGTTAGATTGAACTTTCAGACAGTCCAAGGACTGATATCTTCTAAGTTCCTGAGTAGTTCTCTGTTAGTTTGAACCTTCAGACAGTCTGAGGACTGAAATTTTAAAAGTTTCTTAGTACGTCTCTGTTAGTTTGAACTTTCTGGTTAATAGAAGCCTTAAAACTTGTGACCATGAGTCTTGATTTCACATTTAGACCATCCATCTGAGTTCTTCTCAGACCTTCACCTGTGGGTTTTTTAGAAATCCTCAACAAACTTTGATTCTCTTCACTGAACAGTAAAGTTTGTGGAGATCAGAAGGTAACATTAGTTTGATCGATGCCTTCAACTACTAGTAGACTTTATCTGGAAAGCAGTTTTCTGAAAAGAGTTCTTAGGAAATCTATCTACAATCAAACCAAGAACATAGAAAGAGGAAATGTTTGAAGAAACAACTTGATGTTTTCATTTCAGACTAGAAAACGCTTTAAAACCTTTATCTGTTTTTGCTCTTTTTGATCGTTTTATTGTCTCTTCTGTTTAATTTGATCTTCTAAAGTCTAACTGATGTCTTTTCAAATGTTTTGTCTTTAGTTTGATTCTTCTTAAATGTTTAGTTTTGCTCTTTTCTCACCTTTTATTCTTTTCTAATGTCTGATTTGATTTAGAAATATTTTGTCTTTTTAATGTTTAATTGTTTTTTCAAATGTTTTATCGGCTTGTTTGAAAAAAAATTTTCTTTCCCAATATTTAATTTTTCGATTAAATCTTGAAGGTTTTTCTTTTTAAATGTTTTACCACCTTTTAATGTTTAATTTTCTTTTTAAGTGCTTCATCGTATTTTCTGTTTAATTCCTATTTGAAGTTTTATTGTCTTTATGATGTAATTTTCTAATTAAACATTTAATTTTTTAATTAAATGTTTTGTCTTTTTAAGGGTTTAATGATCTGATTAAATGTTTTGCATTTTTAAAAATGTTTAACATTCTTCTTGTTTAATTGTATTTTTTAAATGTTTAATGATGGAAAATACTTTATCTCTAATTTCTAATATTTGTATTTTAAAAATTTTGTTTAATTTCATAACGACATGTATTGTATCATGTTGAATGATCTCATTCCATATTTTGTCTGTTTAATATAGTTAAACATTAAATTACATTACATTATATTAAACAGACAAAATATTGAATGAGATAATTCAACACGATACAATACATGTAACTATGAAATTAAACAGAATTTTTCAAACACAAATATTCAAAATTACAGATAAAATATTTTCGACAATTAAACATTCAAAAAATACAATTCAACAAGGAGAACATTAAACATTTAAAAAAACACAAAACATTTAATTAGATTATTGAACCTTTAAAAAGACAAAAGATTTAATTAAAAAATTAAATGTTTAATTAGAAAATTACATCTTAAAGACAATAAAACTTCAAATAGGAATTAAACAGAAAATACAATGAAGTACTTAAAAAAATTAAACATTAAAAGGTGGTAAAACATTTAAAAAGAAAAACCTTCAAGATTTAATCGAAAAATTAAATATTGGGAAAGAAAAAAAATTCTATTTTGTTTAATTTCATAATTACATGTATTGTATCTTGTTTAATTATCTAATTCAATATTTTGTATGTTTAATAGAATTTAATTGTATTTAATGTTTAACTATATTAAACATACAAAATATTGAATTAGATAATTAAACAAGATACAATACACGTAATTATAAAATTAAACAAAATTTTTCAAATACAAATATTAAAAATTACAGATAAAATATTTTCGATAATTAAACATTCAAAAAATACTTTTTAATAATAAACCTTTTTAAAAGTTTTATTGTATTAAATTTTTTTCCCTTTGATTTAATTGCTTTTTGTTATGTAGTTTATTTCTGTAATCTTCTTTTTCTGTCAAGATTTTAACCCCAACCTTAAAAATGAAATAAACCCTTAAATCACAATGAAAATACTTCTGTTGTCACAATCATGAGTTAGTCAATTATTCAGTTTATCTATTCAACTTTATTTGTTTAGCACCTTTTACACAGATGACAAAACTAAACAAGCAAAGAGAAAAAAAACTATGCTAAAACTATGATTAAAACTCAAAAACATTAAAAAACATTTAACATGGTAATAAAATATATTGTGTCCAGGGGATGGAGGGAGTTTATTGAAGTCTTCTTGGGCTCACATGGGAAATCATTTAAAATATAAACTTGATATTCAGTCTAAAGAAACTGCAGAGCGACAGAAGAACCAACAATGTCTCCTGTTTTCTCCTTTAATGAGTCGACTCTTCTTGTGCTTTCAGACCAAAGAACTACAGACTCTTCACAACCTGCTCAAACTCTTGGTACAGGACCTCACCACACGGGTCAAGAAGGTTTCCGTCTCATTTCTACTCTGAAGCTCACCTTCTCCTGCTCAAACTGCTGACAAATGTTTCTGCTGCTCTAAAGTCTGGTCTCCAGAACTTCCTAAAAACTCTCAAAGTCTCTTCTGCTGCAGGTTGCTTTGTAGAACTGTTCCAGAAAACCTCACTAAACCACATGGAGGGGCCTCAAGATAGTCGTCCAAATGAAACCATACAAAAACCAAACTAGCACAACCCAAACGCTAAAGTCTCCTGCAGCCTACCAGAGAACCTCTGAGAACAGAGAATCAGGACAGGAACTCTTACCTTCTGGACAACCAACACTGGTTCACAAACAAGAATACAGAATGTGTCTGACCAAAAACCTCTGAAGACTCACTACAGCCAAGATAAAGACACAACTCAGCTGCACCAAATCCACTAATCACTGCACACACTAGCACCATGTGCTAACTGTGGCTAAAGAACCACATTTACCAAGACAACTATCCAGTACAAAGCCCTAAAACACACCAAGAAACACATTAAAGTCTATTTTACTGCTGGAAGCTGCAAGCTAACGCCTAAAGAACAAACTCAAGCAACGGGGCCAAACCAGGTTCACTGGTGAAGAGAAACAGAGGAAATGTTTGTCTGCAGCTAAATAAAGCAGGAAGACACTGAGCTGCTCAGGTGTTCCTGATAACACCAAGCAGCCACCTGGACAGCCAATAGGAACACAGCTTACTGGAAGTCCAGAGGGCTGGCTTAGTGAAGGAAATTTAATTTAAAGTTGAGGCAGAAAGTTAACAAAGAAAGTTGAAAACCACCTTCTGATCCCTGAAATCTCTGAGTTTTCACACAAAGAACACCTGAACATGTCAAACTGGTTCCATAGTAGAACCCTCATTGTAAAAACGTCATAGTATGGTGTGTTGCTCAAAAAACATTAGGACCCGGCTGTCAGGGGACAAACATGTAAGAAACATGAGAACAGAGAGAACCCAACCAGTAGGTCACAGTTTATCATCATCTAATCATCTCCTGAAGTCCATATGGTGAGAGACATCAGTATCTGGTTGTTAATTTACCAGAGGATGCTTATAATCATGCTGATGTGGTCTGTACTCTACAGTATTTTAGTGACTCAATAAATGCCTAAGTTGTTTTTTTTTTTTTTTAATGCTTTTAGTTTTTAATAAACATTTAACAGCCTATATGTAATCAATAAATGGCCTTTGCCTATCTTAAGAAAAATTCACTCAGAACTCTGATATGTTAACAGTACTAAATAAATCAA
Organism: Amphiprion ocellaris; assembly: GCF_022539595.1. Lineage (NCBI taxonomy): Eukaryota > Metazoa > Chordata > Actinopteri > Pomacentridae > Amphiprion > Amphiprion ocellaris. The sequence continues at coordinate 6,272,678 of NC_072774.1, forward strand.
TGAATACATGCATACACACAAAAATAAGTTAATACATTAACTGTGTTAAGATAAGATTTAGATTTTTTTTAAAAAGTTGTTTATGTTTTTGCAGAATCCAGTATTGCTCACTGGTTGGTCATTACATTTTATTAGTTTGATTTCACTGTTTAAAATGATGCCACCTCTTTTCAGACAGAACCTGTGATAATAAAACAATACAAAAATTTTAGTTCCATGTTAATAAAGCACTTAAAGCTTTAAGTATGGCTAAATGCTTTTTTCAAAATTAAATATATCACTCCTTAGGTGGTAGTGGCCCCAAGTTCAGTAAAGTTGGAAAGATATTCACAGATTCGGACTTCCAGCATCAATAACTCATTAGATATAGGTTGTCAAAACATAAACGGTGCCTCTTTTCCATTGTTGCAAGGGAGACAATGTGCTACAAGCCCAGTTTTATCAAAAGTAGCTGTCTTTCAAGCTACAGGAATAATATTGGTGTCTATGGAGTGAACAGGGTCCGTCTGCAATTTGCAAAACCGCTGCAACAGTAAAGAGAGACAAATATTCAATAACTTCACTCTTATACATTGTAGTGTCACTAAAATCACTGCAGCCTTCAACTGGCTCCTGTTGACAAAGTGTTTTAACAGTAATGTAAATGCTGTAATCTGATTCTTTTAATGAACCATGTAACTTGAATGGATGTGATGCTGGTGTGACCACAGTGCACACGTCTGATGTTGTTCACAGTGGTCCAAGGGACGCTCAGGGAGTTTGTGTGTTTGCTCAGACTCAGAAAAAATTACAGGGAACATTGGTTGCAAGTAGTCCAAGCTAGATCTGTTGATAGAGGACAGTTTGACAGAACTGTATATATGGTTTTGTTGATTTTTGGTGAGACTATGGATCATTTTAGAGGTTAAAAAGTCATTATTTGGTGGAGCTGTTAACAACACAGACATGGAAATGTGACAGGACACTGTTTTTTTTTTCTGGCCCTGACAAAATAGTAAAATATTAAAAAATAAGTAAGCAAATAAATATTCGTCACCTGTTGATGTCATTTCCATCCAGAAATTAAAAATGCAATTAAAATTAAAGCTGCAAGCAGCGTTGGACGGGTCCTCGCATCCATGCTCGTCGTCGAATCCACGCACGTCCACCAGGTGGCGCTGCGACCGAGAGTGTATATTGGCCTATGGATGTGATCACGTCCGCACTCTGATGACACATATAACATTTCAGGCAGATCGGACCATGTCCAGGCTAGTTATAGAGCTTTTCCTTCTATCCACCAGGTGGCGTTATGACTGTGGCTGTATTTCAGCATGTGAATGTCATCAGGGCGGGACTCTGATCATACATGTAAAGTTTGAGGCAGATTAGAGCATGTTTAGGGCAGTTACACAGCAGTTGATGTGTCATGTCGAAGCATCAAAGTTTGGGAGCCTGCCATGGCCACGCCCTCAGACTTTTGTGGAGCATTTTGATAACTTTTGATCACCCATGCCTGGAGTACATCCTGGCTGAATTTCATATCTGTCGGTGTTACCCTGTTTGAGTTGATAGCTTTTCAAAATGTCTAAAAATGACCCAAAATTGAAGGTTGGTGTTAAATTCTAGAAAGAAGAAGAAGATTAAAGAAAGAAAATACATAAAAAAGAAGCAATTAAATAAATGGGAAAAAGTTAAGACAATTAAACTTTTATAAAGTATGGGGGGAAAAAAGATGTAAGAAATTAAAGAATTGTATTTAATAAATAAACAGGAAATTTGTAAATAAGTGTTGTAGTCTTTTGCAGTTAATTGATGGATAGGCGTAGTGAGAGACAGCCAGACAATGGGGTAGAAATAAGAATGAGAACAACTAATATAGCACAGGGTTGCGAGCGGGAATCGAACCAGGGCCTCAGCATTGAGGACCAACTACATGCGTCAGTGGCTTAACCCGCAGAGCTATATGATCACACATGTTGGCTGTCAGCAAAGGTGTATCAATCCAATAGAAAGTCTAGGGGTAGGGTTCGGGTTACAGAGGAAGGTCCTGACAGTAGCAATGTACCAAAAACATGGATATAAAATTATACATTTTTTCATAATTTAATATTAAGTCACACTAGCCAAAAAATTCTTAGAATAAAGTTGGGGTTTTTCCTTCAGCCGTTGTGGTTGCACTGTACCTTTAGGTTATCTAGATCTACAACGGCTGAAGGAAAAACCACGGATTAATTTCTCAGAATATTCGGCTGCTTAGTATTAACATTAAAAATATTTATGTGTAATATTAATTACCCTATTTTTTTCATTACAACTGTAAGGACCTTCCTCTCCAACCCTAACCCTACCCCTAGACTTTCTATTGGATTAATACACGTTTTCAAGACCAGAACATGTGTGGTCATGTAGCTCTACGGGTTACGCCTGTGATGTTCAGGACTCATTCTTGTATTTTACACTCTCTGATGTTTTCTTTTCTTCATGTCTAGTGTGTGAATCATTTCTGGTTTGTCTCTTCAGTGTCTCATGTGGCCCTGCAGCTTCTCCTCCTCCACCTCCTCCTGAAGCCTTCATCTTCTTCATCATCAGCTGCTCAGTGACTCTGTTGGACGTCTCACCGTGTGGCAGCAGCTCAGGTCAGTGGTGAAGATCCTCTTTATCAGCTCCACACCCACAGACGTAGTGAACGCAGCGTCTGTTGTTGTGCTAATAAGAAGCTGCATCTGAGCAGCAGCAGCTCTGTTCACTCCAGCCTCAGTCACACATGGAGTCAGAGCAACACTCTGTCAGAGCTGATTCCTCAATGTTAGATCTGATTAATCTCTCTCTAGTAACAGGTTATGTACCACAGGCTTTTAAGGTTGCTGTAATCAAACCTTTACTTAAAAAGCCCACTCTAGATCCAGATGTTTTAGCCAACTATAGACCAGTTTCCAACCTCCCATTTCTCTCCAAAATTCTGGAAAGAACAGTTGCAAATCAATTATGTGAACATTTACAAAGGAATAGCTTGTTTGAAGAGTTTCAGTCAGGCTTCAGAGTGCATCATAGCACAGAAACAGCTCTGGTGAAAGTTACTAATGACCTTCTCATAGCGTCAGATAATGGACTGGTCTCTATACTTATTTTATTGGACCTTAGTGCAGCATTCGATACAATCGACCACAAACTTTTATTACAGCGACTAGAACATTCTATTGGCATTAAAGGGACAGCACTGGACTGGTTTAAATCCTACTTATCAGACAGGTTCCAGTTTGTGCATGTCAACAATGACTCTTCTGAGCATACTAGGGTTAATCATGGAGTTCCTCAGGGTTCTGTCTTAGGACCAATACTGTTCACATTATACATGCTTCCCTTAGGCAACATTATTAGGAAGCACTGTATTAATTTCCATTGTTATGCTGACGACACTCAATTGTATTTATCTATGAAGCCAAATGAAACTAATCAGCTAGCTAGACTGCAAGATTGTCTTAAGGACATAAAGACCTGGATGACCTATAATTTCTTACTACTAAATTCAGACAAGACTGAAGTCATTGTATTTGGCCCCAAACATCTTAGAGAATTGCTTTCAAAGCATATAGCTACTCTGGATGGCATTACATTGGCCTCCAGTACTACTGTGAGGAACCTCGGTGTTATCTTTGACCAGGACATGTCCTTTAACTCGCACATAAAACAAATCTGTAGGACTTCCTTTTTCCACCTGAGAAATATTGTGAAAATCAGGAACATCCTGTCTCAGAGTGATGCAGAAAAACTAGTCCATGCATTTGTTACTTCTAGGCTTGACTACTGTAATTCCTTATTATCAGGTTGTCCCAATAGCTCTCTGAAACATCTACAGCTGATCCAAAATGCTGCAGCCAGAGTACTGACGGGAGTTAGCAAGAGAGATCATATTTCTCCTATATTGGATTCTCTTCATTGGCTTCCTGTTAAATCTAGAATAGAATTCAAAATCCTTCTTCTGACATATAAAGCTCTTAACAACCAATCTCCATCATATCTTAAAGACCTGATAGTACCATATTATCCTAGCAGAACTCTTCGCTCTCAGACTGCAGGCTTACTTGTTGTTCCTAGAATCTCTAAAAGTAGAATGGGAGGCAGAGCCTTCAGTTATCAGGCGCCTCTCCTGTGGAACCAGCTCCCAGTTTGGGTTCGGGAGGCGGACACCCTCTCTATTTTTAAGACCAGGCTTAAAACCTTCCTTTTCGACAAAGCTTATAGTTAGGGCTGACTGGGGGACCCTGACGGGGTATGCTTGTGTTTTCATTTGCACAACTGACTTCCCCTCTTGACGTCCCTTAGTTCTGCCCCTAGTTATGCTGCTATAGGCCTAGACTGCTGGGGAACCTCTCTTGATGCACTGAGCCCTTCTCTAACTACCTATGTATTTACTACATATACCATTATTGCATTACATTCACTCTGTTTCTTTCTGTGTCCTTTCTCCGAGTGTCCCTGGTCCCAGAGCTGGATGCTGGATGCTTCAGATGTGTGGCTGTGTTTTATGGTCCTTGTGTCCCACCCCCCACCTCTCTATCTCTACCCCTCTATCTCTACCTCTACCCCTCTATCTCTACCTTTCTACCTCTTCTGTCCCTCTCAACCCGCCCGGCCAGCAGGCAGATGGTTCCCCCCACATTAGAGCCGGGTTCTGCTCGAGGTTTTTTTCCCTGTTAAAAGGGTGTTTTCCTTGCCACTGTCGCCTTTTGGCTTGCTCTGGGGGTCAGGCATATGGGTTCTGTAAAGCGTCTCGAGACAATTTGACTGTAATTGGCGCTATATAAATAAAATTGAATTGAAAATTGAATTGAACTGAGAGCTCTCAGCAGTTTTCTACCCATTTAAGAACAGGACAAACCGAACAAGCTGTTGTATCGATTTGTCCACGATTTCCTCTCATGTGTCCATTTTAAGGAGTTTGCAGTCAACCAAGGCCGACTCAGAATCACTCCCACCGGGAAGATCTGTGAAGGAAGGTCCACCCGGCTGGTCCAGAAGCTCCGGTCCAGCAGAGCAGCGTCAGGATGGAGACGTAACCGGGTGAGTTAACTAGAGAGGCGACACATTCACATAGAAAATCCAACAATTCCTTCTGTTTTTACAGTTTGTGACTCTGGTAAATGGTGTCATTTTTCAAAGCTGGTGGGTTTTGGGCTTCACAGATTGAACCTAAATGCTTTTCTTAAACAAACTGCTGAGCTGCTGCACAGTGAAATGTTTGAGTGGAGCTCAGGATGAAAGCATCAGAGCTGTTTTACATGTTTTTATGTTCAGCTAATATCATTTCCTCTGGACAATGTTTGTGGTGTTAGAAGTGGACGTTTGTAGGGAGTTTTCAGTTGTAATACTTAAATGCATAAATATTTGCAGTGGTGGTTTCACTGCAAGCATCTACTGATGTCACCAGTGAAGTAAATAAAAACAGCATTTGTTGAACTTTACGCCTCTCAGTGTCTGCAGTTAGTTTAGCTGAATCAATGCAAAGATATTTCTATTTTTCTACATGACAGGAATGTCAGTGAAATCCAAATGCTAAGAATAAACAAGTGATCTGCCTGGTCACAGATCCCACTTTAATCCAAAATAAAGACTTTGCAAGGAAATGAACTTGAAATATGAGCCACCAGTAAAAGTTGTGATCAGACAGAAGGGCCTGTATTTTATCTTTGGAGAAGTTTAACATGTAAGTTTGTGCAGCTGATCAGTGGTGAGGCCTGTGGATGACTGGAGATGTGTGTGGACACTTAGACGAAGCAGCAAATGTGTTGAAAATGAGTTGTCTTCTCAGAGTCTTGAAGATGTTTTGTCAGAGCTAAGAAAGAAGTAAGAGATCCTGCAGGTGATTGTTGAGTGGTGTTGAGGAATTTGAATGTAGAGGAATAGCAAAGAGATTTTGAAGATATTTAAGCCATAAGTTGTATTTTATTTGTTTGCTGTTCTCTCCCATTTGTAGTGAAGAGAAGTGATTTGACATGAAGAATGTGATTTGTGTGGCTTTGAAATTGTGTTAAAATGTAAAAATGAGTGATGAGGAGAAGAGTGTGACTTTTTAGTATTGTGTTTTTTAGCGTGTTCTTTAAAAGTTGTAGGTAGATTATCTTCTTTTTTTGATTTTGTGGATTGTTTTTTTTTCTTTCAGTGTTGATGTCACCGCCTTGACGAATAGAAGAAAAGGGCAAAATTTGCCAAAAATCTGCCTTCGTGCCTTCGTGCCTTCGTGCCTTCGTGCCTTCGTGCCTTCGTGCCTTCGTGCCTTCGTGCCTTCGTGCCTTCGTGCCTTCGTGCCTTCGTGCCTTCGTGCCTTCGTGCCTTCGTGCCTTCGTGCCTTCGTGCCTTCGTGCCTTCGTGCCTTCGTGCCTTCGTGCCTTCGTGCCTTCGTGCCTTCGTGCCTTCGTGCCTTCGTGCCTTCGTGCCTTCGTGCCTTCGTGCCTTCGTGCCTTCGTGCCTTCGTGCCTTCGTGCCTTCGTGCCTTCGTGCCTTCGTGCCTTCGTGCCTTCGTGCCTTCGTGCCTTCGTGCCTTCGTGCCTTCGTGCCTTCGTGCCTTCGTGCCTTCGTGCCTTCGTGCCTTCGTGCCTTCGTGCCTTCGTGCCTTCGTGCCTTCGTGCCTTCGTGCCTTCGTGCCTTCGTGCCTTCGTGCCTTCGTGCCTTCGTGCCTTGCTTATGGGTAAATCTCCTTGTTTTCCCTTTTTCCAGGATACTGGTCCAGTCCAATCCAGTCCAGTGACACTCCACACCACAGACCACAACCTTTCCACAAGGTTCCCAGCGGGGATTCGAACCATGACCATCCACATGACAGACACACACCCTCTGTGTGAGCTATCTGTCACACAAGGTCCCTGGTGGAGTTTGTTGTAATGATGGTTGCAAGAGGTTGTCATGCAGCCAAAGTGTAAAAAGAGCCTTGAGCTGGATTCCAACCAAGGACCTCCTGGATGAGAGGCAGATAACTTACCACTGCACTATCCTTCCTACTGGGTGTAGCTGTTAGTTTTCGTAAATGATGGTACACAAAAGTATTAAGGAAGTGAAGATAATAAAGGTACTAAGGTACCGGGGAGGCAAAAAACTTACCTCTACACCACCTGTCCTACAAGATGTTGCTCTAACTTTGCTTAAATGATGCTATCAATTAGTACTGGCGCAACCAAACGACAAATAAAAGGTGTGAGTGGAGATCTGAATCATGTGAGGTTTGTTTCTGAGACTGAATACACCTGATCTCATCTGATCTGCAAAGCTAAGCAGGGTTGGGCCTGGTTAGTATTTGGATGGGAGACTACCTGGGAATACCAGGTGCTGTAAGCTTTTTACTTCTCCTCACAACCTGAACAACACACTGCTAGCGACAGCTATCAACTAAAACCTCTTGGTTTCTTTATTATACACTCTATGAGGTGGATAAGCTGCAGCTCATGCTGATTTATTGCTGCTTCTGGTTGGAGCCAAAGAACAAAGGCTTCACCTGTTGGAGCAGCTGATGTCCTGCAGCCTCTTCACCACAGAAAGCCTCTGACAGCTTCAATTCTTTACACTCTGACTGCAAGACACCAATCACATAGGAACATTTACATGTATGGAACAAAGAGCTGAGCTGACACTCAACATATGTTTGAGCATTTATTGATAAAGACATTCAAACATGTCTAGAGATAGAACACCAACGCACGGTGTAAGAAAGGTCAGAACAGACTTCACCTGCTCAGGAAACTGAGGTCCTTCGGGGTGCAGGGAGCAATTCTGAGGACCTTTTATGGTTGTGTGGTGGTATCAGCCATCCTGTATGGACTGGTCTGCTGGAGCAGCAGCATCACGGCTGCAGACAGGAAGAGACTAAAGAAACTGGTTAAGAAAGCAAGCTCTGTCCTGGGCTGGTGGTAGACAGGAGGATGATGACAAAGCTGTTGTCTATCATGGAGGACATCTCCCACCCCCTGCAGGAAACAGGACCATCACCGGCAGCTCCTTCAGGGACAGACTGCTTCACCCACGATGTTTGAAGGAGGTCCTTCCTTCCTGCAGCAGTCAGACTGTGTTCAATCAAGCCTGCTCCCAGTAGTTCAGATCACCCATGAAGTAACTGCAATAAAATGTAAATAAGTCAATATGTGCAATTTCACAGGGTTTTTTTTTTTACAAGCATTTCTATTTCTTCTCTAAGGAGAAAGCATCTATTTATATCTGTGCACTGAGTGCTGCTTTTTTTTTTTTTTTTTAACTTTTTTTCCTATCTGCTACTGCCACACTGAAAATTTCCCCACTGCAGGATCTACCTATCCATCCATCTATCTATGGTCCATCTACCTCCCTACCTATCTATCCATCCATCCATCCATCCATCCATCCATCCATCCATCCATCCATCCATCCATCCATCCATCCATCTCTCTCACAGGTGTGGGGGTTGATTCACCTGTTCTCAATCACCTTAATCCACGAAGGCCCGGTTCTTCATTCTTCCGCTCTCTGCCAGACCACAGACTTTGAAACCAGAACCTTTCTCCTACAATTAGTCTGGTTTCCCCTTTTTGTTTTCACCTTGGTTTAGTTATCCTTTCTGTGTTGGTTTTAGTTTCATTCGTTAAATAAACTCCTTGTAATCTTTGACCTGTGTCTGCAGATGTCCTGTGACACCAATGATCCCATCTGATATTTAGCATGTTTTCAATTATTGGTCCCATTTCTTAAAAAAAAAAAAAAAAAAAAAGCCCCCTGAAATCTGATCAGATAAATGAATGTGAAACTACTTTGGGTCTGCTGCAGCTGCCTCCCTCTGATCTTGTTCCTGCCCACAGCACAATCTGATCAGTGAAACACTGAAGGACAACTTCAGCATGTAAAACATAAATAAGCAAAGGCTGCAACTCGTGATTATTTTAATTTTAACTTAACTTTATGTGCTGTTCAAAAACTTTATTTTTTCTGCAAATGTGTAGTGATTCCAAATCTTGGTTATTGATCTCCTTGATTACAAAAAAAATCTGTATCGACCCGGAAAAAAAACAAACATGTCAGGCACCCTATGATGTTAACTGTTTGCCTGAATGTTTTTGTTTAAAATCCTCAGTAATAACCTTTGACTGGTTGCTCTTAACCCTGTAAAACTCACTGCTGCAAAAATACAACATCAGCTTATTTTTTAATTACTATTTTCTATTATATATATCTGAAATAAACCCTAATCTGTGGGTCTGACAGCAGCGTGAGGTCAAAGAAGCTGCCATCAGCTGCTGCACTTCTGTCCGTCCAGCAGATGGAGCCATGGAGCTGCAGTGAAGTGAAGAGCAGCACAAGGCAACCACCACTTCCATCCACTGACGCATTCAATTTGACTGACGCTAATGTTTTATTGACTTCCAACCACTAAACCAATATGATCACTGATGCACTGAGCTGAAGAAGTAATGTTACATTTCAAACATAACTGGGGAAATAACCGAAACTTCTTCCTTAGGAAAGGAGAAAGTATAAGAGTATAAAGGCAGTGCAAGAATAAATAAGAAAAAAACGGTGCAAAAATTGCCCATAGCATTATATACAGATGACTTTATTCTTAAAAAAAAAAAAAACAACAAACATGTAGAAGACTATATACAGAGGATCAGGTTTCAGGTATAGATAGATCGACAGATGAATCCTTACTGTGAAAATATTTAAAGACATTGAACATTGTGCAATATAAGGTCAGTCAGCAGCCTCAGTTCATGCACCAAGAAAACTTTTATGCATTTTTTAAAAATAAATTTTCTCCATTTACAAGGCAGGGAGATAACCGAAACTTCTTCCTTAATAGTTCCTGTTTAGTTTGTATGCTGTGGTGTCAGGATTACTACACGTGGAAATGAATATCAAATTAAAATCATTTCCATATCTTGACAAGTTGTTGCGATCAAAAAGTAAACTAAAGCTGCAAGCAGCGTTGGACGGGTCCTCGCATCCTTGCTGGTCGGCGAATCCACGCACATCCACCAGGTGGCGCTGCGACCGAGAGTGCATGTCGGCCTATGGATGCGATGAGGGCTGGACTCTGATCACACGTGCAAAATTTCAGGCAGATTGGAGCATATTCAGGCTACTTCTAGAGCTTTTCCTGTCCATCCACCAGGTGGCGCTGCGACCGAGAGTGTATATTGGCCTATGGATGTGATCAGGGTCAGACTCTGATCACACGTAAAATTTCAGGCAGATCGGACCATGTCCAGGCTAGTTATAGAGCATTTCCTTCCAACCACCAGGTGGCGCTGCGACCGAGAGTTTATGTCGGCCTATGGATGTGATCAGGACTGGACTCTGATCACACCTGTAAAGTTTGAGGCAGATTGGAGCATGTTTAGGGCAGTTACACAGCAGTTGATGTTTCATGGCGAAGCATCAAAATTCACGAGGCCGCCATGGCCACGCCCTCAGACTTAAGGTGAGCATTTTGATAACTTTTGATCACCCATGCCTGGACTACATCCTGGCCGAATTTCAGCTCTCTCGGTGTTACCCTATGTGAGTTTATAGCTTTTGAAAATGTACAAAAATGACCCAAAATCGTCAAAACGTATGACATATAATTCAAAATGGCCGACTTCCTGTTGGGTTTTGGGCATGGCTGTCAATTACATTTTAGGTGTGTCTTGACGAGTTACATATGCCTACCAAGTTTCATAATTCTAGGTGACACGTACTGGCCGTAGTAAATGTTTGAAATTTTCCAGGTGGCGCTATGGAGCCATTTTGCCAAACACATGTGCAGTTTCCCTAAAATCTGAAATGGGTTGCCGGTCCAGATATGTGTGGTAATTTTGGCGAGCATTTGAGCATTTTTAACCTGTCAAAAAGTACTTTGTTTATTCCGGCAACGATACGTTGCCACGGCAACAGCGTTTTATGAATCGTCAAAATCTTCACACTGTGCCATCGTCAATGTGTGGTCACTCACCTGACCAATTTTCAGAATCATATGACAAAGTATCAGGCAATGGCACGTGCAAATGTAATGACAATTTCTTCCTGTTGCCAATAGGTGGCGCTATGAGTATTTTTAAATTTATGAATGTGGATGTGTTCAGAACCGGACTGGTGTCCATCACATCAAGTTTGGTCCGGATTGGATCATTTCCAGCCGAGATATTAATAATTCAATTTTTATGGCGAGAAATCGAAATTCGCCGCACCGCCACAGACACGCCCCTTGACGACGAGTCACCATTTTCTTTGGGAATCATCATCAATGTGTTCAGGCTTATGTTACCACATTTGAGGTGAATCTGATCAACGTGCTAAGAATAGTACATCAAAGTGTGAAAAATGTCAATTTCCTGCTACCACAAGGTGGCGCTATGACTGTGAATGTATATAACCACATGGATATTGTCAGGGCTGGACATTGATCACACATGTCAAATTTCAGGCAGATTGGAGCATGTACAGCTGAGTTAGACACCACTTCCTGTTTCATGGCGAAGGATCCATTTTTTTGGGAGTCGCCATGGCCACGCCCTTTGAAATGAAATGAACATTTTGATAATTTTTCATCAGGTCGCGTGTTTGCATATATTGGCCAAATTTGACGTCTGTCGGACTTATCCCCGATGAGTTATTAATTTTGAAAAATTTACAGCTAATTCAAGATGGCCGACTTCCTGTTGGTGTTAGGGCGTGGTCATGATTGACTTTTTTGGGTTTCCTGATGTGCTGAATATGCATACAAAATTTTGTAGCTGTACATGAAACATCGTGCAAGTTGGCCTAATGACCAAATTTTCAATTTTCCAGGGGGCGCTATGGAGCCATTTTGCCACACACATGCGCAACTCCCATAAAATATCAAATTTTTCGCGAGGCCTGATGAGCATGCCACGTTTGATGCGTTTTGGGGTATGATAAGGTCGCCAAAAAGGCAATTCAAAAGTCCGGAAAAGAATAATAATAATAATAATAATAATAATAATAATAATAATAATAATAATAATAATAATAATAATAATAATAATAATAATAAATAATTCCTTGCATTCCAATAGGGTCTTCGCACCATTCGGTGCTCGGACCCTAATTACTACAAATCGGGTGTGGGGATGAAAGATTTCAGGTCTGACATTTGCAGTAATTTTTTTTAAACTTTATTTTATCATTACACACAATGTTTTAATGCATTATGTCACTTGTTCACATCATTTCCATTCATAAGCAACTCACTAGTCAACAAACAAAAGTTCACTATAAATCAAAACTGTGTGGGGATAATTGATTTGCATTTTTAGTAAAAATACAAAACAAAACAAAACAAAAAACACTGAAATGGTTGACTTTTATCACAACACATGGTGTTTTACTGCATTGTGTCACTTCTTAATATAATTTCCATCCAGAAGAAGCAAATAAAAAATCATTATAAATAAAAACTGAGTGTGGGAATGAGTAGTTTGGGTCCTGACAGGTGCTTAAAACTGCATTTCTGCATTATTGTCTGAGTATTATGTCTGTGTCCATATAGGCTTAAGCCCACTTGATACCTTTTCTTTGAGCAGAATCAGTGACTCACCTGTCAGGTACAAAAGTCACTTTATGTGTCGTCATGAATACACTCCTACTTTTGACTGAAATGTGAGCTTTTGGGCGGATTGTTCTCTTCCCTCTTTACACCACCCCGTCTGCGTGTGTCAGCAGCTACAGAGATGTTTTTAACCACAGTTAACAGTTCTAGTTGAGTTTTCACTTTAGTTTTATTCTCCTGCCGTCATGGGTGACTGGGACCCGGCCGGAGCAGCCGCGACACGCCGGAGGAGAGCGACTCTCACAGCGGGGAGAACAGCCAGTCTGCAGCCGGTGAACGGGAGATCTCCGGCGGCGTGTGACAGCTCAGTGACCGCCGACGTTTGCGCGAACGATGGGCAGAGAAGACGGGACCGCTCGGTGGAGACGGTCCGGCCCAAAACCAGGAGCGAGAAGAAGAAACAACGAAGGAACGACTTAGGAGACAGGATGAGGTGAGTTAGCTAAAGTTAGGTAGCCAATGTCATACACGGGGATGCTAACGGCTAACGTTACTATAAGCTAGTTTAGTTACTGTGGTATTCAGTGACAGACGTAACGTTACTTTAAGCTACTTTATTTACTGTGATATGTAGTTACGGAAGTAACGTTAGCTAGCTGATGTCAATCAGTGGGATGCTAACGGCTAACGTTACATTAAGCTAGTTTAGTTACTGTGATATTCAGTTACGTAAGTACCGTTACTTTTAACTAATCTAGTTACTGTGGTATTCAGTGGCAGAAGTAAAGTTAGTTAGCTAATGCCAAACAAGGGGATGTTAGCAGCTAAAGTTACTTTACCGTAGTTTATTTGCTGTGGTATTCAGTGACAAAATTACCCTTACCTTGAGCTACTGTAGTTACTGTGGCGTTCAGTGACAGAAGTAACGTTACTTTATGCAGGTATAGTTACTGTGGCGTTCAGTGACAGAAGTAACGTTACTTTAAGCTGGTGTAGTTACTGCGGCGTTCAGTGACAGAAGTAACGTTACTTTAAGTTAGTATAGTTACTGCGGCGTTCAGTGACAGAAGTAACGTTACTTTAAGCTAGTGTAGTTACTGCGGCGTTCAGTTACTGAAGTACCGTTGTCTTAGCCTAACTTAGGTACTGTGGTATTTGATGACAGAAATAACGTTACTTTAGGCTAGTTTAATTACTGTGACAGAAGAAACATTAGGTAACTGTTATCAGTGGGATGCTAACGGCTAACACTACTCCGGCTACTAACTACTTTATTTACTGCAGTATTTAGTCACAGAAGTAACGTTACTTTAAGCTAGTTTAGTTACTGTGGTATTCAGTGACAGAAGAACGTTGCTTTACGCTAGTTTAGTTACTGTGATATTTCGTTACCGTGGTACGTCAATCAGTGGGATGTTAACGGCTAACGTTACTTTAAGCTAGTTTAATTACCACGATATTTAGTGTCCGAAGTAACGTTACTTTAAACTAGTTTGTTCATTGTGGTATTTAATGACCGAAGTAACGTTACTTTAATTTATTTTTAATTACTGTGGCATTCAGTGACAAAAATGTTACTTTGAACTGGTCTAGTTTCAGAGTTTACTTTAATAATTCTTGATATATCTAACTATATATATATATATATATATATATATATATATATATATATATATATATATATATATATATATATATATATATATATATATATATAAAAAAACTAAAATTATACACACACCATTTTAAATATCTGGAGTTTCAAGCAAATCAAAAATGGTTGAAATTACAATACCAGGGCAACTATTTAAGATAAAAGCCTGAAATTTTCGCTGTGGAAAATGAAAAATACATGCATCTTAATGCTTGTGATGTACTACATTGTTTCAGTGGTTTATGGATCTGCTTTATATCCACAGTTGTCACAAAACCCAGGAGTCTCTTCTGACTTCTACCAGCGGTTTCAATAACTACAGAGGGGTTCTCAACTGGTGTGTGGTGATGCTGGTAAGAAACACACACAAAGAGACATGCACACATTAAAGGCTGGAAGATTTTTTTTTTTCAGCCCTGCTCCAGATTTTTATTAGGAATCAAGGAGGCCAATAAGAGATATTTGAAACTGATGTAGTGTATATTTGCAGCAGAATTGAAAATCTTGGTGTCAAAATTTTTGAATAACACAGACTCCAACACAAAACTTAACAGAAATTTCTTTATTTGTGTTTTACATTTGTTTAATTGAAAGAGAACTCTTCAGGATTTATTCTTCGGTGTTGATGTGCTATGTACCTCGTTTTTTGTTGTGGATTGATATGTTTTTAGAATATGTTTCAAAAACAACAAATAGAAAACATTTATGTGCTTAATTTTTTTCCCTTTCAAAAAAATAAACATACAGTTATTGATTGACAGATTGTGGTGTGTCCTTACAAGCATCTTTCAATAGTGTTGCAAGTGGCTACTAATAAAAAAGTAAAAGTACAAAAGTAAATATTCTCTCTCTCAAAAAAAAAATATTAAAATCTCTTGAGGTGCATCATTTAGAAAATTTTATATTTAATGTATTTGTATTTAATTGCAGCTGCCACAGCTTGTATTTGTTTATTAAAAAGTGCCTTAAAGCTTGTTCTGACTTGCTGGTTTAAATGCATTCGAGAGGGAACTTCATAGCAGGGTTTGATTACTTTCAGCACGTATTAAAAACCTGTCTTCTCAACAACAGCTGCATATCCGCCGCTTTAAAAACACCTGTGGCCTTTGCTATTGTCAGAACTATTAGCAAGATGCTGCTTTAATGCCACGAAGAACTGGGTGTCACTATTTTTCACCACTGATGTCGCAGTTTAACAATTCAGAAATACAGCTTCCATCCGGTCCACCCGTCTTTGTCCATCATTGTTCTAGTTAACTAGGAAACTGTAGTGTTCCAAAACAGTAGACTTTAAAGATAGTGGAGGGTCTATAAGCTCTGGTTGGTCTGCATTCGCCATAACTACTCCAAACAAACAGCAACAACATGTGGTCCTCCTTTAAAGCTACTAGAGGGGAAATGTGGAGTTTCAAATTGGATTACAGTGACTGTATTTGTTTGTTTGTTTGGCTAAGGAGTTAGTTATGTTAGCCGTCATTTGATTTTGTTTGGTTCTCTCATTTAGCAACATCCGCTAGCCCTGTTTTCTTTGTATTATCGCTGTTTCTTTTGCACTAATTTCAGCACTAAGCAATAAATTGCTTTACCACACCAATAATATCTGGCTTTCTTTGTTGCACCCGGCTATGTCCCAAACCGAAAGCTCATACTGAAATATTTTGGTGTAAAAACATGTCCAATTACATTTCTAATTGTAGATGGAAAGTTGCCTTAGACCAGAGTTGTGACTACAGATGGAGAGAGTCTGCTGCATCAGATCTAGAGTAGTGTCTTTTTAAAAATCCATTTATTTTTATCAGGAATCAGCTTAAAAATCAACCAGAAAAAGGGCTGGGTGGATCCCTAATCAAAATGAATGTTCACGTGCAGTAAAATAATATATTTTGCATGTTTATGTTGAGCTCAGCACCTCTCTTCCCCATCTGGGTTTGGAAGAAGCGACAGAATACGAGAGAAGAGGGGAGAGGATGAGGCTTCGAAAGGCTCCTGTTAATCCACTCTTTGAACACAAATCGCTGTGTTCCTCATACAAGGTTTTCCTTCATTCTGGCTGAACTTCTGTCCCATTCCCAGGCCCAGAGCCTTTGTGTTTGGTAATGAGATATTACAATCCATTTAGAGAGAGCAAGGGTGAGCAGGGGAGATAAGAAGAAAGATGGTGGGGGGGGGGGAAATGGGATGAGGGGAGGAAGAAGATGGGATAGAGGGAAGAGAAGGAAAGAGAGGAGCAACAGAAGGAGAGAGAGAACCGGGGATATGGAAGTTAATTCAATTATAACAGAAGAAATGACGAAGGAAACACGAGTAAGGGCGAAGGAATAGGGAGTGTTTTTGTGCAACGAACAGGTTTTATCTTTACATTGTGCTTTTTGTTACAGGTGCTGAGTAATGCTCGCCTCTTCTTAGAAAACCTCTTAAGGTGAGTGGAGATATATTATTACTACCAGGTATTTCCTTGTTCCCAGGGTGTCATTCTTCAACAGAAATCAGAGTGATGTTTGACGTCTAACAGAAATACGTGGATTTAAAAGTCACTCAGCTTTCTTGTGCTCTAACAGAAAGGTTTTAGTAACCTTCAAATGTTTTTTTGTTGCTCTGTTTTGACAGTAGAGCTTCTTTATGTCAGGCATTTTGATATAAAGTGAACCAGTTTCTGAAAAATGCTCCATTTAATGACTTCTTCTGGTGGAAATTCTGTTACTTTACCTTGCTGACAAGTTGATAATGTGTTTTTCATATACTGAAAGGCGTATAATGAGTACAATAAGCCATCAAAGCCTACATTTTCTCTCTTAAAAACCTAGATTCAGACCTTTGGGGTTTCATATGTAACAAACCCAAGGAACCAATCATGTCAACTTGCAGGGTGGAGCTTCCTGCATCCTTTTCTTGAGAATCGATTTCTAGGTTTGGACATGGGGGTCTGAATTACTCCAATATTACAGCATGCCATCAGGCTGTTTTTCACTGGAAAGTATAGCCCATATTAAGGCAGCCTGAACCTTGTCGGACTGTTTTTTGGGGCGAACTTTGGATAAACTCGGGGCACCAATAGCTTTCATTCCCCTGCTGCAATTCATTCATGCATGTACACATGCCTATTAATTAGAGTTGTTCTTTTTTATCTGCCATTTCACGGTGTTTCTTTCCTTGTCAGGTACGGTGTTCTGGTGGACCCTGTTCAGGTGATTTCCTTGTTTCTGAATGATCCCTACAGCTGGCCAGCAGCATGCCTGGTGATTGGTAGGTAACCTTCATAGAAGAAAGAAACATCTGAGAGAAGCAACTAGATTAATAATTTTGTCTTTTTGAACATTCATTTCGAAAACCACTTTAGAATGTCCTCTGGTAAACAAAAAGTAGTGCATCTTGCTCCTGAACTTAAACCAGTAAAACATCCAGAACAGTTTCATTGAATGATATGGGGAAGTGTGAGATCCAACTACCAGTTTGTTTTACAATAAACATTAAACTGGTGCTGTCTGTAAACACTTCCATTGAAGTATTTCAAATGACCTTTTCAAGACTGAACAATACATTAAATTGTTAACAAAAGACTAAAATCTAATCCACTGTGCAACAAATAGTTTTACCTTTGGATGTTAAACTGTGTTTTTGTCTGATTAATTTTATATTGATTAGTAATTAATGGAGTTAATTCTGTTGCCCCACATTCATATATGGATCCTGCTGCTGTTTGATGCTACAGTTATTTAATAAACTCAGAGGAAAAACTGCTACAAACATCTGGAGGCAACAAACTAAACTTCAGCTTTGTCAAAGCTTGGATTAGATTTATTATTGATGAGCCTTGTTCATCTGACCTGTTGAAGACTCTGCAAAGTTTTACTTTTATGGACATTTCAGTCTGCTATAGATGTAAAATTGTAGAGTAAAGTGAATATGAAAGTTTTTTTTTTTTTTTTTTTCAAATTTAACTACCAAACTTTATCTTTTGCACAGTTTGTGACTTTTTTCGGACCAACATTGGTGGTAAAATGTTGAAAAAATGTTCCTTAAATCCCTTTACACCATTTGAAATACATCATTTGTGTATATCTATCAATTAATGTGATTGTATGTACATTGAATCTAAGGAAATATTTCCAGCCTGTTCGTTCAGACATGAAGGCGACAGTTCTGATGCCATTAGATTAAAGCAAATAAGTGTCTCAAAGTGGATCTAATGTCAACTTAGCTTCACTTTAGGGACACATGTGGTCATTAAAAATTGAGTATTGCAACACAATTGCTACTGAAAATACACAAAAACATTTAATTTATCAGGTACAATAGCTGAGTTGCTTTTAAAACAGTGAGCAAGTTTCTTTTTTCCCTTTAATACTGTAGCTCGTGTGATCTGTCTCATTTACAATAATGCTTGCTTTAAGACACACACAGGTGCATGCTGTACTCCAGTTTTTTCTGTATTTATTTTTATGGTATATTGCAGTCAAAGTCTGCAGTGGTGCAGCTTGCAGTGTCTCTAGAGGGACAATCACCTGCCCTATATACTGCACACTAGTACTCTACTGGAGAGGGAAGGGGAGCAACAGAACAAGATGAACAAGAGGGAAGTGCAGGGGAAGCATTTAATGGAAGGGAAAATTAAGTGAGCGAATGTGTAGATGGAGGGCTGGTAAGGAGGCAAAAATGCATACCTGAAAGTAAAGTGGTGCATTGACACAGGGTGAGAGAAGAGGGGGAGGTAGATGGAGTTAAGGTAAACGACTGCACAGGCGATGGGTAAGAGACAGGTGAGAATGGGAGTCTGTTTACAGTAGCATGAACAGTAAAGCAGCTCATTCCCAGAGGGCATTCAGAGAGTCACGGCAGCAGCTCACACACAAACGCTGAATAAACCAAATAAACCAGTGGTCTACACTTCACGAAGCCTACAAGCAAAGTGGGTAAAGTTTTGAGAGGCCAGTCGGGAAACTTTTACATTTAGGAAAGTGACCGGTGTCTTTTACTGCCACCAAAATATCTCCCAGAAGACACCTGATACCTCCTGAAAGGTTTATGAGTGTGTAACATTTGTTTAAAGGAGCTGTTTGTTCCAGTTTGGTGCAGTTTAGACGCTGCTTGTCAAAGATGCTCAACAGGCCTTTTTCCAGAAGAGATAAAAACGACATTAGCAGTAGCAGGGTGTGTGCTTTCCTGACGTCTCTGCGGTTTGTTGCATCTGTATGTGTGGCATTAAGATAGGCACTGCTGTCTAGGACTGAACAAATCAATTTCAAATCAAAAGTTGAATATTTTACGTCACTTTCTTAAGAAAATGAAAATTTAACATATGTAAACTGAAATATTTCAAGCCTTTATCTTTTCACTTTGATAATTAAGGTTCATGAAAATCAGAACTCCAGTATCTCAGATTATTAGAATAGTTCTTAATGTCAATCCAACTTATAAAAATTGTCTTCATTTATACACTCAATACTTGATTGGGGTTTCAATACCATTAATTACTGCATCATTGTGTTGTGCCATAGAGTCTGTGGCGTGTTATTAAAGCCGTGGCCCAGACATGAACAATGTGGTTCAACTCACATGAGCCACGTCTTATTAATTTACAGCCACACTTCATACTTTTTGCAGCACTTCAAGTTTAAACCGTTGTGTCAGTGGTTTTACATAACCATACTGTCCTCCTTTTGTGGCAGGGTTGAATGATTAAGAGAAAAACTGCAATTTTCATCACAGATATTGCAATTTGATTTGCAACATATTTGTTTTTAAGTCAAGCTTCAGCTCAATATTCACTGTGAAATAGATGTAAAACGTGATGAAGCATGACCAAATGAAATAACGCGACTGTCACACAAGGAGAGCGGCATGAATTTGTACAACCACTGACACAGCGGTTTAAATCCTGGCCCAGACGCGCTACGTAACATCTGTCCTAAACTGCAGTCTTTGACAACTGCAGGGTTTAAAATTTTGATTTGAGATTGAATAATTGTTTAGCCTTTGGTATCTTATTTTATAATTCTACATGACATGTTTTAAATCCATTATTCACTGATTGATGAACTGGAGTTTACTTTTTAAAAATAATATTGCAAATCAAATCACAATAATTTTCAAATAATCACAATTAAATGTTTTCTTCAAATTGTTCAGCCCTAATTGTTCTTAGATCCAGTTGCTCTTGTACTATGCTTGATGTAAAATACTTGGTTCAATGGGAAATAAAGCCCCGTTGTAGAAATATGGGCGAATATTTCAAGTTTCCCTCAGGTTATGTTGAAACAGGTTATGTTGAAACTGAGTGGCAGAATGTTTAGAAATAACGCCTGCATAATGTTTCTTGATAATATACTTTGCATTTTCCCTGACAACATGACTTAAACATGAGTTAAAAGCCACTTAGTTAAAGTAATTACTGAGAAAATTGCAGATAGTTTAGTGTCCTGGCTCTATGTAATTTTGCTTGCTTTTTTTTTAGGCGAATATAAGGGTGAGATAAAATGTGAAATTTGCCTAAATACAGAATCTCATGTAACTATAATGAGCATTTTTACTGAATCCTGGTGAAGTGATGTTTACTTTAATTACAAATTATGACAGGTTGAATGAAATAGTTTCGACTTGAGCATGATAAGCTTGCTTTAGGAACATAAATATGCTTATTGACACATGAACAAGAGTTTTACCTGCAGCTCATTTGTTTCTTTATAGAACCGTCTTGTCTCTTCAGAGTAGCGTATAAACCATAAAATGAAAAACAACCGTGTGACTGAAACACTAAACTGATCGATTGAAACTGCAGTCATCAAGATGTCTGACACTTTACTCATCTTCTCGCTCTGGATTAGATAGATAGACGTGCTAATGGATGATTAGAGGCTTAAAATGGAACAAGTGCTGCAATTATGCATCATCAGTGTTGCTCAGTCTAGTCTTCTGAGGGTAATGAGGAGTCAACATACCAGTGTTTTCTGTAACTTAATTCAGCATCACATTGACTGTCACTTGTACAAGATGAAAAGGAAAAAATCTACATAAAATTTGATCCATACAGAATCCAAAATATAAAAGCATCATAATAATAATACACATTAAAGACTATTTTTTTGGCCCAGATAGGTCCAAAAACTGGGTATCTTTTGAAATATGTGTGCACTATATTGTAAATGTAAGCAACTTGTCTTTAATTTCATTTTGTAAAGATGTACCTGCATTAAATAAAGCAGTATATTAAAGAGAGGACCTATTAGATGACAATTAGCGTGTATATTTTACAGCCAGTTACTCCATAACCTCTTTGATTTTGGACAGTCCATCTTTCAGATTTAACGACAAATGGCTTTTTAATCTTCGGAACCTCAAGCAGTTCTTGTTCTATTCAACTCTTTCTGTTTTTACATTTTCTGGCCTATATAATTGGTGTAATTTTGGCATTTAAAAAAAGTAAAACATGATTTTTACAGTTCACAGGGTTAAGCAACATCCATATTGCAGAACTGAATTCACTAGAAGAGCAGGTAGACAATAAACATGCAGGAAAATTGTGATAGAATTCAGATTCCTACGTGATTGTGTGTGTTGTTGTGTATGTGGGTGGAAGCACATGCACACCCACATAGCTGCCCAGTCAGTCATCTGTCTAGCAGTTGGTGTGTGCTGTGAAACACATATGCTCTGTTATTGCTGGCTCATTTCTTCCATCAGATGTTGCTGTTTAATCATGTGAGAGTGTTGGTGTGTGAGAGAGCAGGATTTAGCTGAATACGCAGGGCCAAAACTTGAAACCAACAATGCACAAGCAAGAGTAATTTCCGTTGTGTTGAGTATTACTACTTCATTCCTTAAAATTATCTTTAAATTTCCCCACTGTGGGATTAATAAGTGGTTATGTTATCTTATTCAATGTATTGGTCCCAAAAATGACACCGAATGATACACCTTTCTGGTTTAATATTCTTCTACAACTTTATATCTGTTAAAAAATTGAAATGTCCTTAAACAATAAACTTTACTGTGATGAAGACAGAATCTGTATCAAGTCTGAAATCTGAAATTAATGAGGCTCACTAATAATGAATGTAATCTCAGTAAGCTGGAGCTGAAGTTGACTTTGTTGCTTCCAGTTGTTTAGGACTATTTCCTCTGAGTTTATTAAATATCTGCAGCATCAGACAGCAGCTTGATCCATATGAGTGTTTCTAAAGAGCGAGCTGAGTGCATTTAAGCACTTTGAACAACAGAAATAACTATATGAATTAATTTTACTACAAATTATTCCCAGCATGGAGACAGGATGGATCAAGATCTGTAGGCAAGTCACATTGTCAACTTTACTTTAGCTTAGACAGATGAGCTGTCACAAAGAGTCAAAGTTTATCAGTTGCATGTAAAGCAGTAACTAGAATGTCATCACTGATGGACAGAATTTTCAGAAATGTTATGTAGTGGTTGTCTCTATTTCTGTAGCTATTTCGAGTTCTGTAGTCTTGACTCAATTCTTTTGAGTTTCTTATTGCCATAACCACCTTATAAAGGTGGGACAGGAGATTGTTTTACACATTTATTGACTAACATCATCACAACAGTGATGATGTTAGTCAATACTGCTCCGTTGCCTGCTCGTTTATTGTGACAGCAGACAACACTTCCGGCAACATTCTTCTTCGTTGCTGCATTTACAAGCCTACGGAAGCCTCACAGGATAACGATTAAGTTGAACAATTTAACCCTTTCACTTTCCAATCACATATCAATTGTCTGCATTTCAACCACAAAAATGATTATTTCCTAAATTATAATAAGACTGCAAAATGGCGCTTACAAGATATTTGAACATTTGCTAGATTAATTTTAGTTTAGATTTAGTTATTTGTTTACTAGTGTATTATTATGTATTATACATCACTAAGTGTACTGTTAACTATCAGACTGTGACTCGCTTCATCACTGTGAAGGAAGCCATGAGGAATATTAATGTAAAAGTAAATTATGCCTGAATACTGTCACTTAAACAGATTGATAAAACAGCAGTGCTACATATATTATGTCTGAAAAGTGCTATAATTGAGTCCCAGTCTTGTGTACATCAATGCAGTCGATGCAAAATGCCTTTAGTTCTTGTTCTTCCAAGTGAAAATGCTGCAGGAAAGAGGCCAATTTACATAAAGTGACATCATGCTGTTCTTGTGTTTCACAGTGTCCAATGTGTTCATTGTGGTGGCCCTCTACACAGAAAGGCAGCTATCGAAGGTGAGTGTAAACACCCTGTTTGCACTTTAAACTCAGAGCTGCTGTGGATTTTAACCGGACTGTTGAATTCAGAGCACTTTTGGCAATTCTCCAGAGGGATTATTTTTCTAAAACTGCTCTCTAAAACTGACTGACTAGCTGACCCTCCCCAGTCACATCTGCAAATGTTAAATGGTAAAAATGAGGAATTAGTTTCACCATCCGCATTTAGGGCATATTCAGTTATGCTCTTGTCTGTTTGGCATGAATATGGAACATCATGAGCTTTTTCAAAACTTAACTAGGCCACCATTGCTTAAAATGTGTTTCTCTTCAAAAGCAGACAAAACAAATGCTCAAAATTTCTCTGTATTCTTGTCAGTGTTTTAGAAATAGGTCAAAAACAAATGACTTAAAGTGAAAATCTGTGACTGAAATAAAAGGCAGTTTTTCTGGCAACGTTGGCTGAAAATGGGACGACACACTGTTCTTAAGATTTGACGTCAAAACTCCTGCTGTCCCTCTCTGTTTCTCTCCACTCAGGGTTCATTCAGTGAACTTGTGGGATTTCTGGTCCATTGCATCAACTTTGCATTAATGCTAACATTCCCTGCTGCAGTGGTCCTGTTGGTTCCCTCCGTGACCCCAGGTAAAACATTTCTCTCTGCAGCTCTGCTCCTAACAACTCTGCATAACTAAGACAAATAGACGACTAAAACTGTAGTATCTATTATCCATTGATCGCTAGTTTACAATGTGTGCGTGAAACAGAAAATAATGTAAGTGTAATAAAGATTAAGAGGACATTCATGTCCTTGCCCTTCAGAGAAACAGCAGATTGGTTCGATAGCACAGTAAAAGACAGCTCTTATACCGAGTCATAATTGGAGTCGGTTAGTGGTAATGGACCAGTTGGTCATGACTGGATCGGTTCCAGCTGGCTCTGAGGAGAGGAGAAGAGAGGACAGAGGAAAGGAAATGAAAGGAAAGGAAAGGACAAGACCGGAGTGGAGGGGAGAGGAAGGGTGCCAGAGGAGGTGTGGTTTGCAGTCCAGGGTCATCCAAGGGTCACTTTCTTCTGTCTTTATCAGGCTGCCTGACAGAAACCATGGCTGCCGTCCACAAACCACACAGCTCACCCATGATGAACTGGGAATACTGTACATGGTACACAAGTACACAATATCCCTTAGAAAAATACTAGAAGATTGTCACTCAAAATATTAAAGTTGCATGCACAGAAGTCTCAGTTTTACTAGAAAGGCTGTATTATAGTTGTGAAAATGGGTTCTTTTCCTTTAGTAGCACAAATGCACATTACATCACATTAACAGGAAATTCAGTTTGCACTGAGCTGGCCATGATCTCTCCTCGCAAAGTTGACTTGTAGCTCAATATTTAGACACAATTGCTCCCAAGAAAAATAATTAGAATACCATCTGGGCTAATTAGCTTTAAATGTTCATCATGAAAACCATATCAGGAGCAATATGTTTGTTTCTGTGCTTTACATGCTGTAAGATGCGCAGCTACAACATATGCACAAAAATGCAAGACAGAAAATAGGGTAAAACTTGTAAAAAAAAGAATACCACAAATGTTACAATTTCTGAGATCAGCTTCTTAAATAAATCTAATTTTAAATAGAATAATCTCAATATTAAGACCTCTACAATCAAATATCATTGAAAAATCTTGAGATTTTTCTTAAAAATATCAATGAAAAAGTAATATTTGATTAAAAGAAGAAGACTGGTCCAAAGCTTTGGAACCGCCAACGCAGACATGATATCCCCGACCTGCTAGCTTTGATGGGAGCACAGTTAACACTAACAGATCTTAAACCTCTGCCAGCATTATATATTTTTAACCAACACATGTAATGAACTTGAAAGTATTTCACCGCCAAGGTCACATTTGTCACTTAACCCACAATTTTTTCCTCAGTGGGAGTAGATCATGTCATTAATATGATATATTTAGCTCAGATTGTTGGTGCAGCATCAGTACTTTGCTCGTCAAGGTTTAGTTGATGAACCTTTAACTTTACCTTGATGCAGAGACAGATAGAAAGGGAGTATTCTGTGGAAGCTTGTGTTTACTGAAACTGAGAGAAATCGTGGTTTAGATCTTGCTTCCTCCCCATTTTGGTTTCTTCTGCTCTCCTCTCCTCTCTCATCTGTTGTCTCTCTGGGAGGCAAAGAAGTAAAGGATTCGTCCATCTGTCTGTCTGTTGTCGTCTCTGCACTGCTGTTCACACAGGAAGGGCGATGACAGAGGGCAGGTGTGTGTTTGTGCAGAAATACAGCATGTTTGAGTTTGAACCGGTATTACTCATGTTGTGGGGACATCATGGGTGTTTAGAAAAGACTCGAATTTTAAGGAGAGGTCATAGTTAGTGGAAGGGTGAGGATTACTCAAGGTTGTGGTTATGGTAAGACTTCAGGAAATGATTGCAGTCATTGTAAAGTCCTACTATGTGTGTGGGAGTGTATATGAAGGCAGCTATTGCTTAATGTAGTGCAGTACAAAGTGACAGCACTCTTACAGACAGGTTTTGCAACTGTAAGAAAGGAGGCAAAATGTTTTCAGCTGTTTTATATGGGGGCATCAAAATTCTCTCTTAAAGCAGGCAGTAGTGTCTCTGTATTGGCTTAAATGAGAAATTATGGCGCTCCGGCAAAGTCCTTTAGATGATAAAATGCATTCTTGGTTTTGATTCCAGTGTGAGTGAAAGATGGCTTCGGTTTGTTTCTAATTGTTGACTTGGTTTCATGCCAAGTGTTTGTGGGTTCAAATGGAATTTCAGTACCAGTAACTGAGACTATAGTTTTGTCTTGGTTGATCTGTAGAAAATTCTCTGCAATCCATAATTTCATGTGTAAAGTACAGTCAAAGGGGGAATTGATTGGCCTGGAATCATTAGGAAACACAGCGATGTAAAGTTTGTTGTCATCAGCATAGTGACTGAAATTGATGCTGTGCCTCCTGATTAGAGCATAATTAATGCTGTTGACACTAAAAATGCAATGATGTCAATATGTTTTTTTAACTTCAGCTTATTGTTGTTACCTGAATCAGCCAAAATAGGCATTACTTGCTGTGGAACCAGTTTGAAGTTTTGGTTTTTTTTTTTTGTTCTTGAGCTCTTCTCAATACAACATTGCTCTATCTACATGTAACCTGTGACTCACTTCATTCCAGAGTCTTCTGTCAGAAGAAAATAGGATAGGTGACAAGGGGAACTTGTGAAGAATTTGTTTGTCTGGCTTGTTTTTCCACTCGAGCTCCGCCTCTTAGTGTGTTTCTATAATCGCTATCTGCGGTGGCCATCTTGGAGACAATCGAGCTGTTTGGGAGCCACACTGAGCCAGAGAGGCAGATGGTTAATGGATAAGATCTGCTGTGGTTTGATGCCAGGTGTGCTGACCTCCTCCTCACCCTGTTGGCACAACAGACACTTTATATTCATGTGTTTGGTTCATATATGAACGTGACCCCTTTCCATGAAGCATATGGTGACGATTGATAAAATCCTGGTGGACAAACTGCTCAGTGGTGTGTGTGCACAACTTTGTACAATTTTAAAAAATGTGTTTATTAATCTCCCTTGAAATCAGTTTTAATATATTGGCTGGGAAACACAAACACTGGTGCAAGTACACAGCAACACAAATTGATGACCATGTAATACTGTCCTTGGCATAGTTAGAGCTGAGATGATTTATTTTGCTGGGATTGTTTTGCTGTTTGTTCAAGATCAAATGACGGCTTTATGTCCTCTTTTCCTTTTGTTTTTCTCTTTTCTCTGTCTGTTTTTCTTTTGCTTTCATTTTGTCCCTGTCTTTCTGCCTCCGTTCATCCTCCTTCTCACTTTTGTCCTCTTTCTCCTCCTTTTTGCATCATCTCCTCTGCGATTCTTCACTTTTTTCCACCCTCTAATGGCTTTCACTTTTTCCCTCCTCTCGTCCCTGCTTAGATTTTACTGTCATGCAGCTTCATCCACATCACATAATTAACCATCACCTCTTTTCCGTCTCTTCCCCATCAGTTGGAGGTGCTTTCGTACTTGGCTCTTACACTATTCTCTTCCTGAAGCTCTACTCCTATAAGGACGTCAACTTGTGGTGCAGAGAGCTGAGCACCGTCAAGGCCAAGAAACTGTCCCGGTCACTGTCATGTGAGTTCAGTTCTATACAGTATATAGACTAATTTTATCACTTAACTGTAACTGCACTCACATCATGTATTATTGGGAAATTCTGTTTAGTCTGTGTGTCCATGCTATTACAGTGACATCTACTGGCAGATATGTGACACTGCAGCTCTCAGAGAGAAGAACAAAATATATTAACTATACCACTCAATTTATATTTGATTAAATGTCTGAGAAATGACATAAACATCTTAAAAAAACGACAGAGACATGGTGTTAGAGATGTTATTGTTGAGTTTGAACTATTTCTATGTTGTTCTTACTAAAAATGGAGTGTGAATGTTATTTGCCACCACATCAGTTCCTTTCTAATGTATAGAAAACTGCATTTTCTCAACAATTTGCAAACATTTCAAGGGTACGCATGATTTTGTGCATGGCATGTTTAATGTAAGTGTTAAAAACACGTAGAAATTAGTAAAAATGTATTATTGACGTCTCTAACTCAGTCTCAGACTCAGTCTTTATGTCATTTCCAGACAGACAAAACTTACCAAATAAAAATTCAGTATAGATCAAAATTTGGCATCAATGTGAGTAATTCTGGGTTATGCTCTGCACATTTTACAGAGCAGGACACATAAATTCTCACAGTGATGTATGGAAATTACAGTTATGTAACAGAAATTGTTGTATATCAACATTCTGACTTGATTTTTTTTCTTCGCATTGTTAACCAATGGCTTAAAGTTAAATATTCCACGACACATACTGTACATTGCAATGTTACAGTATTGAACATATGTGTTTGTATATAAACCATGAATGTCTGCTGCAGGTCCGTCAGCACAGACACTAAACGGAGGCGACCGCAAGGTGTGCTATCCTGGAAACCTCACCATCAGAGGTACCTGAATGCATCTTACTGTTGTTTGCTTGACACTGAGTTGATCATGTTCCTTTGTTTAGTCACATATTTTCAGTAACTACCTTACCAACCTCCACTTCATGTCTACAGACATGTACTACTTTGTCTTTGCTCCGACTCTGTGCTACGAGCTCAACTTCCCACGCTCTTCTACAATCCGCATGAGTTTCCTGCTGAGGAGACTGTTTGAGATGGTAAGGAAATATCTCATGTCTGCATCCGCCACTAACAGTAACATATACTGTAGCTGCTTGTTCAAGACATGGCAGAAAAAGGACTTGTCTCTCTGATACTGACGTGCTTAGAAGCGTTTTCTAAATGCAGTTCATTGAATATGTTCACATTTTTACAAACACCTCCCAAAGAACTACTGACTTTGCTGCTAATAGTTTAACATTTGTCTCAAGTTATTGTGATAATGGTTGTAGGTTGTTTCTTAAAAAAAAATTATTTAGCTTATTTAACCCTTCAAATCCAAACCGTAGGTTTGAAAGATGTGTTATCTTTTAAAAAGTTGAAAAAATTACCCTAGTTATAAGAGCAAGAAACTTTAAAAATGCAAAGTATCATGAGATTTTCAATTTGAACTAATCATGTTTGGAAAATGTGCTAAATCTTACCTTGAAATCAAGATTAAATTATTCTGTGCGTCTCATTATACAGTTTGTCAAAAATTAACAATTTGCGCCATATTTGATTTAAAAAAACTAAGCAAAACACAGCAATAGGCTGTGTTCACACTGAGCAGAGTAAAAGACAAGAATAGAAATGAATTAGAGAAATTTAGAGATTCATGAAACAGTGGTCAGTATAATAAATGCAGCATTACTCAAAAGAATGAGACAGCTGCTTGGAATTCAGAGTTAAGTGAAAGTGCTTTGTATTATATTTTAGTTTTGACCATCATTCATAGTAATTTCAATATTTGTCCACCACTTTTACAAAATTATTGGGGCCTGGCACCTCATGACAAAGTCCAACATGGCAAGGAACATTAGACAATGTCTTTAAATAGTGTAGTTTCCATATTTTCTGGCGATCTTTAATAGTGACAGTTCATTACCTTGAAATCACATCACTCACAGTGTCAATTTGTGTCTTTCTCCTCAGTTGTTCTTCATCCAGCTGTTGGTTGGTCTCACTCAACAGGTACAATCTGATAATAGAAACTGCTATAAGGGGCTTGTGTGACATTTCTTAACAAAAATGGTTGTGATTAAAACTTGAAAACTTGCTTCAGTGACTATTATGGGACACAAACATGTCAAATTTACATGTTATAGTTCATGTCAAGCATTTTAACACATTTTTTTTCTTCTTTTTGCTCATCAGTGGATGATTCCTGTCATTCAAAGTTCCATGAAACCGCTAGAAGTAAGAAGGACAGAATGACAGTGAAGCTCATATTGTAGATTTTAAGTGCTGTTTATTATGTATTTGTAAATTCATGAGTCTGTAATCTCTTCTCTTCACCAGGACATGGATCTGTCAAGGATGACTGAGAGACTCCTTCGATTAGCTGTGAGTAAAAACACAATCACTGACAACAAAACGTTTTATGCTTGTCAAATATTTGAATTTAAATTGTTCGGTGCTACACAGTTACTATTACAAAAAATACATGCATTGATAAAACCAATGTTTTTGCCCTATACAGTTGTATATGTGAATATATAACCATTCTGAAGCTATGGAGACATTTTGGAGTTTTTCTGCAGCGTATAAAGCAGCATTGATCTTCAGTTTTGGCTCACCGGTTTGTGTTTTATTCTTGTTCATGTTGGTCTCTGCAGGTTCCCAATCACTTGCTGTGGTTGATATTTTTCTACTGGTTCTTCCACTCATCTATGAACTTCACCGCTGAGCTGCTGCGCTTTGGAGACAGACAGTTTTACAAGGACTGGTGGTAAGTTTGAATGTCTTCTGGTGTCTGCATTGTTTATATATCTGTATATATACATTTGTACAGCTCAGAGAAGCTGCATGAACTAAAGTTTAAATGTTATATCAGTAAATGTGGAGGATAATTTCAGTATTTTTGCTATATTGAAAGGTAAATATATTGTTTTCATGAGAAGAAGAGTTTGGAAACTAGTTTGCTTATTCTAAAAGTTGAAAAACTTTGCAAATGTGCTAACATGTTTATTTTACCTTTTCTGATATTAGTGAATCAGTTTCACTCAGTGTACTGTGGGATAATTAATATTCTCTCTTTTTCTGTATGACAATCAAGATTTTAGACCTTTTTCTGTTCACCAATATTGATCAAACTGCATTAAATCAATTATTCAGAGTAATGTTTCAGTGCTTTTATTCACTGGCTTTTCTTTCAGGAATTCAGAGACGGTGACATATTTCTGGCAGAACTGGAACATCCCTGTTCACAAGTGGTGCCTACGGTGAGTTATTCACACACTGAGACATTAAACAGGAATTTATAAGACTCAGCACAACAATGGATTCGATGTAGGGAGACAAACTTAACCCTCTGAACCCCCCAAGCAGTTTCTGGGTGTTTTTTTTCTCACTGTGGGTTCATTTTTTACTGCAAGATGAAGTAGAACATCCCTGTGGAAACAGAACTATCAAGATTGTAAGCTTAGATTTGGTTAATTTTCAGGCTGAATCACACATGCATCATCAGAAATGTTCTGATTCATTCTGTTTTTACAAGTTCTGGCTCTGTTAAATTGGGTAATTTTGGCATTTTTTTTTTAAAGATAACATGCCTTTTAAACCTGCTGGTGGGTTTTACAGTTCAGAGGGTTGAACATGGGACACTGGCCTATTTGGGATAGAGAATTATCCAAAATAACTTGAGAAACTTTAAAAAACTAGTCAAGCTCCTTGTATTGGTGCACACCTTTGGCCAACTATGCATTATTTATTATATATAAATATGGCCGTGTACAGGTTTTTCAGTTTATACATGTCAGTTTTACATATTTTTTATTTAAATTGTACAGTTTTGTTTCAGTCTTCTATTTCTGTTGTATATGAGAGTGTTCTTTAAGATGTCTGAGGCCATTAAACATTCCTAGTGTCAGTACACACATGGACAAATAAAACAACCTTGAGTCTTGAATGTTTATTCCATCATCTGTTCATGCATGTTTTTAATCTACATCTTCACCGACTTTAACGTTTGTCCTTCTGTCCGTCTTTGCAGCCACTTTTACAAGCCGCTGCTGAGGAGAGGATTCAGTAAAATCATCAGCCAATCAGCCGTCTTCTTCTTGTCCGCTTTCTTTCATGAGGTAAGAGCAGCTTTTTTTCTGCATATGTTGACACTGCAGATAGAATAAACTGTACCTTTGTTAGGTTTGGTCAGATTATATTAACAATTTCTGTCTTCTTGTCTGTTTCTGTATCAGTACTTAGTAAGCGTTCCTCTCAGGATGTTCAGACTTTGGGCTTTTACAGGAATGATGGCACAGGTAAGACCCAACACACGTCACTTATAATAAACTTACAAACAGTGCACTGTACTTATATTTTAAATTGATACATCTTCATTGTAAACTGTATAATTTACAATGTCATGTGAGTACAAATTCCTTAATAGTGTTTGAATAATGGATACATGTAGGAAAGAAAGAACTATTTGCTAATTTGTG
This sequence comes from Amphiprion ocellaris, assembly GCF_022539595.1. Classification (NCBI taxonomy): domain Eukaryota; kingdom Metazoa; phylum Chordata; class Actinopteri; family Pomacentridae; genus Amphiprion; species Amphiprion ocellaris. The sequence continues at coordinate 6,304,721 of NC_072774.1, forward strand.
TGACTCAGTCATGCAAAAAGTCAAACTAAAGAAGAGTTTTTCAGCCTCTGAACCCTAAAATCTCGTTTTCTTATTAAAAATTGTTTGAATTGCAATACATTATAGTAAATTGCATTCATCAGAGCCAGAAACTATAAAAAAAAAAAAAAAAAAACCTGTAAAGAGTTGTTGGATTTTCAGCTTTCCGATTCTGGAACCTATCAAGCAAAAATAACCAAAAATGAGCTCAAAATTGTTTGATCAAAATCACTTTAATCTACATGTCTCATCAAGTTTGACAAAATAAGCTATTTCCGCCAGATCTTTTCTAATTCTGCACACAATTCTGCAACTGAGAAGCCACGATTCTCTCAGTTGTGATCAAAAGTCGTGTCAAAACTGAAGAGACTTTTAGGTTGAACTGCAGGCTTTGTTTACACAGAAGAGAATGCAGACAAGCTACATTTAGAGTAAAATAAAACATACTGGATCACTTACATTAATGCATAGCTTAAAAAGGTAGTCGGATGAGCAAGCGCTTTGTAATTTGTTGGAAGATACATTCTGCATGATGAAGTATCTTTCTAGAGGTGACGAGACAGAGAAGTGAAAAACACTCAAGTTTAGCTAGTGGAGGTTGTAAATTCTAAGTATTAAAAGATATATAGTATGTAGAGCCCGCTTTTTTCCAGTGTTAGTAACATCTGTGGGCATTTGAATTTGCATTTTTTTGTAAAATACATACTCAAAGAATTCAACTTTTGCAGTTTCTTTTGTTGTGATTTATGCCATTAAACTGCACAGAAGTAATTTCTCTGTTCTCTCTACTTCTTTCCATGATTGTACTGTTTCCATAGAGGTGCAGGACTTTATCCAGAAGTGAAAAATGAGCCCACTGTGTTTAAAAACACTTAGAAACAGTGCAATTAGTCATTACAGACACAATCACCCACTGCGTTTATGTAATTACATTTTTCCCCCCGACTCATCAGCTTCCATTAGCCTGGTTCGTTGGCAACTTCCTGCGTGGTAACTACGGCAACGCTGCGGTGTGGATGTCCCTCATCATCGGTCAACCGTTCGCGGTGCTGATGTACGTCCACGATTACTACGTCCTGCACTACAGAGAGGAGGCCCAGTAGACACATCCACACAGCTCACAGCATGGTTTTCTGACTTTGTCTCACTTTTCTTTCGTCTTTTTTGCACAAACAAACACATTAATCCTCCACAGGTACCAGATAATGTCCTCTACAATTCAGGATGAGCTGATCGCATCGGCTGCATGATTCGAACAGCAAGTTTACATTTAAAATCTTGATTGTTGCGTCTTTCTGCTGGGATTCTTTCCAAAGAAGAAAACAGAAGTAGGAAAATATCAACCTTGAAACACTACTGTAACTTAGGGAGGAGGTGATAAACTCTGATCAGCTACAACATTAAGGGTAAAGTGAGAAATATTGATTGTCTTTGTCGCCATGGCAGCTGTTAAGGAGTTTGATATATTAAGCGGCTCTGTTGTGTCTTCCTGCTGGGATTCCTTACAAAGGAACAAACAGAAAGAGGAAAGTATCCAGTTAATGCCTTTAAATGTGGAAAAGTGGGCAGCGTGACAGTGAAAACGGAACCATGGTGGTGAAGTCAACTCTTTCACTCGTCACACAAAGCTTTGTGCTGCTGATTTAAATGGTCGAACAGATGAGTATCGTGTGGTGGCAACAACTGCAAGGCACTGTGGACAGAGGACGTGTTTTTGCTCAACGTCGTCCTTTATGTCACTGTGATATTTTACTTAATTCTATTTTTCCTTTGCAGTGTTGCTCACCTTTTTCTAGCTCTTTTTAGACCCTGCATGTTACCAAACTTTGTTATTAATGTTGAAAGCTAAAGCACTCAGTGTGTCCAAAAACCCCAAAATCGGAGTAAATAATGTTCTATCAGACAGACTTCTATTAGAGATTAGTCTTGAAAAATGGGAATTATGCAAGCTGATGTGTTTGAGTTCACTTCCTGTATTTTACATCACGCTTCCTGCGATCTGACTTTTGCGCTCATTGCAATATCAATGCTGAAAGAATATATTGTTTTATATATATATAACAATAAAAAAACAATGTATACCGACTTGAGTTCAGGAATTCACGTGAACCCAACCTCATACCACTTGATCAGTCGACAACATAATCGATAGACTTTATCTACAACTTACTTTTCCCTTTGAGGTTGCTTCAGAAAAGATTTTGTTGTTTTATGACCTGAATTAGTTCTTTAGTTTTATTGTAAAGCACTGTGTTTCAATAAATACAATCCTATTTAAAGGGCAAACTATGTCATGGTAAATGTGGCAGCAGTTTTGCTTCCTGCCATGCTGCAAAACATATTCAGGAATGGTTTGGTAAACATGATAGAGTTCAGGATGTTGACTTGGCATTCAGCTTCTCCAGATCTAAATCAGAGGGATGTTCTGGAAAAAAATGTTTGGCAACCTACTAAATATTAGGAAGGTTGTTTTAACGTTGTGGCTGATGGGTGTTTAAATGCAGTGTTTTACTCAGGTGATTTGTATTCCAATGTCATGTTAAAACTTCAGTTTGGGCGGCCATTTTAGTTGAATTGATAATAATAATAATCTATCTACAAGAACGACAGCATGCAGGGTTTTGTTACCTTTCGTACACTTGTGCTTAAACAGTATAATCACCGAGTTTTATCACTTTTTAATTTGACAACATGGTACAAGTTGAAATTTGGATAGAGATTCGGGATCCGCCGTGTTCCGTCCTTTTGTTTTTGTGAGCCAAAGGGGCCTTAATCTGTCCGTTTTTTACTGTTGTAGATGTGGAGCGTCACTAGAAGAAATGAATGTATGCTGATAGGATTTTTTTTTTTTTTACTCTTATCAGTTATAAAAAGGCCAGAGTTACTGTTTGTGTATGGTTTTTTTTTGTTTGTGACCTGAAGTGCCACTACAATGCAGCTCATATCCAGTCGCTTCAATACGGTTTGTGCATTCAACAAATACTATGCAAAATCAAGAAATTAGTGTGTTGCTTTCTCATTGGACTAGTGCCAAGTACAAGTGTGTGTAATGATGTATGCGAATACAATATTTGTCTAAAAATGAAGATTAAAAAGTTATTTTGATTCAATTTAAGTGTGATCAATTTTTAGAATCTTTTTTCATTGAAGTGAATATGATCGTTGTAATTCTGTTTTGATCACAGCAAATTAGAACTTAAAGCAAAAGATCACACCAATGAAAGACAGACAGTACATCCCTAGTAACTGGGTTGATCAAGGGAAATTTTCACTGATTGTTACCTACACTAACATAAGCACAATCCTTTGTTTACATACAAAATGGGCACCTTATATTGATCACAAATGCAGCTGGCACATACTCTACCATTCAAAAGTTTGGGATCACTTAGAAATGTCCTTATTTTTTAAATAAAAGCAGTTTTTTTCAATGAAGATAACATTAAACTAATCATAAATCCAGTATAGACATTGTTGATGTGGTAAATGACTATTCTAACTGGAAACAGCTGATTTTTAATGGAATATCTACATAGAGGTACAGAGGAACATTTCCAGCAACCATCACTCCTGTGTTCTAATGCTACATTGTGTTAGCTAATGGTGTTGAAAGGCTAACTGATGATTAGAAAACCCTTGTGCAGTTATGTTAGCACATGAATAAAAGTGTGAGTTTTCATGGAAAACATGGAATTGACTGGGTGACCCCAAACTTTTGAATGATAACGAATGTCATTACAGTTTAGGGTTGTTGTTGTAGCTAATAACAGTTCAATTTCATAAATGTGCTCTGGCTTGTGGTCATTAAGCACAACAGAAGTCTTTGTCATGGTGCCCCCCCTTTCAATGCTTTCTGGTTGCCAACCACACAACTGCAGTATTAAACAGTAGGCTTGTTACACAAATAACTTTTTAAAAAGCATACAATTAGGGTTAATATCAATAATACATTAATCTACAACCCTCCCCAGTAAAAAAAAAAAAAAAAAAAAAAAAAAGAATATCACCATCAAAGCCTAAAAAAGTGTTTGAAAATTACATCTCTGTACTGGCTACATATAGTCACTTCAAATTATTGTCTTGTGTTTTGTCAGTGATATCTACCAGCAAAATACTAAACCTAAGACAATGACAAAAAAAAAAAATCATTTTACCACTATATTAAAGGGGATCTTATCCAAGGCCACAAAACTATGTCACATTGTGAGTGTGTGCTTATAGAAGTGTCATCCAGAGGTGTGAGTACAGGCCTGTGAACCTGCATTTTGTCAAGTTGACAGTGAATTAAACAGCAAGTCTGGGGCAAATCACAGAGTTTCTGGAGGCCGGTGTGTACAGTACAGTGCTCTGTGAAGGTGACATCTGGTTAAACAATCATCACTGGGGATTAGAGGTGACAGGAGACATGACTTTGGAAGATATGCGAGGCTATACAGACAATCAGCTCACTGTGAAAGCTAGATGTTCTCCATCAGTCTCATTTATCTGGAAAAAAGGACTTGATCCAAAGTAAAAGCAAAGCTAGTTTTTTTTTTTTTTTTTTAACAGTTTGCTGATCTACTGACAGCATTCTCAGCATAATTTTTATTGTGTACTTACAAGAGTATTGTGAACAATTCAGTCACATTTTCCACTTGCATCTTTACAGGAATACACATATTTATTTGCACAAGTAATCAAATTTGGCACATCCCCTCCTTATAATTCCCATCAAACTGAGGGAAACCAACCAGCAGCACCAAAAAAGTGAGCTCATTCTTCAGAACAGCCATAATCCTCCATCCATCCTGCTCATTCCTGACAAATAAACCATCCGAGAACAGAGAGAATGAGTAAAAAAGTGCAGAAACCTCAAGTCATTTCTCATCTGTCATCAATATTCACACTGGCATCAGCAAAGCCGACCAGATTCCCTGCTTGGACTGAATCAATACGCTGTCTCTGTACCTGAACGCTCGCAAATACATGTCGTGTAATTGTCCATTTGTCAATTTTATACCAGGCAAATATAATGCAGTCACTCCATCTTTGTCTCTGTCTTTAAGTTTTTCTCCTCCCCCCTCATTGTTTTTCTTTCCTTTTCTGTTCCCGTCCTGCACCTTCTCTCCGAGCTGGTCCTCAGTAACAGCTTGAGCCATGAGTCTTCTCCTGACATCCGTTATGCCGGATCTTTCCGAGGAACGCTGACACGCCGTGAGTGATGATGATCCTCCAGACAGGAAACCAGTAGACACAAACCTGCCTCATTCTGCGAGATGGATGGAGGCCTGGACCAGAGACTAGTTATAAAGAGCTGCACGCTTGAATGCCACTTTTAGTCAGGTATGTGTGTATTTAGATTCATGGGTTAAACACAAGCAAAGCATACAATAGCTCCTAATTCATGGTTGAAAAGAAACATGTATGTCTATATTCTACAGCCACTGATTTTTATCCATTTTGTATGGGGTGTGCATGTTTTGCTTGTCATTTATTTCTCATGTTTGACAAAAACACAAACACATAAGAACATCTTGCAGCACTAACACAAACACTTTGGTTTAATGTAATATATGCAACACACACACACTTGTTGGGTATCATTTTCACACATTGTTAAACTTTGTACATTAATTTTTCTTCTGTTTAATCATTTGTCTATGTAGTTTCATTGTACCTGAACTTACCTTTGTTTTCAGTGTCTTACTATCTATCTAGTCTCTGATTTCCCATCATACATGTTTTTTACTGGAATAGGCTACTACATCTTTAATCATCTTGACAGAAGCAATTACCTCCCATTAAGATAATTTTACCCATTTTTCCCCAAGTATCAGGATGAAAAAAACTACATTTTTCTGTGCTTTGTAGAATTGATGAAATCTGTCCCCTTTTGAAGGAAGACGTGATTTTCTCATGGCGCCACAAGAGCATCGTCCTCAGGTACTTTTACTGTGTTATTCTGAAAGTACCTGTATGTACCTGTCTCATTTCCTGCTATGCTCCACAGAAGAAATTAGAGCCTTAAAGGAGGTAAAATCTAACGTAATATTTCTTAGAAATTACTTGACTTCAGTTTTTTGCAGTATTTTTCAAAGGTCTGTCTAAGCTGAAACACTAATGAAACAAATTATTAAAAGAAACATCAACAAAAAACTGACACACTGTCAAGAAGTCGCATCTAAATTGTATGTGAGGGAACACGCAGACGCTTCATCATTTGTGTTTTACAGTCGTCCTTTTAGTCCCGACTTTACTGGCAAAATTTAACGGTTTCTAAAAGAACTCTTTAGACCCATGCACTTTATTACATATTTACTGGTTGAAATGTTGCATGTGTGCGTGTATTTGTGCATGCGTGCTCTAACACTGGTGTGTGTGTGCACAGTGTTGCACATGTGTGTGTCACTGCTGAATGTAAACACACACTAAGACTTCCTCTCTGAGGACCAGACTGAGGGGAGATTTAGTGTGAGAGAGGGAAGTGGAAAAGAGTCTAAGACTGAAAATGATGCTAAAAGGAGGAGAAAGAGGACAAGAGAAGGAAAGGACAGATACACTGACGGAGACAGAAAGATCTGAGGATGTTTGAAAAATCTGGAGAGAAATCAACAACCTGAGTAACCGAGGACCCCCTGACAAAGTGGCAGAAATGACAAAGATATCTGTTAATGAACAGTTTTGAAGAAGAGTGTTTTCATTGTTGCCGGCGCCTGACATGACTGGAGATTCAAGGAGGAGAGAAAATGACTGACACACTGAAGAGAGAGATGAAATTCTATCTGAAAAGCTAAACTATCAAGACAGAAAAGTGGATGAAAGCGTGCAAAGGTCAAGAAAAGCTGAAGCATCTTTGGACAGTGATGAAGGATCTTTGGAATAAGACTTGAGGATGCAGATTTGTTGAGTCCAGAGTTGCTTGTTTGACTGGTCAACGTCTTCTCAATAGGGTAAGCTGACATCCATCTGGTTTCACAGTTATGTATCATGTAGGAGATCAGGCTAATCACAACATACAAGTGAAAATTCAAGGCAAATACCTTCAAAACAGGGTAATAATTAGTCTCTATCACAACATATTATTTTTAGATAAACTGGTGTTTTATGCTGTTATGTATTTATTTCCAAAAATTTACCATTACGGGCAGGCAAAGTAAAATATTTACATGCGTTTGTGATATGTTGGCCAGTCGGGGTAACTTTTGTTGCAAGTACAAATACAACTATCTCTAAAATTACAGCTACAGCCGCCACAAAATGTTCCATTTGCCTCCAGGGCTCCTCTGTGAAGCTATAATTCGATGCAGGACAGCGTGAGATCTGTATACCACTATCCCACCCTGTCTCTCTCCCTTTCTGTATATTTCTGTCTTTCAGACAGTCCTCCCACGCTGCTGGAATTTATTTGGACAATGTTATTTGTGATCTGCCTCTGGGCCCTCTGGTCTCCTCTCAGTATCACTTTACAGCTGTTGCATCACTGCTGTCTTTGATGTTGGAGGCAGAAGAGCAACAGTAGGATAGAAAATGCGATGCATGAGATTAAAGCTGCGTTGATTCAAATTAGAGGCTTCACAAACTTGGGTTCCGGTACTTTTGGATGTATATAGTTTGTAGCACTTCATAATAAATGCGATCTTTAATTAATAAAATGTGACCTTTATGGTCCACTGCAATGGTGAGAGTCAGCACCTCCAAGACTGAGGCTATGATCCTCTGCTGAAAACCAATGGATGATCGGTCTAGTTTGGGGTTGGGTTGCTGTCTCAAGTAAAGGACTTAGGATATCTTGGGATCTTGGTTACCAAAAATGGAAAAATGATGCATGAGGTAAACAGATGGATTGCTACAATATCAACAGTAATTTGGGCATTGTGTCTGACTGTCATGGTGAACTGGAAGGCAAAGTTCATCTGTCTCCCAACCCTCGTCTGTGCTCATAAGCTCTGGATAGAGGCTCAGTCTAAGAGCTAGGATGAGGAGCTCGGACATCCAGAGGAGCTTGGAGTGAAGTTGCTGCTCCTTCGGGTCAAAAGGAGCCAGCTGAGGTGGCTCATGTATCTGTTTAGGATGCTTTCCGGGTGCCTTCCTATGGAGATTTTCTGGAGGACACCCATAACTGACTGGAGCAATTACATATCTCATCTATCCTGGAAACATCTTGGGATCCCTCAGGAGGAACTGGAAAACATCACTGTGAAAGGGACATCTGGAGTCCCCTGTTATCTCTGATCATCTCAAGCTAGAACATATTGGATTTGAAGCACTGGTGAGCTTCCAAGTTCATTCCTCTCTACAAAGATTCTATAAGGTCTTTCCCATTCAAGGAGAATGAAGTCCTTCTGCTACTCCAGTGCTGACTTGGTTGTATGTTTTGGCTCACTTATCTACAGTTTAGATAAGTCTCCCAGTTCCTGCTGCTGAAAAACGCCCCATAGCATGATGCTGCCACCACCATGCTTCATTGTAGTGATGGTGTTAGCCAGATGATTTGTTTGTTAGACATAATTCTTCAAGGTTCCCCCAAAAGGTTAAAATTTTGTGTGATCATTCAAGATAAGCTTATGCCTCATGCTCTTCTAGTCCTTTAATTGCAATACATGTACTGTTGTGTGTCTTTGACTCAAAGTGGCATTTGTTTAATAGCTTTACCATGAAGGCCTGACTAATGGAGTTCTAGTGAGATGGTCATCTTGTTGGTAGGTTCTTCATCTCAGCAGAGGAGTTCTGAAGCTCTGTGAGAGACTATTGGGCCCCTGGTTACCTTCCTAAAGAGTCCTGGTGGTTCCAAACCTCTTCAATTTTGCAGGCAGCAGTGCTCCTTAGAAACATTTAAGAAATTAGTACCCTTGCCCTGATCTGTGCCTTGCCACAGTGTTGTAATGGAAAATTTTTAGACTTTATGGCTTGATTTTTGTTCTAATATTCAATGTTCACCTTGTATACACAGGTGTCACCATTTCTAAACTGTAACTAGTCAATTCAGTTTTCCTCAGGTGGATTCTAATGAAGTTCTAGACACATCTCAAGGGTTGGTTAAAACAATAAAGATGCACCTGAATGCAATTTGGAATGTCACAGGAATGAGTATACTGAATACTTTGGAGGATGAATGGCAACATAATTCACTGATGGAGGCATGAATGAAATTTCATGGTACTTAATCCAATTATTATCAAGTCATTTTGCTTAAAACCACAAATGTCACCTGAGTTTTGACAGTGGAGGAAATTACCAAAGACATTAGGGTTAATCCTATGGGGGGACCGCGATTAAATCCATCTTAATTCGTCCAGTAGTTGTTGAGATACTCAGGGCCAAACAGGTTGCACTGACAGATCATCACTAGAGCCTTGCAAAGCTCACAACCAGCTAGCTCAGGATACGTTGGGTCTCACTTTCCCTCAACTCAACAAACCATCACTGACAACCGCTGGAGTCCATTACTTGTTACTGGCACTTTTTTTCATAACAGAAGAAGTAAATAGTTTATTCCCTCAGAGCGACGCTCACAGCGCTCGTTAGCGGTGTTAATGATGATGAACTAGCTTCAATAAGCTGACTAATATCGGGGGATGCTACTGTGAAAACACCCATTTATTTCCTTCTGTGGTCTTAATGTTCTGCGGCCGGACTGGTCTTGTTCATATAGATGAATCACATTTTTCATGGCTCACCCTCAGCTGAGCATGTTATTCTCATTAGCTGGAGTATTTTTTCATCAGCCGGTTGATTATTTTGCTGAGAGATTAGTTGTGAGCGATGAGCAACACAACATGCCAGGCTCCTTAAACTTTTCCAGTCTGGGGCTCACACGAGCAATTAAACTGCATTTGTCATGGAAGGATACGGAAGCATGTTAGTCTCCAGACAATTCTGGTTTCACGCTCAATGAGAAGCCACAAACATTAAATGCCACATTTAACCTCGTGTGACTTGGCTGTTTGTTTTAAATGCCAGTGGATCCCTTGTGAGTGTTTCATACTCTACTGTTGCTTTCCGACATAAATTCTCAGATCTGTAATTAAATTATTCAGTCTAGTCAAATCAATCTAACTCTCTAATCTAATCTCTCAGGTTTCTCTACATTTTGCAATTAAGCCGTGCAGTAATATACTTTATATTAACTGTCAGCGGCTGCTCTCTGCTGTCTAATGCTCCCACCTGGTAGATTCTGTTGCATGTTTGCATAATTTCCTCTGCACAGCTGAAAACACCATATGGAAAGGGTCACATAGTTAACTCGAGTGACTGATTTTTATAAAGTCTCACAACTGCAGGATTTTGTTTGCATATTGTAGGACATTATCACCAAAGGACAAAAGTTTGACATATGAAAAAAGCTCCAAAGATGAAATGCTGTATTTTCGGTTCCTTTAAAGTAAAAAAAAAAAAAGTACATTTTCAGTTGTCATCTGCATGTGTAAGTAGCATTTAGGATGATCAGTGGACGTTTCCACTTCTTAAGACTTGACTTCACTCTAAAATTCTTTCCACACACCAGCATACTTCATCTAGTTTTCCCAGTTGCTCTCTGTTTATTGCAATTACTAGAAGAATACACCATCTTAGAGATAAATAAACAATCCAGCTCTGAGATCAGGACGGATTCAACCAGGCACAAAAGGGATCTGAGCTATTTAAGACAGACAAAACCACACTTTATGCAGTTTTTTTTGCCACATATTGGTCCCAATAAAGTACATGTTGTGCCTTGTGAGAGGGTTAAATATATGCCATTTCTTATTTCCAATTACAGTTGGAATTTTGCCCCCTCAGAGAGCATTTTTGTAGCAATAAATAAATACAGTTAGGTTTTAAATAGCTGGACTAAACAGATAAGATATTGGTTTAAAGTGGTTTTGTCAGTGTGTCTGTGCCAACAGCAACAATCAGTCTGAGGTCAGACAGACTGAGTAGATGTCAGAGGAGTGAAGAGGAAAGATACTCAGTGCAAATATAGAAAACAGCCTAATTACCCAGAAAAGTATTGAACAAGTTGTAAATAAAGAATTAATAATGCAGAATCAATGTTGTTGTTAATAGCACAAACTTTGATAATCCCCACAAATAAAGAAACAAAAATGTAACAGCATTTATTGTATAGGAAATAATAAATATAAAGCTATGATAGTTAATTATGATCAGGACTGATATTGGTTAGTACTGGTATTAGTTGGTTAGTAAATTTTAATTAATATTAACTTACAGAATTTATATGGCAATTTTTTTGATTCAGTTTTTGAATAAACAAATAAATAAATAAATCTCCTTAGTGCTTTAATATTCCTTAAAATATTTTAATATGTGTATTTAAATAACAGTGGCACTTTGCAAACAAAGCAGCATTTAATGCTGTAAAATCCTTATAATGAAATCATATTTTGTAGTTTTGATCAGATTATCGCTGATATTTGTCATGAAAATTTCTCAGTGAGAGTGGAAAATAACATTGATATATAATATGGATATTTTTGCCTTAAAGTGCCTGATTGCAAGTTTTATTTTTTTTAATCTGCACAAAAATAATAATCAGAATTAATGTTGTTGCTAATTATTGATTATTTTATTATTGACTGTGATAGTCAAAGTTTTCCTCTTTGGAAAATATATCATTTTTTGATGTTTTTTCCATAAAAGACAGTTTCATCATGTAAACAGATTGGCATTTACAGGGTAAAAACCTGATAATTAATGAATACTTGGTAGCTATGCTCAGGGCTGCTGTTGGTTAAGAATTTTACTTAGCAAAAGTGGACAATAATATTAATATAGAGAATTGTTTATGTCAGTTTTTTGACTAACATCTTTGTTCTTCTGTGCAACCTTTTTAAATTGACACCTATGGGTTAAAGTAGTATTCAAACAGTAAGAGAAAGCAAAGCAGAATTTTTTTTTTTAATTCAAATGAAACCTTTATGTTATTTTGTCCAACAAATTCTACTTCATCACTGATTCAACATCATCCTCTCAATCCTCATCAGCATCATTATCGCGGCTCTTCAGTGTAACATCACTACTATGATGAACTTCAACAGCACTGAGTCGTGGCTCTTCATCAACACGTCCTTCCCCCTCCTGCCTGTAGTATCCAGTCCAGCTAACACAAGTGGGATGGAAGCATATCTCCAGAGGCTGGCACATTTAGACGAGGGTCTCTACAACGACTTCTATGGCCTGTGGATGGCTCTCATGGTCATAAACTCTCTCATTTTCCTGGTAAGTAGTTTTTACGAGCCCGTTTGGTGTCATCCCCTAGTTCTCGGGGACGTAACACTGCTCTTTTGCAATATCACCCATGCTTATCTAATTTCCCTCTTACTGTTTTCCAGGTGGGCATGGTGCTTAATATAGTAGCACTTTATGTTTTCTGTTTCCGCACCAAGCAAAAGACCACCTCTGTGATCTACACCATCAACCTGGCGGTGACGGACCTCCTGGTCAGTCTGTCGCTGCCGACTCGCATCCTGCTCTACTACAGCGGAGGAACTTGTCTCACCTGCTCCTACCTGCACATCTTCAGCTACTTCGTCAACATGTACTGCAGCATTTTGTTTCTAACCTGCATATGCGTCGACCGCTACCTCGCCATAGTGCAGGTGAGTTTCGTCTGAGAAGCCAGACTCTCCCTTTGGAACATGTTGGATAGATCCTCACTTCAAAGGCAGAGGGAATCTGAGTGTTCTTTTGTTCTCGCAGGTTGAAGCCTCCCGGCGTTGGAGGAACTCCAGTGTGGCCAAATGTGTTTGCATCTCTGTCTGGCTGTTTGCCATCGTGGTCACCTACTCGTTTCTCTCCACTGCCTTCCAGCATACAGGCTGCTGCCTCTCCAAGCTCCTCTTTCTCACCATCACTGAGTTCTTTCTACCACTTGTCATCATTGTGGTCTTTACGTTGCGCATCATGTGGGCTTTGGCCGACCGGCGACTGATGCAGCAGAGCAGGTGTGTTTAGAACCCAAAACTGAAACAGTATTTGAAATAAGAATGTGCTGTTCAAGAATGCTGATAAAAATGAATGAGTAAAATCCCTGAAGGCACACAGCTAATGCAGTGTAATACTGGTGGTTGTATCTGTATTTTCTCAGGGAGAGGAGAAGAAGGGCTGTACAGCTGCTGACCACTGTACTGATCATCTTCACCGTCTGCTTCACACCTTTCCACGTCAGACAGGTAAGTGAGCAACAAGTATTAGGATTTGTTTTATGTGTAAAGTCCTTTAGTAGCAGGTCCTTTTGGTCCTGTGTGTTATGAGGCATCTGTGGATGGGGCTTCCTTTAGATGCTTGATCAGACTGGCATCTAGGGACTTTGGAGGCCCCTCCAAAGTTTTAGGCTTTCTTGTTTTCCTTGAGTGATTTTTTTTTGTTTTTTTTTTGGCATGGCATATTGTCCTGCTGGAAGAAGCTGCTGCCAAGTGCATAACATGAACGAACATGGTTGATCTGAGATCCACGGATTAACCTTTTTTAAAGTAACTTTTAAAGTCACTAGAAGGCCACTCAGAAAGCGCAACTCTCGCTAAGGCTAATGCAGTAACAACCCTGCAATTTTTAAGCACGCAGTTGGATGTTCACATGAACAAAACACCTTATAAGCAACTGGCTGTGATGCAAAAAGGATCCATCGATTGCACCAATACATACGCTACCATTCAAAAGTTTGAGGTCACTAAGAAATATCTTTATTTTTGAAAGAAAAACATTTTTTCAATGAAGATAACAGAAATACAGTCTGGACATTGTGAAAGTGGTAAATGACTATTCTAGCTGGAAGCAGTTGATTTTTAATGGAATATCTACATAGGGGTACAGAGGAACATTTCCAGCAACCATCACTGCTGTGTTCTAATGCTACATTGTGTTAGCTAATGGTGTTGAAAGGTTAACTGATGATTAGAAAACTCCTGTGCAGTTAACAAAATACCTTAAAAGCAATTGGCTGTGATGCAAAAAGGATCTGTCCATCGCACCAATGCATAGGTTGGGGGTGTGTTTGGTAAGGAACAGAGGTCGTACATGTCAAATTTACATCCACATAAATATCACAACATTTTTTCCCAGTAGATGAAATTTGTATATTCCCAACATTGCATTGTAAGAAGATGATCAGTATTTTACACTTCAAGAGTTGTGACACTTCAAGTCTGTATATATACAATTTGTATATAAATAGCAACACATAAAATGTCCTTCTGTTGGGATCTCAAATTCAGATACCTAAAGTATCAAAAATATCAGTTTCATTCTCTTATTAACAAACTTGTAGAGGATGCTATATATCTTTTACCCAAGATTCTGTTTGTTTTCTTTAAATTATGCTTTTCTCTTTTATTAATCTTAGGATGCTTTCAACTTTCTTCAAAAATGCTTCAAATTTAACAATCTGTGACAGAAAACCACTTTTTAACTAAATTAAATTTTTGACATGTCAACACTCAAATGATAATCTGTAACAACAAGTATTGCTTTGCTTTAAGGAGTCACAAGGCAAAAAGACCCATTGTGCTTTTATATATTTAAAACTTTTTATTCACTGTAATGTTAAAATTATTGAGTGTGACTGCATATCAGTGCTGGCCTTGTGTTTCTGTGCTACAGGTGGTTGTGTACTTCTACCCTGAAATGCCTCATCATGTGATCGTTTACCACTTAACCGTCACCCTCAGCAGTTTGAACAGCTGCATGGATCCTGTCGTCTACTGCTTCGTCACAAATAATTTCCAGGTCAGACTAAAGTTATTTCCTTCATCCTCATCCGTCCCAACCTCATTCCTCTCTGCCACCTATCCATCCTTCCCTCTAGCCATAATTTGTCCATCCATCACTCATTCATCCAACTTTATTTTTACTCATCGATTCACTAAATTATTCGCTGCCCTTGCTGCCCTCAGGCCACCATGAGGCATCTTTTCCGTCGAGCAGAGCCTGAGCAGACCAGCGGAGACATCGTTAGCATGCAGCACAGCTCCAAGGCCTCGGGAGGGATGGCTAATAATGTGATCATGATGACCAAGATTCCCAGTGCGCTGCAGAGAGACAATCACTCACTGTAAACCCGGTTTTACGAGAGCTGCATGGAACTAAAAGTTACAGATTCCTGACTCTGCAACATGCTGACCAGTGACAACAGCATCATTGTGTAATGGCTCAGGGTTGACACTCAGTGCTGCCATTTTTTAAATAATGAGCACCAACCAACTCACAACAAGTAACTTTTACAAACTACTTGAATAAACCACAACATTGACAAGAGACACACTTTGTGTGCAACCAAATTTCCTATTGATAGCAAGAAACATGGCCAGTACCTGTGATTTTTCATTTTTCAAAATAAAACTGAATAGGCCTGTAATTCCAATTAGCACCAGAACTTTTTCAGTTTAGGACTGTATTGGCTGTGTCTATCTGCATATCTACATCATGGCTCCACATGGAAAATTATTTCCAGAAAAAACTGATTGTGAGACTTCACAAAGATGTAAAAGGACACAAGAAGATCAGTAACCAGCTAAAAATCAGTGGAAACAGTGTCAGCAGTAATCAGGAGGTATAGAAGGAGCCATAGCACCACTAATCAGGGCTACAGTGGTCGTCTTCCTAAAATGACACCACAGACAGTGAGCTATTTTCACAGTCTAGCTTTGAAAAGTGCCTTCAGTTTGGCACAGCTGTTATTAGTGGAAATCAGAGCTTATGTGACAGCTCATACAGCGTGAAGGACAGTGCATTTCGTCAGCCGATAGTGCCCAAGAAAACAAACTCTTGCTTGCCCTTTGCCACAAAACTAGTCAGCTAAACCTTGCCAAAGAACATAAAAAGAAGCCTGATGAATATTGGGAGTCAGATGAGATCAAGATACATTTGTTGAGTCCAGCATGTTTGGTGTGAACCTGACCAGGACTACCACAGTGAATGCATAGTCCTGGCAGTGAGGCACGGAAGTAGGAGTGTGATGATATGGGGCTGCATGAGTGCATCAGCAGGACAATACACCATGCCAAACTGCAAAAACTACTCAGGAATGGTTCAGGGAACATGATGAAGAACCCCAAGCACTGACCTGGCCTCCATAGAAAATCTCTGGATAAACCAGAATACTGCCTGACAAAGTGACTGCCAGTCTGCAGAAGCTGGAAGAAGAGGAATATTCCAACATGAGAACCATCCTAGGAACACTGAATGTTTTGACATAAGATTAACTTGCATCCTTGTAACTTACCACCAACCATCTTACTGTAATATCTGGTTGAGTGTGAATAGGAGGAAACAGTCCAAACTGAAGGAAAAAGTGATTTTTTATTGTCTGAACTGCAACTAAAAATAAAGTATGTAATACAATGTGTTTGAATCATGACCACTTTTTTGCAGCAGAGGGCAACATTGCACTTCATTTTAAAGGTCATCGCATTGAAACACCCAGTGATAAGTTGCTCACCAGGAAGCTGACTAGCTCCTTTGATGAGTGAAAGCTGCTGCTATGTGAATGTTAGGAAAGGGGTTAGAATATTTTCTACTGGCACAAGGTGACTTGTTTTGTTAATTGAGAAAATGGTAGCTTTTTGTTTCATCTGCAATTCTCAGAACCTGTTTTTGCACCTTTGTAGGAAAAAAAGCTGTCACCTTAAATGTATATCGGTGATATTTTTGTGAAAAATAAAAGAGAGAGTGAGAGCTGTAAAAAAGAATGATTTCCTTTGTCTTGTCGTGTAGATGGACACTCTAGAAAAGAAGAGTGGAACTCCTTGTACTATTTAATGATGTTTTGTACTGTGGACCTTGAAAACACTTCGTATGACTTTATAGCCTTTGATTATCTTGTCACCAACCACAGTGTGCAGCACAACACAGTGTTTTATCATCTTTAATCACTTGTTTATGTCATTTCCAGCCAGAAGAAACAGAATATAAATCAAAATTTGGCATTTGAATGAGTAATGTTGGGTTACACTGTGTGAGTTCCACAGAACAGGATACAGAAACTGTCACAGTGCTGTATAAAAACTCCAATTATGTAACAGAATTTGGTGTGTATCAATTTGTAGTGTGATATAACACTATAGGACATAGTAGAAATTACCAGGAACATTTAGAGTAGTCCAGAAACTTTTGGTAAAAATCTGAAAAAATGCATAGATATAGATGAAAAATCATCATTAACATCTCTAACACAAAGGCTTACTGTGATTTGTTGCTTGTTTATGACATTTACAGCCAGAATAAACCTGCAGGTTAAATAAAAATTCACCACAACGCATTAACAATTTTGGGCTTAGCTTTCCTAATTCTAGTATCTTTTATTACATTACAATATTCAGTGTCATTTCCAGTCAGAAGAAACCTATTGGTCAAATAAATAAATAGTATGAATCAAAATTTGGTATTTATATGGATAATTTTGGACTACCTGTGTACGTTTCACTCAGAGGGTACAGAAATTGTCACGGTGCTGTATAAAAACTCCAATTATGTAGCAGAAGTTGTTGTATATCAACATTGACCTTGGATTTTAACTGACTAGAGAACTATTACATCAGCTGTTCTTAGTTTAAAGTATATTTGAACACTCCAAACATGGTAGAAATTACCATTAACATTTAGAGTAGTATAGAAGCTCAAATTTTCGTAGCAATTTATCACCATTTCAAGGGGAATGAATAATTCTGGACATGGCATTTTTCATAAAAATGTGGCAACAAAACACAGAAATAGTTAAAAATCAAGTTTTACTGTGTTTTGTGACTTGTTTATATAATTTCCAGGCAGAAGAAACGTATTGATTCAATAAAAAAATCACTATATTAATAATTATATATATAATATGTTAATAATTTCGGCATATTATTTGTTCCCTTCATTAATGCTAATATATTTCATTACATTACAATATTAAATGTTATTACCACAGATATTAGCTTATTAATTGCTACGTAATGACAAAGGTAGTTTTACTGTACGCTGCTGACGTCACGGCGTCCTCCTGTGGCCCCGCCCCGCTTTGTTACTGTGGAAACCGGTGACATTGATGAGTGTAGTGAAGCAGATGGTCACTAAGTTAGCTGGTGGACGTTAGCTTCTCTTCCAGCCCAAAATTCACACTTTTTATTCCGCTGACACAACGCGGAAGTGGTCGTAAACTTTGTTTGTTTTTAACCACGGCTAAATAAAACCTCAGGTAAGTTCCGTCTTTTTATTTAACTCGCTAACCTCAGCTGCTTGATATATTAGCCGAGCTAGCTTGCTAAGACAAGTCAGGTGTGTTCATACATAAAGACACTTATGTTTATCCCGTATTGTAGCTTCCTCCTCCTCCTAAAATTCTCAATAACACCTTGTTTCTGTGCTGTAGGTCTGTGTGTAGCTCAGGTAACTGAACACCTGAGCTTAACTTAAACATGTTATAACTGGTACAAGACCCTCACGTACTGTACATTCCTGTGAAAAACACAACTACTCCACTTCCAGGAGGCTAAAAGTGCTATATTTATGTGTGTGTGTATTATGATTACATACAGGTTAATGTGTCACTTTGTCAAAACAGCAGAAAACTGCACAACTCTGTTTCACATCACAAGAGTTTAAATATTAACTTATATGTGACCTGACCTTTTAGGATTAGTCTCCTGTATTCACTTCAGGGAAGACAAGAAGAAAGTAAATGTAAAAAATCTCGACAGAAATGGACTTTCTGTTAACTATATTCACTTTAATTATCAAGATAGTAATATACAAACATCCAGCAGCACATATAGATTATCTATGCAGGATCTAAATCAGATAGGAGAACATAAATTGGAAAAAAAAAGGTAAACATAATATTTTCAGTCATATTCAGCGTAGCTTTCGTAAACAGATTAAGAATTATTTTGTTGTTTAGTAAACTGAGTGATTTCAGTAGAGGAAGAGATGAAAACTGAGGGAATAATTCAGCAAATTTCGGTTCCTGAATTAAAATAAAATTGCATATATAATTAATCAAATCAATCAAATATTTAGGAGTGGCATTTGGGTTGTCATAATAAGAGAACATATCTTTAAATTTATAGGAGTTTAAAGATTAAGCAGCTTATAAAAAAGCAAGCTCAGTCCAAAAATTTTGGGATATTTCACACTCAAAGAAGCGGTGAGACATTGTAGGTAAAAGAGATATCAATGTCTTTACAAATTTAAGGTCAAAGCCAGTCCTCTAGGATGAAGTTTTATTTTTCTTTGGAATATTTAACCAATGTGCTTATTACTACAATTTGTTAGCTCAGTTCTATTCAACATTTAACTGTTTATATCCCCCAAATCAAGTCCTGTCTCTTTAGCATCAGATGCGTCTTATCCCAGAGGTGGTTCAGAAGTTCAGTTCTGCACGTTTTAACTGTTAACTCTTACGCAACAGCTGTGGTGTTGTAATAATGTTTTATTTCTCAATGAGGCTTTTGTTCGTGCCTCTGATGTCGGTTTTATGGTTCGAAGGTTATGTTAGAGGTGATGTCACAGAGCGACCTCAGAGAGTTTTATGTATCTCCTTATTGCTCAGTCTTTTTCTTTGTCTTTATTCTTTCATATCATATCTGTCCTCTCTATAAAATGCTATGTGTGATAGCATAAGATTTATATTGAGCTTAAATCTGTTATCAGTAGACTTGTTTGGGGGCGGGGCAGCAGTTTTCCGAAGCCAAAAGAATTTTTGTCTCTGATCATGGGAGCCAACAGCACTAAAATACTGTTACACATGGGAACCTTCTAGTATTTGACCCATGCCCCCATCTTTACAAAAAAAAAATCAGTTTATGAGTCATATCTATCTACATCTGTACACAACACAAAGGCAGGAAAATAAGCTGAGGCAGGCCATGTTTTATCGCCTTTTATAGTCTTGTACAGCTCTCATTGTCTGTTCTTTCTGCAGGTTGCTGTGTGACAGCGACAGTGGGTCTTTGCTGAGGAATTTTCAGATGTTTGGACCAGGTCTTGCTTCAAGTGTACTCGGGTGCATGGAGCTCTTTTGACCCTGACTGTGCAAATACATGGACACATCCTCCAACTCACACTGCAGCAAACATATTCACAGACGTATCCAAGTTCTTTCTGCAGCCACTGGACCTCATAGCACTTTTATCACGCCCTCCTTCCACCTCCTCTGCTCTTCCACGCTCCTCCCCTTTACATACCTACGGAGCTGTGCAGAGGTTTTCAGCTCTTCTTGAGTTTTTTGAACTTGAGGAGGGCAGCAGTGTGGAGTACCGCCCCTCTCCAGCTGAGCTCCTGAACCACGCTGGCTGGTCACACATCAGCATGATGGCCACGAGATTAAATATTCTATTTTTTGGAGGTATTTATCTCACAATCATAGTGATTTCTGCCTCTTCCTCCATCAAACTCCTGCTTGCCAAGTAGCCTTCCAGGATATCTTCTTATGCAGTAAGTAATCAAGATGAAAATCATTCACTTTAGATGTTATATTAGCTTATTCTAGTCAATCTTTGCTTGCATTTGTAGGAAAATAGTGGCAATAAGTCATACACGCTACTATACGACCGCAACCTCTGATTCAGACTGAAATGGGAGGTGAAGCAGAGGAGAAAGAGGCTTCTGGCCTTTTAGAGAGCAGGAAACCAGTAGAAGAAGCAGAGGACAGTGAGAGTGAGAAGGAGGCGGAGGTGGATGGCAGAGGAGTTAGGATCCCTCTGCATCGCTGGGTGATGCACGGAGCCGTGATGTTTGGACGAGAGTTTTGCTACGCCATGGAAACGGCCCTGGTGACGCCTGTGCTGCTGCAGATAGGTAAGACATTCGCACAAACTCCTGCTCTCTTAAAGAGCTGTTCAAGTCATATCACTCTCTGTTACTAGTAAACCCTGTGTAACCTGTAAAAATGACTTTGTGAAGCGTTTGGGACAAAGATGTGATCAAAACATGTGCTACACTAACCTGTACAAACAGTTAAAATGAGTAAGTGCCACTGCTGAGCAGACATACCAGACTAAATATACATTCCCTGGTTTGTTTAGAGATAGACCCCTGCCACTTAACCCTTTCATTGGCTGATCTCCCATAGCTTCTATGTACTGCTGTACAATTATTGTCATAATTAATATTTGTTTCCCTGAAATATTGCATGAAAATCCTCAAATAGTGGATGGATGGTGTCGTCTGTGGAATATCTGTTAAAAACTTTTATTTAACAAGAATCATAAAGGTACAAATATGTAGAATCGGATCAGTGTTGAGGCCAAAATATTGTTTGTGCCAAAAAGAATTATCACCAATGCAGTCCTGTCATATTACATTCACAACACTGACATAAGACCAATATAACATTGATCTTTGACCATCAATGACCTCTGAATTGTACTTTTATTAAGCTGTCTGTTGTATTCATACCTTGTTTTCTCAATATTTTATTCATTTTTAAGAGTAATTGAAATCAATTATATATCTTCTTTGACTAAATTCTATTTATGATAAAGTTAGTTTATAAACAAAATACTTACCATAAAAGTAAACTGTTGATGCATGATGCCCACTAGACTGTACGGCTCTGCATATCTCATAAAGCAATACTGAAAAATAAATCCTATCAGACGTGTTTAAAATCTGGTTTGGGAGGACAAAAACTTTGACAAAAATTCTTACACAGCTTTTATTTATCCATGTTTCCAAGCTCATGTTGACACTGGCTGTAATGTGTAACCTGTTTCTGTGTTTTCTGTCAGGTATCTTAATGCTATCTTTTCAATGCAGTTCATTTTAGTTTTCTTGGTATAGCGTCAAATCATAACATACAGTGAGTCATCTCAGAGGTCATGGCTTTACAACTGGGACTGTTTCATTTCAGTCAATATGGATAATTATTATAGTTTAACCACCTTACTTTGAATTTAGCACTTTAGCCGATTTTTCAACCTACACAGGTAGCAGTTTTGATGTTTTTGCAACAATGAAAAGCACAGAAATGTGTCAGGTGGCCTAGTCCACCTCAGGAGACCTACATGGAAGCCACAAGGAAACCAGAGAGGATGACAGGGCATAAGTGAACCGGACTTTGCATTTTTTTGGCACGTTTTTGTGAAACTATCAAACGTTCCATCGAACAATATTCTTATTGCTACTGATAGAAGGTCGACCACTGGTACATATCACTGTTGTTTTACAGCCCAGGCCTATGTACTTACAATATTACTGAAAGAAATCCAACAGTTGCTGTCTGAGCAGCATGTGACAAAAAATGGGGATGAAAAACTCCCTTTTAACATGAAGAAATCCCTGGCAGAACTTGACTAGATGAGCACTGAGGAGTAACAAAACAATACATGATGCAGCTCTGTACTCAAAGATACCTACAGAAAGGTAGAGCGAGTAAAAAGTCACTGTATACACATGTGAATGTATGGAGAGTCATTTGTGGCACCTGGTTAGCATGAAGAAATTGGAAGACCCACATTACCCAGATTCACCTAAGAGTATGTTGTTGTTGATTAACTTTCTATATTGGAATAGTTACCCAAAGAACACCGGTCTAAAGTACAGTAGCAGCAGTACTCAGGTAACCATTTGCATGAACTAAGCAACACCCACTGATTTCCCATCCTGCACCTCTGTGCCATGTAGCCACCAGGGAGCTATGCAGTCAAATGTCAAGTTTGCCATCATAGCAGAAATGGAACAAAGGCATTTTTCCCAGCTAGGTATGACAAGAATGTCCAACACAGCACATTTCAGTCTCACTGTCCCTGTTAACAAAGATCATGTTTTAAAAACTTTCAACTATTCAGGGTGTTTTCTAAAGATTTCCTAAGCACCTGACTGTGTTTTGTTATCCCACCAGTAGTCTCAGTTTGTTAAATTTGTGATTTAATTTATCAATAGCTGTATGTCTCAAAGCAGAATGAGTTGTCTTATTTTCACAAGATAAAATAAGATAAGCTGATAATCCCAAAGTGGGGAAATTTGCAGTGTTACAGCAGCAAAGATAGTGGAAACACTTAAGGAGAGTAGTTCAAAAATAAGAAATAAACCAAAATAAACCAAGATAGACATAAGTACTAACTATAGAAATAACAGTATTGCACATGCCAGTGGTATTGCACTGATTCTTTCATGAATGGAAATGATGACATAAGTATAAATATTACTCAGATTATTATCTGTATTGCACAGATTTTATGTAAATAGAAAGATATCTATGTGGCATATATTCTAGTATATGTAAAAATATAGCTTTTTCACAAGGGAATTGAAAGTTCAGAATATTCATCAACTCATTCATCACATGCCTATTGTCCAGGGCAAGAGAAACAGAGGGTAAATTATCTCCCATATAATAATGAATATCGTCAGCATATGACTTTTTACGCAGAGTTATTTGTCTAAAATAGTTGAACAGAAGCTGTGACAATTTTTTGTTTCGGATAAATCATATAGATATCCATATGTTGTACATTTCCTAGATTCAGTGTTGATAAACTGTGTGACACCACCACTTTCAGAAACATTAACATGTTGAGCCTGAATGAAATCAGTTACTTATAGAGTGTGAACAGTTGACACATTAGCTCGGTGTTTTCTTTTGCTGCTGCCAATGCTTTTGAAAAACGCAATACATGCAACACAGTTCATCTGTAGGTCAGGACAGGGCAGTAGTCTTGTATTCACCTTTCTTATTGCCAAATAAATCTTTATATAGTTTGTTGAGTTGTCCAGAGCTCCTCCAGCTTGACCTGACATTTATTATCTTATTTGGATCTTCTGTAAACAGGTAGATGTAATTTTAAGATGGTGTTAGAGGGACACAAACATATTTACACTTCTGGACACTGACCTGAAGCCCTTTTAGGCCGGTAAATTCAGTGAAAATTGAGATTATAAGGGAGTCAAAGCTATGCAAGACAGGAGATTAGAGTTAATTTTTTGTTTGTTATGAGTATTGTCACACAATTACTCAAAGATGAATCTCGATCGTGTTTTTTGGGTCAAACAATCAATTTATGTTTGTTTCCCCCATTATGGTATCTTTTTTCTTCTTTTTTTTCTACTGTGGTATAAAGTCTTGCACCTCTATGGAAATAGCACAATCATAGAGAATATTCAGAAAATGTCCTTTCTGCAAGTTAGGCCAAAAATAATTTTAAAAAGACTGAATAAAAGTTGAATTTCTCCAATAATTTATTTTACAAAAATATAAAAAAACTTGGGGTCACACATAAATGTTACCAATACTTACCAAAAATGGTGGCTTCATATATTGCTTTGATTTTTAATTGTGTTTTGTATAATTGTTATGTCCATACTTGTCTCTTTTCCGCTCTGTGTAAGCACTTGCTGTAGTTCAACTGAAACATCTCTGAATTTTTGTCACGTGACTGTTGAAGTCACTAATGGCTCTCAGTAGTTTTGAGAAGCACAGAATTTAAATTTTTTCACAGAATCTGGTGCAAATGGTATGTTTTTGGCGAATTTTTCCATGAAAATAAAGTGATTTCAATTAAATATCATAGTTTTAAGCTTTTATTTGGTTCATTTTCTTGACAAAACGACACGTCACACAGGATCAGTTGACGAACCATCGGAAAGTTGAAATTCTGACATTTCTTTCAGTTTTTGAATCCGATTGACTATGATATTAACGTTTAAGATTGTCTGCTCATAGAAAACTCTGCTGCATATTTAGTCAATCACTTCCTAAATTGTCAGCCAGGCACAGGACAGCACTGGTTTTTGTAATTCCTGCTCTGTGGAATGCCCAACTTTTTGAAAACTTGCAATAAAACAACGCCCTTTTTACTCATCTTGGAGAGCGGCTCAGCAACATGAAATCAAATGTGACTGTCTGAGGAGAAATGTTTGACTCATGTTTAAACAACCAACAGCTAGAAGCGTGACTAAGCACTGACGCTTGACAACATTAAACTGAAGGAGAAAGTTTGACCAGCTTTTCCTTCTTGCAACACGAACCACCCTCATGACTGGGCCCTACTTGAGCTTAAGGCTACCTTATGGACTCGTTTGGATGTTTACGTACGTTACTACTAATCAGAACGCGCTGTGTGTGTTCTTTAGCTCAAACAAACAAGCTGAATGCACTTCCTTCCTTACTGCACGTGCTCCAGGCAAACCCACTGATAAAAAGAAAACCCTTTAAGCCTCACTGCTAGAAAGAATGAGTGACAGACAGAGAGTGAGATATTTTCCTGCTGTGAGAAAGTCATGTTCTCTTCTGTTGACTTAAGGGAGCAGGAAGGCAGGAGCAGAGCTATGCAGTAACATGTTGTTCCCATGAGAACAGACTAACTGGCAGAAATTTTTCAATTAAAACTACAAGTTCACTTCTTCCTCAGGGGTAGAAAAATCAGAGATTATCTTCCAGCAGGAGGCAACTGATTTACTGCCTAAATTGCCACACCACTGTTTCTGAAATGCCTTTAAAGCTTGTAACAGGAGCAACTAGAGGCGATTTCACCACTTTCCTGCCTGGTTGGTGCATATTTTTGTCTTTGTTGTTGTAACCGGCCACCGTATTTATCTGAAATATTTTGTAGAGTCATCGCTTCAGGAAATGCACCAGTGGGTCCTTAGCTGTGCATTGATATGCATGAGCTGTCATCTGCTATGCTTCTGTAAACAGTGGGACATTTTTATGTAGTGAGAAAGTAAAAACTGCTTCTCTGCATTTATGTACAGCAGTGTAGTGATCCTGGCAAGTTCCTGCTTGACAAACGTGTAAAAAATGGGTGGCTGAACTCAAAGCAGAGCCTGGATGATGAGTAATTTGTTACAGAAAATGTTGAAGCTCATACGTTTTGCAGTCCGAGTTAACCCTCTGAACCCCAAAATCCACTGACAGTTTTAAAAGGCACGTTTTCTGTTTACAAAGTTGCCAAAATTAGGCCATTTTTCAGAGCAAGATATTGTAAAAGTAGAAAAAAAAAATCATACATGTGACAAAAATGAAGGGGCTTTCCAGATGAACCGCAGACTAAAAGAGATTGAAAGCAAAGTAAAATATGCTTCATCAGTAAAGTAAATGTAGCATGGCTCATAAACAGTAAACAGAGGAGCAAGTTGTTGGATGGTGACACATATCTCCAGAGTTGCTGTGAAGTGTAGAGTTTAAAATGCAAGTTTGTTAAGATGCAGAACTGTAAAAACCTAGCTATTTGACTACCTGAGCAAAAAACTAATAGTGGAGCATTCTGTTTCCCATTTTTGCACTTGATTCACAAAGCAATCCTAGGTCTACTTGCACATTATTTACATGACTACATTTCTAGAACCCACAGCAATTACTGTTTATGTTCCAATGGCTTGTACTTATTAAACGTCCCAAAGGTTCATTCTGAATTTGGGAAACACTGTTTTAAGTACTCTGCACCTGTTGCCTGGAACTCACTGCAGAAGACACTGAATCTGAAGGAATTCATCACCATTGGAACTTTAGAAAACCATATGAAAGATCTTGCAGCAGCTACTTTTCACACTTCTTGTTTTAACGTAAATTATTAATCCTGTGCTTTAATCTAGCATGCATTTTATTTATTGTGTTGAGCGAGTTGGTGTTGTCTGTTTTTAATTGTTACAGTTTTAATGTTTCTCAGGCTGCTGTCTTGGCCAGGCTTCCCTTGAAAAAGTGGTCCTTGTATCTCAACGGGACCGACCTGGTTAAATAAAGGCTTTAAAAATAAAATTCTTTAGAGGAGCAAACAAAACACTTTCAGTCATATTTCCTGTTACTCTTTTATTTCATGTAACTGTAACTGTTGAATAAATGCTAACAAGGGCGCACCGTTGTGAAAACACAGACAATTAAACAATAGCACAAGAGAACTTGATGTAATGATGTAGAATATTATCTGACAATGTGGTCAACAGGAAAACTGAGTGTTTCATAAAAATACAATTTATAAATGAGGTTTCTGGTCTGATACAGTGTGTTTGAGTAAATCTCGTGTCTTTTCTAGGTCTTCCTGAGCAGTATTACAGTTTAACTTGGTTCCTCAGTCCCATCCTGGGTCTCCTCTTCACGCCTCTGATTGGCTCAGCCAGCGATCGCTGCACTCTGAGATGGGGCCGAAGACGACCGTTCATTCTGGCTCTTTGTGTAGGCGTGCTGCTGGGTGTGGCGCTGTTTTTAAACGGATCATTAATAGGTGAGGTTTCAAAGGAGATTACCACTTGCACATCATAATTTTATAGTTTATTCCAATCTGTGTATGTGGTGTTCTTTCAGGCCTTTCCATCGGCGACAGCCCCAACAGGCAGCCAATAGGCATCATTCTTACTGTAGTGGGTGTGGTGGTGCTGGACTTCTGTGCTGACGCCTCTGAGGGACCAATCAGGGCTTACCTACTGGATGTTGCTGACACTGAGGAGCAGGATATGGCCTTGAACATTCATGCCTTCTCTGCAGGTAAGACAAGCACCCACATGCAGACTGTCCTCATAGAAATTTAAGCTATTCATGAAAGCACAAGTAAGTGGTGCACAGGGCTTCAAAACCCATAGTGTTTTTCTCAGAATGTGAACTTGAAGAATGTTTCTAACATGTAGACAGTACGGTGTAAGAAATTTGTGTTCCTCCTTCTGGTTGTCTTTATTTCTTAGTAAAATAATGATGCGTATCTGTGTCTGTCTATGGCATCATTATTGTAGCAATATAAACTACAAATGTATGTGGAAAGTATGCATATATTAATATTTAAAAGAATCTTTAAATGTGCATATGAACAGACACATCAGAAATAAGTCACAAGTACACCCATGTGCAATATCTTTTAAATGTCAAATGATTTGAAATTGTACCACACTTCAGTAGTAACATTATTTTTAAGTTGAACGGTAGGTGTTTGCTCTCATGTAAAATTTAAATGGAGCAGTTCAGATGTACTATAGTAAAAATGCTGGTCCCAGAGTTGAGACTCAAAGCAGCAAAAGTAAGAATTTAGATTCTTATCTTTTATATGTTTATTTACGTTTAGAAAATCTTGTGTGATTTTACTGCTTTTGGTGGTTCTCCTGCAGACTGGGAGTCATTTCGTCAGCAAGCATTTTGGCGTATGCACAGACGTTCATGGTTCCATTTATAAATGTCATCTCCCCAACACATTTGGCTCTCATGCAGCCTCATATCTGTCAGGACTATGCATCCACTGTGGTAGTCCTGGTCAGGTTCACACCAAACATGCTGGACTCCATCTGAGCCCAACAAATTTATCTCAGCCTCATCTGACCAAAGAATGTGCTCCCAATATTTATCAGGCTTCTTTTTATGTTCTAAAGCAAAGTTGAATCTTGCAGTTGCAGACAGCTTCCGATCTGAAGCACTTTTAGTTGGATTATTAGATTTTTCATTGCTCAGTGATCTTCCTCGATCCTTCTCCTTCTTTGTGAAGTCTCAGATTTTTCAGTTCCTCTGGCAATTAATTGCCATAATGAGGTGAAAAACTGAGAACATTTTATTAACTTTATGTGTTTATGGATTAGCAACCACTTTTTTGCATTCAGTTTGTACTTTGGGGTCTGTATTGTGAACTTAGTCTTTCTAAAACACTTGTTTCTGATTGTACATGAGAGGAAATACTGCATTTATTGAGAGGTCATATATTCACCCTATAATATTTCATAACTAGAAAAGCACTCAGAGAGTGCAGTACTCTGCCAAGGCTGCTCATTTCCAATGGATGAAGTCTTTAAAAAATTCATGGTTCCAGACTATAAGCCGCATCACTACCAAAATCTAATCAGTTGGTCCTTGTGTCATGTCTTCCCTGAAAATTCCATCCAAATCCGTTAATCCGTTTTTGAGATTTGTTGCTAACAGACAGACAGACAGAGAAACCAACGCTGATCGTCACTCCTTAGCAGAGTAATAATATTTTGTGTCGCATGGAGTCAATTAACAGACTTAGCTGTGGTGGAAATTAAGATTTATCTATTTGTGCATCTGTTGATGCTAAATACTTAAAGATTTTACTCATAATTGCGTTCAGTTTTGTAGTTTTTCTTCTCACCTACAAATCACGTTACACAAATCTCCTCACACATTTATAAATGCTAAAATCACTCACTTATACTTGTCTTTCTAGGACTCGGTGGAGCAGTTGGATACATGTTGGGTGGTCTGGACTGGACCGGCTCGGCTCTGGGCCAAGCATTCAAATCACAGGAGCAGGTCCTCTTCCTCTTCGCAGGCATCATCTTCATCATCTCCGTCACGCTGCACATGCTCAGTATCCCCGAGCAACCGTTCACTCCATCCAGTCTGCTGAAGGACACAGGAAGTGGTGAATCCACCAGCCAGCTGTCTTTGAGTCCAGTTGACCAAACGCCACCTTTACTGGATGTGATCGCTGAGGAGGACGCTTCTGTTCAACTGGACAAAGAGGGAGATCCAGAGGAAGGAGATATGGATTTCCTCACTGTGGAGCGAGTGCGGAGTAAAAGCGATTCAGTCTTGGCAATGCCAGACGCTACGATTAAGCTGGATCCTGACCTCCACCCAGACACGCAGCTGTTCTTGCCAGAGATGCACTTTCTACCAGAAACGCAGGAAGAGTTAGAGGATGCTTTCAAGCCATCAGACCAGAGTGTTGAATCTTCCCCTCCTCCTGATGGACCACCTCCTCTTAGTGATGGGACGGTGGTCTTAAAGGGCATAAATCCAGATCTTCCTGAACTTAATCATCAAACAAACAGTCAGCTTCAGATCGGCTGTGGCTCAGAGGACTCACATCTGAAACAGGTGAAACAAACTGCCACAGTGAAGGCCAGTTTGTGACTTATTCAGACTTTGAACAGAAATAAACACTTGGATGTGACTTTGTTTAGTTAGTAATTCTTCCTGAGGAGCGCTGAACACAGTAGGTATAGCATGTAGCACAGGATTTCTAGAAAATTTTGAATTTGGCTCCACTGACTGAAACCATGTACAAATAAAAGTGCAGCAAACTTTGGTTACTTCAATTCCACCTGATTTATGATGAATTTTAAAGGAGTAAAGGATGTAGAATTTCCTCGTAATGCATCTCCTCACCATTGGTTCACCTGGCAAATGACATACTTGCAAATGTTGGGATGCATGCAGATATCAGCAGTGCAGACTTGGGTGAAAAACTAAATTCATCCCCTCGTGGACATGCAGAAAACATAAATTGTCCATTATAGATACTGTTCCTTGTATTGGCATGAAATCCTTTTAAGAATCTCAAACACTGTGTCGCCAAATGCTTTAAATATAACTATCAACAAGTTATTTGATGTGATTATTTCCCCGTTTTCATTGAGTGATATGTAGAACCCTTAAAAGACAGAAAACCTCAGTTCTGTAGCTTCAGTTTCCATTTGTGTCTTGTTTCCCAGCAGGCCAAGTCTGCCAACGGTGCCAGTTCTCGCCTGTCGTCTTCTGACCACCCCGGTGTAATTAAAAGTCACGTCCCCTCCAAGCTGGCGAGCCGAACCTCCAATCCTTCAGTTTCATCAAGACACTCACACACCTTCTACAGACAGGTACAGTTTCACTTAAAATTAGCTTCTGTAGTAGTTAAAAATATGTGATTGCTGCCATAGTTTATTTTGCAAATGGAAAAAGGCTGATGTTGGTCTGAGAATCATTCATTTAGTTGTAATTCAAAAATATTTGTTCTTTGTTTTGAAAGCCCAAAATGATTAAAAAAAACTGTTCAGGTGCCATAACCAATCAAACATGTTTTATTTTTGTTTTTTTAATTTTAAACCAACAACAACACTGTATACGGTATTGTTTTTGTTTACAACGGATGCTCCATTTTTGGATTTTGCAAATTCCGTTTTTCATGTCTCACTTGGGACAGACATCAGAATAGTCAAGAGGATAAAATGGCAATTTTTTCAAACTAGAAAATTGTGAGAGTGTGGATCTTTACCACATTACAATATAGGAATTTGCAAAAAAACTAAATTTGAGTGTTTTTCACTTTTTTTGACTTTGAGAACATAAAGAAGCAGACCATGTGATGTCTGTTGTTTTTTCCCAAACACCTAAAGAAATTCCCACCTAGCAGAAATGCACCATGCTTGTCATGTTTTTAATGTGACACCTCAAACTGTTTTTGAAACAAAGAACAGAGTTAGTTTTTCTCATTTTTGTGCTACAAATGAAATACAGATTGTCCAGTGATTCCTGTTTCTTCTCTCCAGCCCTCCTTTACGTTTTCATATTACGGTCGAGTGGGATCACAGCGATATCGGCTGCGACATACAGGACTTCACAGCCCTCGGCCGATCACCGCCTCCCGCAGTCTGGATGATCTGAGCGGCATCCTGCTGCGAACAGACAGACGACAGTTGCAGCTGTCGGCCAGCAGTCTGTCATCTGAGGCCTCCAGCGTTGCAGACAGGGGGACGACTGTGAGACTTCTTTGGCTGTCCATGCTGAAGGTGAAGAAAATGAAAATTATTACTCTTATTTTAAGACTGCTATGGATCAAATTCACTACATTTAGTCTAAACTAACAAAGTGGCCTTTTGATGAATCCCTTCTTTGTGTTCTCCTGCTCGTCTGACTTGCTGTGTTTATTCCAACACAGATGCCGCGGCAGCTCTGGAGATTATGTATCTGTCACCTCCTCACATGGTTCTCCATCATAGCTGAAGCTGTGTTTTACACCGATTTCATGGGGCAGGTCATTTTCAACGGAGACCCCACGGTACAGGCACACACTCACCATCTGCTCTAACCGACTTCATTTAGCATTTTCTATACCATGAGAATCACATATTAGAGGAAGCTTAAACTCAGCATGATGCACGCTGTAATTTATGGATGTACACAATAAAATGACAGTTATTCAGTCTGTTTGTCAAGTCAAGTGTACAGTTATATTGCTACAATTATTCTGCTTTTTTTTAAAGGCACCAACAAATTCCACAGAGCTGCAGAATTATCACAAAGGAGTTCAGATGGGCTGCTGGGGGCTGGTGGTCTACGCTGCTACTGCTGCCGTCGGTTCTGGTAAAACACAAACATCTTTTAGACTTTTTGATTAGGTTACAGCCCTTTACACACAAAACAAGTGGTGAGTGATACAGTAGAGCATCTCCAGTAACTGATCATTTCTCTCCACCCAGCCATACTTCAAAAGTATCTGGATAATTTCGATCTGAGCATTAAGGTCATCTACATCGTTGGAACTCTGGGATTCTCAATAGGTCAGTAGACACACAAGTGCAGTGGATGTGTGAGCAGTTGTGTAGTCTCAGTGGCAAAACGTTTTAACATTTAATAGCGACACTGAATATGTATCGCAGATATCTGGAATTCTCTTCTTCAGAGTCAAAAAGAACATTTTAGATATCCACATAATCATTCTTAGAGAGCAAATTACATCACTTTTACCATTCATCTTCATGGGATTTCTCATTACAGATGTCGACTGTTCAGCTGCAGACATCCAAAATCTACAGCTGAATACTGGCTGGTTTAAGATATCTACAGTTTATTTCTAACTTATTTCTGACACCTATGCTTCCTCTCAGTTAAAGTGACCTACACTGTCCTTTTTAGATTATTAAAATTAGGTTTTAACTTCCCAAAATGTCATTGTAGATCCTTTTGCTCTTGAACTGAAATTCTGCGTAGTCAAAATGCAATTACAGATATCTTGATTTAGACTTTCGATGAGATAAAATGACGTTGGGGATTTCTGTAGTTACGTCAGAAGCAAGTGGGAGGGGGCTTTGTATTTCAAACATACCACGGCACTGCAACTGCAACAGCATATTACCATAATGTCAGAGCAGCCTGAGGCCGAAGTTTTTAGTAAATTTCGACCACAAGTCTCTGATGAACGAAGCTCTCGTTCTGTTCAAACCCCTCGCTGATGAGCTCTTTCTATTTCCCAGCATTTCCTAATATTATCTCCCCCGGGAGCCACCTCTACTATTGCTGACGCTGTTGAAATGCTTTGCTGGACCGATGTGTGTGTAATAATGACTCGTCAAAATGACATCGTTCATATCAATATTTTTCAATCCTGATAATCAGTCAAGCTATTAAATGTTAGAATTACTTGTCATTGGTATGCAGATGAAGAAAAATTGCATTTTTTAAACATTATTTATGGCCTCCTTTCTCTTTTATTTTAGGAACTGCAGTCATGGCAGTCTTTCCTAATGTTTATGTTGCCATGGTGATGATCAGTACCATGGGCGTCATCTCCATGAGCATGTCCTACTGTCCCTATGCATTACTGGGACAGTACCATGAAATCAAAGAGGTATGACCATGCAAACACAAACAAACAGAAAGAAGACATATTTTAGTTTCAACGTATAATCAGGCATAGGCAGGCACATTAATAAAAACTTGAAATGACTTGAAATTAGACAAAGCTTTGAATAGTTCAGCCACGTGATTACAGCTGAGCGATTTTCAAGTTTTGTCTACTGAAACATTTTCTGGTGGTGCTCTTGCTGCACACATTTGTCTTTAGCTTCTGCTTTAACAAAAATTTTGCCTTGTTCAAGATAAAAATCATATAGAAGCGTTAAGAAGGACAATGTGCAAATGAAATTTCTCTCGTTCTTCCCCTCAGTACATTAACCACAGTCCAGAAAACACTCGCAGAGGTTTTGGTATTGACTGTGCTATCTTATCGTGCCAGGTGAGTTTTCACACGTTTTTCACTTCATAGGGCCGAAGTGAAATCTGTTGTTCACTCTCCACTTAAACTGACCCAGTTGTAATTGTCCATCTTGCAAATACAATGAGCAACATCCAAACAGGAGACAGCAATTCTCTGTTTTCTTTCAGTGGATTAACCGACAGCATGGTTTATCTTGTGGGCTATAATAATTTGTGTTGTTAAATATTATGTGAATACTGTGAGTATTTCTGCTCTATTTCCAGGTTTATATCAGCCAGATTCTGGTTGCATCGGCGCTTGGGTCTGTGGTCGATGCAGTTGACAGCGTACGTGTCATTCCAATCGTGGCCTCTGGGGGCTCCTTCCTCGGCTTCCTTACCGCCTGTTTCCTCGTCATTTATCCGGATGTGGAGCCCAGCAGCAGCTCAGAGCAGGACCAGGACTTGGTGGATTTACCTGGAGAGGAGGACCGCACCGGTGAAAGGACTAGTCACCAAAGACTGGCTCTGCTGAACCTCACAGACAGGGATAGCTTGAAGAGAACAGAGAATCAATCTGTTGCCTGAGAATTAAGCAAAGACAGTATATAAAAAAATGGCCACTGGTTTGTAGGCTTCTGTTCTGAAGCCTCAAGTCTGGCAATTTGCTGTTTTTGAAACCGATGGATGGATCTGAATGAGAACTCAAGGCCTTCCCAACATTATCCTCTATTTTCCTCGAAGTGGGACCATAATTTTCAAAATGAACATCATGCTGTATTCAAACGATCTTGAAACTAGCGATTGAGGCTATAAACGCTTCGAAAAAGTGTTTACTGAGGTAACAAATCGAGTGAGAGCTAAGCTAAATTTCTCATAGACTTCTATACAATCAGGCTTCTTTTTGCAACCAGGGGAGTCGCCCCCTGCTGGCTGAATGCAGGTTTAAGGCACTTCAACACTGGCTTCACTTTGCAAACCTATGGTGTGCACCTATAATTCAGATACAATCTTTCCCATTAATATAAAAACAATAGTAAGCAAAAGCCCTCAGCACAAATGTACAAATCTGATGGTTTGTAACAGTTCTGATGGCGCAAAGAGGGAAAATATGGCAGAAAATTTGCGTCCTGTCGGTTTTGGGCTGTTCTGCCTGTCCTATTACTACCTCATCTCTAATGTAAATAGATGTTTAGATTGTTATATATCTAGAAGTAAGCCAGTAAAACACAAAAAGTCACATGACTGTGGTCAGGTTGAAGAGGAAAATCCACGGTGCCAAAATCTAATAAAGGCATCTGTTGGTAGAGGGCACAAAAGTTTAAAAAGCCTTCATTCAGATGGCTGCTTTTTAATGAGACTCTAAAAACATAAACAGCACTTATTCATGTTAAAATAAAGTTGGGATATAATCCATGTGCAGCGGCACAAACTGCCTTCTTTGAGGGTTTAATCCACCGTGTACAGAATTCTGCTTTAGTGGATGCAGGATGATCGCTAACACCTGGAAACAAACTTCCAAGTGAAAAATGTACAATATGACCACTAGATGGCTCTACACAGCACAAAAAAGTAGAAAAACTATAATAATGATAATAAAAAGTATAGAATATTTAACTATTTACAGCATCAGATGCAAAAAAAAGACTGAAATCAGTCTATTTAGTGTATTAGTGTATTTTATGTATAAAATGTTTCTTCCTACAATAATAATTTCAGACAATCACTGCCCTGACTACTTTTTTTAGTGCTTTCTAAACATTCAATCATGAGGCTATGTATATACTATATAGTTATTATATAGAAAGTAATTTAGTTCAAACTACTGATGCAAACAAAGCCTTTATTTAAACATAAATGGAACCACACAGAGCACTTTTCTTTCACACTGACAATCATTATGCTGTAAAAGTGTTACCTCTGCATTTCGTGTAGGCTGAATACGTGTAAATATTCATGTCAGATTCTTAGAGGAATGCCTTGACATTGTATTTTTATATTTAAAATACCAGGGAATGCCAAAATTACCTGTAAAACCTTTTTAATTCAGTGTAAACTGATAGAAAACAGCTTTTATGACACTGAAACCTGTTACATAACAAGCTAGTGTGCAGTTAGAAGTGTACTTTTGTGATTTTATTCCTTGCCTGTATGATATCAGGACAATACTGAATGCCAGATTCTTCTTTTATGATACACAGTAGAACATTTTTAACATAATGTAGGTAAAAACAAAAAGCCAGCACACTGTATTTTTGGCACTAAATTGATTGATTTTATTCAAATTCTGTCTAAATGAAGACACATTCTGAATTGGAAATGCTGTGAAATTACACTATAAATGGTGGTTCTCAAATTTTAACTGAATATATTTTGGAAATTTTCATTTTAAATACATCATGACACATTTGTCATATCAAGTTTAAAAAAAACCCTCCATGATTAGTAAAGGGATTTGTTTTGTGCTTTATATTGATACCAGAATGACCCATTGCGCATCTACTTTATTGTGCCATTATTGTGATCATTTATTGGCTGTAAGTCTTTGTCCCCTTGTACAGAAACAATAAGTAAGATCATTATATCTTCTGCCAGATTTCAGTTTACCTCAAGATAACAAACATGACAGCTTGCAGAGATTCAGTTAAGAATTATTGCAAAAACTGAGCAGTAGATGACTTTTTAGCTCATGTGTTGATGATATCACAAACATAGTAAAGTTACAGACTTGAACTGAATAGCCGAGTCTCTCCTCTGTGAAGATTCATCTTCAGAAGAACTTTATCAGTTTCATGAAAGTTCTAAAGTTGGTATAAATTCCCAGAACAGCCTTCAGCTCACTTATAAGACTAGTGTAAGTGGTAGTTCCATATTTGTGTAGATTTTTAGTGATCAAGATCATGTAATAGTGCTTCAGCGGAGGGAAATTGGACTTTTTTGGGGGGTTCTTTTTTTTGGTTTGGTTCTTGGACAGACCCAGAAGTGCATCTTAAGGATTCTAAAAGATAAGAAATACTCCTTTGAGGACTGAAATGTCCACATTCTGGACAGAGGACACATTTTCGAGGGTTTTAAGGGGAGTTAAGGAAGCCATTTGTGTTAAATTGGAACTGCCATGTCTAAGCAGAGTATTGACACTATAACACCACTTACCAGGTACTTACAATGCAGTCCTGAAATACCTCAACAGGCCATTTCAGAAACATTCACATCTAGAGACATGTGAGCTGGGGTTTAAAATACACATCTGGAACTCTACATCAGTCACTTAGAACTGAAGAAGACTCTCAGATGAAGGTTAAACATCTGCAAGAACCCGAAAGAGAAGTCCAGTTGCCTTCCACTGAAGCGCTTAGGAAGAAAATATGGAGTGTAAATGTTGTATGGTTGAGACTCTTCCAAAAAAAAAACCCTATAATGCTGCATAATGAATGGTAGTTAGGACCATTTCTATGCAAGACCAACATCTGATCTATGCAAAATGAACCTTCTGAGCCTCCCTAAAGAGCAGTTGAACTCAGTGGAGACACTGCCAGAAATGAAAACAGTTGAATGAAATGACTTTTATGGAATGACTTCTATTATCAGTGCACCATTTACAGACTTCTTTACTCTGTTTATGGGTATTTGTGCAGCACCAGCAGTATTCATTGGGACCTTTTGCACAGTTTCAAGACTTCCACAACCTGTTTTACAAGTACTACAAAGAGAACATTCCTTGTTTCATGAAACTTTGCATCTGACATTAAAAGGAGAGTGAGAAAATCTGCACAAAATGATAGAAATAATCACTACTTTCCCCACATAATGCAAAGATTCTGCTAGTGTGACATGACGAGTGTGTCTGCTGTTTTTCTTTCATAGCACTTTTGACTACAGGTTTGGGTACATTGTTTTGTTAGCATTAATTTAGCTTTTTCAACCAATATTAGGTAGTAATCTTTTTAATTACATGATGAAAAGTTGTTGTAAATCAAAATAAATCATTTTTTTTTCTATCTTATTGCTCTTGTTCACCTCATTGGACAGTTTAACTTGTTTCAGAGATGTTTCCATCTCATCAAGAAGCTTTTCTCTGGGAAACATTCCCTTTTTACTGCCAAACTATTGTGCTGGTGTAGTGAAATAATCTTGATTTTTTTTCCAAATGTTTTAATAATCATATTCTGTGTCTTGGTTTGACCTGGTGTGTGTGTGTGTTTTTTTAAAGACTTATTTCTGGTTCTTTTTGCTGCTGTACAGATTTTTGTAAAATGACCACAAGGTATTTTTGTACCATTTATTTGAAAAAAAAAAGATTAAATAATGCACCTTTATTTGATTCTGTGCTTTGATCCACACTGATTTCTGCCTGAAATCAATATTAGCTCTTTTGTATGGGGTTTTATTAAAATGAACAAGCGAGATCACAAAACAGTTGGTCAGTAAGTAAGTAAACGTTAAATATCAGTCATCGTACAAGCAACTTTCTGACACTTGACAGAATATTTTCTATGAAAAATGAAATTGAGTATTATATGTGTCATCAAATCACCTTCAAGAAAATATACTGACAAGTGAACATATCTGTTTAGGACACAGAAAACAAAATATTTCACATGCCTTTAATTTAATGAAAATATCAAACCCAAAATTATTTGCACAAAGCTCCTCAATGTACAAAGGTTTGAGAAAATGCAACTTCTATCCTTTTCCAGATGGTCCTGGTACTTAGTTCTCTAGTCATCTACATAAATAAAATTCAAAAAATGCAAGGAGGTTCACAGTGTGAAAAACTCAAAGGGCATGAAAATGTCATAAAAACATAGAAATAGTTCCCATTTTTCATTAATATCCAGCCTGCTGTTGTAAAAAAAAAACATCTCAACAGATCAGAATTTGGCTGTAAATCATTTGTATGATTTTCATGAGGAGTACTGTTTCACTGAGATGCACATGCTGTTTAATTAGTTAACGTCACCATCTTCAGGCCAGAATAAGTTATTACAACTGGATCAAAGTCACTTTAAAGGGAAATCCACTATAGTCAATTATATACACTCTACAATTCTGTGAAATGTGTGGTTTTTTTTTAGTCAGTGTCCTCTTTTACATGTGTCTCCTGAAGCTGGAAGTCCAGTTAGAGTCTCAAAACTTACATTTCTATCCAGTTTAACCATTAAAACTGACAGTCATTTATTAAATTCTACAACAGTGTGTCTAAGGAGTGTTTTTAAATATGGCTAGGGCTTCACTCTTAACTTCTACTTCTTTAGTTTGAGAGCATGAGTTACTTTTTCAGCCAGTTTTTCACTGTGACTCTAAAAATGATTTACTAATGATGGTGCAAAGGATAACACAATGCGCTGCAATGTTTCCTCTTTTCTTTTATTTAATTGAAGAAACATTAAATAAGAAACTAATTTTAATTATATAGAACACTATATATATATATATATATATATATATATATATATATATATATATATGTGTGTGTGTAAGAGAGAGAAAAGTGAATTAAAAATAACTATTTCAATAAACTGAAATAAAGCTTTCCTCACTCATATTTCCTCCTGAGGTCATTCAGTATTTTCAGTTCCTCATACACTCACAGGAGAGACTTTGCATGGTTCCCTTTTCATTAGTTTCAAGCATCATTCACAAAGAGTCATTCGAAAAATTGAGACATTTTGTTTTTCTCCCTTTGGATGAAATAATTTTCCAGGAATATCATTTTGCTCAATGTCAAGTGATTGTTAATGTCAGTCACGTTAATTCCAAGCACAATGTTGTCTCTTGTTAGAGGAGCACAAAGCAGATCATCCCATAATGTTACAGACAGAACGGATGATCATTGGTCTGAATTTCAGAATAACCAAAGCAGAAGTGGAGCCAGTAGGTGACGCAACGATGACAAAAGTCTTTTGGACACATAGAACTGCAGTTATATCAAGAAACTGCTTTTTTTTTGTGGAAACTGTCTTTCTACAATCCAAGAAGTGCACCAAATTCCATTCTCCTGGATAAGACACACTTCAGCTACTGTGGATCAGTTGTAGTACCTGGCTGTTAGACAAATTTTTAAAAAATCTGGCCTCTGCTTGAGCCATTTTATGATTTGGATCTGCTGGAATCAATTTTGTCTGTGGCCTCAACAAATTTCATGACTATGACGGTTAAATTTCTGCAGATATTGAATCATTAAAATGTCTTCCCAAGTTAGACATGGATTTAGGGTGCAACAGCAGACATAAACACGGGTAAACAAAGGATCAAGCTTAGATTTGTATGGCGATCGAATCTATATTTTCAGTCGAAAATATACATGCATCCAGAAGTACATTTACAGGGACTTTCTGGGGTCACAATATCACCATTGTTTTACAATTCTGCACTTTTTTCCCCATTTAACAGAAACTATTTGGCCTCTGCTTGAAGCATTTTATGATATTGATCTGCTGTAAAAAAAAAAAAAAAAAAGAAAGTGTCTGTCTTCTCAGTAAATTTCATGGCTGCGGGAGTTACATTTCTGAAGATGTTGAAGCCTCAAAAAGGCATCAAAGTGTTTTTTAAGGATTAAAATAGAAAAAAACGTCCATATGAAATTCTAGAAGTTTTGGCCAAATATTTAGCAGAATTTAGTTTTAGCTCCAAAATAACAAATAAGTAAAATCTGAACAAAATTTAAGGCAGTGGAGCATCTGAAACAACCTTTGTGATGTCGCTTCCTGTGGTGCTCAGTGCGCATGTGTGCGGCTCCGCAGACAATCAGGAAGCAGCTGACGGTGAACATGGAGCTGAAGAAGAGTTTTCATCCGGCAGGAAGCACTTCAGCTGCTGGACTCCAGTCACGACAGAGGAGGAGGAGAGCTGAGGAGCCGGACGGAGACTCTCAGCAGGTCGGTGGGCTGACGTTCAACTAAACTTTAAGGTTTTCATTCATTACTTACAGTTTCAGTTTTACTTTTAGTCGCTTTTGAGGTTGAAAAGACGAGAAGCTTCACCTGTGCGGCACGTGCCTCAGAGTCACGTGACACAACAGCAATAAATCAAATGGGGACGTGAAAAGCTTATTTTTTTAAAAAAAGATGAATCCACTTGCTTTGCGCAGAAATATCATCACAAAATACTACTTTAAGGTCTTCATATGCAAGCAATAGAAAGTGATAGAGTGACAGTGATTTTGCCTGGATATATATATAAGTACCTGTGGATATTTAAAGGGTAAGTCAGGTTATAATCAGGCTAAAAATAGTAATGCTGGTTTATTTTTATTGTGAGATCCCAGTGACCTATTTTTAACTAACATATTAACTGGGTCAGTCTCTACCAAAGGTCTGTACAGGTGAGATTCAGGTTTATCAGCTGCACTAAACTGCTGAAACAACGTGAAGAAAGTGAAAAGAAATTATGACTTAGCTCAAGATATAAATAACTCAACAGCAGTTCTGCAACCAGTAATTAGTTTTATTGACCATAAATCTGTTGATTATTGTTTTGATTTATTTCTGTGTATACTGGAAATGTTTCTATTACCCTGAATACTTCTATAATAGCTTGGGTTTGCTACGTTTGCCTTTTATTTGAGCTGTAACACTTTTTTTAAAGCTAAAATTGTTCTAGTTGTCAGTGGTAGCTGTTATGGACTAAAACAACATGTATGTAAATATTTACTTGATAATATCACATATATTCACATTTAAGAAGCTACAATCAGAGAATTTGGACTTTTTTTCTTTGAAAAATGACTAAAAACTGATTAATCTATTATCAAAATAGTTGACAATTAATTGATTAATCGGTTGATTGTTGCAGTTCTACTGAATAGTTCATGGAAAAGTATGCTCTGAAGCTGACATCAAGCAGCATCAGTTGTTTTTCTTCTGCTCTGATCCTAATTTTGATTTCCATCTAATTGATTTTTAAGGTCAGATGTTTTCCTTGTCCTGCTCGGTCCACTTACACATTTCATCTGTTTATATATGGTCGTCCTTCTTAGTTTCCCATCAAACTGTGATTTAAAGGTGTGTTTGTTTCAGAATAAGCAGAATTTCAAGATGTTTGAGAGCTTTAGGATAGAAAAACTCCTGTAACTGACTATGTTGTGATGTTATCAGACGATGTTCCACTGGCCCAGGGACTGGCTCTGTTACGGTTTAATGTGGAATTCACCCTGTTTTTCTCAGATCATATGACTGTACTGTACATTAAGGTTATCACAGCACATGTTTGGAGGTAAAGCGGCAGTTTGCATGTATTCTTGATATGTTTTTATCATGAAAATCAGACTTGTTGGACATCCTTGATGCTGACGATTAGCTCTCATTTCATTTACAACAGTGTTCCAGTGGTGACTTAATGATAAAATAAGATCATACATTAGAAAAACTCAAGATTGAAGCTTCTGTTCCAAGATGTAAAGTGATTTTGTGCAACTCGGATTCCAGGAAAGCCTGAACGTTTCTTGCAGCTGGTTTCAGATCTTTTCATGGCATCGGTCACATGTCCGAGGCTGCTTTAAGGTGGATTTAACGTTAACTTGTTCCCCATGTAGCCCATTTATCCCGGCTCACTTCTGAGTAACATGTTTCTAATTTTAGTGAAATGTGATTAAAGCTATTAGCTCCTCGGCTGTATGGAAATGCAGTAAAAAAATACTAATTAGAAGCTGAGCAACATCCTGCATTTTCTCCACACAGCTTCACTCTTTCATACGGAACACATCAAACTAAAAAGGATTTTTGGTTCCAGATATATAATCAATATCACGGTGCATTTATTGATAAATGTAGACATTGTACTACAGAAAACATGCGTCCAGACTTTGCATACTTTGGACAAATATCATCGATTATTTTAAGCGCAGACTGATTTAAAATTTGCTTTACAACTGTACTTTAAATTTGTTTGGTCTTTTGGGGGCCAATACTGATTATTGGCAATCAAGAAGCTCCATAACCAATAATTAGGATCTGCATTTGAAGTAAAAATGAAAATCCTGATGTCAAAATTTAGAATAACACGAACTTCAACAGAGAACTATGTTGAAAAGCCTTTTTTTTTTTTTTTTTTTTTAAAAGGTTTTTATATATGTTTTACTGAAATAAAACTTTTCAGTGTTGACTGGCTATTATTCATGATGTTTAACCAATCAGATATTGATTGAGAACACAAACTGGCTGCATCAGAACCAAAGTAGAACATTGAAATATGTATTTATTTGATCTGGAATAGATTACAAAAAGAAACGGGTGAATAAACCACAAAATAATCACATTTAAGAAGCAGAGAATCTGAGATTTTTTTCATTAAAAAATGCTAAAAACTAATTAATTTATTCTTAAATAGTCAACAAATAATCCCATAGTTGACTGCTATTCGTGATTGAACAGTGTTTGTGCAACCAATAATTATGTTTTCTTTATTGTTAATTAATGTTTGAGTGTTTGCTCGATTTATAAATTAGTTTTTGGTCTATGAAAGAGTGCTGGTTTCATTTGTTAATTTTTTGAGTTATGAAAGAGGTTTGTCAAGATATATTTGAGTGAAAGAGAGTAAAAAAAAAACTTTTTTTAAAAAAAAATAAAGACTTTACTAAGAAGTTCCTTTTCTCCCAATAATTGCTTTTTTTAGTTGTTCTTTTTGTTTATCACAGACAGTTTTCATATCTACACACCAGCCATGGAGAAAAATAAATAAAAGCAAGTGCGCTGTTGAATAGTTCAGTATTTCCCACATTGCATGGTGTTGTGGAACAAATAATAATCGCTCCATACGATCTCTGATGCAGTAAAATCTAATTACGTTCAGATTCAGCCTTTGTGAGCGTCTAATAAGTGTAAAAATGACTGAGAGGTCGTTTCTACACGGTGCTGCTCGGATTGATAATAAAACTGTCTGACTGGGTCTTCAGGAGTCTTTGTCAGAGTTGTTGATGAGAACAGCAGCTCCAATAATGAGCTGGAACAAACAATCTGTCATGTGTTACGACTTTATTTAGCTGCTCGATGTTCAGACAAAGAGACGGAGATCTGAGACAGCCATCTGCATTATTATTAACACTCCAACCAGAACAAATATGAAGAAT
The DNA here is from genome assembly GCF_022539595.1 of Amphiprion ocellaris. Taxonomy (NCBI): domain Eukaryota; kingdom Metazoa; phylum Chordata; class Actinopteri; family Pomacentridae; genus Amphiprion; species Amphiprion ocellaris. The sequence goes on from NC_072774.1 coordinate 6,348,367, forward strand.
CTCTGTCTTACATCACATCCACTGCATGTTTGGCTTTAATCTGAGGCTCATTTTACTCTTTTCTCCAACTATTCTCGCTGTTTCTTTCAGTGGTTCTGATCCAGCTCGTCCGAGTCGGTCTGGTTCTGCTGGTCCAGCTGGGTTCTGGACTGGTTTCGGCGATGGCGGATTATCTGCCGGCTGCTCTGCTGGAAGCCTGCGTGGTGGTCGGAGCATCTAGTGACAAACTCCAGGAAGTCTACCAGGTACTTTAGTCTAAATACACCCTGAAACACTCGTAAGTACTGTGAACCAAAAGATGCTGTCACAGATTGGATGTCTTGTGTTTGCAGTCCAGTTCTAACGATTATAGATGACCAACATTGTCCAAAATGACAATGAAATTCAACAATTTAACACTGCTTATAATATAACCAAAGAAAATCCACCCATTACTAACTTTTAAGTCCCAGATCATCCTTATGAACAAAATATTTATCTGCACTCTTATTCTTGTTTACAGTCACAACTGATGACAAGTGAGGATTAATATGTACTATTCAGTGCCAAAAGATGCAATGAAAAACTTCTAAATTATGTGCTGGTGCACCTAAATGAAACACTTAGCAGTAAAAGTGCAACCAGTGCAAAAGCCCTGAAAACTACATTATTTTTACAGGCAAGAAAAGCAAAATAAATGAGCATCTTGGTTGCCTCATAGTTTGGAGGCAAACTGTAGTACCTTTGTTTCATTCCTACCCTCTTTCTGTTTCCTGATTGTATTTCAACTGTATCTGATAAAGTAGAACTGCAAGAAATGATTATTTTCATTGTCAGTTAATCTGTTAGTCACTGTTTTATTAATCAATGAGTTGTTTGGTCTATAAAATGTAAGAAAATGCTTAAAAAAAAAAAAAAAAAAAAGTGTCGGTCAGCGTTACCGATGTCCTCAAATGTTTTGTTTTGTCGTTGATTTTCTCGATTAATCAATCAATTGTTTAGTCTATAAATTGGAGAAAAATATTGTTCAGTGTCTTGATTTGTCCACAATCCAAAGGTGTTCAGTTTACTGTCATAGTTGAGGAAAGAAACCAGAAATATTCACATTTAAGAAGCTGCACTCTGAGAATTTAGACTTTTAATTAATATATTAATTCATTGTTTTTTCTCAATTGATTTAATAGTTGACAATTAATCAATTAATGATTGCAGATGCACAATAAAGACGCAGTGCACCTCCTAAAAATATATAGAACTAAATATGGTCTGTAGATTCCCATATACTAGGACTTTTATTTATTGTAGACTCAACAACACAGATAATGTTTGGTGTTAAATAATTGGAAATTGAGTACAGCAAAGCAAGCACAGTCGTGGTTTTTACATATTCATCCAGATTATAGGAATTGAAAGTGACATTTTTAGCCAGTTTTCAGCCAGGTAATTGAAAATGCTTACTGTCATGCAAGCACTTTTCTAAGAAGGAGAACCCCTGAGACGGACCAAAAACAACACCTGTATAATCCCTCGATGTGTTACATCAAATCTAAAACCAAGCTTTGTAAGGACTTCCCTCAGATCCTTCCCGTCTTGCCTCTGCCTGCAGGCCTTTCACAGTAATGGAACTCCAGAGCTTCCCCCGTTGGAGCCGGAGGTCCTTCACGTCCTGGTTCCTCCCTTCGTCAGCCGACCACAAGCTGAGAGCGAAACTCTGAGGCCACGAGGGAAACGGCGGCGTTCCTTTCTGAGGAAGAAGAGGGAACAACTTCCTTCGTCTGCACCTACACCAGGTACAGAAAATGTCTTGGTTTATTCTCAAATACAAACTTTTATGAAGCCAAGATTTCTTATTTTACCCATTTTATCATTAGCGATTTATATCTTTTAGTTATATTATTCCATCTACTTGTATTTTTGCAGGTGGAGGTGCAGCAGATGGAAAAGGAGGCAGTGAAGACATCAGTGTACCCAAAGACATCGACCTCATGGCTTTACCTCAACTCTGCTTCCCCGGTAATGGATTTTTCAAACCATGCACATAGTTACATGCATGGACACAAAGATACACTAACAAAACCCATTCACACATGAACAAAAGTTTATGGGCCCTATTTAAAGTGACTTAGAGGAGTCAGCGGCTGTAGTCGATTGTCATCACTCACAAGAAATTAAGAGGCACTGAAACTAAGAAAACAAATTAACACAGCTTTCAACATCATTAAAACTAATAATTCAAGGTGCTGTATGTATATTTTTGATCCAGCACATTTAGTCATATTTCCAGAAGACCTTTAATAAATCTATGAAAGGACCAAAATGCATGATTGTTTTTTGTGTGACAACAACTCGTGTTTCAGTGATTCCTTCATAGTCAAGTCAGATTTATAGGAGTCATTGGAAACCAAAGACTTTCCAAGTGTGTGTAAACTTTTGTGCATGACTGTGCATGTAAACAAGAATATTTTTGATATATTTGGTGTTTCAATATTGTGATATTTGACTTTGTACTAATCCTTTCCAACTGTTGTAATCTAAAAATAACATCTTGTAGTTGTAAAATATCATAGCAATGAGTGCATATTTGTTTTTTTACCAGGTGGCCTCCAAGTAACCAGTGAACAGAAGGATGAAGAATTCCACTTTTTGGTTTTCACTAATGTTTTTGGCAACAAGACCCATGGAGTCGTAATGCAGTGTTACCGTCCCATACAGGTACACATGCAGAACATCTGATTGTTCACACACAACAGTTAAACTATAACCTATGATGCCCATTAGGCCAAACAAGAAGACATTTTAGATGCAGGGAGGATGTGGCTACGTTGTCCTGTTGGATGGAAGAAAGTCAACGCTGGATTTTTGTGTTTTCGCAGGAAGGAACGTCTTTCTATCAGAACGGAGCTGATTCCTCCAAACTCTTCTCTGCCTACAGTTTCTGTGTCATATCCAAGTATCCCTTCTTCACCGCACTCAAAGACTGTCTGTCATGGTGAGAAACAGTGTTGGGCAATTTAAATTGGTCAAATTAAAGTGATTTTATAAGTAACAGTGAAATTCATATTTTACCTGCAATGTTTATTAACCCTCTGAACCCCCACATCTTCTGACTTTTATTTTAAAATGCATGTTTTCTTTTAAAAAGTTGCCAAAATTACAGCATTTATTGTTTGGAAACTATAAGAACTGAATAGAATCATTTGCGTTTCCACTTTCTAAAAGTACTTCAACCAATCATCAAGTTTAAAGTGATGATATATCATCAAAATCACTTAATTCTGTCTCATTTAAAGAAAATGCCAAAAAAATCTACAACTTGCAGCAGATTCTTTGAAAAAAAAAAGTAAAAAATCTGTGCTCCTCTCTTCAGAAGCCATTATTCACTCAGCTTCGACCAACAGTCACATGACAAAAATTCTGTGACTTTTAGATTGAACTGCTGGCAGTGTTTTCACAGATCAGAGAGGAGACAATTAAAGAGACAAAGAGGAAAATAAAACATACTTGACCCATAAAATAAACGCAGCATGGCTCAAAAATGGTAAACAGAGGAGCAAGTTGTTGGAAGATACATTCAGCATGGTGAGTAGTGTGGTAAAACATCTGTAGAGGTTTTTAAAATGTAAAAAGTTAAATAACTGTAGTATATAGAGCGTCATTTCCAGTGCTGGCAAACATCTGTGGGGAAAATGGAAGAATATTGTAAATTTTTTGTAAAATTATTTAAAAAAAAAAAAAAAAAAAAAAAAAATTGGCTTTTGTTTTTTGTCTAGATTTGCTCTAATATAACATTGTCATACCGCACAAAAGACATTTCCGAGTTCTCTACTTCTGGTCATTGTTGTTCTGTTTCCATAGAGGTGTAGGACTTTATATTGCAGTGCAAAATGAGCTCACAGTGAGAACAAATTAAATGGGAACAACAAACAAAACACCCAGATACTACTTAATTTTAAAATTAGCTGTTAAAGATCATTTGTGTGCTAAATCGATAGTTAGGACGGCTGTTTGCATCACATTGTTCATCCAGTGATTGTTCTTGTTGTGTCTTCTGTTGTATTTTTATCACTTCGTCTCTTTCTGTTGATTTTCTAGTCTTTTAATTCAGCTGAAAACTTGCCGGTTGTCAGACATGGAAGACAGAGTGAAGGAATTTGCAGCCAAACTGACTCTTGTGCCTGTTCCGCCTCCTGGACAACTACATCTGGTGTGTTCAGTGTGTAACTGAGAAGCCTAAAGATGATTTTAGACACAAACAACACTGTCAGTAATATTATTTTGCGCTTGTTCTGTTTTCCAGATGTTTGAATTACGACCTCTGACCATCATCCTACCAGCTAAAGAAGACAGAGACCTTCCAGCTGTAGATTTAGACCTCCATCTGCCGTTTCTTTGCCTCAGACCGCAGCAGCTACTGCAGGTATTGCACACACTTTTTGATTCAGTCAAACAAAGGGAGGCTCATATTAACTCTGATGTCTCTCTGTGTGTTTGCGCTTCCCTCTTTAGGTGATATGTTGTCTCCTGCAGGAACAGCGAGTGGTTTTATTCTCTGCCGACTGGTCCAGACTCACACTGATGGCAGAGTGCTTGTTGCTTTTCCTGCAGGTTAGTTTAGTCGGAAGAGCTGGTAATTACACAGCAAAATTACTTTTTGTCTTCATTTTTAGTCAGTGTAATCATAATAACCTCTCTGAATTTTTAATTCAATTCAAACAAGTTTTTTTTTTTTTTAGTTTGGCAGGAATGATAGTCAATCATTGGTCTTTATAAGCATGTCTCGGATAGAAGTGAAAACAAAGGCAGTCTGCAGCTGGAAGCATTTTAGAAAACAAAAGCCCTTCTGTGTTAGCAGGTTTTTCTGGTTGGTAAATTGTTTTAAAGGCTTTGGCATGCAATACCATTTGATTTTTAGCCAATTGCTGTGAGTTTGAAATGGCATCTCACTACTGAGTTTGTTCTCTCAACATATTTTTCATTTAATTTGCTGATTGAGTCACATATAGGAAATTTAAGAAGACTCGTATAGAAAACTTTACACATCCAACAAGTAGCAACATTGAAAGGTGTTGAATCCTCCTTTATCCTTCATTAAACCATTCGTCCTTTGTTCCCTCCAGCCTCTGTCCTGGCAGCAGCCCTATGTTCCCGTCCTGGCCAGAGGAATGTTGGACTTTCTAATGGCTCCGACTGCCTTTCTGATGGGCTGCCATCTCAGCCACTTTGCTGAAGTTGCTGCTGTAAGCCTAACCTGCTAACCTGCATAACCTGCTAAGTTGAACTTTCCCGCACAAGAATGAAACCTATATTGGACTTTTTTATTGGTTTTGACTACCCCTTCTCCTTTAAAGGGCTTCAGTAGAAGGCAGCTAGACTTTTTTAGTTATAGAAGATGTTTCACCTTCATCTTAAACTGTTTACATGGCTAGTTGGGAGTCTCAGATGCTCAAAAAATGAATTTAAAAAAAAAAAAAAATTTTTAATCTTGTTATCCAGGAAACAGAAGATCTGATTCTAATTAATATTGATAAAGGAACAGTCTGCACTTCTTCATCTGATACCATTGACCTGCCTGATATTCCTCCAGCTGCTGCTGAATGCTTCACACAGAGGTACTTATTGCAATACCAGAAATTATTCAACTAGCTACTAAACTGTAATGCATAAAAAAACACTATCAGGTACATATACTGGAGACTCAAACTGTAAATATCCATCTTTATTGATTATAAGCTTCCCTCAAGAGACATGGAGATCTTCTGTTTTGTATAATTTGAATATGTTTTGCAGGTGTCAGTCACTGAAGATACATTTTGACTTGGATCATTGGCGACATGCCAGTTCCACTGACATCAACGAGCAGCGAACACAGAGGAGAACCTGGCAACAGAACCTCAATCACAACATCCAGAGAGTCGCACTGGAGCTCATCGTCAACATATTCAGGTTGTGTTCCTACTGACATCAAGTGGGCTGGTTCGCTAAAGTATATATTAATATTTTGGTAATAAATGTGTGTGTTTTACAGGGATGTTAGCGATCATCTGAACTACGAACATCGAGTGTTTCACAGCGAAGAGTTTCTGAAAACCAGAGAACCGGCAGAGCAACTGTTTTACAAGAAGGTAAACTTGGTAGCTGATGAATATTATCAGTGATCAGATGCTGGAAAAGAAAATTCATCTAGAAATATTAACCTTGCTGTGTTGCAGGTGTTGGAGACGCACATCTTTCACTCCTTCCTCAAGGATCGTCTCAACAAGAAAATGGATAACTTCGCTCGAATGGAACTCGGCACTCGATCCGAGATGCAGAAGTAGGTTGTCAAATCTATTTATTATGCCTTAAAATACATGATAATTGTCATAATGTTACCAGAAATAGTTTGAAATTTTCAGCGTAGCTTAGTACAGTTTGAACATTTATTACAGGGATGTTGTATTAGACTGCATTAGTTTTATCTAGATGTACACGTTGAACTGGAAACTGAAGCCCATTTCAGACATGCATGTTATTCTATTACCCCGATAGTATCTGAACATATCAGTTTCATGACTAAATGAGCTTCCTGCACACTTTCCTGTGAAAGGTGCGATAGCAATCTAACTGGGTTGGACCGAGTAACATTTCCGTATCACTTTTGTATGCAGTCACATCAATAGATAGACATGCCTTTGTGGCATACTTCAAGTTGTGTTAAGTGATTTACTTCAGCACCATTATTGATCCAAAAACATCACAGAGAGCAGAGACACACTTTGCATGTCAAAAACATCTTTCTTGCCTGTAACAGGTCAGATTAATAAGACTCTTCAGTAATAAATGTAATCCAGGTTTTGACAAAATGTTAACAGGAGCTGAGGTTTGATTTGTTGCTTCCAGCTGTTATTAGGAGTTTTTCCTCTGAGTTTATTAAATACCTGCAACATCTAACAGCAGAAAGATCCATATGAGCAAAACAACAGCAGTAACTTCATTAATTACTTAAAATTATAAATGATCCCTGACATGGAGACAGGATGGATCAGGATCTAACATCAAGTCACGGTGTGAACTTTTCTTCACCTCAGAATCACAGTTTGTTAGCTGCAGGTAAATTGTTTGTTATATAGTGATCGTCCTCAGATTGTAGCTTCATCACAGCTGTTAGAATATTTTTATTTTACTGTTGGCAACGCAGTAGTTAGATTAGCATCACACAGACTAAATGTTCACACTACTACTTATTTGGACAATTTGATAAGCTACTACTAGTTTAAATTTATTCTTTTGTTTGTTATTGCATTATGTGTTGGGATTAATGATACTCACCAATTAACCACTTTCTGCCAAATTCTGGACAAGAATGAGAGCTTGGATATGAGATGTAAAATGTTTACATCTGATTTGTTGAGGTTTCCCTTTTTAATGACAAGGTGGACACGAAACGATTTAAAGAATTTGAAGTCCTTGAAAATGACTATGGTCAACAACAAAAAACTAACAAAAAAATATATTTTTGTGAGTATTATGCACTATACATCAATTGATGTACTGTCCAAATATAACAAATGTGATATCGTGGTGTTCTCTGTAACTGTAGTGAGTTTGTCTGAATGAAGTCATGAGGAACATTAACATAAAAATGACCAACGTCTGAATGGACTAATGAAGCCAGAAATGTTACGTATCCTGTATCTGAAAAGGGCTTAAGTGTATCCTCATGTTATATTAAAATTCAGACATAGTTTAAAAAAAAAAAAGTGCTCAATCTTGTCATATATCCAACCGCAGACAACAATTAGAAATCTGCAGGCTTCAGCACTTCATTATTTCTCTTATTTGTCCTGTAGAATGAAGGCCATGGTTGAAGTTCCTCGCAGGCCCACCATGCAGGAGATTCAGGCCCGGAGGAAGAGCTCCGTCACAGAGATCCGTCTCAGTAAGAGGCTGGGGATGAGCCTGCCGAACCTGGGAGACGACCAGACCATCAGCTTCCAGAGAAACTCGCTATTGACCAGGATCTTTGTACCCGACCCTGGTGAGCCTCAAGAGGAATAAAACCAGTTGAACATGACATTTGATTGATGTTTGTCCTTGTCTCCTCCTCTGTCCCTCATAGTCTCATCTTTCTCTTTCTGAATCCCCTTTTTCCCTCCTCCAGGGCTGAAATCGCCTCCTAAGCCTGTGAAGGTGTTTAAACTGCCAGACTTCCCAGCATCTCTGTCCTTCCACTCCGTCCAGAGTTACTACAGTGAGCTCATCCAGCAGCTTGGAAAAGCTATTTTCACTGTCCAGAATGAGAACTCTGCTCTGCTTGCCAGGTGCTCTGTTATTTTTACTCCTTTTGTTACTCTTTGACGTCTTGTTTTAAGTTGCATTTTCCACAGACCACACTGATTTTAAAATGATTTTAGGTTCTACTACTTGCGAGGACTCATCAACACGTTGTGTTCGCGGCGGCTGGATGCTCTGAGTGACTTCCAGAACCTCTATAAGACCGACACGGCCATCTTTCCCACGCATTTGGTCACGTTTCTGGTGGATTCGCTGCACCGAGATGAAAGGCAGCAAGCACAGAGACGACCTGAATTAAAGAGACTCATACTAAAGGTCAGTGAGCTCACACATTGACTGATTTATCATTTAGAAGTGGTGGTTAGATAGCCGTCAGTTTGTGTTACACTGTGACACGTTTACTTCTGTTGGTGATTAAATGACAGAGCTTGTACAGTACATGCTTTTATTTTAACCAAACTAACATAATTTATCAGAGCAAGAAACTGTGAAAGCAGAAAAATTCATCAGATTTTCAACTTTCCTATGATCATGTGCAACATGCAGCTCCACAGGGGAAATGAACCAAATCTGAGTTTTAACATTGTAGCATTTTAACAAAATATTTTTTTCTTAATGTATTATTTACATTTCACTTAGACTAAACAGTTTGCACCAGATAATGCAAAAAACAAACAACTGTGTCCTCCTCAAGATAAATGAAAAGCCACTAGGCAGCTGAACTTTTTTAGCTGAACTGCAGGCTATGCAAATAGTAAATATATAGAATAAGACTGCAGTGTCCTTTAAATTTCATTTAAACCATCAATTATTTTATATTCATATGTTTTCCAACACTGTTGCTGGTTTTTGTCTGTCAAATTGGGTTTTTGCTTGCCGTCTCGTCAATTTTTTTCTGCCTTCTGAAGCAATTTTTAACTCAGATTTTGAAAATGACTCAATAAATAAAGATTATTATTATTATTATGAGTAGTGATAATGTTAGTGACACTGCCATTTTTCCTTCACTAGGTAAAAACAGATAACGAGAAGCAGCTGGTGCAGCCAGATGACCATGTCAAGAAGTTTCAACTTCCTCGTCAGCAGCTGCATCAGGATGAGTTTGTGCGTTGCATTCAAGAGTGCAGGATTGTTAAAGACGTAACGACCATACACCGTTTATTTGAGGCTCTCGCTGATGGTAAGTAAGTAAGTAAGTAAATGTTACAACCCGACTATCTAGTGTAGTCGGGTGGTTAAAAAAAAGAAAAAAGAAGAGGAACGAACCAACAGGAAACTGAATTAAAGAGTGATGGGCCGTGATTTGTTTTGAAAGGTAAAGGTGTACATGAAGATAACAAACAATGAGGGAGTTAAATGCAAAAGAAAAAGCGGGTGCTACAGAAATAAAAGAACCAAACATAACCAAAAGCGAACTTGCCTAGCAGTGGTTAAACCAGTAAAAGGAAAAAGTATAATGGAAAACTAATGTACAGAACTTACGTAACCCAAAAGTACAATGCTGCAGCACCCCTATCTAAACTGACAAGGAATCTGTGATTGGAACTAGTGATTGCTGGCATTTAGCTCCCCCACGGACACTATGTTCATAAATACCACAACACCAGGCAGCTCAGCTTCATCCATGAGTTGCCACCGACATACTGAATGAATGAGCCTTTTGACAGCTCTCCCGCTGTCAGCATGGTAGGAGGAGTCTGCTCATCCTGAACCAATCCGGCAGCTCCTCGGACTGCAGGCGGGCACAACCACAGAACCACGGAAGAAGGATGGTCGACGGCAGACTGCTCACAGCTGTTCATGATAGAAATCAGGATAGGAGGAGGAGCGCAGCGGCCCAAGGCCATAACTGTGAACTTTATTTCTACAGCACTTTTCACAGAAAAGAATCACAAAGTGCTTCACAATAGAATGCAAAATGACATAACTAATGATATACAACAACACATAAATAAGTGAGGACAGCAAGACTGATGTGTGTCATTTAGGAATCAATTTAGATATTTTTGGCATTTTCTGAATTGTGTTTTTTTTTCCTTTTTTGTTTTATTTTTTTTGTTTAACCCTCTAATGTACAACCTGAAACACTGCAACGTGATAAAAATGCTGTAGAAAAGATTCAAGTTCAAAGTCCACCATCAATAACTGCAAAACGTTCAAAACATTTTTCATGAATCTTGCATTAGATGTGCTCTGACCTGACATGGTGGACGCAGAGGTGATTATACAGTATTGATTTTCTCCTCTAGCAATACATGAAAGACTTTTGAATCGATTACCACAGCGTTTGCAATCATGGTGGATTCAAACAGCCACCAGATAATCAGTTACACTCCTTTAATACTCTCTAATGGCCAATTCATGGTTTCTGCATGACGGATGGGTACTTGGAAAGCAGACGCACATACTGTTTTATTCATAATACAGTAGGAACATGTCAGCCTGGCGGTCACATCAATCACAGAAATGCATGCAGTCCTCCAGTGGATGTTTTTGAACGGCTATGACTTTGCACTTTTTATAAAATATAGCGTCTACTTCCAACCGTGCGAGGTGTGTCAGGCACAGTGGCTGGACGTAGCATGGAATATCTGGAGAATTCAGAACTTCACCCTGTGTTTGGGCACCATTAAAGTTCTGCTTCAGTTGCAGTTCTTTTAATGATGAAGTATAAAGGTATGGATGACCCAGAATCTCTTCATATGGTCTCTCCTCATAACAAGCGTTTACCTCCACATGTACAGTTGGAATGAGGACATTCCATGAGGCCACAAATTATGGGTTCCATGTGGATATCTGAAGAAGGAACCATGCAAACCCCTACAGACGTAGGAAGAGGAAGAAATCTGTATCACATGTGCTCTTGCAAACCCATGTAGACACTGGTTGCTGAAAGTATAAAGTCTTGATTATACTGCCATGTGGATACAAACACGGACAGCTGTGGACACCATGGACTCCTTTGCATAAATGTGCACTAGTTTGCATTTTTGTGAATGGACACTAGTGCCAAGCCTGTACACCCTTTCCCTTGTAGGGTAGGATAGGGGTTTGTGCAGACTCTCACAGACCGTCCTTGGATGCTTGATGGGTATATAACTGGGCAGTGCCAGGGTAGATGACTGACAGGTGCTCTTTAACCAAAAACCAATACATCTGTCTTCATTTTAGTTCAGAAACTGTTAGTTTGAAAGCTTCTCTGGAGTTTTCAGAAGTGTTGAGTCGCAGCTGGACACCAGTGATTTGCAGAAAGTAGGAAAGAGCTCAGTTTTACAGAAGTCTGTAACAGACGAGACACCACATTTCTTGAAACACATCACGATGTTACCAGAATGTAATGCAAGGCTGCTTACATAGGCAATAAACAGGAAGCACAGACATAATGGATCCATTGCACACATACCATAAGACCAGTGTTAATACTGGCCCATAATGTAGGACAGTAGTGTGCATGCACAGAATACATAGTACAATCTACTGCACATGCACAGACCTTTCCACTAGGAAGGTAGCATAAAGACAACAACTATGTGTATCAGTGTTGTCTGCAGCTGCCTGTGTGCACATCTGCATTTATAATGGAGTATAAGTAAGGCTTAGCACTGGCTTTAGGACTGAGGTACAGTTTAACCAGCACATATACTATACAAGAACCTGCTCTTGTCATTGTGAGTCTTTCAGACCATAGTTGTGAATGTACATTCAGGACTTTTCTGTTTTGGTTTGTTGTCATCACTCTTCAGTGACAAGCTTCGAAAAACTGCACAGTGCTAGTTGTTAAATTGTTAAGGTTGGCGTCTAATGCAGCTTTTACCAAAAATAACAAACAGAGCTAAAAGAGGGGCAAATATTGGACCTACCAACATGATTCAGAACACTATGATTGTGTTTAATTGCTGAGGGTAAATAAGCAAGCGTTGCAGTATGGAGAGGCATTTTAACATTGAATAGTCAGACTGGATATGCATTGCAGATACCTGTAATTTGGAGCATTTCAGATCTCCACATCATCATTTTTCTGGGACAAAAGATGTCGGTTTTACCATCATTATTGTTTCTCATTACAGATTTCTGCATTTCAGCAGCAGATATGTGCAATATAATTTCAGATATCTGCAGCTTAAGTATGAGTATAACACAATTTGCATCTGACTGGTGATAATTTTAGTACAGGATAAATTTAACTCTCCCTAACTGAAGATATCTGCACTGTCCCTTTTTAGAGATCTTCAGTTAGGTTCAGACTTGCAGAATTAGTTCATCAAAGGAAAATAGATTTTATGTGAAGTCATAGTTTATATCAGCAAAAAAAACATTATAAGAAAAAGCGAGTTCATGTCATGTGATAAAGGTCATAAAGTGAATTTAGACGTACAGTTCATGGTGTTGGACTCCACTGTACACAGCTACTGGATTCTCTTTAAAACTGTCTTCTCAGCACAGTTTTCCCCGTGTTTGTTTTGATTTGTATCTGATGTGAAATGCAATCCTGCCTGGCTAGATGGAAGAAAAAGCAGCTTTGTGCTCCCCATCTGGGAGTTTGTTTGGATCTTTGTGAGTCCAGATGGTCATTTAGTAACACATGAGGAACAATGTGCACTATTCTGACATAGATGTGGAACTAATCTGGCCCTTTTGAGTGAGTTTTTGTACATTTCTTAGCTCATATTTGCACATGTTTAGCTTCCATGTGTCTATATGTTGGTCTGTTTGCTCTTCATTGCATTAGAAACACACCCTCTCTTCTTCTTTGTCCCAGGTCAGCCACAGAAGGTCGACCCAGAACTCTTCAAAATCTTCTACACCTTCTGGAAGGAGGCTGAAGCCGAAGCTCAAGACGTCAGCCTCCCCTCTGAGGTCATCGACCACCTCGACTACAGTGAATGCGTCTACAAGTTGTCGTCTTGTGTTAAGACTTCCCTCGGCGTCGGTAAAATCGCCATGACGCAGAAACGTCTGTTTTTGCTCACCGAGGGACGACCCGGCTTCCTGGAAATCACAAAGTTCAGAGACATCCAGGTCAAAGCGTCTCAAATCGGTTTCTCGCAATCAGTCACAATCAGTTTTTCTTTATTTTAATAATCCGCTCCCTCATCTCTCTGCAGGAGGTGAAAGTAGCCACAGCTCCCTTTCTGCTCGTTCGTATTCCTTCCCTTCGTATCCAGACCTCTGGCAGGCCCGAGACGTTCGAAGCCAACCTGAAGACGGAGACTGAACTCTGGAACCTGGTGGTCAAAGAGATGTGGGCTGGACGCAAGATGGCAGATCAGCACAAGGTAAAGTCTGCTAAAAGATCTGAAGTATTTTCAACAGAGCTGACCTCACAAGGAGCAGCGATACTTCAGTTCAACGACAAAAGGATTTGAAGGAAAAAAGAAACATCGAGCATCTCTTTTATAAACTGTACAGCTGTAGGGGAAAATGTACAGCCTGGAGCTACGCTGCAGTGTTACAGTGAATACAAACTAGATATACGACTAGAATACTAACATCTCTGTTTTAAACAAAAACTGCATCTCGTGCTGCAAATTATAGGTCAAAGTTGCACAATTTAAAACTGTGACCTGCTGCTGATAGTACATACTGTATAGTTAAGTGTAAAATGGTCCACACCTATGCAAGATTTTGGTTTATATTGATTCTTTTTATTTCACCAGAGGGTTTCTTCTGGCTGGATATGACAAACAAATGATTCAGACATTTCTACATTTTTACTTAATGCTGTGTCCAAAACTGTTCGTGCCACTTGGAATTGTCACAAAGTTTTGAGAAAAAGCTGCTTCTGTATGGCTCAAGATTTGTTTATAGCCTTTTGTTTGTGTATTTGCCTACATAAAATAAACTAAATGCTCTTCAACTGGTGATAGTATAGTGCAAAATAGAAATAAAAACAATAGAAATAAATAGTTATAAAAAATACAACCTATACAATACAATTATTGTATAGGTTTAGGATAAAAGAAGCAGCACAGTGTTCCTGGTCATTTCTGCCATGTTCTATAGCATCAGATTTAACATTAACATCTCTAGCATAATGTTTGTGTAATTTCCAGCCAGAAGACACCTACAGATCAAATTAAAATTCACCATAAATTAAAATTTTAGCATGACTATGAAGAATTTTGAGCTTAACTCTCCATGTATTGTAACTAGTATTTTGAGTATTTGTTATTTGTGCTGATCATCACTTACTGAATCTATATTTTTTCCCAATTTCATCTCACTGTGTCTGTGCAGGACCCTCAGTACATGACGCAGGCTCTGACTAACGTCCTGCTGATGGATGCCGTCACCGGCAGCCTGCAGACTCAGAGGTCCATTGCTGCCGCTTCAAAGCTGGCTTACTTTGATAAGATCAAACATGAAGGTCTGGACTCACTCACTCAGCTTTGTACTGCTTCTTCTGATCTATTGATGTGATTTATGAAAGAAACATGCACAAATAAATAGTCGGATTGCAGACCTGCGTATTCTTTGTAGAATTAAAACTAACCAAACTAATGATTACTCAGATTAACCATCTAGCTAATGACTGATGCTACTATGAATCTGACAGCGTTTTTATGATCATTGGCTTAATTATTTATTCCTGAAAATGTCAGAGACCTGTGTGAAAAAGTGTTGTATTTAGTTAGTCGCAAAATCTGTGAATATGAAAACGAAGGGGTCAAAACGTGCTTGGTGATTTATACAAATACATCAGAGGGCAGTTGTGCAAAGTAACTGAGTATATTTGCACAACTACTGTGTTTAAATGCAATTTAGAGGTACTTGTACTTGTGTATTTCCATTTTCTGCTGCTTTGTACTTCTCCACTACAATTTAGAGGCAAATATTGCACTTTCTACTCTATATTTGATTACTTTAATTACTAGTTATTTTGTATATTTAGGTCAAAAATACCAAATGTAATCAAGAAAATAAAATCAATAAGTAAATGATGATGTACTTTTGATGAAAAGGTCTGCAGTGATGTGAGGGCCAGCGATGCTCATCATAGATTTATGTCTGCAGGACCACAAAAGCTTGTATTACGTGCACATGGCTGGTTTTCAGATTTAAAACTAATAAAACACCTTATAAAAATGTCCATTGCAATCTCAGTGAACCCAAAATTGCTGTTGTGCAAGGTTGAAGCTCAAATAAGTACTGTTTATCATGTCTTTATACAAAGAAATGCATGTAATCATCACTGTTCAGTGTCTGGAAAGACTTCTTTTTTTTTACATTTATGCTTAATAAATTACGTAATTAACTGATTGCCAAAATAGCTGCTTGTTAATTTTCTGTCCACAACTACTTTATTGATCAGTTAATTGGTTAAGTTCAGATGTTTCCTGTCTGTCTCACTTCCTCCCGGTTCAGTTTCAAAAAGCTCTTAAGACGGGTGCATTATATGAAATAAGGAAGTGTGATTTATAGAAATTTCTCAGAGTTCAGTTTATTTTAATTCATTTCAAAAGGTTTTATGAAACGGTGACACCAAAACATGATATAACGTTCACAACACCATCCTTCTCTCACCGGGTTTATCTGCATACTTGTATCTTATTACTTTCCTGCTTTTTCTGATGTGATTTTGATGTTTTTCCAAGCATTATCTGGCACACGAATGTCCCTCTGGTTAGAAAATGTTTTATCTTATCTCCAACCAGTTCCTATGATGGTGCCTAAAACTACCTCAGAGACTCTGAAACACAAGATCAACCCGTCACTGGACCTGGCTGAACCTCAGACTGTACACGTGCTGCTCTACACACCAGGTAATAATCTGCTATGATATTCCTTCACATTGTGTGTTTTAGTGGACATTGATCCATTTGCATGAACATATTTTGTCAACACTGAACGAGCATACGTCTGAAATATTGCATGCCAGTAAATGAGCCAAAAAAACCCAGAACAAACAGTCCTATAATATTTAGAGTTTCATGCAGAAGTTGTCTGCTTGTTTACATTAATCGTCGAGCATTGAAGAACTTATGATAATCAGTTAAATAGTAATCGATGTTGACATACACTTTATTCTCTGTTTAATTATGCTGTATGTCTGCTGTACACTTGTTAAAGTCACAGGACACATGCTGACAAATGGTGTTAGGTTGTCTGAATGAAAGTTCCTTCACATAAGGACAAAAAAAGCACATTTTCAGCATTTACTCTCTAATTATTTGTTTTTGGCATGCACAGTTAAGCACATTATTATTCATACCAAACTCCAGATTAAATTTTTGGGAGTATTTATTTGACCAACAGAGTTTCTTCTGGCTTGAAAAGACATAAACAAGCAATAAAAGACAGTAAAACGTGTGAAAAACTGTCTGTCTAGAAATAGATGCATCAGGGAAACCGATCCATGTAGCCTTCATTAGTCCTGCTGTGCTGCGTTTTAAAGGCAGGATAAAATCTGTCTCGTTAGATTTGTTTACAGTGTGAAAGAGAACAAAAGCTTCTCCAAACTGCTGATTAAGTATGAGGAGAACTGAGTTCAAAGAACTAAGCAGAGCAGATAAACAACGTTATGACAAGTGATAAAGTTTAGAGGCATGCTGCATAACAGGCTGAAGTATTTTGTGACATAAAATGTGCGTTGATTTGTTATTTTTGTTATTTCATTGTAGTATGCTAACCCTCTGAACCCCAAAACCCACTGGTGAGTTTGAAAGAAATGTTAATGTTTCCAAAATCACACCATTTGTCAGAGCCAGAAACTGTCAAAACTATATTAAATGTTTTTCTAGTTTCAGAAGGTGCCTGAATTTTATGTGTGATGTGCAGTTACATCAGGAAAAATAACAAAATCTCAACGTAAACCCAGAATATTTCATCAAAACCCCTTAATTCTACATGTGTCATTTGAAAATTCACTATAAATTAAATGTTTGCACCAGATTCTGTAAAAAAATAAAAATCTGCTTAACTTAGAAGCCGTGACTGACTCATCTGCAACCAACAAAAATGACAAAAATTCTGAGAGTTTTTAGGGGTGAGGGGAGACTTGAGACTTTAAAATAAATGCAGCATGGTTCAAAAACAGTATACAGTTGTCAGCATTTATAGAGGTTGTGAAAATATGAATAGCTAAATATTTCTATTATATGAAGTCACAAATGTTTCCACTATTGGACATGTGGAAAAATGTACACGTTTATTGCAGGGTTTTTTTTTCTTTTATTTTTGGGATTTTTTTATTAAATCATTTTTTTGTAACTTTAAGTCATTGCACAGAAAAGATTTTCGGATTCTCTCTACTTCTAGTCATAGTTGTGCTCCTTCCATAGAGGTGCAGGACTTCATATTGCAGACAGAAGTGAAAACGCTCTGGGTTTCAGAGCGTTGTACAATTGTGGGAAAAAATAGTGGACATTGTTGGATTTTCAATGGGCAGTAGATGCAAGAAACCCCTCAAACATGCTGTAACTGAAGAAACTTTGCATGGAAGAGTGGTCAGAAATTTCAACGAAATGCCTACAAGATGCTAAAAGGGGCAGTACTAGCTTCTGATGCCAAGGGTGTCGTTACTGTTTCCACAGAATATTACATCTGTTGATATTTTCATATTCTAAATTCCCTTGTAATATTTCTGTATACCATCTTCATTTGTTGGAACTGTTTCAAAAAGTAAGTGTCAAATGTTTTTTTCTAGGGCCTGTATGTATTTATTGCTGTCGGTCCTGCTGAAAATAAGTTTTTCCTTTATATATTCAGCTTCCATCCTTCGTCTGTTCTGCTCGTACTTCAGGTCAGCTGACTTGCAATGACTCAGAGGCTGAGATGAACCCGAAGCTGTGGGTGGCTCTCAGCGGAGGCCGAGTGGTTGTGTTTGATGCAGCGAGCTGGTCCATGCTGCAGGCCTGCATCCAGGTCGGAGAGTCGCAAGTGGTGAGAGCAGACCTGCAATGACTAGGAGTTATTTTAAAGGGATCTGCATGGATTTTACACATGGAAATCAGTTTACCTGCCCTGTTCTCTTGGATATGTGAAAAAAATTGTAGTAACTGTTGGTCACCAGATTTCAACGATGAACAACAACGTGTGGAGTTAGAAAGATGAAATCTGAGTCAATTTAAAGATATTTTAGTGCACCTTGAGTACATGATAGGAGTGTAATGCTACATCAGTTCAATACTTTTTAAATGTAATTTATGAAGTTTAGTTATAAGTCAACATCAAACCACTATTTATATAATTTGAAGGCTGCTATAGGATTTAAGCATTATTCTGCAGATTGTTGTCACATTTTACACTTTTATACTCTTTTATCTTACGGTAATGTGAGTTGGGTTAAATTAATACTTTAAGTGCATTTTGCATTTTGATAATTCAGCAATTTTGAGTGCATTTTTGTTTTCTGTTACAATTTTTGCTTGGAAATTCCTGCAATGTTCATATAGAAATGTGCATCCTATATGAAGTGACATTGCGATTGTCTTTCGTGCAGAACTGCATGATGGGATTGGTCCAGGAGCAAGTGTGGATCGGTTCTCAGGACTCTGTCATCTACATCATCGACACTCACAGCATGTCCTGCAACAAACAGCTGACTGAGCACAGACAGGAAGTGACCAGCCTCGCAATGGACACCAGAGATCTGCACAACAGGTGATTATTTCTCATTCATATTAAACAAAAAGAGTGTTTAAATGAGTGTGTTGCTGCAGTGTAGCTGTGTTTTAATCAGACTTTCCTCCCTGTCCCAGTCAGCTGACGTACTCCTGCAGCTGTGATGGTTCCATCCTGCAGTGGGACTCGTCCAGCCTGAAAGTCAAGCGACAGTTTCATCTCAACTGTCAGCGACTCTCCTCCATACAGGTCCATGATGGAACTCTGTGGTGCTGTAAGTACACACTGCCCCCTTTTGATTTATAATATTAAACTACTTAAGTGTCATTTAATCTCAACCCAAAACACAACAGTAGGTCAAAATTACTGCATTTATTAGCACCAGAAACTGTAAAAACAGAAATAATTGTTGGATTTTCAACTTTCCAACAGTCCTTGAACTAATCATGTGTGATATGGTTCAGTCAAGAAACTCAACTAAATCTAAGATTAAAATTGTGACTGTTTTCTCAAAATTGCATCATTTTATGTGTCTCATCTAATATTTAGCAAAAATAAATTAAACTAAATAAATTAATTATAATAAATTTGCACAAAATTCTGCGCTCTTCTCAACAAAAGTTCAGCTGTAACCAGCAGTCACGTGTCGAAAATTCAGTAACTTTTTGGCTGAAGGACGTGTTTACACAGAGCAGAGAGGAAAGAGAGGAAAATCAAACATACTTGATCAATAAATGCAGCATGGCTCAAAAAAGATATACAGGTGAGCACGTTGTTTGGAAGATTTATTTGGCCTGGTGAAATATGTCTGAGCAGAGTGGAGCTAAAAACGTGTAGTTTGTAGAGGTTGTATGTAAAATATGTCGAGCATTTTCCAGTATTTGTAGCACCTGTGGGCACTTGATAAAATAACAACTTCTGTCATACTGCACAGAAGACATGTTAGAGTTCTCTGCACTTCCAGTCATCGTTCTGTTTCCATAGAGGTGCAGGACGTCATGTTGCAGTTAAAAATGAGCTCACTGTGGAGTAAAAAAATACCCAGAAACGACAGTTCAGAAAGCTAAATCATGTGTATATTCATCAAAATACTTACTGCCTCCTCAGTTAAATAGATAAATTCACCGTATTATTATTCACCGTCAAAGTGCAAAACCTTTATTCCTGATCCTTTACTAAACCAATAGGGTCTACAAAAATACTTCTGAATGCACTTGTCCACTTAAAAGAAGACACTGATGATCATTTTGTGTGTCTGTGATTTTGCAGGTTGTGATGACAGCATTGTGGAACTGAAAAAAAGTGGGACAGCGCAGAGAAGAATAACACTTCCCAGTGACCTACGGAGCACGTCCAGTAGCTTCAGCAGCTTTGTCGTCATCCCAGAGGTGACTTTACAATCCTCAGATAATACGTCGGATAGTTAGGGAAGTGAGCAACCCTTCAGTGTTTTGGTGAGTCAGTCATTCAGGCTGATGTTTAAACCGCAGTTTCTCGAGGAATTTGGTATCTGGATATATTATATTGTATTTTTCCTGCTATAAAGATTTACCGACGAGAAATACAAAACTTTTTGTCATTGCTTCAAAGCTATGTTTGTATAGTATTGTCTAAAACTATACCTGTGACTGTAGACTTTCTTGTATTTGTCCCAGCGAGGGCAGGTGTGGACCGGCTGTGCAGACTCAGTGGATTTATGTCTCTGGCAAACAAACAACCACAGACATCCACCTAAAAGAATCTCCCTGCCAGGAACCTCAGGAGTCACCTGCATGATCCGAGTCAAAGACCAGGTGAGCTACGATCGCATGACATTTTAATAATAAAAAAAAAAAGAATCCCAAAATTACACCATTTACCAGATAAAGAAACTGTATAAACAAGAAATAATTCTGAGATTTTTTACTTTTCTATAGGTTCTGAGCTAACCCTGTATGATGTACGTCTCTGTTAGGAAAATTAACCAAATTCAAGTTTAAAATTGTGCAGTTTCGTCAAAAACTTCACAAAAATAGCTTATTTGCAGAAATATTCAGTAATTAGAACTATTTATATATATGTATGTATGTATATAATAAATATTCAAGATTGGGTGATTATAGTGTTTTTGAACAGACTTAAGACCCTGAACACAAAAACCCTCCATGTTTTTTTTTTTTTTTTAAATGCCAAAATTATACCACTTTTTAGAACTAGAAACACTGAGAAAATCATCCAGTTTTCAACTTTTGGTACGTCATCAACTCATCTGTGATGTGCTTCTCTGTCGGCTAACTTGACCAAATCTGAGCTTGAAATTGTGGTTATTACATCAAAACAACTTTTCCCCTACACATCTTAAAATATTTAAAAATAGCAAAAAAATAAAGCGGATTTTGTAAAAATAAAAAAAATTCTGCGCTCCTTAACCAAAAAAGCTATGAATGACTCTGTTATGCATTACAGTCGTGTGACAAAAATTCATTGACTTTTCAGCCGAACTGCAGGCTGAGAGGAGACAAGTATGGAAACAAATTGAAAATATTAGTAGAAAAATGTCTGTATATTGTAATTTCCATTTTTTTCTGGTGTTGGTAATACCTGTGGACATTTAGAAAAATGTTCGGGAAACTGATTCCATTTTTTTTTCATTGTTTGTATCAGATAATCAAAAGTATCTACTTTTTTTCTATTAATGATTGAAGAAAAACTGTGTCATATTGCATGAAAGATATTTCTGAGTTCTCTCAGTCATGTCAGTCTAGTCATGGTTGTGCCGTTTCCATAAAGGTACAAGACTTTATACTGCAGTGAAAAATGAGCCTCACAGTAAGGAAAAAATCCTGAAGATCAACATGCTGCTATTGGGAAAAAGCAATGAATTCTGTATATAAGAAGGTTTTTGTGATACATCACTGCTGTGTTTCTGCTTTGAGATGTTGTTTCTGTCTCTCACCTCATAAATATTTGGTCCTCTCTCATCATTTTCTACCTGTCCTTGGTATCTTCTCGCCTCCTCAGATCTGGGTGGGCTGCTGTGGTCGCAGCAGCGTTGGAGGCGAGTGTGACGGCCAGCTGAGGAGTCAGGTGTTGGTGGTCGACCCCCAGAGCCACGCGGTGGAAAAGGAGCTGCAGGGCCATTCGGACAGCATCCAGACGCTGTGTTCTGCCGAGGATCGGTACGTCCTGAGCGGCTCTGCACGGCGCGACGGAAAGATCGCCATCTGGAAGGTGGAGTAGAGAACAAGAGGCGGAGGAAGCAGTGGAAGGAAAGGAGGTGGGTGGACGTGAAGCAAGAGAGGAGCACGAGAAAAAATAGAAAGTAAATGTTTGGCTTTGGGGTGTTTGTGACCGTAAGATCATCCTGCTGGCAGTTGAAGATGAAAACACATGAAAAGTAGATGGATGTGAATGGAAGAATTATTTTTTCACACTTGTAGGAAGATTTAAATGATAATTGAGATTTTTTTTTTGTCAAGAGCCGAAGAAACAAAATGCTGAAAGCCGCCGTGAGGGTGATATTTTATTGAAAGAGAAGGATATTTCTGTTTGTTTTAAAAATTTTGCTTTTGACGTGATGACAACAGTGCAATACTAAGATGCTCTAATTTAAATTGTGCTGCCTTCTTGTTTCACTTTGTTTTTATTATTTGACCTGCAGGCAAGCCCAAAATTATTTATACTCATGCCAAATTTGGACTTTCAGTGAATTTTTGTTTGACCAGTGGGTTGCTTCTGGCTAGAAAGGGCATAAATAAGTGGCAAAACAGTAATTTTGCATTAAGACCACTCATTAAAAATTGTGTTTCTCATTAAGGGCACTATTCAGAAAACATCTCAAACAGGCCAATCCAAATCAGTGAACATAGGTCTTGTTTTTTCAGAATCCAGAGAGGAAACTAAAATGTTTACTACATGTTAAGGAACTTGCAAAGATATTACTAGAACAGAACACACATTTAATAGCTAATGAATCTTAAATGTTGGTGGTTTTTAATTTAACTATGGACACAGTGCTGTCAAATTTTTGTAGTTTTTACTCAAGCACTGTTATGTTATTTTCATTTTAAGGATACAGTTTGCACCAGAAGTGTGTACGATCCTGTGCAATATCACTTAAATATCAAAGTAGTCTAAACTGTAAATGCATGCAATGAATGCATTATGTTAGCGATGACAAAATGTCCAAAATTATTCATATTCTTCTTCAGTAATCCATGTCAAAGTCTTTATTTTCCACCACATCAATCAATATATCATAAAACAAAAGTTTGGCATGGGTATGAACATTCGCTTACTGATTAATTCGCCACATTTTAGAGCTGTTCTCAATTCACAAACGGTGTTCAAATCCATCTAATCTGTTTATCCTTCGACGTAAGGCCTTTTGGTGTCCCTAATGAATTAATTCCTGCCAGGTTAGCGGTCCTCACAGGGACAGACATTGGTGAATATCCTAATATTCTAGCAAAGATGCCAACAACATACAAACACAGAACCTTCAACGAACCACACATAAAGCAAAATAAAATACAAAACAACTTGATGGTGTTGACAGTCTTTAAATTCTTTATTGGTAAGAACACACCACAGTTAAAGAGCTGAAATACAACAAATCTGTGTGAATTATTGAATGATGACTGTTGTTGATGATTCATTTTTTACTTGGTTTAAAGGAGTTAATTTGTCTTAAATATGAATACAATGCTAAAAGATGGTTCCAGCTATAAATACATGGATCACAAAGCAACACGGATGAATGATGAAGTGGGTAAAGTCGTCTGGTTTTGCAGCACTTGGTGAAGGCTGTGATGGTTGGATGAATGAATGAAGGAGCTTCTGTGGTCTCAGTAGTATAATTCCTGATCCCACCAACCTGAGAGATTATAAAGCACAGATTAATGGAGGCTGATGGGTGCAGAGATGTTAATGATGACTAAAGAACTGATGAATAACATTTCATCTTACTTCCTGGATGTCTTCTGACTCCCAACTTTCTGATCTCATCATAGACAAAGATTAAAACACCGTACGGGAGAGGAACAAACCACCACTGGACCCTGGAGAGAAAAGACACCATTTAATATTAGAATTAAATATGGAATAAGCAATGATTGTAGTGTAAAATATCATTATGTGTTACGACAAATTTGCATTTTGTACCATACTAACCAATTGCTCCTTCCAAGTCTGTTTTATTTACGAGATCACCAATTAAATGAGACTTTGTGCGTTTACCTGATGGGCATGAAATTAAAGATGTTGGGCATTCCAGGGCAGTAACACAGCAGATTACCCAGACAGAGCTGGAAAATTATAGCGGTCAGCAGTACACGGTTCCTGCACAGAGGAAAACATACAAGTAACC
Source organism: Amphiprion ocellaris (assembly GCF_022539595.1). NCBI lineage: Eukaryota > Metazoa > Chordata > Actinopteri > Pomacentridae > Amphiprion > Amphiprion ocellaris. Next base: position 6,372,530 of record NC_072774.1, read on the forward strand.
AAACATTTCCTTATTAGATGACTGGATATCTCTGCTTGTGAATAAATTCGTAGTGATAAAATAAAGCTGCATAAGTTTTGCACAGTCGTAACACAACTGCAATTTTCCATGGTGACACTGAGCAAAAATATCATCGCAGCATGCAAATGGTCTTTTCTGGCTTAGAGGGGAAGCTAAAAATCCCATTTGTGGGTAGAAAAGGGTTCAATTGTGCACAAAAACTTTCAGTTTTTTACCACTGGGGATTATATATTACATGCTGCAATAATTATTTTGTTCAGTGTTCAATTAAATGTATGTATTTTGTTCGTTCGCCTCCTAAAAACAACCTGAAAACTCGCAGTACACACTTTGGATTTTGCTATTTTCACTGCTCTTACTGCAAAAGTAGCTACTTTGGTTGTCTTTTAAATAATGTGACTGCAAGACTGTCATCACAGGAGTAATATATAAACTGTCCAGATTTAATAATACTGTGAATCCAGCATCAGTCCTGGACTCGTGTTGGAGTTTTACTGACCTGAAGAAGCCTTGCTGGAACAAAGAAAGACGTCGGGTTTTCCTGATCAGCACATCGGAAATCTGACAGATTTCTATACTGACGAAAAACACGGTGTAGCAGGTATATTCCTGGTACAACCTCTGACTGAAGGTCTGCAAGCAGAAGAGAGGAAATCAAACTAACAGGTAGTATGTTGACAAAAAAAAAACAGCTAAAATCTATTCCCATTACTCAACTAGATGTTGTTTGCATCCACAGCTTTAACTGACCCATTCCTGTCCGTAACTGTCTTGTAAGTCTTGAAGGTGAACGTCTTCCCACTGAGATCGCAGGCCGACACATAAAAGTGGGAACCAGCCCTCCTGGGCCATGGCGGTGAAGTAATCTGTAAAACCTGCAAAAGACTGGATGGCTCCTACAACAGGGTAAGAGAAAATGGGTCAGGACTATTTTAGTAGTATGTGGTGAGTATATGAAGCCTCCTCCACAGGTATCCTGAGAGTTAGAAAGATTATCTGTTGTACCGTACTGTAATATTTGTGTCATTTCTATGCATGTATTCATAGGGGTGAGCTACGAGCTCATACAGCCATCAAATATATTGTAGGAAACATATTTACATCCGTATATTTTCCTCTATATTTTGAATTCTCACCTGGTGTCTGATATTTAGTGTTTTCCTCTGCATAAATAAAGACATTTCCACCATAAATTGATGCATAAAAAGGTGCAAATTGGTGCATAAAGAGTCACCAGAACGCATTCTCACCTATCTGGAAGTACGAGTACACAGCCAGAGCCTCGTTCACCAGCCGATCACGACGAGGGTTTCTGGGCTTCAGGTGCATGATGTCGCTTTCTGCTTTCTCATAAGCCAGAGACACAGACGGGAACTACAAACAAACAGCATATCACTGTACTTTAGATGTGGCAGCGAGGAGGATAATGATGCAGCTAATTTACTATTAATATCACTGAAACACCTGCTGTTAAGAGTGAGTTTGATGTCGCAAGTAAGATACACAATCATCACCTGTTCCAGTGTAATGACCATAATTTTCTTTTCCACAGAGTTGTTTCTAATGACACGATTACTCACAATGTCAGTGGCCAGTTCGATGAAGAGGATGGTGATGCAGCCCAGAGGGAGAGGCACGCTGACGGTGATGTAGATCAGATATGGAGTCAGCTCGGGAATGTTCTTGGTGAGCGTGTAGGCGATGGACTTCTTCAGGTTGTCAAAGATAAGGCGGCCTGCAGACACACATGAACAGTTCTCACAGCAAAACAGGTTCATATATTCTGGCTTGTGCAGTATACACACACCACGTAGTGGCAAATCCAAACATGTACATCCTTTTGAAGTTTTGATTTGTCTGTTTACTTAACTCACTCATTCTTTACTTAGGATTCATTAATACAATTTCTTATTAACAGAGACATTCTTGACCAGAAATGGGGTTATGGTCTCTCTCCTACAACCAACTTTTATTACATTTTACAACAAACTCCACCTTTAAAGGTCTTGTACAAGTTTGCAACCTGTTGTTACATCAAAACAAACAGCACATCTGAGCATATGGCAAGTTGTTTGACGAGTTTGACTATCCAAATTTGAATTAATTACAAATATCAACATCATTTTCACTATTCCAGATATTGTTAACATCATTCTGACAGCAGAATAATAGTTGTAGATCTCTAAAACATCATTATGTCTAGTTTGCATTGTTGTGCATGATGTTCTATTCGTTATTGGTCCTGCTTTGCTAGACCAATATTACATGGAGTGTGTGAAGAACAAGAGCTTTGTTCATTAGAAACTTGCCAAACTTCACAGCATTTTGTATTTTATTTTTTCTTCAGACACACTTGTCAACCTATGACAAAGTCTGGATGGGTTCCAAACACTCATACTCCCACTTGAGTAAAACTTCTGAAAATGTATGATTTTTAGCCTGGTTGCATTGCCATAGTATGTCTAAAAAGCAAACCACCTCTGCCTCCTATTTGCCGTGGCTTCTGACTAGAACTTCAGATCTCTACAACATCATTTTGCTGAATCAAAACTCTAACTTAAGATATCTGTGATTACATTTCAACCAGGCAGAATTCTAGTTTGATATATTGCTGATGTTCCTCTGACTAGTTCTAACTTCATTCAAAATGTCCAAAAAGGACAGTGTAGACATCTTGAATTAAGGATACATTTACTAAGATTATGACTTGTCAGATTTTACCTGTACATACCTGAAACTGGAATTTTTATCATTTAGAATTCAGCTGCAGATATGCAAATCTCATATTGCAGATATCTGAGAAATCCTATACACATAATTAATAGAAGTGGTGTAATTTGCCCTGGAATAATAATGATATGTATATGTGAAATGTTGTTTTTGACTAGCTGGAATTAATTTCTAGATATCTGCAATACATGTCCAGTCTAGCTATTAAATGTTGATATGGCTTGAAATATTATCACCACAATCAGACACTCACTTTCTGATCTATGGAGAAAAGAAACATATGAAAAGAATGTTCTTTTGTCATATTTTGTAGCTCTCTAGACACACCGAAAACACATTTCTGTTCAAAAACAATGAAAACCTGGATTTTGCCCCTTTTGAATTTGACCCCTTTAAGTCCGGTCATGTCAACTGACTCTTAATCCTGGATGTGGATTTGAGATATTTTTGTTAAAATACAGAATCCTTCCTCTAAATTCTCACCCTGCTCCACTCCAGTGACAATAGAAGCAAAGTTGTCGTCCAGTAGGATCATGTCTGCAGCGTTCTTGGCGGCGTCTGAACCAGCGATTCCCATGGCAACGCCAATATCAGCCTTCTTAAGAGCAGGAGAGTCATTCACACCATCACCTGTTACAGCCACGATGGAACCCTGCGGTGATGAAAGATGAAAACATCCATCGCAAGTCTGAATCTATGAATATATACAAACCAGCCTCGTCCCCCTGCTGCTCTTTTATTCACAATCCCCCTCAGGGAGCACTTCAAAACACTATACTAGCTTTATAGTGCCTGTCCTTAAAGCTATGTGCATAGAAAACCTGCTCTAGATGCATATCATGTTTAAATAAATGCAATCAGACATCTTTGTGCATGTGTATTTACCAAACGTTGACAACTCTCCACGATAATGAGTTTCTGCTGAGGGGACGTTCTTGCAAAAACCATCTCCGGATGGTTCCGCAGAGCGTCGTCTAATTCTTCACTGCTCATTTCCTTCAGCTGACCACCACTGATCACACAAGCACGAGCGTCTCTGTACCCAGATGGACAGATTTAATTACAATAAATACAATAACCATACATGCAGGATATGAGGATTGCTTGGAGAGTGGACGGCAGCGATGCAAACACCTCTTGTTGACTTGTTCCACAGGTATACGCTTCCTCTCGGCGATGTCTTCCACGGTTTCGCTGCCTTCTGATATGATGCCAACATTAGCTGCTATTGCCCTCGCTGTAATTGGATGGTCTCCAGTCACCATGACAACCTGAAGTTCCAAAATGTAAACAATAGTTACGAGACAGGAAAATAAACATAAGAAACTCTAATGATGAATGAGTTTTACATTACAACAGTGATAGTCTGTGTGGATTGTCGGTCATCCAGGTCATTGTGCCTCAGTAGAAGGTACCTGGACCTCTTTTTTGTTCTTAAAGACATTTCGACTCCCATCTGAGAGACTTCATCAGTTGTAACTGACTATAAGGAGTCCCAGTTGTTTATTGTCATGGTTCACAGCCTATCAGTGACTCCCGTGACTCATTGTATTAATGTTGGTGAAACCGCCTGGGAAGGGATCTCAGGACTGCATCATAAGCACCTGATAAGTGGCATCCCTGGCATCTAGGAGAGGGACAATATATTCCACTGCCTTCTGAGATGATACCAACACTTGCTGCTATTGCCCGTGCTGTAATTGGATGGTCTCCAGTTACCATAACAACCTGAAGTTCTTAGATATTTAAAAAATTGCTAAGAGACTGGACCATAAACAGAATAATTTGATGATGAATGAGTTTGGCATTTCAGAAGTAACTGGCTTTGATGCCTGATAATCCACACAATTACCTCTGTAATACAGAACCTCTTCATCATTGGTTCTAAAATATTTATATAAGACACTCAAATACTGTTTTATATCTTGAAACTTGAGGTTGTCATGGTGACTGCAGACTACAGAAAGGGCAATAGCAGGTAATTTTGGCATCACTTACATCATCTCACTGCTTTCTGACTGGCAACACTTTTTGAATCTATATGCTACTGTTTACAAAACCACCAAGTCAAATTCATTGCATTTGAAAATCTACTTGGCAATAAAACCTTTGTCATTCAGATTCTGAAGGCAGTAAAACAGTGGAATAAATTGCCCCTCCCTTGGACCACTTATTGGGTTTTATAATGCAGTCCTGAGATTTTTGGCCCACAGTTATGTTTAAGGGGTGAGAATAAATACATGAAACTCTCCACTGGTCATTGAAAAACTGAAAAAGTCAAAACTGAGTCAAAACTCATAAAAGGCAAAACGTCTTCAGGAACCAAAAACACAAGTCTGGTTGCCTTTTATTAAAGCATTACTGAAGTAAGTATGTGCATATTTATTTAGATATAATTATCTCTAATAGGTTTTGAAACAATATGAACACACCCTGATGCCAGCAGTTCTGCATTTCATCACTGCATCAGGTACAGTGGCTCTGGGAGGGTCGATCATTGAGATGAGACCAGCAAAGCACAGTCCAGAGGTGGTGAAGTTCATCTCATCAGGGTCAAACTGAAAGCCGCGAGGAAACTCCTTCTCATTGAGATAGATGTGACAGAAACCTAGACGAGCAGGACAGCATTGATAAAAACATATCCACATTATTTATCACATCATTATTAGCAATAAATGATAATGTTGGGGTTCAAAGAGGAACTTTCTAACCCAGCACTCTCTCTCCCAGTCCTCCCAGGTCCATGTACGCTGTCTGAAAAGCTTCTTTCCACTGCTCATCCAGAGGCAGCTCCTGGCCTTTAATCAAAATGGTGGAGCAGCGTTCCAGGATGCGTTCGGGAGCTCCTTTCATCACCAGCAGGTAGCGAAGGTCCAGTGGATCCTCCAGTTCGTGGATAGACAACTGGAGAGAGAGATGAATAAGACTAAACATTAAAAAGGTTCGATGTGCAACTTTTCTGAACCACGAGAGCATCTCAGATCAAAACAAACTGTTATTCAGACATCTAAAACAGTGGTGTGCACAAAAGCCAACAAAAATATAATAGAGTTAAAACAATTAGCCCATGCTATCATTGTAAAATGCACTGAATGACTAACAAGTTGCTTTCAACTAAATGAACCTGAGTGGCCTCGTGGAAACAGATACACAAAGATCAGAGCTGAATAGACGCCTAGAGCCTCGAAGTAGCAGTATAGACTCTTACATTAAGCTTAAATGAAGCAAATCCATGTAATTTGAGATACTAACACAAATAAATACTTTTTCGCATTTGGATTTTTGGGGCGCTGGCTAAATGCTGGATTGCACTTTTTATTTTCCAGTACAGTGTAGGAGATCAATCTCAGCATGTTTGTAAGTAGATGGAAAGCTAACAGTTTCAATGGGAGGGACTCACATGCACGAACATGCACACATGACTGGAAAAACTTCCAAAATATGGAATAGAAAAACTTGAATTACAGCACACATAGACAGCCTCTGCTAAGGATGTGATTACCCTGCTGTATTTTATATAGCAGTTAGCTGTTTTCTGCTATATTAATGCCCAATTTATGTTCAAAGTCTTGGGTATTGCGCCTTCAATCTGTGCTCTTAGATCTGCCATGAATCAGTCAATTGTTGTAGCATCAAAGCAGGAAACCAGAGATGATAGTGTGTGAGAACTATACCCACCTGGAACTTGTTGGTAGAGTTGAAGGGCACTTCTGTCACTTTCTTGAAGCGATTCCGGTAATCCATGACATTTCCCACAGTGAGCTCAGTGAACTTCAGCAGTGCCGTCTCGGATGCATCTCCGACCACAAGCCGCTGTGAAATGTTGTGGAATTTACAAAATAAAAGCGAATCTTTTCATATGATGACTTCTAAAACAGGGAAACTGGCACCTTCGCTACAGTGTAGACAGTAAAGTTTTTAAGCTAAAAGTTACAACAAATGGATGAAAACTTGTACCTTAGGAATCGGCACTCCTTCCTGATCAGGTCTGAATATAGCTCTGTTACACAGGGATGCTATTCTTGCCAGTAAACGCCACGTCTCTGAAGACTGGTCAAAACTCTGGCCTGGAAGCCAGACATTCAAATCATTATCAGAGGATCACATCAATACCAATAATCCACCTTGTATAAACCCATAACAATTGAAATGGCAAAACTTAGTTTATAATGCTGATTATAATAGAAATGATTGATTTCAGTAGGAAACACTGAGCAAAATGTACATATTTACCTGACTGATCTTCAGTGGTGTCAGCAGCGTGAATCTGGTTGTCGAACCAAAGGTGAGCAACAGTCATCCTGTTCTGGGTCAGTGTTCCCGTCTTGTCAGAGCAAATCACTGAAGTGGAGCCTAAACACACAAGTTAAAGGGTACTTATAAATACTATACATGCATGTTGACTGGTATAGCTAAACATAGGCCAAAACTGGAGTCAGATCTTTTTGTTGTATGTTAAATTTGTTTCACTATATTGCATGAATTGTGGAGTTGTAGTTGCACGTGAAGGAATTAAAGCTGCATTTTGTCTTGTATTATCAGATCTATCTCCACAGCTATCGATTTATCATGTCAGCACTGTAGAATGGTCTGACTACACCTCTCACTATCATTCTACTCAACATGGTTGTATTTGTTTAAACCAATAGCAATCAAATTTGGTGATGCTAAGCCCAGGATGCAGGAATGGTGCCCCTGCAAAATAGTGATAGGGGAATTGTTTTGGTGGAACATTTGTATGTATTGATCCAAGCACTTGCACTAAACGGGACTAACCTCCAGAAAAAAATCCAAATCTTGAGCAAAACTTGACATTTTCAGCATACAAGTTGCTGCTCTGAGATTGTTTTTGTTGTTTTTCCTCAGTAAAGGGGATTTCAAAGGCAGTAACATGCAGTCAACATAAAATGTAGAGTGGATATGGCAGATTTATACCCAAAATCGACATGCAAAATAAAAAAAGCAAAACTTCAGAATTTGAAAATATGTACTTCTTCAGCTCTTCCATCTCCCATATCTGCTCTAAGCCTCTCCAACCAAAGGCTCAAAAAATAGTTAAGCTAAAAATTTACATTCATTTGCAGCCAATCCTACTTTTACAGTTAACTATTTATTCTACCTCTTTTGATAAGTGAATAACCCTCTGAAAATCTACTGTCATTGACTAGATTTCCAATAATCTGAAGAATGAGCCAGAAGAAGGTACAAAAGCCACTCAGACTACAGGAATAACAATATGCTTAAAGGCTACTGTATAATTTTAACTTAATGAATTCCACAAAATCTAAAAAAATAAACATGCAAAGCCTGATTCACGTGTATCTGGCAAATTCTACAAATAACCTGGACATTAATACAAGGATCCCTTTCAAGTTTACCCTGATCATACAATAAACTGAGCAGGAACAGGAGAGCTAACCTAACGTCTCCACGGCCTCCAGATTCTTCACAACACAGTTCTTCCTGGCGAGTCGCTTAGCGGTCAGAGACAGACACACCTGTAGACATAGAAACTGTCGTGTTACTGCATGGAAAAGTTACATTCCTATGCAAGATATCCACATTAATTTTAACATACTAATACACAGGATATAACTTTGCTTTCATAGTGGCTAGTGCACAATAAAAACTGGTATGGAGATAGAAGTATCATATTTGTTTACAGTGACTGTAGCCAGCAGCCCCTCTGGCACATAAGCCACCACGATAGCCATGAAGAAGATCATGGCCTCCAGGAACTGGTATCCGATAAACATGGCGACCACAAAGAAGGTGAACCCGAAAAAGATGGCCAGACCGGCGATGATGTCCACAAAATGCTCGATCTCTATGGCGATGGGGGTCTTCTCGTTGCCGACTCCGCTGGCCAAGCTGGCGATCCGACCGATGATGGTTCGATCACCTGTGTTGATGATCACACCGGTGGCCACGCCTGCCAGGAGAAGAAGAGGTTATTATATTGATTCACATGGACCTGCTGTGTCAAGTTTTACTGAAAAATAATGAATGAACAGTGAACAAATGAGCAACATTCAGGCCAGACTTTGATTCTGTGTCTTATGTCTTCACCTTCCAGGCAGGTTGTAGAGAAGAACGCGATGTTTCTGGTCTCCAGTGGACTCTCATGGGTACATTCTGGACTCCTGGTTTGTGGTTCTGACTCTCCTGTGAGAGACGAGTTATCAACCTGGAACACAAAGTATATAAAAAAGATTTACTTCATATCTGCACATTACAATGTGGTAAGAAACAAAAGGATCTGATTTTGGATAATAAGGCATTTAGATTCTAAATGTGCAATTAAAATACACTGACAGCCTGGTTGCAGCTCTTTAATTGAAAGTTCACAATTTTGAAGTTGACCACACTATAAAAAAAACTTTTGTGACAAAAAAATCAAGAAAAAAAATGCATTATTTTACAGATTGATCCCGTTTTGTTAAAGTACAGATGTTATCTAGTAAAATGTGAGAAAAAAAGATATTATTTTCATATTAACTGTAAAGAAAAGACACCCTAAAACAGATAATTTTTAAAATATAGATATAAAATATAGGTGAAGTTACATAATCAGACTGTCCCTTAAAAAATGATAATTTTAGTTTTTTTTTAACAGACTGAAGCTTTACTTTTACAGATTAATGTTGTTCAACAAAATAGAGTTTAAAGTGGATTCTTGTAGTACAGTATATCAGTGTGTCCATACTGTGCGTATTTTACCTTACAGCCCTGACTGGTGATGATGCGAATGTCAGCAGGAACTCTGTCTCCTCCTTTGATCTCCACCAGATCTCCCACCACCAGCTGGTTGGCATAGATCTGGTTCTTCTGGCCGTCTCGGATCACTATGGCTTGCTAGTTGTGGAGAATAAAGATTAGCCAAGAAGGAAGAGAGATGATGCAGTGTTCCAGTGTTTTCACTGCTTGCATGGAACTTACTTGTGGCACCAAATTCTTGAAGCTGGCAATGATGTTGGTGCTCTTGAACTCTTGGTAGTAACCAAAGCAACCAGTCACCACGACAACGGCAATGAGGGTGATGGCCAAGTACAGCTGGAATGAGAGAGAAGATGTTACTCTGTTCTTTCCTCATGTTCCGTCTGTTCTGCAGGAGAAGCAGTAAGAATGTGACTCACGTCGTCGAAGCTGGTGAGGTTCCCTCTCGCCAGTTCAATTCCGAAGGCGATGAAGCAGATGACGGCGGCGACCCACATCAGACACTGCAGGCCTCCAGCCAGCTGCCGGGCGAACTTCACGTACTCCGGAGTTCCTTTAGGAGGCTTCAGCTCGTTGGGACCGTCTCTCTCCAGGACCTGACTGGCGAAGGTGGAAGTCAAACCCTGCAGGAGGAGGTAAAGTTAGTTAATATGGCTGGAAGCAAAATATCAAGTGATATGTATAGAAGATACAGATACAGGTGAAGGAAAATGAATAAACTACTAAAACCAATCTATAAGAAGAATGGAGTAAAAAAAAAAAACTCAATATTCTGTACTGGTATTTCTACAAATTGTATTTCATTCTTTTCTTATATACATATACATATATATGTAGAGTTAGGGTTAGGGTTTTATTATTTATTTAAATTTATATATATTATTTGTTTATTTATTTCTTCAGACATTCACTGGTGTTTGAAAGAAAAAAATAATATTACCAATTTTAAAAGGTCAAATGGTTTTTTAAACTGTTATTTTACAGGTTTTACTCATTTTGTTAAATCACAGATAATAAATAACTCTTAAAATCACAAAAATTATCAATTTACTTGGTAATCATAAAATGAAAACAGGCCAAAACTGTAAATAATGTCCAAATGGAAAATGATAATAATAATTCAGGTATATTTCCATTCTTGTATATTTTTTACACTTATTTTACTATATTTAAATTATCTAAAAATGTAAACAATTTTCACAGAAAAAGAAACTATTGAAAAATGACAGAACAAAGAGGTAAAGTTAGTTAATATGGCTGAGGGCAAAATATTAAAAAAGATTATACAGGTGAAGAAAAGATAATAATCTAGTAAAACTAAGCTATAAGAAGAATGGAGTGAAACAAAAGTCCCTACAGTAGAATAGTCTCACCTTGGTGATGCTGGTGGTGTACCTCATTTCTAACTCTTCTAATGTGATCTCATGATCGTCCTGCAGGAGGAGACAGACATCACTGATTCAGAGAACTTTCAAAGGCGTTTTTTTCATAGCTGATGGTTGTAACTTGATAGATTAAATAAAGCGTCTGTCCTGTAAAATCAGGTTAATCTGCAGCAGCTAATTACTAATCCTTCCATTGGTAACTGTCATCACTTACTATGTCCATTTCTCTCTTCATTCCCTCCAGCTTTTCCTTCTTCTTCTGCTTTTTCTTCTTCTTCTTGTCCAAGTCTCCGTCCATCTCGAACATGTCGAACGTTTCCTGAATGCAGGCAGAAATAAGAAGGAAGTAGAGATTTATGAAAGCTTCACCTTCACGATGATGGAGATTTTTACATCTGATGTATGCGCTTTAAAAGTGGCCTGTGCACTACAGTAAATGAGACAATTCCGATATTAAGTCATTAGGTACAAATATGTGTGAACTTTTCATACGAATATTTAGTAAGTGAAGAAATCCCGACACATTTAAATAGTTAATCGACTTAAAAAGATAATAAATTTATTTATAAAATTTATCTTCAAAAAGATGAAAAAATTCCAACTATTACACTATAAAAACATTGCTGTAAATTTTATTACTGACACCTAGATGCGAGGAAATGACTCTTAAAGTGTTTCCAACATTTTACTGTATTTTTGTTTGAACTATTATTTCTACTGTTTCAGTTAAGCATTATAGTATTGGTGCAGTTTTTAGAACTTAGATTTTGTTTTACGCCAAACAGAAATTACATGTTTCACCCCCCAAAAACCCCAAAGAAGTAAACCAGATATTTTATCCCCAAAATATCACAATTACTGATGAACATTTGTCTTTAAAATATAGTTTAACTGGTAAACATTTACTTATTAAATACAAAAAATGCACGTTTCCGTACACTCTTTATCTTTTTCTTTATATTAACCAGTCGGAAAGTCGACAATATGAATTTATATTCATAGTATTATAAGAAATTCCAATATTTTGTCCTAATATCTCCTAGATTTGCCCAGTTAATTCATCATGATCCACAATGATAAACAAATGAAAATGCACGCATGTTTTACTTTATTTATGTGCAACAGACACCATTTCTAAGTGGATTTCAGTGAACTCAAGCAGATGTCAGTATATTATGGTCACATGATGTCTTGGGTTAAAGTTCCAAAGATGTTTCTTTATTTAATTCAGGTTCTAATTAATTCAGACAGCTGAAATGAGGCTAAAAAATCAATTTAGTTGAAAATTTATTGTCTTTTCAATACATTTCTGTACAGTAAATAACATACATTTTTATAAATTAACCCATTTTCAATTGCCCTTGATTAAATTTACACAAATAAGTACATTTTCTACTAATAAAAGACTCATCTGCTTCCCTCAGAGCCACTGATGAACAGAATTATTGGTCCGGAGGTGTCGCCTACCTTAGTCATGGTTGCAGGTGTGATGGGGGACTGCTCTCCTAAATCAATGGAGGTCCAGACCACTCGATCCTTCTTCGCCCCCGAAATCTTGGCTGGTTTCTCTCACAGCGGTCAGAAACAGGAAGGATTATCTGGGAAAAGCTTTTATACCTGAAACTCCCCCTTTTTATATACGCATATGCGCACACGTTTGAATGCGCACTTTAATTCAACAGTGAAATGATAACTCAACAATGTCACCTCTGGTCAGGTCGCACACGGTTTCAGTCCTCTATCATAAGCTGTGCGTAGGCTGCTGTATCTCCATTATCGCTTATCTCACCGCTGCACGTTTCGTTTCCTGATAAGCTGATTGGAATAAAGAACAGTGAAGGTTAAAATGCAGCAAAGTCATTCCTATCAGTGCAGCACAATAACAGTTTAATTTAGCAGAATCACTTCCTCGTTTTTATTTATGGTGTGACTTTACAGCATTTTACTGTGTTTTTATTCAAAGTATTATTACTGCTGTTTCAATTAAGTATTGTAGTATTAATGCAATTTTTAGAGATTAGATTTCCTTTTTTTTCTTTTTACTTCAAATAAAAAACACCAATTGTACTACAGCAAAGCCAACCAAATTTTTTTCCCCAAAATATCACAATTATTGATAAACATTTGTCTTTAAAATGTGGTTTAACTAGTAAACATTATTAAACATACAAAAGCAAATGTTTTTTCTTGTATAAACTGACAACATAACTTTGTCCGTGTCTTGTCCTGCATTCTTCTAGAGCAGGGGTGTCAAACATATGCCCCGCGGGCCTAAAGCAGCCCACCAGAAGGTCCAATCCGGTCTGTAGGACGACTTTGCAAAGTAAAAAATTACAGAGAAGGCATTATCTGCAAATTATAAATTTGTAAACTGTAAATTTAAAATAATTTCTAGATCTTGACAACTTGTTCTGATCATAAAATGAAATACTATATTGTTCAGCTCCAAATACCTGTGACTGAATGTTGTTTTTTTTTTTTTTTGTAGATACTCTACTACTACTACTCTGCTGTGATCTGTAAGTGGTAATGCTCATTTGTAAATGATAAACTGAGGCATAATATTGTTGAAATTGCACTTATGTTACTTACAAAATTTCAGGTAGTTAATAATGTTTTGTAAAAAAGATTAATTAAATGTACACTTTTTCAAAATTGTACTTTTTTGTACTTGGCAGAGTACTGCATTCTCTGAGTGCTTTTCTTGTTATGCTCTGATTTTACTGGTCACTTGAGATCTAATTGGGCTGTATGTGGCTCCTGAAATAAAATCAGTTTGACACCCTTGTTCTAGAGTCATACTGGTATTTAATCATAATCCACAATATCAAACAAATGAAAACAACAATGTAAATATCATCATACATACATGTTTTACTTTATTGACATGTGTTGGACACCATTTCTAAGTGGATTTCAGTTAACGGAATATTTTTCCACTGTTTTTTAAGAATGTCTTCTTGTTATTGCACAGCCTTGAGGAACAGTCACAGTAAATGCAGTGAAATGCAAAGTTGACTACTGGGCTGATTTTAAATAGCGAGCATTAGGTGAGTTTTACTGGTGATACAAGTGCAGAGGAAGTGACGAGCTGCTGGAACAAAGCAGAACCCAAACCAGCATCCATGCCAGACACAAAAAGAGAGCAGAGAGGGAAAATTGCCTGCAGCTGGAGTTAATCAGCCGTCACACCTGCTGCCAGTCGCGGCTCATTGCAGATCTGCAGCAGGTGACCTCCAGCAGCAGAGGAAGGTTAATGGTGTCGGTGTGTCCGCTGGGATTTCTGGCCTCCTGCTGCAGGCCGAGCGACTCACCGAGGGGCTGCATGTCCACTCGATAACCACATGCTCGTTCTGTCCCGAGCCGCCCACAGCTTTAACCTCCACGTGTGATTAATACAGTCGTCTCCACAGGTGGACTCACGCCTCGTTTGTCATTACTGTTTTGGCTGCTTGTGAACCGGATAGCTGGGGTTTCTACCTAAACAACTCACTGGAAACAGAATTCATGTGTTGTTCTGGAGCTGAGACTTTACACTAGCACAAAAATTATCCTCATATAGACATGAGAGCTTAAAGCATGCCTTGTAACTTAACATACTTGAATATACTGTAATTTGCCTTGACAAGTGAGTCTGGAGTTAAGCCCAGAATTATTCATATCGATGCCAAATTTTGATTTATGGTGCATTTGTATTTGACCAAAGGTTTCTTCTGGCTGGAATTTACATAAACAAGTGACAAAAGACAGTAAGATGACATGTTAGAGATGCTAATGATGATTTTTTTTTTTTTGCTAGAATTATGACCAAAATTAATTAAATCTCTTGAAAATGTCACTTTTTAAAAAAAAATAAGATGCAGATTCTATATCATTCCAAATGGCCCTGGTAATTTCTACCATGTTCTACATAATACTGACCATGAACCATGTATATACACTCACCGGCCACCTTATTAGGTACACCTTGCTAGTAAAAGGTTGGACTCTCTTTTGCCCACAGAACTGCCGTAATTCTTGTGTGGCATACTTTCAACAAGGTTTTGGAAACATTCCTCAGAGATTTTGGTTCATATTGACGTTATAGCATCACACAGTTGCTACAGATTTGTCGGCTGCACATCCATGATGCCAATCTCCTGTTCTACCGCATCCCAAAGGTTCTATTGGAGATCTGATGACTTTGAAAGCCATTGGAGTACAGTGAACTCACTATGTTCAAAAAACCAGTTTGGGATTCAGTTCGGTTTTATTTTCTATATATAGTGCCAGTTACAATTCAGATTGTCTGAAGACGCTTTACAGAACCCAAATGGCATGAAGCCCCAAAGCAAGCCCTAAGGCGAGATGATTTGAGCTTTGTGATGTGGTGCATTATCCTGCTGGAAGTAGCCATCAGAATATGGTCCACTGAGGTCATAAAGGGATGGACATGGTTAGCAGCAATGCTCAGGTAGACTGTACAGTTAAACAATGCTCAGTTGGTACTAAGGGGCCCAAAATGTGCCAAGAAAACATCCCCCACACCATTATACCACCACCAGGAGCCTGAACCATTGATACAAGGAGGATGGATCCATGCTTTCATGTTAGCTGAATGTTGCAGCTGATTTGGAGAATTGAGCCTGTGTGAATTGAGGCCTTAGTTTCCTGTTCTTGGCTGACAGGAGTGACACCTGGTGTGGTCTTCTGCTGCTGTAGTCCATCTTCCTCAAGGTTATCGTGCATTCAGAGATGATATTCTGCATTCCTGGGTTGTAATGAGTGGTTATTTGAGTTACTGTTGCCTTTCTAGCATCTCAAAAAGGCGTTCTGGTCCACACAACTGCCACTCACAGGATATTTTCTCATTTTCATTCCATTCTCTGTGAACCCTAGAGATGGTTGTGTGTGAAAATCCCAGCAGATCGGCAGTTTGTGAAATTCTCATACCAGCCCGTCTGACACCAACAACCATGCCACATTCATAGTCACTTAAATCCCCTTTCTTCCCCATTCTGATGCTCAGTTTGAACTTCAGCAACTTGTCTTGACCACGTCTACGTGCCTAAATGCATTGAGTTGCAGCCATGTGATTGGCTGATTAGCTATTTGTGTTAACAAGCAATTAAACAGGTGTATCTAATAAAGTGGCCGGCGGGTGTATATACGAATAAATAAATGCAAAACGCAATATGTATATATGTGTCATGTGAGGAGGACAGTTTTCATCATGACTTTTAATTCCACAGTTTATGCTCCAAAGAAATAAAGTTCCAACATTAACATGTGCTGGGCAGCTGAAGGGCATTATATTATTATATCATGCATACATCAACATGAACTTTTGATAAAGGCCTTTATTAAAAAGTATACAGTTGGAGCTACAGCTGCAGATAAAGTGATCATAATACAAAATTATTCAGTAATATTGCTGATGCAAAAAAAATTCACCCAAACGCACATAATCTACTGATCTTATTATGTAAGTCAAATCAGTCGACACTGTGGGAACAAAACTGCATCCATTATTACTCTGTTGTGTCCTGAGGAGAAATAACTAAAAGAAAATGTAGTTAAGGTCACCCTGTCCCTTCCCAGAACATGTTGCATGCTGGGTAAATAACCAGGTACGATAAGTTGTGTTTAAGAGAGTCAATATTACCCTGTTCTGTGTGATGTAGAGTGACAGTGGCTGTGTAATCAAAGTAATGTTATCAAAATTATTTTATCAGCTCTAATTGCACTTTACTGAAGGGACTGATGAGAATCCAAGAGAGAATAACATGCTGATCAACACACCTGAACAACTTCCTGACACTGTAGCTGGAAAGAGATGCTGCTGTTTTTCAGATATTTTACATGAGTGTTGGTTTCATAGTTGTCCTTGGTGTCTCCCCTCCAAAAAAAAGCAGAATAGGGAGGACTTTTACTTTGTAAAACATAATGCAGCAATGTCCCCACCAGGTCTTTATTTACTCTCAAAATATGAGTTATGAGCTCATGCAGCTGCTTAATTGTTTGCCACAAATGTAATTATTGAATATGAGCAGGAATCTTGGTGAAACTCAAAAGCTATTAAAGTCCAGGGGTTTATTCATTAATTGAAAATGAATTCATTAATCACTAATGTGAATAGGAGCCACATGCACATTCAAATAGGTTATCCCCAAACAGGACAGTAGAGCAATTTGTGCCTGTATGTGTTGATTCAGCAGGGATATTAGAGGAAAGCTGATTAAGAGAATGAATAATTCTGGACATATTGCTACTAAAAAAATATTTAAAAACACAGCATCTGTGTTTTGTCACTTGTTTATGTCATTTCCTGATACAATTCACCAATTGGTCAAATAAAAATGTACCGCTAATAATTAAATAATAAATTTGGTATGGATATAGATAATTTGGGGCTTAACTGTTGACTCATACATCCTTTACATATTTATTTTGGTGTTTTTTGACAAAGACATATGGCATTTTAATGTATTATATAGTATACTGAGCAACACGTTTGTTTTCCATCTTAAATATGTCAAAAAAATTTTACAATTAGTTCAAATGTATCATTAATATCGCTAACATAGTATTTTACCATCTTCGCCATTTTTCTATGTCATTTCCAGCTAGAAAAAAAATATTTGGTCAAATAAAAATTCGCTCGAGATATTTTTTTCCGCATGGGTATGAGTAATTTTGGACGTCGTTATGTAGCTAGTCTTTTGGGTTTGACATTTTTAGCCAATCACAGCTGAGTCCGTCGAACACGTGATAGCGTCCCCTGACGTCATTTTCCTGCGACCCTCTCTGACAGGCGTTTCTATCCATGTGAAGCGCTCCAGCCAAAGTTAACCTGAATTAAAAGGTAAGTCATGCGTTAATATGACAGCGGGCGGACTTGTGTGTTTTGTGTTTGTTCTGCCTTCAATAATAAAAGGCGTTGTGGTGAAAACGGAGCGTCGCCGGTGGGCAGAGTCTCTGTGCGTCTCTTCCTCCCCACGACAAGGTCAGGATTTTACGTTACATGACAGGAACAACACTCTCTCTCTGTTTGCTAGTTTCTTCTACAACCACCACCCGTGTCTTTTAAATCAGAGTTACAACAACCTCCACTGCAGGACTCCATGTAGTTTCACTGTTAGCATTGTGTGTCTGTGAAAAGAGCCTGCAGACGGTTACACAACCAGTGTTTCCATATGATTTCCATATTGTCTAAGGCTCCGTCTAATAACAGCTTTATTCATCCAGCAAGTTTCTAAAACTTAGCTTCAGTATGCAGCACAAAGAAGAGATTAAAACACAGCTGATAAAACCAGAGGTGCTGTTAGGATCTAGACACATTGGAAGATTTTAACCTGATAGTTGCATAATTTTGACACTAATCAAAGTAAGGTAGTTTCATGATCTGTGTTAATATTACAGTTAGTGCAGCCTATCTGGACCACTTCCTTTTTAGAATTAGTCTTATTCATGATAATTTAAAGCTAAAATTTTATGTAAATGTGCAACTAAGCAGTTTTAGAACCACAGAATTATATTTCTTATTGGTTATTGATACTCATTTCAATTTTTATGAAGTTTTTTTATTAGTAATTTGCATGACCAACCCTTTAAATAGTCAATGGGAAGAGATGCAGGTGGTAGTGTGAAGAAAATGTTGTTCCTGAAATGGTATTATGCAATAAATAAATAAATACCTCATGTATATAAAGTGTCAATAATTCAGGGTTTTTTTTGTTATAAAGATGAAGCAGAACTAGAGAACTACTAGAAATAGTCCTGAACAATTAATCAAAGTATTTTCCAAATCTCAGTATGAACAAGTGCAATATCCAAATCACAGCAGCTGCAATTTTTTAGTTATTTTTTTTAAAATAAAGGTCAAATATGCCACAACAAATTATCATGAATGAACTGTGATCCTGAGATTCCTTGGCCAATAAATCATGTTCTTCAGAGGTGATAGGATGTGCTTGTTTGGTACAGACAGGAGCATAAGTCACATCATTATTTTTCTTTTTTTTTCCAGTGGAAAAACAATTATATATGCAAAAGTTGTGACTTGTATCCCAATATTTGTTGCAATTATCGCAATATAATTTTTTGCATCTTATTCAGTGCTATTCAAAAAGTTCCTGTTACAAGTTGTCAAACAGTAATGAGACTCATAAGGAGGTAAAAGGTCTTAAATGTAGCTTTACACTTGGCCGGTAAAACTATAAAAACAAGTAATACAATCAATTCAGTGGGTAACCAGTAAAGTCCAGCAAGAACTGGAATATTGTGCTTAATTGTACTAGAACAATTAAAAAATCGAGCAGCAGCATTTTGGATTAATTGAAGCCTATGAATGTTTTCCTCACTGTTACTGGAGTAAAGTATGTTAAAGTACTGGAGCCAGCTGGTGATTAGTGCATCAGTTAGCTTTTGTCAGTCTGGGAAAAAAGAAAGGATCACAAGTAGTGAATGAAAGATTGTTTAAGCATTTGATAAACACAACAGAGATTATTCAACAGGACTCAGCTGATTCTTTAGATGTTTCTTAAGCCTCTCAACTGTTCCTCTGCCTTCATAGGTTGGATGTGGGATGGTGACACCGGCTGCTACGTTGTGAGAAACCTCCTCTTTCTTTTCTCGCTGTGGTGTCTTCCTCGTCTCTCCAACCCGATGGCCAGCCGCCTCCTGTGCAGATACGCCCGACTGCTCTGCAGGGTTTCCTCTCAGACTCCGGCTGCTGCCGCCGCTGCCGCCCGCCTTCCTCCACCTGTAGCTGGACCTGCAGAGCTGCAGGGGGCGAAGGGCTGGCCATGGGTCACAGAGAGGCTAATGTGTGAAGCAAACCTCAAAGAAGACAACCGTGCAGTTTTACCTGTGCGCACACAGCTGGACAATCTAGTGGAAAAGGCAGAGGCACCAGAGGACGTCCTGGCAGCCTGGGCAGCGAATGGGGGGAATGGAAATCAAGCTGCCAACGCCCTGATGAAGTGGACTCAGCTGGTGCTGAAGACAATGGGGAAGTTTCATCAACACAGACCAGAGCTGATGAAGGATTCGAGGCTGCAGGACATGATGAAGGTCGTATGTCGTCAGGTGAGGAAGCCAGATGAGACTGAGATGGTCTATAGTATTGTGAGGTAGTTAGCATCTTGTCCACGAGCTCCATTTCTGTATTTTTTTTTTCCTCCAGGTGTCTTCGGTGTGGAACAACAATCTGGTGTCTGTGCTGAGAAGTCTATGGATTATAGGCGTTCCCCCCACGGACTCTGTGCTCAGTTCTGTGCACAACGAGGTCCTGTGGAGAGTCCGCAGACTCACATGCAAGCAGCTGGGCTACCTGGTGGACTGGGGAGCCAGCAGGAAAGGACAGCAGGACGTGATGTTAGTGAACTCTGCGTTGAAACAGCTGGAACTGCGCTGGACTGAAATCGCCGATGTTAAAACTGTCACGGCGCTGATATCCAGAGGAGGACGCATAACGCCCACGTTGATGGACAAACTTGAAGACAAGGTATCAGAGTTAAAACATGAACATCACATCACTCAAATCTGTTGGTTATTTTCTTGATTTATCGATTTGCTCTTTGGTTTATAAAATGTCAAAAATGGTGAAAACTGTCAGTCAGTGTTTCCTAAAGTCCAAATTGACATCCTCACATATCTAGTGTTGTCTACAACCCAACAATATTCAAACATAAGGACTGAAATGATAGAATTTTGACATTTTTCCTGCTTATACTGATTATTTTATTATCAGAACAGTTAGTGATTATTTATTGTTTGATATTGCAGCTCTACAAATCACCACGTATGTATATATATATATATATATATATATATACATATATATATATATATATATATATATATATATATATATATATATATATATATATATATATATATATATGTATGTATGTTTGTATGTATGTATTTATGTATGTATGTGGACCTTTATTTTTTCTACAGAGGTAATTTGCACGTACTGCCATGAGAAAGGAGAAATCTCATGTGTTTAAGAGTATTAAATGTGAGCATATACTTGGAAAAAGGTAACATTCTTCTGCAAATACTCAAAAACGTCCAGTCTAAAACCTTTCAGAAGTATCATGTCTGGAGTTGCAGCCCAGTTGAAAGTGAAAGAAAGTTAAGAAATTGCATGAATACCAACAAAACTGCCAACAAAGTTAGAAAACATTAAAATACTAGAACTATCTGAGTGCTACCAAATGTTGCTACAACTCGTCTATAATCCCAAACCAAGCTGATAACCTTCTGTCTGTCTCTGCTGCAGGCTCTGGAGCTCGCAGAGAGTTTTTCAGCTGAAGAAATCCGCAAAGTCTGCATATCTTTGGCTGCTCAGAATCGCAGAAGCGTCCCGCTGCTCAGAGCTTTGTCCTACCACCTGCTGCAGAAGCCGTCGTCAGAGTTCACCACCCCACTGATAATGGATGTGGCCTTCGCATTTGGTAAGAGGACTCAAAATCCTAAGATATCCACTGATAATAGTGGTAATTAAACAGTGGGTGTTTGTTTTATCATCGTGGGTTTTATTATGTATGTTTTTAACCCTCTGAACCCCAAAATCTGCTAGAATTTTACCATTTATCAGAGCAAGAAACAGTAAAGGGAGAGAATTGTCAGGTTTGCAGTTTTGTGATGGTCCTTGAACTCATCATGTACGGTGCTGTGGTTTCATCAGGAAAATTAACCAAATTTAAGCTCAAAGTGTTGATATTTTTTGAAAAGTCATGGTATTCTACATGTCTCGTTAACAAATTTGCCAAAAATGCATCGTATGGACCATCCAGATTCTGTGAAAAACATAGAATTCTGTGTTCTGAGACACAGTTGAGAAGCCATGAGTGACTGAGCTGCGAGCAAAAATCATAAGACAAAAATTCACCAACGTTCCAGCTGAACTGCAGGCTGTGCACACTGTAAACTGGACACAAACATAGAAACAAATTATTATAATAAAATCCCCATAATATGTAGAGCGGTAAGCTTTTCCAATATTATACCATTAGGTATTTGGAACATTTTCAGACGTGTTGATTACATTTTTTTTTCAATTTTTAGACATACATAAACAAAGAAATTTAGTTGGAATTTTTTTCTTTCTGTTTTTAATGCTTTTTCTTGCATTATAGCTTTGTTACATTGCACAAAATATATATTTGAGTTCTTTCTGCTTATAGTAATGGTTGTGCTGTTTCCATAGAGGTGCAGGACTTTATATTGCAGTGAAGAATAGAGTAGAATAGAGTAGAATAGAGTAGAATAGAATAGAATAGAATAGAATAGAATAGAATAGAATAGAATAGAATAGAATAGAATAGAATAGAATAGAACAGACTAGAATAGAATAGAATAGAATAGAACAGACTAGAATAGAATAGAATGACTTTATTGTCATACATGGCAGCATGATGAAAATATAAATAGCTTCTGCTGGATGGCGCATGAATAACAAGGAATTAGAAATAAAATATCAACATTAAATAATAAAACCAAATGTACATATGCAACAAAACAATATTAAAAATGACAACATATGCAAAGGAGGCCAGATATATGCAATATTGGAAGTAAATGCAATGAAATAAGAACCAATAAAATAGAATAAATGAACCCACAGTGAGGAAAAAATGTGACAGGCACATTGAAACATGGCTGGAAACTGTTTGGAATTCAGAAGTTTAATCTGTTTTATCAATGATTTTACAAATTCAGTCTGTCCTTCCTTGATATTTAATGCTTTTTTTATTGCACAGTGGTTGTTCAAGTGATGCTTTATTTAAATATCAAGAAATATTTAGAATCAAAGTGCATTATCTGTCAGAAAAATCTAAATGAGGTATTTTCCAAATTGTACATCCCTAATACTAACAGTACCATCTTAATCTTTGTCTTTCTGCAGGGAAGCTGAATTTCAACCATTCTCAAGTATTTCAGCGAATTGCCTCGGAGTTGTTACCCAGAGTTCCTGATCTCAGCCCTGCAGACGTCACACGTTGTGCCAAGTCACTGGGATTCCTTAAGTGGCTCCACATCCGTCTGTTTGAGGCCTTTGCTGAGGTCAGTAACACACAAGAACACACACTGTGCTTCCTTTATAACCTCACACCTTTAATCATTCTTTTATTTTTTGTACCTCTGTGTCTTTACATCTCTTCACCAGCACTACACAGTGAATCACCAGAAGTACAGCACTCTGCAGCTCTGTAATCTGCTCATGACTTTTGCCAGACTTGATTTCCAGCCCAGCAAAGGAGAAGAAATCTACAGCAAGGTACCAATGACGTCAAAGGCTGTTTGTTTACTGTGCACAGCTGGTTCTCCTTCCCACCTTTTAGTATATTCTCTGTTTTCCATAAAGGTTCACCTTGTGCTGGAGGAATCTCTGTCAGGTCTGGATGCTTTCCTTCAGACAGATGTGGTTTGGTCGCTGTGTGTGCTGCAGCAGGCCAAACCCGACTACCTCATCGCCCTTCTACAACCAAACCATGTTAGCAAACTGTCAGGTAAGGCACAAAGCTGCGTGTTTTTTATCCTACTTTCCTGGTTTTGATAAATAGAAGAACACTTTGTAGGTAAGTTCGCACGCATTACTTCATATATCAAGTTCCCCTTAAAGTGTCAGCAGTTCAGCGGGAACTTAGAGTAAAACACCTGCTTCTGTAAACTGGGAAAAGCTGGAGAAAGTAGTTCAAAAAGCCGCCTTAAAATGTCTCAAAATAGAAACAGCAGTGCACCCTATCAGGCCAGAGCAACAATCTCAGTTGACTTCAACATTAAAATTGATTATAAATCAATATTTCACGAAGTTTGTAGCTTGTAGAATGTTGGTCTGAACAGGAAATGGATGGCCAGTTTGGATAAATAACAGTTTATGTTATTTATTCCACCAGAAATGTCAAATCTAACAGTAAGTAGTTAAAAAGCAACTGGAAAAATGGAAAAGAACAGTAGAATGAGCTCAGAATAAGGGTTAATTATCATTCGTTTGCACACAGAAGGCCACTAGCCATCAAATCAGCAAAAATCTCCTTCTCCCATCCGCAAGACTTGGGCATATTGTCAAAAAGTTAAAAAATTGAGGACTTGTGACTGAGAACAGATGGCGCTCAGGCAGAGCCAGAAAGACCAGCAGCAGATTGGAGCGCATAATTGTGAGTGAAATTAAGTGAAACAGACGAGAAACAGCAGCAAAGATCTCTGCGGAGATCAGTGAGACTTACCAGAAACAACTCAGTGCTTGGATCATTCCAGAGAGGATCAACAAGTGTCTGTACAGAGGGAGATACAGCAGGAAACACTCATTAGCTCAAAGGATGGAACTGGTAGAAGAACAAGCACAGAGATGCAGCAGTTTTTGGAGATGTGATATATCTGGATCAGGAAAAGGTGAACTTGTACTTAGGGATGAAACTGATGAAGTGTACAGAGGAATTTGGATGCAAACTTCAAGAAAAGAGCCAAAAATGACTCACGTCGCTTAAGTAAATCTGTCAGCAGGGTAATGATTTAAAGCTTATCAAACGTGTTAAAGAATGTTTTGCTCAGCAGAAAATCAAAGTCTCACTGTTGACCTCTGACAGCCCTGATTCCTGTGCAGATGCCATAAAGGAAAAATCAGTGTTCCGTTGTGGACGAACTCAAAGGTTTATTGAATGAAACATGGAGGAAACTTTCACACTGTTGTTAGGTGATTCCTGTTAGTGATTACATATCCAGATGGCATCAGGCAGTTCTGTAAACTAAATCCTGAAACAGTGTCACTAAAGCCGCTGCTTGGTGTCCAAATACTTTTGGTATTTTCTACACCTCTGCATCTATCATTTGGGGGACCTTTTCTTTACAGTAAAAACCATATGTGTGGACGTTTTGTTGTGCAGAGAAACTTATGCATTTATAAATGTGCCTCATGTGTACAAGTTGTCCAAACTGTTATAAATGTTTTGACAATAATCAATAAATAATTGAAAAAAATTGAAAAAAAAAAAAGCAGATATTAGCAGTGATGTCCACTGAAGATATTGAGACTTTGCTCTTGTAAATTTAAATTAGTAGGCTACACATGTGTTATGTAATACACATGTTCTGCATCAGACAATCCCATTCTTTTTTAGTTTGTAAAGAGCATAAGGTACTTTAAATCATATGACTCGTATACATACACTTTTTGGAATGAATTCCTCATTATCATCTCTAGTACAGTGTCTTTTCGTGTTTTATCACTTGTTTACATCATTTACAGCCAGAAAAACACAACAGATAATCATTGCAAATCAGTTTTTGACATGGGACTGATTAATATTGGACATATTATTAGTAACAAAAAATCTATATAATTTAACACACAATGCCCTACTGTGACTTGTTTGTCATTTCCAGCCAAAAGAGACCCATTGGTTAAACAAAAAGTCATAATAAATCAAAAATTGGCATAGGGGTGAATAATGTTGGACATATTTTTAGTAAAATTGTATTAGAACTGTATAAATAGATCAAATTTATCATTAATATCCCAAACACAGTGTCTTACTGTCACATGTTCATGTCATTTTCAGCCAGAACAAACATGTTTGTCAAATATAAATCAAATTTTGCATGGGTGTGAGTAGTCTGGAGCTCAGCAGTATTTACCAGCATACTGAACTGTGGTGTATCTCACATCTTTGGAGCCAAGATGCTGTTGTAGCTCAGTAGGTGGCAGTGCAGCACCAATACACCACAGCTCTGCACATTTATTCCATTTTCTCATTGCTTTGATTGCTGAAACATCATTGGAGTGATTATGAAAACTGCTTCTGCGTTCTGTGTTGTCTCCTCTGTCTCACAGAGGGAAGTCCGGCTCAAGTAGAGAACTACAAGCTGAAACTCCTGCAGGTTGCTGCTACTCTCCGCTTAGAGCATCCAGGTTCCTCAGATCCTGGATCCTCCCTCAGTGTCCCGTCAGTCCAGACCAGCAGCTCCACTCTGTCTGTCCTACAGAGCAGTTTAAGAGAAGCCTTACAGAGTTTAGTAGGTGGGAAGACAGAGGCCCTTCGTACTGGTGTTGACACTGTATATGGCTGGACTATTGGTAAATATAGCATCAGATCACAAACAGTCATACTATCCTTTTATTATTGGAGTATTGCAGGATTTTACCTCTGAAATATTTAGCAGCGTTTTTACAACCGCCCTTTGTAATTCAGATGGTGAGCTGGTCGTGGATTGTGACAACAAACCAGTGGACATTTCGATGCTAAAAGGCCCTCATCTGCCGTGCGGAGGAGGAGATCAGGCTTTACCTGCAGGTGCACGGCGGTGAGTCACGGAGATGAATCACGGAGGTTTCAGTTGTTAACCCTCCAAACCCCAAGCTCTTTCTGGCCTTTTTTATTTGCTCCTGTCATATTTTTACCCACTGTGAGCTCATTTTTCACTGCAAAATAAAGTCCTGCACCTCTATGGAAACAGCACAACCACGACTACACAAAGACTGAACCCGGAAATGTCCTTAGTGCAATATGACAGTTATAATGGCGAAAATATTTTTTAAAAAAGAGAGAAAATGAAAGTTGAGGTTTTTTTAATTTTTCCTTTTTTTTCTTTCCAAAAATATTTTAAAAAGAGAGAAAACGCGAGTCGAGTTTTTTATTTTTTCCTTTTTTTTAATTTTTTTTTTTTTTTTACAAAAATAATAAGAGAATCAGCATTTTTCAACGAGCCTACAGTTGTTACCAATAGTGTAAAAAAATGTTGGCTCAACTCGCAATAGATGATTCAAACAATTTATATTTTAAATTTGTCTCGTATACACTACCTGCAGTTCAACCAAATATTCACAGAGCTTTTGTCACGTGACTCTTGGCCACAGTTGAGCCACTTGGGGCTTCCCAGTTGCACTGAGAAACACAAAATTTTTTGTTTTTTACAGAATGTGGTTTGAGCAAATTGTTTTGTTAGATTTTTAAATGTAAAATTAAGTGATTTTTTTTTTTAAATTTAAAAATCCACAATTTTAAGTTTAGTTTTGGATTATTTTTCCAATAGAACAACACATCACAGATTAGTAGCTCAAGGACCATTTGGAAAGTTTAAAATCTAACAATTATTTTCCTTTTTTACTTTTTCCAGTTCTGATAAATGCTGTTAATCTGTGACACTTCACATAAACACTTTTAGAAACTTACATTTTGTACTTTATATTATTTGTTATTTCTGTTTTACTGTTAACCTCTGTGTAATTGTGTGTATTCCACTGACCTTTGTCTATTGTTTATTGTACTCCAGCAAAATAATTTCCTTCGGGATGAATAAAGTAGGTTTTAGCTTATCTTAATTTAGCAAATTTCTAAAGAATAATATTCCTTTCAAACCCCCAAGTGAGTTTTTAGGTTTATCAGTTTTCTGCCTTCTAAATGTTGCAACAGTTTTTCTTGTGCTCTAGTTGTCTAAACTCATTTTGCCCCCTTTGCCGCTCATCTTCATCTTCCTTTAGGCTAGCTTTCTTGGCTTGGGAGTTTCCAAACTTTGGCTCGAAGAGTAAAGACCTTCTGGGACGTTTTGTCATGATGAAACGGCATCTTCAGTTGGCCGGTTTTATCACAGTGGAGGTAAGAAAAGGCTGGAGTTGGGATGAAACAGCTTCATAGCAGTGTTGAACTGAGCCCCCAGATCAGTTTTTTCATTGCGCACACACTGAAACCAATTGAAAGAAGAATTTGCTGTAGTATGTTGCTGTAGTTGTAAGTTCAGTGAATAGAATCAGAGGAGCTGCTGCTGCTTCTGTATCTGACAGGTGAAGTCCAAGCAAACAATGGACCAAATACTTCAGTAGAGCTGAGAGTCAGGAGGGTCCCGCTGCAGTCTGTGGTATAAATAGAGCTGGAGTAGCAGCTCTGCCTCATCTAGGCCAATCCAAGCTTCATCTTTCTCTCATCTAGGACAATCTTCTCTCCCAGTAGTAGCATCATTTTCCTCTCAGGTTTGCAGGATGTAATAACTGAGCAACCGCGTCTGTTTTCTGCTCTTTAATGTGTCTGAATATACTGGAATAAAATGGGTTCTGTTCTGAAATGCTTTGAAATATGCCCTTTTTGTTCTCTTTCAGGTGCCGTACTACGAGTGGCTGGAGCTGAAGACGGACTGGCAGAAGTTGGCCTACCTGAAGGACAAAATGGGGAAGGCGGTGGCCGAGGACATGGCCAAGTGAACTGTGCAGCGTTTGCAAGCTCAGCTAAATCACAGTTGTACCCAATCGAATGGGACCGCAGGGAAAACACGCATAACACCCACGTTCACACTCAGAACGGAGCAGCAGTGCAGAAAGGCTCTCTCACACACACACACACACACACACACACACACAAAACAAAAAAAAACATATTTTCACTCTGGTTCCCTTGGCAACATGTGGGGCTTTCCCTGTTTCCATGGTGACGACGAGTTAGAGTTTTGGAGCCAGAGAGAGACAGAAATAAACACAGCAGCGAGTCCTTCTGTAGAAGTGATATGATCAAGGACTAAGTCATCTGCAAGTGACACGTGGAAGCAGCAGCACCGCGGTTGTGTTGGATTTTGGTGGAAAATGTGCTTTAATATCAGCATGTGGATAGATTGAATTAACTTAAATATCTCTGTGAATGTGTGTCAACTTGAGATGGAATAAATTGTTTTATTGCCATTATTACTTTACTTTAAAAAAAAAATCATACAAGATTGTCTATTTAGGAATTACAATCGTGTATGATGCACATGCAATATATAACAGAATTGAGTGCATCCCCATGTACAGCTGTGGTCAAAAGTTTACATACACTTGTAAAGAACATAATGTCATGGCTCTCTTGAGTTTCCAGTTATTTCTACAACTCTGATTTTTCTCTGATAGAGTGATTGGAACAGATACTTCTTTGTCACTAAAAACATTCATGAAGTTTGGTTCTTTTATGACTTTATTAAGGGGTAACAGAAAAAGTGACCAAATCTGCTGGATCAAAAATATACATACAGCAAAGCGAATATTTGGTTACATGTCCCTTGGCCATTTTCACTTCAATTAGGCGCTTTTGGTAGCCATCCATAAGCTTCTGCCAAGCTTCTGGTTGAATCTTTGACCACTCCTCTTGACAGAATTGGTGCAGTTCAGTTAAATTTGTTGGCTTTCTGACATGGTCTTGTTTCTTCAGCATTGTCCACATGTTCTCAATGGGGTTTAAATCAGGACTTTGGGAAGGCCATTCTAAAACCTTAATTCTAGCCAGATTTAGCCATTCCATTACCACTTTGATATGTGTTTGGGGTCATTGTCCTGTTGGAACACCCAACTGCGCCCAAGACCCAACCTTCGGGCTGATGATTTTAGGTTATCTTGAAGAATTTGAAGGTAATCCTCCTTCTTCATTATCCCATTTACTCTCTGTAAAGCACCAGTTCCATTGGCATCAAAACAGCCCCGCAGCATAATACTACCACCACCGTGCTTGACGGTAGGGATGGTGTTCTTGGGGTTAAAGGCCTCACCTTTTCTCCTCCAAACATATTGGTGGGCACTGTGACCAACCAGCTCGATTTTTGTTTTGTCTGACCACAGAACTTTCCTCCAGAAAGTCTTATGTTTCTCCATGTGATCAGCAGCAAACTTCAATCGAGCCTTAAGGTGCCGCTTTTGGAGCAAGGGCTTCCTTCTTGCACGGCAGCCTCTCAGTCCATGGTGATGCAAAACATGCTTGACTGTGGACACTGACACCTGTGTTCCAGCAGCTTCTAATTCTTGGCAGATCTACTTATTGGTAGTTCTCGGTTGACTCTTCACCCTCCTGACCAATTTTCTCTCAGCAGCAGGTGATAGCTTGCATTTTCTTCCTGATCGTAGCAGTGACAAAACAGTGCCATGCACTTTATACTTACAAACAATTGTTTGCACTGTTGCTCTTGGGACCTGCAGCTGCTTTGAAATGGCTCCAAGTGACTTTCCTGACTTGTTCAAGTAAATGATTCGCTTTTTCAGATCCGTGCTGAGCTCCTTTGACTTTTCCATTGTAGCGTTTGTGGGCATTTGTATCCAATGAGCCCTATTTAAATGGCCTCAGAGAAGTCACCAGCTGTAGTCACTCATAATCACTCACAAGAAGTTAAGAGGCCATGCTATGAAGCTCATTTCATTGACACAACTTTCCAAGTCACCAAAATTGCTGATTCATGTTGCTGTATGTATATTTTTGACCCAGCAGATTTGGTCACTTTTTCTGTTAACCCATAATAAAATCATAAAAGAACCAAACTTCATGAATGTTTTTTGTGACAAAGAAGTATCTGTTCCAATCACTCTATCAGAGAAAAATCAGAGTTGTAGAAATAACTGGAAACTCAAGAGAGCCATGACATTATGTTCTTTACAAGTGTATGTAAACTTTTGAACATAACTGTAACATCAGTTAAATGTCAAATGATTCAAAATTGTATTTACTCTCAATAATGGAATCATTTCTGAGCTGAAATGTAGTGTCTACTTTTACAAACAATACAAAACAAATATTGTGGAAAGATTATATTTTAAATGCTGCCCAAAGTTGAACTCAGTGTGTCAAAAGTAAAACACCTGTGATCACTGAAACCAAACTGAGTACCCCTGCATGAACATGGTTAGAAAATAAGCTACAAATAGCTGAACTTTATCCGTTTTGGACCTATGGACTGTCTATCTGCATGTCTGCATCATGGCTCCTCACGGAAAACATTTGCTACAGGAAATGAAAAATCTGGCAATGAGACTCCACAAACAAGGAAAAGAATACAGGACGATCAGTAAGCAAAATGAAAATCAGTGAAACAGTCACAGCAGTAAACAGGAGGTATAATAGGAGCCATTGTGCCACTAATCAGAGCTGCAGTAGTCATCCTTCTAAAATGAGGCCACGGGTGGTGCATTAACTTTCCAATCAAGCTCTGAAAAACAGGACTAACGTAGTGAATGCATAGTCCTGACAGTGAAGTATGGAGGTGGGAGGGTGATGATACGGGGCTGCATGAGTGCAAAACATGTTGAGGAAATGACATTTATACATGAATGTCTGGATAAACCAAAACACTGGCTGACAAGATGACTCCTGGTCTGGAGAAGCCTGAAAAAGAAGAATACTCAAGTATATTAAAAATCCAAAGCACAAAATTACACAAGAGTTTGTAAAGAAAAAAGGGAAACTTGTGACCTGGGTTAGTCTATGGCCTGACTTGAATACAACAGAACACCTTGGAGATATTTGAAAAAGAAAGGCATAACAGCACAATATGTCCAACAAAGTGCCTCCGGACAAAAAAGAAAAAGTAGAATTGCAGACCATCTGTCCAGGAGTCTGTCCTCATCAAAAATAAAGGTGGTCAAGAAGTACTCAAAAATTCAAAGATTTGAAAGTCAGTAATAAAAGATGAACTGACTTTTGTTGAATTGAGTTCCTACTGTGGCCTCTACATTTTTAACATAGTAAATCTGAACTTAGTTTTTCATGTGATACAAAAGCAAACTCTACTGTTTAACTTAACGTGAGGCAATTACTGTAAGTTGACACAATTTGGAATTAATTTGCATCCCTTTGATATTGCACAACAGTCTACTATATCTGTTGTATACTGTATTTTCACTGGGTGTGTGCAGTCTTGTGGCATTAGATCGTGTTTTGTGTGATATTCCGACACAAGATGCTTAATTTCACATCTAACAGCCAGTTCGCACATCTCTCAGCATACTGCTGTGTGTGAGTACAACAGTATTATTAGCACATAATTACTGAATCAACATAGAGCAGGGTTGATGAGGAGGCCTCTCACAGCTTCGCTAATAAAAATCACAACAAATTTGTTGTTGTGTTCACTGGGTGCTTAAATACATAATTTATCCCTTTTTTATCTCGTCAGCTTTGGTTTGCAATGTGATACAAGAGGTGTTAGAATCACTACATATAGCAAGTTTGGGTGAATTTGCAAATCTGTCTTAAACCGGAGTGGGTATTTTTAGATTCCATCTGTCTCCATGTGTTTTATTGTGCGTGTTGACTAAAAGCACTGAGGCTGAGGAAACAGTGAAGGCAAGATTCAGAGACACTTTGCTGACTTGAAACTGCTTACACAACACAACGGGCAGCAGCACTCAGTCATCAGAGGCTGCTGTGGCAGGAGGAAAACTGACAAATGCAAGCCAGAGCAGAGGAGAGAAAATGTCTCAAAACCGAGAGAGAGAGAGGGTTTCGTACGTATAAAACCACGGTGGCAAATGAGGCAACAGGAAGACGCAAACATAAAAATGAAATGTCACTCAGATAAACCATCACATGATCCACAGGCAGAGTGCCGACCGCATCTCCTCGATGGTCAGGGATTAACGGATCGATTGATGGACTGTTGACAAACAGCCCTGTTAGCACTTCCAGTATTGAACTACTTGGTCATGGGTCGACAGTGTGAAGGTGTTTTCAGTGTGTTCAGCCGAGGCTAATGAAAAGATAATGTGGACAGTGACACGTCTTAATAAAGTAAACAATGAAGATCTGTTGCTGCCAAGTACATCAAATAACCTGGTTTTGCAGTCATGAGCAAAAATTTCCAGGCACTTGTAAAGACCATATATATCATGGCGGTCATGAACTTCCAGTGACTCCTGTGATTCTGACTTTTCTATGATGGAATCTGTGAAAAACAGGCGTCTTTGTCACCAAAAAACTTTTTTCCTGTTGTCAGATGAAACAAAAATTGAGCCATTTGGCCACAATGACCAGAAATATATTTGAGGAGAGAAGGTGAGGCCTTTAACCCCAAGAACACCAAACATCCCATCAAGCATGGTGGTGGCAGTATTATGCTCTGTGGGACTGGTGCTGTACATAAAGTAAATGGAATAATGAAGAAGGAGGATTACCTCCACATTCTTCAGGAAAACCAAAAAATATCAGCCAGAAGATTGGATCTTGGAAGCGTTTAGGTGTTCCAACAAGACAGTGACCCCAAACACAGATCTAAAATGGTCAAGAAATGACTAGATCAGGCTAGAATTAAGGTTTTATACTAAAATGTCTATACAAAGTCCTGACTTAAACCCCATCAAGAACCTGTGGACTGTGATGAAGAAACAAGTCTGTCAGAAAGACAACAAATTTAGTTGATTACAGCTGCAGCAATTCTTTCAAGAGGAGTCAAAGATACAACCAGAAGCTTGTAGATGACTACTAAAAGCCCTAGTTGAGATAAAAATGGCCAAAAGACATTTAACCAAATATTAGCATTGCTGTGTGTATATTTTTGACCCAGCAGAAGACCCAAAAGAACCGAAATGCATGTGCGTCAATGATCTGATCATAGGAAATACAGAGTCGGAATAGGAATCCCTGGAAACTCAAGACCGCCATGATACATATGGCATTTTCAAGTGTATGGAAACCTTTGGTCACAACTGTAAATGTGGAACAATATTTGTAAAACCTGTGCTGCCGTAGATATGAAACCCTCAACCCCAGAGGATAATGTGGAAAGCACCTTTTTTTCCTTTCAGTCTCTTAACTCATCAGTGACTCTCTTTGATGAGGTCAACTGTGTTGCATGGAGGCTATTGTCCAGTAAAAGAGCAATCAGTTCTGCTGAGTTGGCAGTCTGTTATGGGAGGTTTTGGGTTGCCATGGAAACTACCGCTGCTGATCATTTGGCTCAGTGCTGCCGCCCCCTCTTTCTCTTTCTATTTCCATCTATTTTCCTTTACTTGTCTATAAAAGTGAAGAAAAACTGCAGCAGAAATGTCGTTAATGATTTACAGAACCTCCAGGGAGGAGGTCAGCTTCAACAAGCTGCTTTCTCTCTAATCTCAACTGATTTTAAGTTGCTTGTAAGGACTGGCAATTTCAACGTTCAGTGATATTCCTAAAAGATCAAACCGTGAAGCACTTCAGTGGCCATTTGATCTGTTTAAAGCAATGTAAAAGGGCCCACACACTGGATTGTTAGCAAGGATGCTGCTTTCGGTTTGTCCTGTTAAACAAATCAGGTCAGTTTCTGTCAGAAAAGATTGTAAATACTGTTTTGTGGAATTCATGTCTACATCAGTAAGGTAGGATTGCACTCCATTGCACCAGAAAAGGAAAAAAAATATCTCAGTTGAGCAGAAAGTACAAAGCAGACCAGCTGTCATAAGGCAGAGAGTGCAGGAAAGCTGAGTGCAAAAAGAAAAAAAGTCATCTCCAGATAAACATATTTCAAATAGGGTTTCATATTTCCAGTAATTATGCTGGACAAGCCGAGTTTTCTTTCACCATTAACAGGAATTCTTTTTTTTTGTTGTTGCCTTGTTTACCACAGTTGGGAAGTGACTAATCCTGCAACACAGTCACCCCTGACTTCCTGTCTGTGATAGAGTGTAATGATTGTGCATTTTTTAAAAGAAAAAATATCATATTGGCTTTGAATTGTTTCACGTCACTCAATGGAACCAGAGCACTGCTGTCACCTTGTCAGAGCAGTTTGGCTTGACAGGACATTCAATGTAAACTGTACGAAGACTCTGGAGGATGTAGTGAGACATTTTAATTGATCCACCTGCTGTTTTGATGCCATGTCATCCTTGTTGCTGGTACTAAAACTGTGCTGATTAAGGTGTTAAATTGCATTTTCCTGAATTCTTGCTAAGGTCAAACATCAGTTTTAGGTCAAGTGTTGTCAAAACATTAATAGGAGCTAAAGTTCAGTTTGTTGCTTCCAGCTGCTTGTAGGAGTCTTTCCTTTCAATACTGAAATTATAAACTATGGATATAATACAGCAGCACCTCTTCTCCCCTTGGCTATTTTTAATGGTGGTCATCCTAGTAAACAAAATTTTATTTGGACCTGTATTAGATAAACATCAGATATTTTGTATCCCTTGGTTTTAAACATGAAACCAAAGTTTTTACGTGCAACCCCAAGATTTTCAGTGGCCTTAACATCCTGCCACCCCTATGAAACATTTTTGGAAACTCCCTTGGTGCAGCATTTTACTATGGACTATAAATGTTTGTAAAAGTGCGTGAGATGATGTTTTGCAGTCCTGATATCTAAGATTAACATTTGGAGTTGAGTTTGATTCTTGGGCCACTTATTATTTTGCCTAAACATGCTTCCTCTAAGTGAAATCACACCATATGCAGATGATATTCCAATTTACTTATGAGACACCTGACTAAGTATTTGATATAAATGAAGACAGCTAATCCTCTCATTGGGTCAAAATGCCATAACAGACTGGTTTATTTATTTATTTATTACAATAAGGGTCCTGCACAGCAATTGTATAAAAGAGGCTACAAAGTTTAAGTGTTTTGCTGCAGCAGTTGGGAGTGTTTTATTAGTGGATAACTACATATGAAATTGACCAATTTTCCACCAGAAAAACACCCAAATTACTATTAGTGACATTGCAAACTGCAAATGCCTGCAGCACTAAAAAGATGATTCTGCAGGTTAGCACAATAATCTACCAAACACAGTAAACATAGCTTAGTATTAAAGTGACACACCTTGACACTGCCACTACTCCTGGACTTTTATGACTCTCTACAAAAGAAACACAAAATTATTGGCAGACCAACACTCTGTTCTTCGATTATTATTCTGTATATTTATTAAAAATACTTATTTTTGATGTTGATATGATGTACAGCTTTGGCCTGATTCTTTAACTTTTTCTTTATGTTTAACATGTAAATGAATATCTTTTTTTTTTTTTTTTGCTGTGATTTTACTAAGCAGGAATAAAACTGTAAAATAACAGATAATCTTTATTTCAAATAATTTAATTCAATTCCATTCAATTCTAATAAATAATCAAATAAATTTTTAATTCATTACAGCGAAAATAACGCGTTAATTAACACATTAAGAATAACAACGCACTTCGTCCCATCCTCCTCAGTTCCCTCATTTCTGGCACACCGGTAACTCTGATGAACACTCCAGCCCAGTAGGTGGCGGTAATGAACCTAAAGTCTGTTTGCAGCCATGAAGAAGAAGCACAGGAAGTACTGAGTGAAGTCAGGCACTGGTGAACAGTGAAGGAAGACGAGCTTGAGCTCGTCTTAAAAATCTTCCCGATGGCAGCTTGGATAAAAGCCTGGTTGTGTGCAAATTGTACAACAAAGAGTTTTCTGATCACTGCAGCACTTCAAGCCGACGGTATCACCTCAATGTAAAACATGTTGCTGTTAGCACCAGAGCTAATGTTAGCTACGAGTCATGCTAATGGTGTAGCCATCCCATAATAGACCACTTTTCTAGACAATGCTTGAGTTTACAGAAAGTCTTAAAATGTTGAATAAAATCGCTATAATTGTACTTAGATTTGCAGTAATCTGTGAATGTAGCAGACAGATGAAAAATGCAGATAAATAGAAATGAAACATTTTTGTGGTTTAAGTTTTTACTCCGTCGAGGCTCTGCCTCCTTGGAGGAGGAATAACCTAAACAACAAAAATATCTAAAATCACTTTTTTCTATATGTCCCATTTTCCTTTTTTTAACATAAATTTTAAATTATAAACACGAATATGTCTATTCATCGATTCAGCTGTCAACCACAATTTTATTTGAATTGAAAAAACTTCACTTATTGTGTCAAATATTGCTGTTTGACAAAGCTGCAATTAATTGCAATTAATTAATTACAAAGCCTGTAATTAATTAGATTAAATTTTTAAATCGTGTCCCACCACTAGAATTAATATATTTTTTCTGTATTTTTAAAAAATGATTATCTGTTAATTTCAGAAAGCATTGACAATCTGTACAGGTAAAAACCTTTTTTTTTCTCCAAAAAATCTAATTTATTCTATGCTGAGTTTTGCTGCTTTTGTTTTTGAATGCCATTCTGTTGTTTGTCTTTATCTGTGTAATGCACTTTAAATCACCCCGTGTCTGAAAATGAGCCAAACAAGGTTGAGAGCTGAAGATGGAGGCAGAAACAGATGCTCCGGTTGCCTTCAGGGGAAACGTCTCCCTGCTGAATCCTGCGGGATGTAATAAGAGCAGGAGGCAGGGAGGTATAATTAGCAGCTCACTTTTCGGTTTCACTTCTGCCCTTTCTGATTCTCTGTGTTTCAGTTTCCCCCCTCTCTGTTTTGTTTTCCTTGAATCCCCTCTCTCATCCCCATCATCTCCCTCTTGTTTTTGCAGTACTGGTCCTTTCCTTCAAGGTTGGCGGCAGCACTGAGAGCTCGGCAGAAATCTGCTGACATCATCTCCCACGATCCAGTCATGGCTTGGCTGGGAGCGAACGGAGGGGGGTGAAAAAGAGGGCGAGAGAAAGAGGGAGAATGGGAGGAGGGAGGGAGGAAAGCAGGAACTGGGCATCAAGAGAGAGAATACTGCAGCTCAGATTCTGCACTCACACACACACACACACACACACACACACACACACACACACACACACACACACACACACACACACATATATTCAGATGATCATGAGGCTCTAAAACACACGCCCACAACAGCAGCATCACTGTCCTGCACCACAGAAAGAAGACCAACCTCCACTCCCATCTCTGCCTCCTTCGCTGTCCGTCTGCCTCATTCTGTCTCACACACAAACACACTCTCATATAGACAGACACGTGCTGCAGGGGAGATCTGAGAGCTGGTTCGCTGAGCATTCACATCCCCCTCCCCATCCTTCTTC
Source organism: Amphiprion ocellaris (assembly GCF_022539595.1). Lineage (NCBI taxonomy): Eukaryota > Metazoa > Chordata > Actinopteri > Pomacentridae > Amphiprion > Amphiprion ocellaris. The sequence goes on from NC_072774.1 coordinate 6,410,045, forward strand.
TTCTTCTTCTTCTTCTTTCTCCCTCTCACACTCTCTCCCTCTTCACCTTGTCTGTTCCGGCTGTATGGTTTATTGTTGCGTCAGAGCCACAGAGAGCCAGCGAGGAGCATGCCGGGGGAGAGCACTCACAGATCCGTCCCCGCCGACAAGCATCCGGAGCAGGGGACCGAGGAGACGGGGCTCCCTGGACCAGGTAGGACCTCTGGGGATGGTTTGGGGATGGACACAGGAGAGAGATTGTGGATTATGTAGACCATGTAGATGATATCAAGCAGATGACAGATGATACTGAGAATATTAGGAGGTTATTAACTGCTCCAACTCTGTTTATGTGCAATCTGAGTCCAGCAACTCTCACCTCACCTTTTTCTATTTTAACCTCTCTTAAAATTTGCTTCCAAAACCTTTCTGTAATTTGCAGATCCCTCCACCCTAAACTCGACCTCCCTCATTCCCAGTAACCCTTCATCTTCACGCCACATCCGCATCCTCATCTCCACATCAGTTTTTTTTTTTAGCGAGCAGCATGGAGTAGCTCCTCCCTTCCCCCAGCCTCAACAGGAACATGACACAGCAGCATGGCACAGCACACAAAAACACAGTCCCACAGGAACGGAGGCGTTTGTTTTTGTTGCTTGATAAAACAGAAAATTGTCAGATATTGCCCATGAAGTCGGAAATTGAGCTGCAGAGAAAGTTCCCTGCCTCCTCGCCTGGACATATTTTACAATTCTGCTTTAACTTTATCCTTTGTCTGATCTAGTTTTGGTCCTCTTGGCATGTATGTGTATGTACATATGCATAGATATTGTATATAAATGTGTGTGTATGCAATTGGGAGTCAGAGAAAGACAAAGCAGCATATGGCAGTGGTGGGGTATCTCTTTCATGGCTCAACCTGAGCAGCAGCTGAAATAGAGGCTCTCCTTTGGGGGTGGCAGTCCAGCTCTGCAGCCTCTGTGACGCAGCTCCAGTATGCTTAAATGCGGCCTGCTGCTCATACGGCAAGCCAGGCGCTCGATTTTACTGCCCCAGACGGGACTCCAGGGCTGGGCAGATGTATTATGACATTGGATTATATAGCAGGAGAGCCAAACCGTAGTTCTGTAGTTCGTATTTTTCTACCTTGGTGTGTTTTTGTCGGGCCCTGCAGGACGAAACAGTCAGCTACTCGACTGCACTGTACATTAAACTGTAGCACAGGGGTTGCCTTTTTGTGCATGCTTTGCTGTGCATCCCTCTGACTAGTCTTTGATGCATGACTCAGCACACAAACACACCTTGGGCTTATTACTGGGGCAGTGATCAAGGCAGGCCTGCTAAGTGCTGATGCTTGCATCTGCTTCTACCCCGGGCAGGGCAGGGCAGGGCAGGGCAGGGCAGGGCAGGACAGCAGCAGCAGCAGCGACGAGGAAGGAGAAGCACAGAGGAGAAATAAATAAATAAATGACAGAACCAATGAGTCACTTGGAAGTCCTGCTTTATACAGCCAAGGAGAGGACTAAACCGGAGAAGGTTTAGAGATAATTTGAGGGAGTGACGTAAAGACGGAGCAGCAGAACAGAGAGTGGATGTGATGTTTCCTGTGAGCGTTTTGTGGCTGGCACTGAGCTGAGCCACTTGTGTGCTGTAACGGCCAATCAGCATGTGGATTGAGGTCACCGTGGCAATGGCCCAGTTAAGGAAGCAAATGAAGGTTCTGTTCTTGGCTGTGTGTGTTGTAAAGAACGGCTTACAGCGCATCTTCTGGGGATATGGCGGTGAATGTATAGTTTTGTGTTGTGATAATCAATCAGTGCAGGAAAAATCATTGAAGACGATAAGTGGAAGTGAGACGGATGATGAATACAGTCTTTTATTTCATCTATTTCCTTCTTTCTTGCTCATACACAAGACTCCCTCCACTCACCCCTTGACCCATTTTCCTTCACTCATCCTGTCATTTCATCTCAATGATTTCTCCATTTCTGGTCACGGATGATGATACGAGACGATAGCATGATCTAGAAGAGGACAGAGAGCTTTGTACTTCAACAGCAGCTCCCTTTGCCTGTGGCTAATTGTGTAATTGTGTATGTAACACTCTGAACTCCAAGCAGTTTCTGGCCATTTCTTTGCTCCCTTAGACTCATTTTTCACTGCAATTTGAAGTCCTGCAACTGTGTGGAAACAGAACAAACATGGTTAGAAGTAGAGGGAACTCAGAAATGTGTTCTGTGCAGCATGACAGAGTTAAAATGCCATAAATCATAAAAGAAACATTGCAATTCTCGATTTATTTTTTTTTAAAAAAACTGTAAAATCAGTAGGTGCAAGCTTTATCTAAAAGTCCCCCATATTCCTTGATTGGTGCCAAATCTCAGAAGGTGTTTCACCATGCTGAATGTATCCTCCAATAACTTAATGGAAACGTGGTCATCTGTATACTGCTTGTGAGCCATGTTGCTTTTATTTTATTGATCCAGCATGTTTTGTTTTCCTCTTCAGTCTCTCTTGGCATCTCCATTTGGCTTCATGTAAACACAGTTGACCTGAAAAGTCCCTGAATTTTTGTCGTGGGACTGTTGCTCACAGCTGAGTCACTCATAGCTTCCCAATTTTGCTGAGAAACATGGAATTTTTTATTTTTTACACATTTTGGTTGCGACAGTCACTTTATTTTTGGCAATTTATTTAAATGAGATAAAATACTGCAATTTTAAATTATTATTATGGTTATTTTTTAGGTTCATAGACCATCGGAGAGTTGAAAATTCTGTGATCCATTCTGTTTTTACACTTTGTAGCTCTGGTAAATGGTGCACTGTTTTTAAAAGATGCTTTTCAACGATAACGTGCTTTTCAAACCTACACCAGCTTTTAGGATTGGGAGGTTTAATACAGAAAGAGAAAGAGAGACATTTAGACTTGCAGAGGTAAAGAATACTGTTGAGTCTGTAGAGAAACCAGCATAATGGAGGACATCTGCAGGCAGGATTATTCTGTTCTAAGCTCTTTTCAAGAAAACATCTAAAGAGAAACATCTATCATCTGCATTTTCAGGCCTGGCAATTGTTTTTCTCTCCAAAGGCAATTGCAGTGTCGGTGTTGAGCTGAGAGATATTTGTTGTATTTACTGACTGGCATTTCACTGACATTTTGCTGCTCTCTGTAGTGTGTGCGATAAGAAAAGCGAAGTTCAATTAAGGAGATACAAAGTCTATTATTGTACAATAAAGGAGGCATAGCCTGACATATCATGCCTACTGTCGTGGTTCTAAGATAATTCTGTCAGCTTGGTTGAGCTCATTTCTTGCTAATTTAACATAAGTACCCAATCTTTTTTTTTAAATGGGGATTTTGATGTGACTGCTCCTTCCCTTTACTTAAAATGTTGTTTTACATTTTATTCTATTTCCAGACATGACCAGACACCCGTCTACTGACTCCACACCGAGTGACAGTGGCTCCTCGCCAAGTGACAGCGGTTCCAGTCCTTCTCCCAGCACTCCACAGAAGCTACTCCCAGCATGCACTTCTCCGTTTGGACCGCGACTGTTTCACGTGACACCCAGCTCCTCTGGGACTCCAAGACCTCAGCCTGAAGGCTCCGACCATCGCAACAACAACACACCCAGACTGTCCGGAAAGTTAGGCGGTCATGGACCATGTGGCCGCCACCTTCCTGTAAAGATGGAGAGAATAAAGGTGTGTGTATTTGAGCATATTTGCAGTAATACAACAGATATGGTAACAGATGCATTCAGTGATATACTGATATAAACTTGTATTTGAATGTATAATGTGTCATTCCCAGGTCCTGACTGGTTCTGAAGTGGAGAGTGACTATCAAGAGCCACACACCATTGACACCAGGGTGGTGATGGGTCAAGAGACACTCCTCAAAACAACAGAGATCCAGAAAGGGAACCCTCTTGTTGCACCAAGTGGTCAAGCTATCCCTTTGCCAGATATTCCGAGCTTTTCAGCTCCTCAGGCACAAGCGAAAGAGACTCAGCTGGAAACCAGCAAAGACGAACACCAATCCCAAAGCACTCAAAAACAGGAGGATCAGCAAAAAGAAACAGTACAGCCCTCGACTGCTCTTCCTTTTCACAACCCCTTGTTCCCTTCCTCTAACTCCCCAGAGCCAGTCACCACAGACGACAGTTTGATAGACAACAAGGAAGAGGGCGAGACCCTCTCTCAAGATGAAGTGCCTTCCCTTGCTTGTTCTGAGCTTGCCTGTCCAGTTGCTTTGTCCTTCTCTGAGCCCAGCTATACTGTCGACCCACTGCGAGTGGGCGTGCCCTCATCTCTTGACCCAGACCTTTACTATACCGCCCCTTCCACCCCGATCAAGATGGCTTCTCGCTCTTCGCACCTTAAACATCATTCATATCCGGGCTCGCCAGCCTGCCCTCTCTCCCCTGGCTCTCCCTCTGACAGCGAGGACCTCTGTTCGCCTCTCACCTCCCCTTCTGGCTCTTATATCACAGCAGAGGGAGGCAGCTGGGCCTCCTCTTATACATCCTCCACCTCCCCATCCACTTCCCCCAACCTTCTCCTCACAGAAGAAACACAGGAGGCCCCTGCTTGCTTTGTGAGCTCCTTATCCGAGATTGGAGATGAAGTTGGGGAGGAAAAGGGGCGAGTAGGACCAGAACGGGAGGAGGAAAGAGCTCAAGACTTCTGCCTGTATCATCCTGAAGATTTTGTTCTTAATTCCCGGATTGGTATAACAGACACGGTGATCCTTGAGGAGGACGAAGCTCTAAAATCGGAAGAGATCAATATTTCAAGAGAAAGTTGTCGTCCTTGCTGGGTGACTGAGGATGCATCCCCTCTAAGAAGCAGCAGTACCAGTGACTCCCAGGAGGATGGGGGAGAGTCTGAAAGTTCACTCTGCCCACTGGAAGAGGCCGGCGCCGGGAGAGCTGAGTATTCTAGACCCATGCAGACGGGCCTGAGGCTGCACCTGGAGGCATGTATATCAGAGGAACATTACGGACAGATGGACAGCCACCCAGAACGTCCCTCCACTGCCTTGACCCCTGACACAGAGAACATGACCATGGCTTCATCCAGCCTTAGCCCTGACTCACCTGTCCTCCCCTTTGATGCCTTCTGTCCTGGAGCTTTTGACCACCTTGGCCCCAGTTCTTTCATTCTCTCACAGGCAGCCTGTGCTGACGATATACCCGACGACGAGAGGATGATCCCTGCCTCCCTGATCTCCTTTCCCCTCCACACCAGCCTCATCTTTAAGGCTGATTCAATGGAAATCACGCTGTTCCCCACAGAGGAAGAGAATGAAATAGATGTTAATGACAGAAATGAAGGAAAGGATGCATATGCTGCAGGAGAGGAGGAGGCAGATGTTGAAGATGATGATGATGATGACGACGATGATGAAGACGATGATTACGATTATGATGATGATGATGGCAATGCGAATGGAGCTGCACACAGTGATGAAGATGAGGAAAATAATAAACATGATGATGAGGCAGGTGAGGAAGCTAAGGTAGAAGTGAAAGTGGTAGAAGAAGAGGAAGAGGAGGAAGAACAAGAGCAGGATGATGATGATGATGATGACGATGAAGAGGAGGAGGAGTGTGATAGCAAAGCAGTGGAGGATCCTACAGATGAAGACAGCTCAGCATCTTTTCTTCATTCACTCTCAGAAACATCTATCAACGAGGGCTTGGATGAATCCTTCTGCTTCCAAGACGATACAGATGACTCATTAGATTCCGCCTCCTATAATGGGGAGGAAGATGAACGTCTATACAGCACTGAGAGGCATGCACAATCACTAGAGCCCACAGCAGCAGACGGACCCGATCAGTCTGAAATCCAACCAGAACGTGAACAGATGTCTACCACTGGAGCAGGTCACACTGAACCTTTGCATATACAACTGAGCATGGACATAGAAGTGGATCACCCCAACACATCCTGTCCTTCTGAAGCCATTGCTGTCCACCCTAAAGGCAACAATAAAGAACCTGTGGGTGACCCACAGTCAGACCCTGAACTGGGATCTATGGATGGAACAGGGCGGACACAAACTTCAGAAGTGAGCACAGACAAACAAGTGGATCACCAGAAACTGCAGAGTCCTTCAGAAGCAAATTCTTGCCATCCAGAATCCTCCAGCAACCTCAGCAAGAGTGGGAATGAGAATGAAACGACAGATAATGCTGTTTCTTCCAACCCTCCTGTTGTCATCCAAGCCTCACCTGACCCTGATACTGAATCCCAAACTTTTCCTCCATCTGTCTCACCTGTGCAGGAGTTCAGCTCAGTCCTTCCAGAAGAATCAGCTGAGGAAAAGGCCCAAGTGCAAGATTTGCAATCACAAAGTGAGTGTTCAGGAGCAGAGCCCTCAAAAGAACCAGAGAGAGACTCTTTTAAATTGCTCATCAAGCCTCGTCATTACCACTCTGAAAGCCAAAGGACTGTAGGAGCAAGTAGAGTTGTGTTATCAAAATCTTTCTCCAGTAAATATGACGTGCCTGTCGGGGCAGAAGCCATGTGTAGGTCCAGTATTCAGTCTGACACTGAGCTTGACCAGAAGAATGGCAATGCCTCAGCTGAATCTATGAGTATGGAGTGCAGAATTAGTGAGTCCGGTCCCTCTCTGAATATGGTCACTGCTACCAATGACCTGAATAAAGGCGTTCTTCTGCTGTCCTGCCCAAAAGACTCAATCCCCAACCCCAGTAATATCCCCGTTTCTGCCTCTGCCATCTCAGAACTTGGTGACAATCTGGCCCTGACGCCTGAACACTGCCCCGGTGACTCTGCACAGGAGAACCTGCGAGAAAACACCCTGAGTACCGATGAGGGGATCCTGGGAGCAGTCGGATCCCCACACTCCCCTCTTGCCATCTCACCCAAAAGGGAAAACTCAGAAACAGACACAAGCAGAGAGATTGGTCCTGGAGCTGGAGCTTGGTGTGATGCCAGGATGGGGCTGGGCTTCGGTCTTGGTTTAGGATCAGGGGCTGAATTTGGTGTCTGGGGAGCTGGTGAGTCTCTCTCCTTGTCTCTGGGGAAGAGATACGAGTTAGAGACGGAAAGCCTGCTTATGTGTGATACCGAGGGCCAAAGCACACAGACGTCGATGGTTCCTAACATGACCAGTGAAGTGTGTAAAAATTATGACAATGTTCTGGGCTCTATTCTGGATGAAGAAGATAACAACAGTCTGTGTGGAAGGAAGGACCAAGTAATGGATGAAGAACTGGTCGGAGAGGCAGCTTCTGAGTCCAACTTGGCCCGTTGGAAGTCCATCGAGGAGATCTCAGAGGCAGGGGGAGGAGAGGACGGAAGTTCCAGATTCCCAGAGGACGACGTCAGCAATCTAAACCCAAACAATGAAGGAGATAACACACAAATACAAGACACTTGGAGGAATTCTAACAATAACAATGACTCTGTCTTTGACTCTTTGGAAGTAGGAATATATGGAAGCCTGAATGCTCTATCAGAGGAAGTGAGACACCAGAAAGTGAGTGTCAGTGCTAGAGAGTCTGTGTCTAATATTCCACTTGAAGAGATGCCACCTCAGGTTTCGGCTGTGATTCCTGATAAAGAGCAAGAACCAACAGACAGATCTATAAACCAGACATCTGACATAATGCAGACACCATTCTCCAAGGAAGGTATCTGTGGCATCTCAGTGCCAGTAGTTGAAACTCACACAGATGCAATAAACAAACATTTCAACTCGCTCGATAAATTGAGATGTCATACTAATCCGGAATGTCAGACAATCCCTCCAAATTCAACATTTTCTTTACTACAGGGATCTTTTGGATCCTTCACTCCTAAATGCAGGTCTGACAATTCCAGACCAAGTAGAGCTAGTCAAGACAAGGTGGAAAATACTGGTTCTCCGTCAGAAACAGACATGGTGAAGCCTCAGACCGAAGGCCAAAGAAAATGCGATGTCAGTCCTGTGACTGACAGAATTGTTGATGAACCAAAGACTAAAGATGCCTTTAGAGGAGAGCAGTGTGTTGTTTGTAACTCAGGGGATGACGATGAGGAAGAGAAAGTGGGAGGAAAAGCAAAAAAGAGTGGCGAAAATAAAGATAAGAGGAACAAAAAGGAAAAAAAATCCTCTTCTGCACAGAATGGCCAAGAGCACTTTGCATGTCACACCCCTAAGGGGGGACTTTGCACAGATACACCGATTGCTGCTAAGAAAGGGAGGAGAGGGAAGAACAAACAGAGGGCATCCCAGACAGGCGGTCATGGCGACTCCAGCCCTGAATCTGTAGACGATTCAAAGAAACCTTCTGTTCCATTAAATACCACAGCAGATGGATGGTCAAAGGGGAACTCAGACAATTCTAAGACTAAGAAAGGCAGCAGTGCCAACAACAACTTTTCACCGCCTGATTGTCAACAGAGGACATCCGGTACAAACAAAGTTGAAGCCAGTTCACAGATGCAAGGGAATAACAGTCCCAGTCCTGATGTCAAAACTCCCAGCCATGGACACTCCAACTCTGCCACACTTACCCCAGACAATCTCAACATTGTGATGGCAGTGAACCAAAATTTACAGCAGAACCAGGAGGTTCTTGATAACAGACAACTGCCTGATAGTCAGGGAGGGCTCACAGTGGACATTAATGACAACAACATAAACCCAGGCCACAGCCCACCTACCCATAACACCATATCATACTCTCTGACCCCACCGTCTTCCTCGGCATCTCCTATTTCCTCCTCTTCATCCTCCTCCTCTCTACCTTTTGCCTCAACAGAGCCAGAGAATGATCTTCCCACACCTGTGCAGGAATCCCAACCTGTCCTCTCTGCCCTACAACAAACTTCACAGTCCATGTGCCACACTACCTTTCCCACATCACAGCGAGCCCCTGATTCCAGATTTCTTCCTAACAACAACCTCCAAGAGGTCACTGATGTCTTTTCTACATCAAGTATCCCTGCCACAAGTGTCTCTTCGCCCTCATTCTCCACTGGCATTCCGCTAAGCCTGTTCCAAGCTACCCAGGAGTTGTCTTCAGCCAGCTCGGGGACATTAGACTCAGTATGTCCTCCAGACTCTAGTTCCCATCCTCAGTCTCGGTCATATTCACAGTCTCAGGCGAATGCCACCATCCAGTCTCACAAACAAACAAAGCAAGGTCACACATGGAGCTCACAAGACCGATGCAGGGGTGAGTAAATAGATATTTGCTCATTATATTTGTACCACAGGTAAATATGCAAGCTATAGTCAGTTTTGGCACCAGTAAAAGGGATTTAAAAGTTAATAAAAAGAAAAATGGGCATTATATTCCCCTGTTCTGTTGGATTTCAGAGCTTGTAAAGTTAGATAGGAGCTTTCTAACGTTGAAATATGATATTTCTGAAGGTCCTAGTTTGGCTGAGGAGGAGACGGACAGCGAGGATGATAGTGGACTAACTCGACATGTTCAAAGATCTCAGTCCAGAGCAGCTGCAGGAAACAGAAATGGATCACTGCAGAATGAGTCTGGCATAGCCAATCAACGGGAAATCCAGCCTTTCTCTACCCACAGACTACCTGAGAGGCAGTCAGGCTGTCCAATCAACCACAGCCACAACATTTCTGAAGAGATCGACCTCTCCTTCAAAAACAACTGTGAGTAGGAATCCCCTAAATTTCTTCAGCTCCCCGTCCTTCTCTGTTTCTACCTCTTTTCTTTTTCGTTTTGTTCATGCAGTCATTACAGTTACATTTATATGTGTCTGAATATAAACTAAACCGTCTGACAGATCACTACTTGAATTAAGGATGAAGAGGTTTCTATCGTTGCCACGAGCGCTTTGCATATGATGTAGAAATTGGATTTTATAATGAACACTCTTTATCAGCGTAGCTCTAATGAGATAGACTCACTAATGCCCTCGATACATTTACCATGGATATTAGTTTCTCTGCCAGTAAGGATATGATGCACTTCACTTAAATATATGCGTTCTGAATATGTCCTTATGTAGGCTCTATACTGGCTTCCTGTAATGAGTCTGAGAGTGAAGGGTCGGTGCCTGAGCTGGAAGAACCAGAACCACTGAGACCATCAGAGCCACAGGTCAGTCTTTTCGAGTGTTTTTATTGGAGACTACCTTTATAAATACCTTTTATGCAAGTGTAGCATGAGAGGACACAATTGAATGTTATAATATTGCATATTGTACTACATGTAGCATGCTATTGTTCAGAAGAAATTCTATTTAGTTTACGCTGACAATATGCTGAGAAATGGAACTTGTTTTTCCCAAAATCCCAGCACAATGATTCTTCCAAATCAGGAGGATTTTTTTCTGTACACACTGGCAACCTGACAATGGCTATATATATAGAGTGTGTTATGTAGAGATGTTGGCATGACAACTAGAAAGTTTATCAGAAAATCACTCAAATATTCTTTGCAAACTATGGCAGAGGGGACAGAAAGTTAGTGACATGCAATGGTGCATTATCAATAAATGGAGAGGTGCGCCGCACATCATGGGAAGTATTCCTATAGGCAGTCCTGCAGTACTTCTGGAAACTCTTGGAACCACAAGAAAGCCTGCACTCTGAGAATGCTATATCAGGATAATACGGGACAATAAGGTCTTTAAGATAAGATTGAGCTGCCGTTAAGGGCTTTGTCTGTGAGGAGAAGGATTTAAAATTCTATTCAGGGTTTTACAGCGAACTAGTGAAGAGAAGCTAATATGTAAGAAATATGATCTCTCTTACTGGTTCCAGTCAGTTCTCTCAGTGCTGCAGTTTGGATTAATAGGGAGGTTTTTCAGAGAGTTATTAAGACATCCTGATTAATAAGGAATTACAGTAACAGAAGTAACAAAATTCATGAATTAGTTTTTCAGCATCACTCTGAGAAATGTTGTTCCAAATTTTGAAACCATTGTGCAGGAGAAAGAAGGCCGCCTTAGAGATGTGCTTTATGTGTGATGTAAAATATTTATCTTACTCAAAAATAACTCCAAAATTCCTCACAGTAGTAGCTGAGATCAATGCAATGACATCCAGAGTCACTATATGGTTGGATTGTGTGTTTTTGAGGTTTTAAAGGCCAAATACAATATAATATATTCTTATATAAACGATGTCTATGTACAAATACAGTGTGCACTTCTTTTTCTCTTGCGCTACCACCATTAGATATTTGCAAATTAACAGTTGTGGCTGATGCTGATGCTGTGCTGATTGCTATTTTTATACTCCTGCATAAAGGAAACCAACACAAAAGTATATGAGATGTCACTGTGGGCGTAACTTAAAAGTAACTTGTATGTGATTTTCTTTTCCAGTCTATCTCCTCTGCAGATGAAGGGCTGAACAGACCAAAACAGAGCCGCAGTGAGAAGAAGGCCCGCAAGGTCAGACTGCTGTCTATATATGGCTCTATGTACAGTACATATTAAATGGATAAAGTGGTCAAAGACGACATTAACAGTGATTGTGAAATGAGGTATTTAATTTGTGTAACTCTGTACCTAATTCTCACTCTCTCTGCTGCCATATATGTATGTAGGCCATGTCTAAACTGGGTCTGAAGCCAGTCCATGGTGTAACCAGAATCACTATCAGGAAGTCAAAGAGCATCTTGTTTGTCATCAGCAGACCAGATGTATTCAAAAGCCCCGTATCAGACATCTACATTGTATTTGGAGAGGCAAAGGTAAGTCGTTCTTTATTCTTTATTATTTACAGTACACAACAGAGGAGAGTAGACCCATGTGCAATATCCCTTAAATGTCAAATGGTTCATCATTGTATCTCCTGACAGTAATTATATTATTTATAAGTTGAACAATGTTTGCATGTCTTCATCATGGCTCTACATGGAAAATTGGTGACCAACCAGAAGTCACTGGAAAATCAAAGGGAACACAAGTGCAGCATTAACTGGAAGATACAGAACAAACCATAGTACCACTAATCAGAGCTGCAGTGGCCCTATGGACAGTGTGATATTTGCACACTCTCGCTATGAAAAACAGATTGACACATGCTTCAGACTTGTGATGGGTGGTATCAAAGAAAATTAGAGTTTTTGTGACAGATCAGACGGTATGAAGGACATCATTCTCTGTGGATGGCATCCAAAGGAATGAACAAAAACCTTTCCGTTGCAACATTAAACTAAATAATATGAAAAGAAGCATGAGGAATATTAGGAGCACATTCTTCGGCCAAATGATTAATTTGCTGGGCTCAGATGTTTGGTGTGAACCTGACCAGGACTACCACAGTGAATGCATAGTCCTGACAGTGAAGAACAGAGGTGGAAGTGTGATGATATGGGGAGATGACATTTATAGTTGTATGTCTGAGGATAAACCAAAATACTGGCTGGCAAGATGACTCCCAGCCTGCAGAAGCTTGAAGAAGAGAAAGATTCCAAAATGATAACCATCCAACACATAAAAATCACACAAGAGTTTTTTTTTTTTTTTTCAAAGAACAAAGCGAAAACTATGATCTGGCAAAGTTTCCTGAGTTGAATCCAAGAGAATTCCGTTAGGTAATTTCAAAGAGAATTGTAGAGCAACACAACCCCTCTAGCAAGAGCAGCTGAAAAGAATAGTGTCTGAAAAATGTCAGAAAATCTCTCTAGAAATGTGATATTTTCCAAGGCAAGTAAGATTAAGTCTGTTATAAAAAATAAAGGAATATCACTAATAAAAGATATACTAACTATTTTTCCATTGACTTCTTGCTGTGGGGCCTGCATTTTTATTATAGTATGCCTAAACAGTAAATTGATAATTGCAAATAGGAGCAAACACCTACTGTTTAACTTAGAGGTGAAGCAATTATTGAGAGGTGAGACAATCTGGATTCACATTTAAGTGATATTGCACAGGAGTGTACTGACTTCTGCTGTATACTGTAAGCTCCTGCACATGTTCAGTGCTGCCTCTGACTCTCCTCTGATTTCCTCTTTTCAGATCGAGGATCTTTCTCAGCAGGCTCACAAAGCTGCTGCAGAGAAATTCAAGGTGCCTGTGACCTCGTCTCCTTTAGCTCCACCTGTCCCACCGAGCCTCACCATCAAGGAGAGTGAAGAGGAGGAAGAGGAGGTGCTTATCGTCTCGGCTGTTGTTTCTGGACGCCTACTGTCAGCACGTCTTATCTGCACAATCTTATTGCAATGTTAGCCTAAAAATGTGCGTCTTTCCGTGCTTTAGGTGGACGAGGGCGGTCTGGAGCAGAGGGACATCGAGCTGGTGATGGCTCAGGCCAACGTGTCACGAGCCAAAGCCGTCCGTGCACTGAAACACAACAAGAATGACATTGTGAATGCTATCATGGTGAGGAAGGAGGAGGGAGGAAGGAGGAGGGGGCAGATGGTGAACAAAATAATGAGTCATAGCCAGCGAGCAGGGAGGGAAGGTGTGGGGATGGAGGGCTGGAGGAGGAAGAGCAGAGGACAAATGACAAGTAGAATTTCTCCCCAGTAACTGAGTAACCTCTACAGTTGTGTAGGTCATCAGAGCAGCTTGGTGTCCACTAGATGGCAGCAGCGTCTCACACTGGGATGGAGTTGATGAAGTGACTCGGATGATTTTATTTTCTTGATGTAGTGTAAAACATTATTGAGCTTTTTTTTTTTTTTCAAAGATCACTGGCAAAATGGAGCCGGTTCAAAGTTTAGTTTAATGAAAGAAAGCAGCAGTAATCATTATTTGTTACATTCACTGCTTTATTGCTTTTTAATAATCTTCTCTTCTACTTTCTCACAGGAGCTGACCATGTGAGCGGTGAGGACGTCGTGGCTCCTGCCTCCCTTATTCCAGCCTATAAAGCCTAAAACACCACTGACTCTTCTGTATCGCTGCTGCTGTATGTTGCATCCCCAAAATATCTGCTAAATAAAGTCTGTTCCAACGTAGGCTCTGACTGCACCGTGAGACTGGTCTTACTGACAAGACTGCAAACTGACAAATCCTACAGTTCAAACTTTTTTTTGGGAAGTATGAACAATTGGAAAACATGCAAAAGACTTATTTCTCACCCACATCTCAAAATCTTCATATTTAAACAACTTTTACATGACGAAAACATTACTAATTTGGTGTTTGATCCAAAATAAATGTTATATTATTGCACGCTATTTATTAGAACAGATAGAAAGGGCACATTTCTGTCATTTGCATTATTTAAATATAAGTATTACTACTGTTAAAAAAAGTTTAGTGTCACTTAGAAATGTCCTTATTTTTGAAAGAAAAGCATTTTTTTTTCAATGTAGATAACATTAAATGAATCAGAAATCCAGTCTAGACATTGTTAATGTGGTAAATGACTATTCTAGCTGGAAATGGCTGATTTTTAATGGAATATCTCCATAGAGGTACAGAGGAACATTTCCAGCAACCATCGCTCCTGTGTTCTAATGCTACATTGTGTTAGCTCAGACCTGGGCATCCTACGACCCGCGGACCAGATCCGGCCCGCCGGACGACCCTGACTGGCCCATATGAGGTCGTTGGAAAATATTAAAAGTCAATGCAAATGTATATCGTCACAATACATGCAAACAATACGCCTGCACTGCTTTTATTTTGAAAGGTCTGCTAAGTTACCGTTTTTTCGCGCGTGCTTTCCGTACTTAGCATAAGGTTTATGCGCTGATTGGTTTGTTGGTTAGCTTCATTTCAGCTAACGGCACAAAAAGATTGATTCCGAATGCAGAGTTTTTAACAAGGCATGGACTTCCAAGTATTTCTTCACTGAAGTCAGAGGTAAAGCTGTGGGCTGGTTTGTGGAGAACAGATCGCGGTGCTCAAGGATTATAATCTGAATCAACATTACGAGACCAAACATGGCGGAGAAGTACAAACATTTGACTGATGCAGAGCGGGGAGGATATCTGAAGGTTTGCTAGCTAAACTGCTAAAGCAGCAATGACTTTGTTTTACCAAAGCTCACATCAAAGGATGCAGCAGTCAAGACGAGTTTTCTAATATCCTACAAAATCGCCAAAAACAGTAAGCCATTCCCTGATGGAGAGTTTGTAAAAGAATGTCTGGTGGACTCTGCAGCGTTTATATGCCCGGAGAAGAAAGGAGCGTTCGTTAATGTGGCCCTGTGGAGGCGGGCGGAGAGCAGCGCCGAGAATCTGGAGCTTCAGCTGCACAACAAAGTGGACAATTTTGACGTTTTCTCCTTGGCTCTGGACGAGAGCTGTGATGTCCGTGACACAGCCCAGTTACTCATCTTTGTACGTGGACTAACAAAAAAACTTTGAGATGACGGAGGAGCTGGCAGCTGTGCAGCCAATGAAGGGAACGACGACGGTTCACTGAGGTAAATACATGCATGAACAAGCTGGGACTAAAATGGGAGAATTTGGTTGGTGTTACAACTGATGGCTGTCCAAATTTGACAGGGAAAAATGTTGGACTTTGAAACGGATGCAAGATAAAGTGACTGAAATAAACCCAGAGCAGAAACTGATATTTTTGCATTGTATTATACATCAGGAGGTGCTGTGTAAGTCAGTGCTAAAAATCAACCACGTGACTGAGGTTGTAGCTAAAGTAGTTAACTTTATCAGGGCAAGAGCATTGAATTACAGACAGTTTGTTGTCTTTTTGGAGGAGATGATAGTGAACATGGTAACCTTGGTTACCAGACAGATGTCAGATGGATCAGCCTGGACAAGGTGCTTAAACGAGTTTGGAATCTGAGAGCAGAGATTCAAGAGTTGGGCATTGTACATCATTGTATTGTGTAATTTACTGTTTTTATTGAGATATATATTGAGCAGAGCTTTTAAGTGTACTGGTCCGGCCCTTAACAACCATCAAAGTTTCTCATGTGGCCCCATATGAAAATTAATTGCCCACCCCTGTGTTAGCTAATGGTGTTGAAAGCTAATTGATGATTAGAAAACCCTTGTGCAGTTATGTTAGCACATGAATAAAAGTGTGACTTTTCATGGAAAACATGAAATTGTCTGGTTGACCCCAAACTTTTGAACAGTAGTGTACATGCACATTTATTTGTATTGTGGATTGTATTAATAGTTTCACTTATTAGATTCATCAAAACAAAAACCTAATCTGAGGGCTGCCTTTTGCCTCACCATTCAAAAATAATATTTATAATGAAAACTATAATTTACCCGCGTATTCAGTACTCTAGATACTCTTCCAGTCTGACTAAACACAGCCTGCAATTCAACCAAAAAGCCTCTTAATTTTTCCTCATGTGGCTGTTTGTTGCAGCTAATTCACTGATCTGATAGCTTGTCTATTGCGCTGAGAGGTGCAGTATATATATATATATATATATATATATTTTTTTTTTTTTTAACCAAATTTGGTTAGTGCACACTGTTTAGCTCTAAGAAAATATAAAATTAGATAGGCAGAAAGATTTTGATCAAATATCACTAATTTAACTATAGATTTCATTATTTTTTTTTCTCACAGAATGGCATGTCACAGATGACACATTACACAACCACTGGAAATTTTTTTTTCTGTTTTTACAGTTTCTGGCTCTAATAAATGGTGAATTTTCTGTGATTTTTTTTCCCAAGCGATAACATGCCTTTCAAACCTGCCAGTTCATCCAGGGTTCATAGTGTTGATGTGAGTATATTATTTGAGATGTTTTTTGAATGAGTTGGAGTAACTCAATTAAATCATATAGCAGAGATGTACTTCGTTTTTCATTTTCAGTCAGTATGTTTAATTAAGTTCATTCAGTGAGTTTGTTCTGAGCATAGGCAAGGTAAGGCAAAAAAAAAATCTAGTAATTACTTTTTTTTAAACAGGCTACATTAAAAAGAACCATTGCTTATTTCAATGTTTTGGAGAAGTAGTCTTCAGTGGATGTGTTGTGAAGTTAAATTTCCTCACTCTGTAATAAACTCACACAAAAAAAACTGACGGCACAAACATGGACAGATGCCAAATGCATTTCTGTCAATCCATCAACTTTATTGTACAAAACTGATTAGAGTACAAGACGTAGACATGGGACTGGAAAAAACTCGAACATACCGAGCATGTTGAGTCATCGGCTTCAAACAAAAAGCAATGACTATGTGTTAATGTGTATCATCTGTCCATTTAACGGAATTAGCTCCCACTCTTACAAGAAAACAGATGTGAAGGAATCTTGTATTTCAGTGTGTGAAATTACAGAAAAGCTGTTGGCATTAATGAAGGAAATACTGGAAATGTTTTGTTAGCGATGTCAAAGATCAGCAATTCTTTATTTTAAACACTGAATCAAACACAGGCCCCCTTTTCAAACTGCAAACATAAAGCCTGAGTGCTTTTCATTCTTACAAACCAGCACAGGGTAACAGTATGGTTCTCTACATGGCAAGAAGTGGTGCTCTCCTGAGTATTCTCCAGTGTCTAGCAGTGCAGGCGGACAACTTCTCTCCCGGAGGATAAAATAAATGCCTTTGGCCATGAGTCAAGGGCTCCATACCTCTCTAGGAGGTGCTTTTAGGCGGGAGGACATTATTCTCAAAGTGTCCCTGGTTGGTGATGTTCCCAGCTGGGGAGTATCTGGCCACCACAAAGGAGGAACCATCAGAAGCGATGGCCTTACCGACCCCCAGCTCTTTACTGCTCTTCCACACCATCGCTGTGAAATGGCCTGTGTGATGAATGGAAATAATAAACAGAAAGAAATTAAAGGGGAAGAGTGAGAAACATGCTCGGCTGAAGCTGAGTGCACACAGTTTTAGGCTCATCTAAATATTTAGAGACGAGAGGAATTTTAACTCCCAAACCTCTACCTTCTCCACTTCATCCTTCTCTTTTTCATATGAATCAGTGTGACTCACGGATGACCTGTGACTGATCTGCTTCATGTGCGATTAAATTACAGCGACTCATAAACACCGAGGCTACGGGGAAAACATCTGGAGGAATTAGGGCAGACTGGATATGGCATGTAGGTTTCAGAGTGACATAGAGGACGGTGGTTTCCCCTCCGTTTCCCCCCATGGCTGCTCACTGAGTCAGACAGTCACACATTGACTGAGGTGTGACACCAGCACAAGAATAACAACAACCTTCCCCCTCATGCCTGAATAAGTGTGACACTGAGAGAGAAAAAGTAAAAACAAGTAAACAGAAAATGACAAAAGAGCAAGAGAAACTGGAGACGAGAAGAAAGAAAATGAAACAAGACTAGTTTTTATGGGGGTATCCAGACTATTGCTCACATTGGGGTGGCACAATGTATGATTAAGTTCTTTCCCAACACATCGCTGCAGGCTAAATAGTTTTCTGGTCACTCACTCTTATAATTTGCTTATGCAGGCAAGACTGCCACATAAAAGTAAATGAGAGCTCATACACGGTATAATAAACTCCCAGGGGAGGGGGTAACAGTGCTAGAAATATGAATGGGGACCAATAAGACTTTAGTCCTAACTGTATTCAGTAGTAGAAAATTAGATGCAATCCATCCATTGATTGCAGTAACACTAAATTGCAGAGAATCCAGATTTTATGATTGTTTGGGGTAAAGGAGAAGGATAGCTCAGAGCCATTGGCATAGCAGTGGTAGAACACAGGGATGGCATGGCAAACAAACATGTTTCAGTTGCAAATGGAACACAAAAGGACCAAAACTGAGCCTTGTGGGACCCCACATGAACTGAGGGCAGTTGAAGAAGATAAGTTGTCAACATTTACTTTGAAAAGTCCAATTGATGTGTACAATGAAATCCAATTGAGAGCAGCTCCACCAAGGCCAACCCAGTTCTCGAATCTTAAGGCCAAGGCCAGGTTTCTGGGTGAGTCTGCTCTGTATCAAGTTTTAGGAAATTAGAAGTCATCTAGTCCCTAATTGCAGAAGGGCAGTATTGCAGAGAATCCAGATTTTCATGATTGCTTGGAGAAAAAGAGCTGTACAGGTGGGAGTCATCAGTGTAGCAGTGGTAGAACATAGGGGTAAAATTCGTGGGCGACAAATACAAACAAAATAGAAAAGGACTAAGCACTGAGACCCCACATAAAATTAGAGCAGTTTTCAGGCATCACTTTTAATACTCAGTTTGAGGAATATGATGAAAACCAGTTCCCTTTCTTTGGTCATTCATTTTAATCATTTGCTTATGCAGCAAAACCGCCATGTAGAAGTACATGAGGACTCATAGATGGTATAATATGCTTTTTACGTAACCCTCAACTGATTAAAAATCTGGAGTTCTGCTGTTTTAGTAGCTGATAAAGCTTATGAGATCATTGCAGTTGAAAATACGTGAGATATGAAAGACACAAGTTTTAAGTTTGTTTCTTTTGGCAGCTCGTTTTGCGTCTGCCTTCCATTGCATAGCAGATTGTTGTTACCAAAGCTCTTTGAAATAGTTTTCATCCCTAGAGTGTACAAGAACTCCAACTAAATCAGAAGTTAAACCTAAATCATATACACTGTAACTAATAAAAACCATGTACAGATTCTTTCTTTAAATATAAAAATATATGCATTTCTATACTGTCTGAACACTTTCCAGCTACAAAAATACAAAACCTTTAAAAATCAGTGCAAAGGTTTTTTGGTTGATCAGACATATATGGTTGTATATGACTGAAGGAAGCTAGTTGTGCTGCTAAAATGCATCTATATGGGAGCATCAGCTGCAGAAAAAAGGTTCTGTGAACTAGTTCTGCCTTAAAAAAACATTATTTTCTTAATGTAACTCCAGTTCTTTGTGTATAGCCGGCTGACAGATTTCATTATTGCTTATGTGGGGTAGCCAGAGTTTAGTCTATAGTGGCCGCCATTGGCTCCGCCTCTGAAAAGGTAAAGGTTTGCTTCTTAAATTAGTGATTCCCAAAACGTTCAATCAAACCTGTATCCACAAAGAACAATGACCCTAAATACGCAAAAATCTTCGCCTGGACTAGATGGTTAGACAGGAAATCAGAGAATCTCACCAGTGCCGGATGAGAATCCAGGACGGTTGAATTTGTACTGTTTCACTTCATCATACCAGCGGTCGGCCACATCCTTCCCTGCACGTACACAGAACAAACACGTTGAACAAGGAAAATCAAATCTGTCATGTGTCATACGCATTAATCAGACTGATAGCGATGTAAGAAGACAGAACTGTGCAGCTACAAATCCCTCTTGGGCATATGTTGTTTACAGTGCTGTACTTCTTGTCACCCAGTTCTGCACTGTAGATGTTTTATGAATCACTTTGGCCTGTGCTGACATATTTCTGCAGTGACTCATGATATCTGAAGTGGAGGGGAAATAGATCCCAGCTGTTCACTCGCAGGAGCTGGCAGTCAGCAGAGCGTCTACTTCAGGCTGTATAGACTAAATTATTCTATCTATGGAGGAATGTGTCTTATTGGATTATAGTGTCTCATTCTCATTATCGAGACTGACATCTATATATGTATACACAATCATCTAGGAGGGAACATTAGATTTCCTTAGGCTGGAAACTACTTAAAGAAATGACAAAAGATTTTGAGACATTGTGATGATGATACATTTTTACTGTAACTGCAATGTCTTCGTAATCAATGTCAAAGTCTGTATTTTCCTCCACATCAGTCCAACAGTTGTTTGAGTGTCTAACAGTCTTTCTGCATGTCTCCACTGGGATTTAGTTCCTTCAAGTGTCCATCGGCAGCTCTTTGAAGACTTCCTCTGCATCACTCTGCTCTTCAGTTTCTCAACAGATTCTGGATGGATTTCAGGTCTGGACCCCCAACATCTTCTCACTGTTTTAATTTCTTCACCACTTTGACTCCATGTTTCACATCATTGTCTTGTTGGAAGCTCCAATGCTGCCCAAGGAGCAGTTTTCCTGCAGACTACCTGATGTTTTCTTCCACAATCTCAGTGTTTCTGTAACCCAGTGGTTATCTAGCCAGCCTGTTATTCAGCGTCAATAGGCACACTGTCTCTTTAAGAGTCACTACAGTAAGCTCTGCTTTACGGTTGTAGAGCAGTGACCTCAGAGGGGGAGAGTTCGCGAGTAGCACTTGAATAATGCTGAGAAGACATGACTTAGCTGTAGCCAGTCTCTACTAGCCGTCTTTCACATCAAGTCACCACTTATATCTTTTCCTGCTAGGTGAGCACATATAATGATGCTATGTGATTGTGCTTGTGTTGTAAAAAAAGATTGCTGGTGTATGTGTAAACATGAAGGTGCAAATGTGCATTTTTCAGTGTTAGATGCTAATCGCGAGCTAACCGCTAATTCACAGCTGAAAGCTAACAGTAAATCGGTTTGTAAATGAGTCACTGTAATGATTTCGTTGCTTATGTATGTTCAATATTGTATACGCTGTACAGAGTTTAAAACTTTAGCACTTGAATAATGCTGAGAGGGGAGAAGACATGGCCGAGCTGTAGCCAGTCTCTACTAGCCGTCTTTCACATCAAGTCACCACTTATATCTTTTCCTGCTAGCGGAGAGTGGACCGAGAGGCTAGCTAGCGATCTGCTAACATTGTGAAGTGCACCGCAAGTGGACCGGAGTCAGGCAGAGACCGCTGTGCCCCCGGACTGGTCGCCAGCCATCACCCAGCTCTGCTCGTGGACAACTTGAGTCAGAAACACAAACTTTTCTTTCTATAGAGCGCTATAGTATTTTTTTTTTTTTTTTTTGGTACCCAAATTTTGTTTCCTTTGCTGAGAATTTTTTTTATTCAGAAATACCAAATTGTGGATCACCACAATTTGTGGAGAGGAGTGACTGTTCATTACCCTAGAGTAAAAGGACTGATTTACTTTTGATAAACATTGCAAAGAGACTGATTGAAAAGAGACATTTTACAAGGTTCTGAGTTGGGATATTTCATTTATATTGTTGGCAACCATTTGTGTTGTGTGACAAAGTCAGATCAATTATATCGAAACTGAGGAGGGTTTATTTTATTATTATTGTTAATATTTTTTTGTTGTTGTTGTTTGCGTGCTTGTGTCACTAACATGAAAGAACATAATTTGAGTTAAACAAACAGGTACTGATTTAAAGGGAAGGGACGTTCCAGTCCATCAAATCTTTTATTTTATTTTATTGGACTTAGGCAGCACACTACTGCCAGACCCAGAATAAATTCCTGCCGAGTACATTTGCATCTGATCTCATCTTTGTTTGTTGTTATTGAAAGAGGGACAAATTGATACTTGGTTACATTTCCTCTTTTCTCATGATGTCGTTTACTTTGACCAGACTGCCTGGTCCATTGGCTGAAAAACAGCCCCAAAGCCTCACATTCCCACCACCAAGTTTGACTGTGGAGATGCTGATCTTGGCCTTAAATGCTTCTCCTTTCTTTGTGTCCAAACAGCTCCATGTTCATAAAGTGATGAGCAGCAGCTTTCTTCTTTGTCCAGCTGAGCTTTAGTGTGTCTGTCTTGGAGAAGTGGAGTCCTCCTTGGTCTGATCCATGGAGACCAGCCTTGTTCTTGGTCTGCTGGAGTGTCTGATGGACATGTTGCTACCAGAACTGCTCACATTCATCAGGATGCTCTTGGTGCTGATCCTTGGATTCTTCTTGTCCTCTACCATTCTTCCAGTGCAGGGCTCACATCTGTCTTCCTAGCAGCCCTTTGACATGTTTCACAGTGTGGAACTCCTTGGACTTTTTCATCATGCTTCAATCTGTGACCACTGGACCTTGAAAACACTTTGATGTGACTTTATAGCCGTTAAACTACATGTGAGCAGCAATACTAAGCTTTTTGGTTGTAGCTATGACTTGCAATTGACTAGTTACTATCACTAACACCATCTTAATGTAGTTTGTCACTTTTTAAAGTAATTTCCATCCAAAGAAACCTATTGGTCAACTAAAAAATTACCTTAAATCTAAATCTAATATGGGTATGTATACTTTTGGTTTCAACTCCACCTGTTTGGTCGTAGGAGGCCCACGCTAGGTTCTCTCCACAGCTCCCTCTGCTGGACTCCACACTGTGTTTCAGGATTCGTGTGCTGGCCAGACTTTCAGCATAACTGTTAAGAGAGACAATGAAAGACAGAGTAAGCAGTGCTCATTTGGTATTCTTCACTATTTCACAGTAAATCCTGCTACAAGCTCACTTCTGTACTGGATAACTTATTGCTACGAGTGGTGTGCATGCAAAGCCTTGTCAGTAGCCTCAGCTTACTGTAACATGTTGCAGTCAATCCCAATAAAACTAGCAACACAGCCTGACCTTAGAGGTGTATTCTAGCATATATCTATAATGCAAAGACAGAAACCATCTCCTCCAGTACTGCTTTTGATATTTTGACTGGGCTGGTTAAAAGATTCGTACTACATTTTCATTAGCTAATTCAATGTTGGAAAGTTCAGTCTCCACAATTACAAAGAAATACTTTTTATCAATATATTGTAGTGATTTTATGTGAAAAAGGGTACAGTAATTTATGACCCATATTGGGTTCCTTATTACAGGCACAGGGTTCAGTATCTTACTCTAGCAATAATTTATTCATATAGGTTTACTATAAGAGACTTTACTGAAAATTTTATGACTTCCTTGACCGTGTGGATAAACCACAGACATTATATGCACTGGAGATTCCACGTTAGTCGAGCTGATGAAGCTTCTCAGATGAAAAGACAAACCTTTTCAACTTGAGCTTTGTTAATTATTTTCCTTGAATTATGCTCCTTAATCTAAACTATTATTCTTTAAATATACAACTTATGTCTTGCAAGGTTGTAGATTTCTTTAGCACATTTTGAGAATAGTTTGAGGGTTAAAAACCTAATTTCCAGCATCCTGGGGAATTTTATGTACCAGTTTGTGCCTTTTTCTGCATCAATTTATTTCAGAAATGTATTTAT
Organism: Amphiprion ocellaris; assembly: GCF_022539595.1. Taxonomy (NCBI): domain Eukaryota; kingdom Metazoa; phylum Chordata; class Actinopteri; family Pomacentridae; genus Amphiprion; species Amphiprion ocellaris. The sequence goes on from NC_072774.1 coordinate 6,433,865, forward strand.
TAATGTACAGGAAAACACTAAATTCAAGCACCACATGTCAGGTAATGCAGAGCATAATAACAGAATATAATGCAGTAAAGCTCTCAGGCATTCTGTGTGGCTTTCTTATATTCACTCTGCTGTAGATCAGCTTTTCTAGTTTAATATGATCCCTGCTGAGTCAACACATGTACAGCATTTTAAAAGAAATACTCCTGTGATGCCCAGATATGCAGCTTAACTTGCCTCTTTAACTGGGGTGAAACAGCTATATTTGTGTAACCAGCTGGTTTGCACAAAGGGCGAGGCAGAACAGCATTCATAAAGTTCCAATGAACTGCACATTATCTTCAAACTCACACACTTACCATCATATGCAGGTATTAACTGTATTTTTAAAGTCTTTCAAATTCACAGAGATGTTTAAGTATAATATACACTTTTGTTTAAGGTATTTTCTTCTGTTAAAAACACAATTTAACAAACAAAAATCAACTGAAGGCATCACATAATTAAAGATGGTTTTGAGCTCTGTGTTTCTGTTGATTTACATGTGTGAGCAAATGGACTGAAAGACTGTTATTTAGGACTCAGGAGGATGAATTATCTCTGGCACCTTCTCTGAGTTTATTTGTTGATAATGATTTGAACAGTTTGGTGGAAATGAAGCTTCATTCAAACATCATTTGAATAAAATGTAAATGCAGTTGCAATTAGTGGCAACAAATTGTCAACATAACCTGCAATCACAGTGAGAACCAACACCAAAGACCCCCAGATATCGTATTATATTTTGTGGTTATTGCATATGACAGGCTGTGCTTGAACTGTCAGTGTTATCCAGAGCAGGCTGACAATGACTGGTGTGCGTAGTCCCTGCTAATTAGGTTTCTAATTTGATCTGCGTGCGCATTAACCCACCGGGCGGCCTCTCTGCTCAACTTGCTGCTCAGCTTCAGTGGAGGAGCCTGGTGCTTCTTCCTGTACTCGTTATGGCAGCGCAGCACCTCCTCGGAAAACTGCTTTGAGGCTGAGCGACAGAAGAGGACAGAGACAGGAAGAGTCAGACATCCTCTGACAACATCTGACAGAGGAGATAGGCTGATGCAACGTGAAGACTCGGTGCAAACTCCAGCCGAATCCTACAGACTCGAAGGATCTCAGACACCAACTTGGTGACAGATGATGGAGCAGAAAGACGTCACCCACATCATCAACATCACCTCCCTCCTCCTCCTGCTCCTCTGCCCGGTGCCTATCACTCACTGGCCTTTTCATAAAGCCCACAATCTCTCGAGTGCCATGCACAATAGGCGCATTCAAGGAGTCACACAGAAACAACAGAAATGGCCATGCTGCTGGCACTTAACGAGCATGCTGCAAGAAGTGTCCTTACTAAGAATCAGTGCCATCAAACAGGATTAGAGATGGGAAAATAGGGCAGAAATCTGATTTATAGTTCTCTCTATGCTCTGTTGTGACCCAAAATTATTCATATCCATGCCGAATTTTGATTTAAAGTGTTTTTTTTTTCTTTAATTAGTACGTTTCTTCTGGCTGGAAATGACATAAACAAGCAACAAAAGGCCCATTCGAGATGTTAATGATGAATTTGAACAATTTCTAGAATTTTTTTTGTTACATTTTACTAAAAATTTAATGTCCAAAATTATTCATATTCAAATTGTTGCAAACTTTGAAGAAAAAGCAGCTTTAGTATAATTACAAATCATTCAGGTGATTCATACCATGCTCTAGATCATTTTAATACACGATAAACCGAGAACAGCTGATGTAGCAGTTATCTAGTCAGTTACAGGTCAATTGCAAGTCACCAAAGAGGTTAGTGAAGTTACAGAAACCTGCATATTGTGGCTGCTCAGTTTTAAGATATTTTAAATGATTGTAACCTTCTGTATGTTGTTGATTCAGTAAAATGATGTTTTGAAATGTATGCCTTCCTATAGCACATGGCCAATGCTGATTGGCTATAGAGTAAAAGCCCCTCCTTTTCAAGATGGCTTCTCTCAGTACCAAACCATTTGCCTGGTGAAGCCCTGGCAGCAAAAGTTTGTGAATAAAGTAGTGTGCAGGAGTCCGTTTGAAGCTTTTGGAAATGCTTGTCCATTTCCGACTCACCTGTCTCACGAAAGAGAAGTTTGTTTTTGCCTATTGTGGCTGCTCACAAGACGGGGAAAAGCAATATGAAGGCCATATCCAAGTGGTTTCAACTGCCAGTGGCCACAGTGCAAAAGAATAATGAAAAAGCACAAGGAGTTCCACACTTTGAAAAGTCTCGGAAGGATGGCAGACTACAGAAGGGACCAGTGCATTGGCAAGAATGGTAGTGAGACCAAGGAGGACACAACCAGCAGCCTTCCAACCTCAAAAAATGGAGATTGTCTCAAAAGAGAAGTGCAACAAAATCCCAGTGGAGACATGCTAAAAGCCTGATAGCAACTGACTACTAAGAACAGGTGTGAACAATTTTGGACTTTTTTTTTGGGGGGGAAGCATGAAAAAATGTTAGAATTCATAAATAACACAATGCTTTACTGTCTTTTATTTATTCATATATGTCATTTTCAGCCACAGAAAGCATCTATTGATAATGGTATTGGTATATAAATTCACAACAAATCAAAATATAGCATGGTTATGAGTAATTCTGGGCTTAACCGTATGGTAAAACTAACAAGCACACACTCGTGTGCACATGCACTTTCAGGAGTTCAAAGTTCCAACTTGGGCAACAATCAAACAGCCCACAATCAAAGTTACAAGCCTCAGGCTGCAGTATCCACTTACCTGATTTTCCCATGGTGCTGACACAGGAAACTTTCAGTCAGATCAGTAACAAGCTCAGCACAGAGTGAAAACAGCCTCTTCTCCTCCCTCTCTTTCCTTCAGCACTGCCTGTCTCACACTCAAACAGTGTTTATTTCAGACCTTTTACTTTCTCATTCCACCTCCAGCTCACAGAAATAGTGTGAAGTTCCCCTTCAGCTGTTTATCTGGATGCAATTACTGTTGCACAACATGCTTCTTCCTCCAGTTTGGTTTCAGTTCATTTGACCGACCTGTGTCTGTCGCAGCCACACACCCTTCCTATCTGCTTCTATCTTTGTGGCTCAGGGCTGCACACACCCTCACTGTGTCTTCCTACAAGTTAAAGGAGAGCTCTTTCAGTCATCGGTGACATCATCTCTGTGAGACGCATGCCCTTATATGGCTCTGAGGCTCTTGCATTCTTCTGACATTGGTATCCGTGGTGAACGTGGCAGCTGTGGCCCAGGCACCGAGACTTTTCCCACCATCCACACTGTCATGTAGCAGCGCTGGATGAGATCACATGCACAATAAGCTCCTTTCACTTTCACCTCACGGGGGGATGGAGGGGACCTTCCACCTCCATCTTGCAGTTTCTCCACCGACTTCTGGGTCAATAAGTTCTGCCCAACTGAAAATGAGTGATTCCTCAATCTCCGTCCTCGATGAAGAGGAAATGATTGAGCAATTTTCCTCCTGCAGTTGACACACAGGGAGAGGCAGAATCTCAATTCATCATCCCGCAGGACGGGTTTCCACTGTTTGCTTTGTCTACATGAGGTATACCACCTCCTGCGCTTTAATGGCATTTCCGAACTGAGATATTTATCATTTCAAACGAAAGAAAAGAGAAAAAAATGACACCTGCTTCAGCAAAAGCAAGCATGGTTTGCAGCCACACCTCGGAATGGATCACCTTATGTTGTTACTGTATATCTCATAACTCAGCTTGTGCGATTGTCTCTGGACTTTTTTGCACAGGCTACAGCTTTTTATCAAGAATGGATGGTTTAGAAAAACCCTCTTACACGCTCCCAATCGATAGGACTTCATTGTGTCAGCAGCAAAGTGCTCTGTTGAAACTGCTTAATGCGAAACAGTAAATGCTGAGTCTTGAATGGCTAATTTCCCAGTAGTGAGTGTGAGTTTATTCTCACTTTGTTGGGCTTGAATACATCAAGGTAAATACAGATATTGCGGTAATATCAATTAGTACTGAATGTGGTTAATGCAAGCAGCATAAAATCTAAGTAGCTCAGCAACTACTGACTAGATTTTGATGGAATTTTCTGAATTTGATGACATTTTAACTTCTCCTCTAGTGCCATCATCTCATACTTTATAATCGTAAAACTATCTGCATTCATCTCCAGCTGTAGTTACCCATAATGCTAAGATGGTAATTATTAAATATCAGCACAACTTGTTTGTGAGCATGATTGCATTAACATTTAGTTTAAAGCACCGCTGTGTAATTTCACAGAACCAAAGCAGCAATTCACACTGTGAGTAAAATAAATCTTAATCCCGCAGACAGTTTCATAAACAAGTCAGTGATTAATCCTCTGAACTCCTAGCAGTTTCATGCTGTTTCCTTGCTCCTGTCACATTTTTACTCACTGTGGGCTCATTTTTCACTGCAATATAAAGTCCTGCACCTCTATGGAGGGAGTAGCAGTAGAGAGAACTCAAAAATCTCCCTTTTTTGTACCAGAAATGATTAAAAAAAAAAAAAAAAGTAAAAAAATGGAAGTGCAATTTTAAAAAATTATTTATTATACATAAAATAAAAAAGTCAAAAGAGTCAAAAAGTAAGAGTTAACATCCAATACTGAGGGAAAATGTGGTTCCACATGCTATAGAGCAGTTTTTTGATTGGGATTATTTGCATTTTTACGACCCTAGAAAGATGTTTTACTGTGCAGAATGTACGAGGGTACGTTAAAAAGTTCTCCGCCTCACCTGGAAACGAGGATCATAATATAAAGTCTTACATCACTGTTCATAAAAAGTCAAATGTTTGTTGTCATTTCTTTGCAAGGAGAGGAAAGCTTGGAACTTTGTGCTGCTGCTCCAGGACAATGAGTCTGTCCACTTCTAGAAGTCAGACGATGCCAGCTGTGCAGGTCAGTGAGTAGAGTTCACGGGTCAACAGCTCAAAGCCACATTTGGCTGCTTCTACCACCTGGTGCTCTGTGGACGGACACATTGTCCTGAAACAACAGAACTTCAGCTTAAAATTTACTCTTCTTTAGTCTTTTGAACTGCATCAAATATTTGAGAGTTTGTGGACAGTGATATAAGGCTTTATAATATACAGTTATACCCCAAAATCAGAGTTAAACCTTTTGTTTCTGGGAGAGGTTGAGAGCTTTTTAAAGTACTCATAGAGCTGCAGCTCTCAATTATTTTCATCACTGATTTTATCTCTAAATTCCCAGAAAACACTAAGAAGTTCCCGTCACAGTTTTCCAAATCTCAAGCTGATATCTTGTAATATGTTGTTCTGTCTGACCAACAGTCCAGAACCCAAAATATTAAATGTAATTTGATGGAAGGGTCCACAAAATGCTGCTGCTTCTTACGTTCGAATTTAATGACCACATGTTAAACACAACAAACAGACAAACAAAAATAACGTTTATTACTTAGATATGCCTGAAAAATTATTACTCATCAATAATAAATTATGTCTTGAAAATAGTTCCTTTGAGGCACAATGAGGGTTCTGTAAAGAAGTGTTTGTTTTGTCTTGCTAAAATATTCATTGAGAAACTTAAAGTGGTTCTTTACACTCAGAAAAATAAAGCTGCTAACTGGAACCAAAAATGGTTCTCCGAAGTGATGCCACAACAGAACTATTTTTAATTCAACAAAGAACCTTTAAGCAATAGGTTCTTTAAGGAGCCATTTCTAAAAAATATTTCTGCAAAGAATCCCAGAGGTGCTTCAAACACCCATCAAAAATGGTTCCTTTAGACACCATGAATGGCGCTTAAAAGAACTAAGAATAGCTTCTTTAAGGAACTTTTTTCAGGTTAGTTCTTTGTTAAGGTACTGGATTCATTAAGGGCTGCACAGTGGCGTAGTGGTTAGCACTTTCGCCTTGCAGCTAGAAGGTCCCTGGTTCGCGTCCCGGCTTTCCCGGGATCTTTCTGCATGGAGTTTGCATGTTCTCCCTGTGCATGCGTGGGTTCTCTCCGGGTACTCCGGCTTCCTCCCACAGTCCAAAAACATGCTGAGGTTAATTGATTACTCTAAATTGCCCGTAGGTGTGAATGTGTGAGTGATTGTTTGTCTATATATGTAGCCCTGCGACAGACTGGCGACCTGTCCAGGGTGTCCCCTGCCTTCGCCCGAGTCAGCTGGGATAGGCTCCAGCACCCCCCGCGACCCTAATGAGGAATAAGCGGTGTATAGATAATGGATGGATGGATGGATTCATTAAGCAAACCTCTTTCAAATAGGTCTCAAATCATATAATAGAATGATTTTTTTTATTGTAAGTTGAAAAACAAGCAAATGAACAATAGAGAAGTACAAAATATCACAAAATCAGTCACTGTGGGATGGAACATAGAACCCATAAAACCTTAAATTAACTTGCTGATCCAAACTAAAAACCAGGAAGCACTGGATGCATTCAACAACTGCAGACACACTGACTTGAAGAGCCTTTTCATGTGAACTGTAAATGTCCGAATTTGCAACGTTTGTTTTTTTAACATGGAACAAAAAGGAGGCAGATGATTTGGGAAACTGTGATGAGCATGTCTCGCCGGCTTTTGATGATTAATTGAGAAAATAATTTGCAGATAATTCAATAATGGAAATAACAGCGATTTACTAGCCATCAGATAACTCCAGTACAATGAACAGTACTTTGAAGAAAGTGGCTCAATTCTGTACATGAAGTCCTGCACCTTTATGGAAACATCACAACCACGGCTAGAAGTCGAAAAAACTCAGAAATTGCTTAGTATGACACAGATAGAAATGAGAGAAATTATTAAAAAGTTAAAACAAATCAGTTACCTAAGAGTTACCAATACTATTTTTGAATTCATGATGACACTTTGAAGAACCAGAGGTCCTTTCAAGTGCAATTATCTGCTTCTCCACAAGGTGGGACTGTTACCAAAGACACTAAAACGGGTCCATGGCTGGACTATTAGTCACACTAAGTGCAACTAATGGCATCTTGGTTTCATAATATGAGTGGACATGATGGGATTCATGTGAAAAGTCAAGCCACTTGATTTCTCATTACCCGGATAGCGCTATCTTAACAAATTGATTTCCTCCTTGCCTCCTCCTACCATCTGCACAGTGATGGGGCCGGGCAGCTGCAACAAGACATTTACGTAGTGGTCTCGAGACGCTGGAACTTTGCAGCCATACATCTTAATTCATACTAATTGAGATGGGTTCGTGGGTGTGTATTTGTGCGTGTCTCCGGTGCGAATGTGTGTATTTGCGTGCACGGAGGGGGAAGGCAGAGTGGTTTGATTTATAGAGCGAGGCCCTTTTAGAGGGACAGTACAGACATTGATCCATGCAGATATTACATCATTTATCTCTGCACATTGGCTATATCTGCGGTAGTTATTGCTTGGCTCCCCTCCCTGTCAGCTGTGACATCGTTCCTTCACTTCTCCTCTCACTTCCAGCCCCCCTTATCCCTCCATCCAATCTGTAATTCTCATTCCTCCTCACCTGAAGCCTCTAATGAAAATCCACCAGCAAGATCCCTTGTAAAAAGAAAAGAAATTTCTTCCTGGGTCTGAAATAATTTCCCCCCCTCTCCTGTCATTACTGTGCTGGATGTGGATTTATGGCAACAGAAATGTGAAATAACTGTAACTGGGGCTGTAAGTGCACTTTGTTGCATATAATTCCTCTTTAGCGGTCCCAGGAGGAAGGTGAGGACTTTTTAATAACTCCTTCCATTCACCTCCATCCTCATTAAGAGGTCTAGTTGAGTGAAAATGGAGACAACTACTGAGGGGGTGTTGAGAGGATTGATCTCAGCTGAGAGGAAAAGTGAGGGGGCTGCACTTTTTTTTCCGAAGAGGAGTTTGTTGGAAGCTTTCCTCTCCAGAGCGCCGCTCCAGAAATTTGACACATCAAGAAGTCTTTTATGGTGTCATTAGTGCAACTGTTCCACCGAGGACAAATGATTCAGCGGGTTAAGAGGAGTTAATCACCTGCCAGTCAAACCTCATCAAGCCGCCTCTACGGATGAGGCGCTATACAAATCTCATCATATTTACGGAGCCTCAATTAAGCAGATACGGGCAAGGAGAGCGGAGAGTGACAGGGGTGAAGAAAGAGGGAGGCGCAGATGGAGGGAGACAGGAAGCAGAGCTGGACGACTGCTTGTCCGACACTAAGCAGCAGAAATGTAATGTCTTAAAAGGCCATCGTAGTCAATAAAGTTCCTAATGTGCTTAAAGCAATTACTGTGTCCGGAGAGGAGCAGAGTGCATGCAGGATATTAACCTCGGTAACCCGCTCTATCTGCTCCATAATTAAATTATCCTCACATCCTCATTCTCATAAAGATGCACACACTCAAGACGCACACTTATGCAGCCATGCATTAATGCATGGACGCGAGTGTCGAGCTGTGAGGCTCAGCTGTTGATACTGAGAAGCGAAAGTGAAAGACGGAGGATGATGAGCATCAGTACAAGTGCTGTTTGACCTAGACTGACGTGTTAAGTATCGATGGCAGGTAGAACAAGAAGATTCTCCACATGCACTCAGGAAAATAAAGGTGCCAAGTGGAACCACAGTAGTTCTTCTCAGAAATATAGTTGATAGCTGACAAACCTCTTTATGTAAGGGATGGTTCCTCACATACTTAGAGTGGCTTTTTAATGCACTAAAAGTTAATTGTTTGCAGGCAAAAGCATAAAATTACAGCTGCAACTAATTGTTTTCATTATTAATGAATCTGCATGCTAGTTTCTCAATTATTGGCGACATCACCATCACAGTTTCCAAATCCCAATCTGAAATCTTGTAATATTATTGTTCTATTTGACCAAAAAACACAAAATATTTAATGTTTTATATTGTAGAACCCAGAAATGCTGCATATTTTGACATTACTTGTTCATACATGAACATTTTTAAAGTCAGTGTGCCTGTAACTGTCAAATGCATTCAGTGGTTTGATGTTTAGTTTGGATCTACAAGTTAAGGTAGATGAACCATTTTTTTGTTCCACAACAAGTCTTTCAGCAATCGGTTCTTTAAAGAACGATATCTTCAAAGAGTTCTTTAAAGAACCCCCTTGTCTCAAAAGGAACTAGTTAAAAGATAGTTCTTTGTGGACCCATGTGGCTCTGTTTTGATGATGGAGTTCTTTCCATTCTAATGTATTTAATATTTTGGGTTCTTGGTCAGACAGAACAGCATACACTGCCCGTCCAAAAAAAAGTCTCACACTCTCTAATATTTTGTTGGACCACCTTTAGCTTTGAGAATGGCACAAATTCACTGTGGAATCATTTCGATAAGCTTCTGCAATGTCACATCATTTATTTCTGGCCAGTGTTAATTTTCTACCAAGATCCTATATTGATGATGGGAGAGTCGGACCGCTGCATAAAGTCTTCTCCAGCACATCCCAGAGATTCTCAATGGGTCTGGACTCTGTGGAGGCCAATCCACATGTGAAAATGATGTCTCATGCTCCCTGAACCACTCATTCACAATTTGAGCCCCATGAATCCTGAAACTGTCATCTTGGAACGTGCCCATGCCATCAAGGAAGAAAAACTCCATTGATGGAAAGACCTGGTCATTCAGTATGTTCAGGAAGTCAGCTGACCTCATTCTTTGGGAACATAACGTTGCTGAACCTGGACCTGACCAACTGCAGCAACCCCAGATCAGAATACTTCCTCCACAGGCTTGTATGGTAGGCACTAGGCATGATGAGTGCATCACTTCATCTGTCTCTCTTCTTACCCTGATGCCCCCATCACTTTGGAACAGGGTAAATCTGGACTCCTCAGACTACATGACCGACCACATTTCTTAATTCGAAGACGATGGTTCATCATTATCCTTCCAGGTTTTAATGATGCATTGGACGGTTCTTAACCTGATTTTAGTAGTTTCAGCAATCTCCTTAGTTGTTTTCTTTGCTTGAGGCAGGCCAATAATTTGACCCTTCTGAAACAGATGAACATCCTTTCTATGACCACAGGATGTGTCTTCCTACATGGTTGTTTTAGAAATGAGAAGCTCCTCACTGCATCAGCTAGGGTTAAATAAGTCGTTGCAGCTGAAACGTATTCATCATTGCAGTAATTATCCAATGGAAGACTCTTACCTATTTGCTTCGTTAAATCCAGATGGCGATTTTTTTAAATTTTTTTTTTTTGGACAGGCAATGTATAACAAGGTGCCAATATGAGATTTGGAAAAAAAATGTCTTTAATTTTGCGCTATTACCTGACCCAAAACAACTCAAATAAAAATGAAGAATCTTTTTTAAAAAATCAGATAAAGTACATGAAGAACCATTCCCTAAACAACAAGGTTCTTCAAATGATGATGGTCATTTAAAGAATCAAAGCACTTTCTGAAGAATTATAGTTTGTCTGAGTGAACTGCAGGTTTCCATGTATCCATTTGACTGTGTCAGTGGCATCTGCTTCTCTGTATAATAATATTCCAAATTTATTTCCTTTTAGGGCCTTTTCATATAACATCCTGTAAAATAACTGACAGTTATGTGTGAAACTCCAGACAGGTTCCTGGTGGAGCTGCACAATACATTGTTTCCTCCTTCAAACCAACTCAAACGCATCATGCGGAAAGTGTTTTTGCTGCTTCATAAAAATAAGAAAAAGAAAACTCATTTCCCATGACGGAGCCACCAAAGAAGTCTGATAGAACAGAATTTACACTAATTTAATGCTTCTTGGATACACAGAGTTTTCCTGTTTTTCACTTTATTAACAAAACACTGAGTTTGTCGACATGCAGGATCCACAAGTGCACAGTAAAAACTAAACAGGAAACAGGAGAGAAAACACTTGCAAAGGGAGATTTGGATACAAAAAGAAATCAGTTATGTGGAAATGTTTCGGCTGCAGACAGGATGATGTTGACTAAAAACAGGTGCTGTCAGCAGCGTCTTGCAGCCTCTACAGGAGACAACACAACTAATTAATTTGACCGTTTAAATCAGCAGCACAGAGCTCCGTGTGACGAGAGCAAGGCCAGATCTGAATGTCATCAAAGCAAAAAAAAAAAAAGCTATTTTTGGATGGCTTTGCCAGTGTTACACCATATGAGGAAGGAAGAATTATTTGTTACTTTCAGTGCTTTTGCAGTCTCTTACGAAATCAATCCGACCATTAAAAAAAGATCAGTCATTTCCAAATACAGCTATTAAAGTTATCTGGTGGAAATTCCTGTATTTTTCTTCATATTGATGGGAAATAAAATGTCCCAATGGCTTTTTCCAATATTATGCAACCCTCATGAATGGGAAGGAATGTGTGATTTACTACAAATTCTAAGGGGAATGGAGAAGATGTTCAATTGTTATCACTAAAACAAGCGTATTAAATCAATCAACTCAACATAAGTAAACTTAACTTGACATCCAATAGCACAAAATGCTATTTTTGGATGCTTTTGCCACTGTTCCAACACACGAGGAAGACCTCAAAGCTTTTAGTAAATCATTTTTTTCATTTTCAGTGTTTTTGTACTCCCTTACAAAATCACTTAAATCATTAAAGAATCATCAGTTATTTCTGAACACAGCTATTAAAGTTATCTAGTGGAAATTCCTGCATTAAAATAAAAACATTTTATGGTAGAAAAATGGAAAATCCCAACCGATTTTTTTGAACACCATGCACAAATTCTAAAGAGAATGGAGATGTTCAATTGGTATCTCAAGAAAAAAGTGAATTAAATCAATCAACTCAACATAAGTAGACTTAACTATACATCCAATAGCTATAAAAGCAATTTTTGGATGCCTTTACCAGTGTTACACCCCGTGGCCTTTTTATAAATCCTTTTTTTCATTTGCACTGCACTGAAAATCACTCCAATCATTAATGCAAATGAATGAACAGTTATTTTCAAACACAGCGATTAAAGTCATCTGACGCAAATTTCTGTATTTTTTGTTGTTTGTGTTGCAGAAAAACTTAAAATCCCAACAGCTTTTTCCAATATTATGTGCGATGGAATGATGGAATTTGTAATTTGGAGACAAAAATAGTGACTTAAATCCCCAGAAAAAGCAAATTAAATCAATCAATTCAAAATTGATTGATTCAACTGTACATTTACTAGCAAAGCAATGATGAATATATGTATTTGGGTTTAAAAGAAGCAGCTTATTAAAGGAATTTCCTCTTAAAATTAACTACTCAGCGCAAGAAACTCCATGTGTTTCTAGTATCCTTGAATTTTTGCTCGATTTCTTGCAAGAAATACCCAAGAAATGCTAAAGCACCAAAGGCATTAATGAATTTTGTTGCCCTCTTCCACCTATTCGTACATAATTTCCATTTTCCTCCTCTGCTCTACAGTTTAAACAGATGCTCTGTGATTCTCTCTGACATTTCGGATGTGCTGTCCATTTCTCCAGCTCCTCCTCTCTCTCCTGCTGCATATTCAGATTTAGACCGTTACGTCCGAGTAATATCACTAATAAGCTCTTCAAGCTGATTTAATGCCATTTAATAGTTGTCATACAAAATGTTATTTGCAGAGGCGCAGAGAAATGTGCGGACACTAATTATTGCTTCTGAAAATAACCAACCGCCCTTAAGCGCTATGCTCGGACGGCCTCCCCGATGGAGGTTTTCTCAGCATCTGGGGTTGATTTTGCAGCTGGGATGGGCAGCGAGCTAATTTTTGCATTTCTGGTTGACTTATTTTGTTTTGGTTGGTGCTTATAGATATATATGTGTGTGTGTGTGTGTGTGAGCTTTTGTGGGGAAGAAGGTGGATTTGTCCAGGTGTGTATTATGCTGAGGAGGTTTCCGTTGCACTGGCAAGACAGTACAGAGGCTGTCTGGGAAAAAAGGTGTTAGCCCATCAGCAGACTGTCAACCGCACACACTCTCTCACATATAAGAAAGATATTTTTCACCGGCTGCATCCACCAGTCTCCATCCAGGAATGCCCCATGCATATGGATTTACCTGCACGGAAGCCCTTTTTCATATGAGAAGCACTCTGTCACCCCGCAGTGTTTAAGCTGTCACGAAGAACAGAGTATTATGAACGGAGTTTGTGCGTTGAATTTAATCAAACAGCACTGCTGCACACCCAGCAGGAATTACATCTTAAACCACATTACGGCGAGTAAGCACTTTTCAAAAAATTCCTGTGTACGCCCTTGAGGTATCTGAATATCACGTGTTAATGAATATTTAATGATAAAAATAGTAACCTCGGAGCGGACTTGATTTTCCAACATTCATCACTGCACGTTTAAGGGGACTTTCTTAGTGTGTTAAATGATGATATTAATCAGTAAGTATGAAACTATCTGTGCTGCTGCTGCTGCTGCTGCTCAGCGTTCTAAACTGATTGCCTCCTCACGGCACAGAAGTGAATTAAGTAGGTAGAGAAAGTGAGTGAGTAGCGTTGTTGCATTAACAGCCCGATATCATTTGCACAAGAATCGTAATCATATCCTGGAGGATGTGATCTTTGGTGCTATTATGCCACTCTCAGCAAATACAAGGATCATCTCCTTGTCTGTCACAGAGGGCTGCGAGTGGTGATGGGAGTTAATGACCCCTGGCTATTGAAACTTGGTTTTATTCATTCCAAGTAAGGCCATTTTCTGGAGAGATGGGTTGTATATATGACGCTTATACATCTCAGATTCACCAAGCTATAGGCGGCTATATGGACGGATAATTATGTCACAATGTTGCTTATGACAAAAAGGCAAGGACGAGCTTCCTAAAGACATTTTTTACCTTTGTAAGTCGTCCATGTTGTGTTTTTTTTTTTTTTTTAATATGTTGCAAGCAGTCAACAACACGGCTGAGCATTTCCACCTTAAAGCTGCAGTGTATCGATCACGGTCTCAAACACACAGATTCAGACTTCCTGGGTTTCATATGTAACAAACCCAAAGAGCCAATCATGTCAACTTACAGGGTCAGGACTTTCTCTGTCAATATTGTCCTTCAGAATTAGTTTCCAGTTCAAACTTTTGTGCCCAGATAGATTGTTTTTTTTTGTTCTATAAGCATTTGAGAGAATTTTGCAAAGTTCTAGTAATGTTTTAGCAGAATGTTTTTTATATGTTCCATGGTTGTTCCTCTTAAAAGTAGAACAACACTTGCTCAAGACATTATTGGAATGTTTGGCATCAACACTGCTAGATTTACTTTGAATGAACGTTTTCTGAATGTTGCAAAATGAATGTAGTTCTTTTGTTTACATGCAGCATCATGTAATGTTACAGGAATGTTTTATAATGTATAACTTCAACAAAATTCCCAAAACATCCTCTGAATATTGCAACAAAGTGTTCACCTTTGTCTGTTTTCTCAGCATGTATAGTGAGTTTTATGTTAAAAATGGCAATTTTACAGAACTGGATGGGGACATGAAGAGGGAAGAAGCACAATTGAATCAGTCTCCTCAGAGTTCAAGCAATTAGCATCAAGGCCTGCATAGCATTTTTCTCAGGGCCACTCAGAAATATCTACCCTTGAATTGGTACTTATTTCTCCTGAAAAAACAGCCCCGAAAAGGGTTTTACAAGGCCGGTTCTTGCAGTCTAAACATGCACAAGGGTTTGGGCCGCCTTAAAAGTGGTCCAAAAGTTCCTGCAGTGGAAAATGACCTATTTAATCACTCAGAGCAACTTTTTATTGATTTGCTGTGACCCCTTCCCTCTAAAGGGACAAGTGGACCCAAACCAAGCCAACAAAATGCCTCTACAGCATAACAAAACCACTGGAGGAGCCAAAAGTGTAGGTTTGTCTTTTAATTTGTCACCCATCTATATGACTACAGAATGGATACAGAGAAACAACAAAAGTGCAGGGAGATATTTTTTCCCAATGCCTTGAGAAGTGCAATCTAGTACTTTAGTGAGAGATAAAGCCAGCGGACAGCTCAATCCTCCACGTCTGCTCTGCTAATATCCATTTTATTTGCTCTGGCTGCTCGTGCTCTCTCTCTTTGTGGTCATGGATCATAGAAGGCCGGGGTGAACAAACAAAAAAATTAATATGAAGCGAAAATGCATGACCATAGCCTTGGGAAATAGAAGGACAGCAGGGTAGGGGCCATTTGTGTGAGCGTGAGCGTACGGACATGTGCGCGAGAGACACTGGAGAAAAGACACCATTTCTCTCCGAGCAAAAATGAGTTTGGGGAATTGGATGGAACACTTTCGTTCCCCCCCAATGAAAGCGGCTCTCTCATATTTGCGGGAGGACATACGGGGTGTGAGAGGGATGCTCACCAGAAAGGCAAGAAAACAAAACAACAAGAAAAAACGACTGAGTTAAGGGGGCATCATTTGGACAGATTGCTTGGGAAACCTCTCACCTGTACGCGCTTTAATCAAGAAACTTCTGGGAGTGTTTCAGCATAAAAAAAAAAAAACCCCACAAAAAACGCGGGGGTTTCTCGTCAACACAATATACGGCGTCCGGCTCGCCTCACTCCATCACCGCGAATGTGCTGATACACTGAGGGCCGTGCCGACACACATATGGCCGAGCCAAGGTGGTAGACAGTCAGCGTGGAGATAGATGGAGCAGGTAAATAGGGGTGTCATGACAGTGTGATGGAATGAGGCAGAGGAGAATTCATCCTGTGTTTCCTCTAGCCTCTGTCCCCCTGCTGACAGCATCCTGAAATAGGGCTCCGCTGTGTCTGTATATACCTATATATATATATATATATATATATATATATATACGTAAGTGTGTGTGTGTGTGTGTGTGTGTGTGTGTGTGTGTGTGTGTGTGTGTGTGTGTGTGTGTGTGTGTGTGTGTGTGTGTGTGTGTGTGTGTGTGTGTGTGTGTGTGTGTGAAAGAAGCAGCATTTTTCTCTTTTTTTCTACGAGCTTCCTCCCCTCTTTTTTCCCCTCCTCTCTATGTGTGTTTTTTTAAACTTCTTCTCCCTCTGTGAGTTGTGTATCTCCTCAGCTCTGGAAGCCAGGATGAAAGCAGCCAATGTGAAAAGAGATAACAGTAGGGAATGAGGTGGGGGGGAAAGAAAAGTAGCTGAGAGAGAGGAAGGGAGGGAGGGAGAGACCCCTGGGGAAAATGAAACATCTTTCCTGTTTCGTTTTCATGTTCAGATCTGGTTTGAACTGCAATCCCATCGGGGCCAGTGGTCAGTAAAGTGTTATTAGATCCCGCAGAGTATCTTGTCTATCTTCTTGGGTTGGCAATACCTCGGGGTAATCATTTAAATGGTGCAAGAGAGATCCTGTAGTCGTAAATGTGTTCGCTGTTAAGTGTGTGTTTCTGTCTGTGTGATGAAAACATGGGAAAAAAAGAGAAAAAAAAAAACACACACACACACACACACAAGGAAGCATTGTCTGGTTGCAGTAGAAGTTTGCTATGGAAGTGATCCCAGCAGAAAAAATGCACATCTACCTTCTGCTACTGTTTAATGTTTGACTGTAGAATATAGATTTAATGCTGCTCAGTTTTGTTAGTCATTAACATAAAAATTTCACAGTCGACTAAAATTCACTTTTTTTTCTTCTGTCGCCCACATTTTTGGACTAAGACTCTGCGTATAATGCCCAAAACTATTCATATTTATGTCAAATTTTGATTTATAGTGAATTTTTCTTTGACTTTTTATCTGTCTAAAAATGAAGTGAAGTCTTGTGTTGGAGATGCTAAAGATGAAACTAAATCACTTCTAGATTTTTAAAAAACCTACTTTTTTCAAAAAATGTAATGCCTAAAACTATTCATATTTATGTCAAATTTTGATTTATGGTGAATTTTTCTTTGACTAATAGTTTTTTTTCTCTCTAAAAATGTAGTCTTGTGTTAGAGATGCTAAAGATGCTAAAGATTAAACTAAATAATTTCTAGATTTTTTAGAAAATAAGCTTTTTGTGTTTTTTGAAACTATCTTACCAAAAATGTAATACCCCAAACTAGTTTTATCTGTCTAAAAATGACATTAAATGACATAAACAGTGACAAAAGGAAGCAGTCTTGTGTTAGAGATGCTAAAGATATTTAAAAATGAATGTTTTATGTTTTTTTTAACAACATTTTGATAAAAGGGTAATGCTCAAAACTAATTCATACTAATATCAAACTTTGATTTATGGTGAATTTTTTTTGTGACTAACAATTTTTATCTCTCTAAAAAATGACAATAAATAGTGACAAATGAAACTAAAGTCTTGTCTTAAAGATGTTACAGATGAAACAAAATAATTTTTAGGTTTTTAAAAAATAAGGTTATTTTTTGGCCTTTTTAGCCTTTATTGTAGAGGACAGTGGAGAGAGAGAGACAGGAAATCAGAATCAGAAAAAAACTTTATTTACCCCCAGGGGCAATTAAGTAAAAATGTGTCGAGCCTTTATTAGTCTGTAACTGCTAACAAGCTTTTTGCATATGATGTTCCCCTACAATTAAATGTATTTTCTGCTGGATTATGTTTGTATCCCACATATATTTTATTACTTTACTGTCACTTCTTTTTAGCCAACAAATCATATAGTCGAACTCGTCACCCTGGCAACCCGGAAAATGGAGGAGAAGCTTCATATGTGTAGTAAAAGGGGAATATTTTAACTCAAACTGCAATATTTTTCTGAACCTAACCAATTAGTTTTCTTGCCTAAATGTAGCCAAGTATTTATTGTGGTGAAAGTGGGACAATATCAGACCTAAATCTGCTTCAATACAATATCATGTTTACATATATGAAGTCTGAAGTTTAACAGCTGTAATATGCAGCTGTTAGTTTTCAATAATCAGCTGCACTGATCGCTAAAATAAATAGAACGCAGTTTTCTACCAGCATTCCTGTCTTGCATCATTTGCAGTAGCAGCTTTTTACAGTCATACATTTTACTTTCCTCATCGTTCTCCATTAAAACAACCTGTTGACTGAAGCAGCTGCACACGATCGTCTTACTTTGTGCAGAAGAATCAAATGATGCGTTAATTGAACCCTTTTATGTGAACAGAGTTTGAAGCAGAAAGTCTGAATTGACAAAAAAAGTTGATAACCACTTTTATGATACCCGTTAACTCTGATGGGGGTTCTAGTTTTTGTCGAGCCACGTTACACAAAGAAAGCCCGACTGTGTTGAACTTGCTTTGTAGTATTAGACCTCTCTGGTCCGTCAGTTAAAAACAGCCCCAAAGCCTCACATTCCCACCACCGTGTTTGACCCTGACGATGCTGTTCTCGGCCTTGAATGCTTCTCCTTTCTTTTGTGAACTGAAAGTCACATTCCTGTGTCCAAATAACTCCATTTTCATCTCATTCTGCCACAGAACTGATGGCCAAAAGCTTTCTGCTTTGTCCTGATGAGCTTTTGTGTGCCTTAGCATCCATGGACACAGTGATTGTGATAAATAAAATTGCAACAATTTAGATGGACTGATGCAAGAGATAACTTTGTTACAGCAGCTCAATCATGGTCAGGAAACCACATTTACCACTGAAAACAAAACATTCCTCGCACATAAAATGTTCACAGAAAAGAAGTAGAAGGAGGTAATAAAAATAATTCTAGTGTTTAATGTGCAAAAGATACGGTATGAACGATATCTAGTGTGCAAAGACGAAGAAAAATCTGCAATTTAAAGATAATATACAATGTGCAAAATGACAAAAACACGTCTAAAATCTCAATATACATAAAAGCAAAAGATAAAATCTAAGCAAACGAATGGAACAGTCTAAAATATATGCAACATGTATTTCAATGTGTGCACAAAACACAACTAAAATCTCAATATACATAAAATCAAAAATACAAAATTATGGAACAGTTTCAAAATATGTGCAATATGTATTTCAAAAACTGAGAATTGTACACTTTTTTGCACTAAAATACACATAGAACTAGTTGAAAGTCCCCATTAACATATCTAAAACAATGTCTTACTGTATTTTGTTGCTTGTTTTTGTCATTTCCGGCCACAAGAAACCTAATAGTCAAATAGAAATTCTTTATAAATCTAAATTTAACGTGGGTATGAATCATTTTGGGCTTAACTGCATCAGTGAAATGCCATCAGTGAAGCAGAAAAACAGGACTTAATGGAGCAGCTAAAAACTGCAAAAAGCCCTGCAGAAGTAGCAGCGGCAAGATGTGGCTTTAGGCTCTGCTTTGGGAATCAATTTCTGCATATTTTCTTACGCATGAATCTAAATGTAGTTTGTTTAGTAAACAGATGTTTTTATGGATTGCTTAACACTGCAGATTTGTTTGTCCTGCTGAGGTTTTAGTGGCATGTTTGCATTTTTTCCTGCCATGTAAGTGAACAAATAGAACACGCTGTTGCTTTTCATGCTGTCATTTAAGAATCTAGCCTCGAATGGAGCTGTTTAGTCCTGCACTACTTTCAAATTTTGGTTTCTTTTCTCTCATTATCCCTTTGTCTCCCCCACAGGGATAAAGACCCTCCCAGTCTGCAGCTCACTGAAGCTTGTGTGCAGTAATTAGAATTAAAGTATTAGAGTTAAAATGGAGGATTTGAGTCTGATTACGATGAAGGAAAACTATAATCCAAACACTGTCTGGTGGGTTTCATAAAACAGATTTCTTTTTTAGAGTGAAGCTGGGTTTACAGGTGAACCAGCTTCATCTATCTGTCTTTCTCTTGGCGGCGACGCAGATTTTTCCTCTCGATTAAAAATGAATGTGCCCCCTCGTGCTCTCTGTCACTTTTCCTCGCTTCTTCTCCACTATTATCCCTCCTCTATCCTCTCTCTATTTTCTCCGAGCCATCTCTATACATCACCCCGACACTTTCTTCTCCTCCTCCTCCTCTTACTCCTGTCTCATTCGACCCCCTTCCTCTTATTTTTTTCCCTTTTTTCTCCTCTTTCTGAACATATTTCATCAAAGGCCTCCACACAGGTAACTCTCACCCAGATCTAATTAACTGCTGCTAAGCGCGGAAGACTTGAAAGAACACGCTTTTCTTTTCTTTTTTTTTTTTGGTTTTAAATCATGCACACACAGCCACACAACCCTAACAGTTGCACGGGACATGAGAATCAAAGACGGGAACCTTCCAGAGGGCTCATGCATAATTCTTAAACTGAGCAGAGTTGTGATGATCTAACAATTTCAGGCACGAGCAGCAGAAAAAGACCTTTATCTTGGCTGCACATGTGTGTGTTTGCATGGATGCCCTCCTCGCTCAGTCTCTGTCCTGTTGGCAGCTATGTTAACCTGGGGTCTCTCTGCTCTCCTGATCACTGCAACCCCATTAGCTCCCATTAAGTCTCATTACCGGCCTCGTGAGGATCTGTAGCGCTCGCTTTATCTCATTTCCTAAACACAGTTCTGCACACGGTTTCTTTTAGTTGATTCAAATCAAGTCAAATTTTATGACCACACCTTGAAAAAAAATGAATTGCTATTTGAAAAATATAAAAAGTTTTCAAGGATTTTATTAGATAATATGTGCAATTTTGCGAAGCAAGGAAAATTACTACAAAAAAATTTTAACGTTTACAGTCAACATTTTTTTCTTGGGATTTGAACAGACACTGTGTGTATATGTATATATATATATGTGTGTATGTGTATATATATGTATGTATACATATATATACACACACACACACACAGTGTCTTTCAAATAATGGCAAATATCAGTAAAATAATGATTTAAATACAGGATTTTGGAAATTTAAAAAAATTTTTTTTTTTACAATTTTATGATCACACTTTGTAAAAGAATGAATTTCTATTTACTAAATAACTGCTAAAAAAAAAATAACATTTACTGTGATTTTAACCTAATCTACATACAGTTTCTTTCGAATAATGGCAACATTTTCTCTCAAATAATGGTCAATATCTGTAAAATAATGACTTTTTTATGCTAATTTCAGTACAGTAGAACAATCTTATTCTATGAATCACACATTTTAAGGGAAATTAAGTACTTCTTGGAATAATATCTGTTTAGTTATATTTTTGCTGATTTACATAAAGGAAAAAAATTGCAATTTTATGATCACACTGAAAAAGAAATGAAGTGCTATTTGTTAAAATATAGATTCTAGATGTTAAGTTTTTTCTGTCATTTTATTAGATAATATGTGAAATATTACAAAGCATGGAAATAAAAAAAAAACTACTAAAATTACTGCAAAAAATTGACCATTTACAGTCAACTTTTTTTTCTGTGATTTTAACTTAATATATGTGCAGTTTCTTTCAAATAATGGCAAATATCTGTAAAATAATGTTATTTTTGCTCATACAAATACAGGAAAAAATGCATAATTTTGTGACCGCGCCTTGAAAAAGAATGAATAGATGTTTGTAAAATTATTGATTTTAGATGTGGACACAATTTTTTCTTTAAAAAAATCTAATTTATACATTGTTTTCTGTGATTTTATTAGATAATATGTGCAATTTTACTAAGCATGGACAATCAAAACTTTGTAAAATTACTGCTAAGAAATTAGCCATTTACAGTCAACAGTTTTTCTGTGATTTTAACTTAATATACATACAGTTTCTTTCAAATAATGGCTAAATGTTCTTTCAAATAATGTAAAATAATATATAATAATTATGAATAATTAGATTTTTAGCCAATTTAAATACAGTAAAACAATCTTTTTCTGTGGTTACACATTGTAAGGAAAATTATTTACTTCTTGCAGAAATACAAATTTATGACATGGACATTACTTACTTTTATTATTTTTCCGCCAAGGAATGCAGCGGATTTTTATGTGATGATCAGCGTACGTTTGTCCGTCTATTATTCCTTCTGTTAGCAACATTACTCAAAAACGGATTAACAGATTTGGATGAAATTATCAGGGAAGGTCAGAAATGACACAAGGACCAGTTGATTAGATTTTGGCAGTGATGCAGCTTATAGTCTGGATCCATGGATTTGTTAAAGATTTCTGTATCATTGCAAGATAGCGACACAGCGTCACTGTAACCATGACAACAAGTGAACAATACTTTAGCTGCGTGCTGATGATCACATCACTGCAAATCCACCGCTGTGGACTTGAAATGATATAAGGAACAACTGATTAAATTGTGGGGATGTTTCCGAGTCCTATCAATTCCTGCCGCTGGCTACATATTTAGGTCACGTGATTCGGTATCCGTACATAACGTACACATGTATAACACACGTCTGTGCTCAGCACAAGGTCATTTTGTTTGTGGGTACATCTATAATAAATGGCCACATTCTGTAGTGCTGTGATTTCTGATCAATAACTAATAAACAAATGCTGCATTTCTAAAAATAAAATGCTGCATTTCTGACAGTGACATATGGGGAAATGAAAAGCCTTGGCGGAGTGCTTTTCTTGTTCCTAATTTAACAATACTGTTAAAATTTGTAATATTTTTCTTTAAAATAATATCAAATGCCTGTAAAATAATAATATTTTTGCTGTTTTTAAATACTGCAAAAAATCTCAGTAAAAGTCCAGTTTCTTGATGTCCAGTTGTGTTGAGGGACACAGAATTTTAATTGATTTTACATGATCTGGTGCAAATGGTTGATTTTTGTTAAATTTCTGAGTGAGACATGTAGAATCACAACTTTTCTTCTGGCTTTTTCTTTTTTATCAGTGCAACCCTATATCACATGGGATATTTGCACTGATCATCTGAGAGTTCACAATCAGAAAATTCTTCTTTTTTTCTCTACTTTCTGTGGTAAATGGTGTAATTTTGGATTTTGCACTTCGGAAGATTAAACACTGTAGTAGAAAAAGTGTCCTACACATGGTCATGTTGCTCATGTTTCAATCACGTTTATTTATTTTGTATTTTATATGCGTTCATTTATTAATAGTAGAAGTAGCCATAATGTAGGTGATATTCAATTCTGATATTGTTTGCCGATTATATGTCCACATGATTGTTTGTCCAGTAATTGTGGGTCTGTTGGAGGTGGGACCAGGAGTGAGCGATTGACAGTAATTGAGCAATCCACTGCCTCCAAGCCTACACTTCTGAGGAAAGGAGTTTTTCTGTGAAGCCTGAAGGGTTGTGTTGGATAAAACTACCAGAGAAAAAGGGGGCAGTGGACTGACGGCTTGACACAGAGTCAACTATAATTATACATGACTGTCAGAGTGAAATATTCAGCAGCGTGTGGTCATGAGGGGTGAATTATGGATTCAACACCGTGAGGACTTCTGTTCCAGAGTGGGAATTGCTGTTGTAGGAAGCTGAGAGGAGGGATCTGGAGTAAAAAGGAGATGAAAAAACATGTGAAAGAGGAGTGAATGATGTGATTAAAGACGAAGATGGAGGCAGGAAGTGAAATTTTACTCAGTGCATGAAAGATGTATGTCTGGTACTGTTGCATTAGAGCCGTACGTCGTTTTTTGTGTTCACTTTATGCATATTTTATTCACAAATACTCTAATTAAATGTTCTTGTCTGGTCATTTTGGAGCTACAGATGACTCACTGATGATTGTACTAACTGTCCACACTGCTTCCAGATGACTGACTTTCTTGTTTTGTGAAGAAACGCTCATAAAAATTCCAAACGGGTTTAGCTTTTCTTATTCTCTGCAAGTTTAGCAGGTTGCACAAAGAGTAAATCCTAAATGGCATAAAGGGAGCAAAGCGTACGGAGCTGATTCAGGCAGACGAGATGAGCCACACTCTCATGTGACACACTATTTGCTGCAACATCCAACGGAGGCTTTTGTAATAAGGTGCCGTGTTTAAGCTGTCAGAAGCTGCGGTTGCACTTCCTGGTTTGCCACTGCGACCACTTTTATGACTCAGTTTGCAACTCGTGCTGCTGCTGCATTTCATCAACAAGCCACCGACTGACCACACACAAGACAGACATTCCTCTCAAGCATTTAGTATTGTAATAGTAGCCTATGTCGTAGCTGCCAAAAAGAACTGTGGATGTGAATTAGCATTGTCGCTATAATCCGGCATATTTACGTCTATTGGTGTCTAAATAAACATTCATTAATGTGCACTGTCCCAATCAATCAAATACATAAATAAATAAATATAAAAACATAACAGCCCTAATGTTCACTGTCAAAAAAATAAAAAATCCTATAAAAACAGTAAAAATCTGGCAGGAAAAATACATTAAGAAATGGTGGAATACTGTTATCTTTAAAAACTGCAAAAAAAAATATAACTGCAAATATTTGTAAAACAATTATATTTTTACCAATTTAATATGCAGTAAAAAAAATGTGCAATTTTAAATATAAATGAACAAAATGCTATTTGTAAGCATACATTGTTCTTGAGTTTTTTTGAGAATTAACATTACACTTTTAAAAAACTGAGAAAATGTAAAATCTGGAAAGTCAAACCTAGTAATTTACCATTTTTAAAAACTTAGTATATAGATTTTTTTTTAAAATAATGGCAAATATCTATAATAATAATTTACAAAATAGGGAAAAACAAAATCTGGAAAATTGGAGCTAATAATATACACAAATATTTTTTAAATAATGGCAAATATCTGTATAATAACAATAATAATAATAATAATAATAATAATAATAATAATAATAATAATAATATTTTTAGCTGATTTAAAGACAGTAAGATATTGTAAAAGAACGAATCTGTAAAATTTAACTGTGATGTGGAAAGTTTTTTTCAGTTTTGGAATTTTTAAAATAGTCAACATGTAAATTAATACTTTTTCTGTGATTTTACTGTATATATTATTTGGAAATAAACAAGACAAGAAAAATGTGTAAAATATTGTTTTTTCTGCATTTTCTCAATTCTTATTATATATTAATTTTCTTTCAAATAATGGAAAATATCTGTAAAATAATTATATTTTTCGTGATTTAAATACAGTAAAAAATTGCATCATTTTATAGTCAAAACAGATTGTTATTAGTAAAAAAAATGATAGTTGATGTGGCTGTTAAGTAAATTGTTCTTCTTACATTTGATATGTAAATTTATTCTTTCTTAAATGTGATTTTTTTAAAAAATCTAATAATGGAAAATATCAGTTTCTTTTAAAAAAAAGGCCTAATTTTCTAGTCCAACATTGTGAAAGAACGATTAACTGTTTGTAAAAATTTGGATTTTTAAAATATTTATTTATTCATTAAGTCTTGGCCTGTTCTTATTCAGTCAACACATCAAGAAATAAATTCTTATTTATGATTGTTCTAGATGTATTTGTAATTTAATGGAAGAAAAATCTGTCAAAAAACAAACAAAAAAAATTCTTAAACTTGTAAGTTTCTACGTGTTTCTGTGATTTTACTAGATATCTGTAAATTAACAGAAAAATCTATAAAATAACAGTAAATTGTTTTTTTTTTAAATGTAGTTCTAAACTTAGTTGTCTTTCTAATGTGGCTGTTGCATATTTTTTTCAACAAATTAGCAAAAAGTATTTTACTATACCATTACATAGCTGACTAACAGAAGAAGCTGTCAAAATTCACAAAGTCTTTAAGAATAGTTTAACACTAAAACTCCAAAATGTGCTTTTAAGATGGTTAGAAAATGCTGTAAATGCTGTTTGTCTTTATTTTGAGTTCCATCCACTGTAACACCCTGCACACCTGCATATTATTTGAAGTACTCTGCTGGATTAGGCCTGAATAGGTTGAGGTTTGCAGGAATTTGCACGACATCCTTGACTGTATTTACTGTCAGAGTAACAGGATGACTTGCATTGCTTTCAGTCTAACCCAGTTTGCCCACACAGTTCTGAGAAGAAGCCTCATGTAGGAGTTTTAAGGTTTCTACCACCTCCACATGATTTTTAGTTTCAGGGGGCCGGCGAGTGTAGATTCTAATCCAGAGCCGCGATCCTTCAGCTCCCCTCTAATGCTGCATACATCAGTGTTAGCGGGACTATTGCTCACTCTTTCTCCATCAGGTTTTATAACCTGCCGTGATTAGGGCCCATATAAAAAGCTGAGAGCGTGTCCTGATGCTGCTCTGATGTGTTGTAACAGACGGATGTGTGTGTGTATGTGTGTGTAGGTGTGTGTGTATGTGTGTGTAGGTGTGTGTGTGTGTGTGCCTGCGTGTGTTGGGCCGTGTGCTACAAGGAAAGATTGGATGTGACCCATTAACTTTACAGACCACTCATTGAGCAGCGGAGCAGCAGGGGTCAGTAGGGAGATTTCACTGTAAATCTCTGCAACGATCACAATGATGGACCAGAGAGCAGCTTGTAACAGTGTTCAGCCTCCATCCACAGCCAAGACAAGTTTCACTAAAGGACATCTTCTGCTGCCAACCAGCCAGCTGGGCCTTATTTTCTTCTCTTACTCATGGAAATGCTTTGCAAAAACAGGGGCTCTTAAAATAACCTGTAAATAATTATTGATTTTTTTGCTGATTTAAATATAGGAAAACACATGTTTTCAGTATAAAATATTACCTAATAATAACTACATTTTCTTTCAAATAAAGGCAAATATCTAAGTATTTTTTAACTGATTTAAATACAGAAAATAATGTAGTTCTGTTGTCACATATTGTACCAAAAAAAGTAACTTTTTGCAAAAATACTAATTTAAATTAATACTTTTTTGTGATTGTAGCTTAATATACATACAGCTTCTTTCAAATAATTGCAAATATCTTTAAAATAATTCTGTTTTAGCTGATTTAAATACAGTAAAATTTAAATAGACTTTACTGCAAAACTGCAAATCTATGACGTCAACATTATTTAGTTTTTCCTCTTTTTTT
This sequence comes from Amphiprion ocellaris, assembly GCF_022539595.1. NCBI lineage: Eukaryota > Metazoa > Chordata > Actinopteri > Pomacentridae > Amphiprion > Amphiprion ocellaris. The sequence goes on from NC_072774.1 coordinate 6,460,605, forward strand.
TACCAACAGCATGAAAATATATACCTTTTTTCTGTGATTTTACTACATATTATTTGTAATTTAACAAAATAGAGAAGATATGGTAAGTATGTTAAATATATATATTTATACATATGTACATATGTGTATGTATATATATGTATAAATGTGTAAATATGTGTGTATATATAAATATGTGTGTGTATATATATATATATATATATATATATATATATATATATCAAGGATTTAAAATAACAATAGCAATGGCAAATATCTGTAAAATTCTATTTTTTATTGATTTATATACAGTAAACCAGTGTAATTCTATGGTCACACACTGTAAGAAAAAAAAATTTACTTCTTGCAAAAATACAAATTTGACATGGACATTATTTACAATTTTTCCATTAGAGGGAAGCTGAAGGATTGAGGAAATCATCTGCTGCCAACCGGCCAGCTGGACTTTATTTTCTTCTCTTACTCATGTAAATGCTTCGCTGTGAGTGTAAATGTCTTGTTTTTTGAGCCATTTCCTCCCGAGGAAAAGCTGTTTTTAGACGTGGCCTTTCGGACTAGTCTGGTCGTGGCCTGCAACCCAAAACATAACCTCAAAAACATGGCTAAAGGGGTCTCGTACGACGACATTTGGAGCCTTTAGGGGGAACTCGAGCAGCAGATGTGGAGGAGGTGAAGCGAGAAGAAGGAAAAAGTCACTGTACCCAACATTCGCCAGGACATATCTCGCTCTTCTTCTTTTCTTTTTGCCCTGCGGCACAGCAGCTCCTTGGCTTGGTCACAACTCAGATCTACTACTTGTACACCCACCAAACCCCTGCACTCCTACTATAGAACCATTATCTAAAATGACTTCCCCCCTCTCTGTACAATGTCCCTCTTTCTTTTAGACATCAAATCACACTCTGCAACAAATCTCTCCTCTATAGATCATTAATAATTTATCCCCCTCGACCATGCTCTCCACTGAATAGCTGCTACAGTTATTTATGTATCTGATAATCCATTACCTGGGGACCATCTGCTCAGATAACCCCCATCGCTGTAGAAAAATCCACATGGCTTCCTCCTTCCTTCCTTTAATTTGCACCAATTATACCTTTGGATAAACACAGCGCCGTGCATTAAAACCCCGAGAAGTGTAACTAAAAGTCAATCATTTTGATTATGTAGCACAGTGAGGTAGAAACCGGGATGTTACTGTATTGGCGAGGCTCATTTCATGCACTAGAATTCATTAGCAAAGACTCGTGGCCCTAATGCAGCCTGCATTTTGCTTAGACAATCAGATATCGCGCCGTGCAAAGCCAATCATGGTAATGGCTGTAGCCCGGGAAAGCTGGCCGCTCCAATCATCGCCGCTGCCCGAGAGTGCCTTTTTCCAGACTTGACACTTGATATGTGATTGCTGCTTCAATTCAGTTTTGTTTTGATCATCAGAAAGCCACCCGCACTGCTTTAGGCCTGATTGTTTGGTGCGTATAGCTCACGAGTGCTTGACTGCTCCCTAAGGTCCAACTCTGCACTTTAAATGAAAGTTTCATTAAAAAGCTGTGAAAATCTGGCAGCAGGAGAGCCACAAAGTACTGTGGTAAAAAAATAAATAAAAATGGCAGAATACTGGAACATTCACAAACTGTTCAAAAACATGGTGAAAGTCTGGTACGCTTCCTGCCAGAAAAAGATTGGTTTAAAAAAAAAAAAAAAAAAAAAGTGCAATCAAAAGATGTGAAAAATAAAGAATCTGACATTCTTGCCGCCGACAATATGACAAAAAAGAAAAAAATGATAGAAGTGAAAACTGTAAAATAAATAAATAAGATTGTGAAAATCTGGCTCCCTTGCTGCCATACAAAATTGATCAAAGCATATAAAAAATGTAACATGTAAAAACTGCAAAGAAAATAAAGAAAGAGAAAACTGGGAAAATTTGGCACATTGCAGCCAGAAAAAATGCATTAAAAAAACATTTAAAAATGTCATATTCTTTCACACGCAAGAAAAAGTAAATCTTTAAAAAAAAAAAAAGTATATAAAAACAAAAAAGTACAATAAGAACTGTTAAGATCTGCCACTATTGCTGCCAGAAAAAAAGAAATGTAAAAAAGTTAAATATTTAAAGGCTGTGGGGGGGGGGGGGGGGGGGGGGGGGGGATGTGAAAATCAAGCACCATTACCACCAATTAATGTAAAAAAAAAAAAAAAAAAAAAAAAAGTACATTTAAAACTTGTGACAACAAAAAGTAAAAATCAGGCATCCTTGCTCTCAAAAATGTAGAAAAAAGTTTAAAAAATTGTAAAATACTGTAACTTTTAAAAGAGTTGTAAAAATCTGGCACCCTTGTTGCAAGAAGTACATTTTACAAAACCCAGTGGAAATCTGCTACAATAAACAAAAAAAGATGGAAACAGGAGAAGATTAGGACATTTAAAAAGCAAAAATTTTACATTCCTAGTGGCCAAAAAATAAAAAATTAAAAAAAAAAAAAAAAAAATGGTACATTAAAAAATTTTCAAAACTAATTTTACTATATCTATAATAAATAGTGTAAATAGCTATTATAAATAGTGTAAATAGCTGTAATTTGAAAGTTAGAGCTTCTCTTCCAAGGTAATTATTTTAATTTAATGATAAATAAACATAATCTGTATCTAAATATATATTAAAAAAAACTGTAAACATTTTACTAATCAAATAGTAACCACCCTTAACTGACAGACATATAATGGAACATTACAGGTTATTATATGAAAAACAGACTAAAAATGCCATCTTTATAAAAATTTTTTGTATTCAAATCAGAAAACATGGTAATTTAAACAAATAAAGTGAAATGTGACCACAGAGCACCTGTAGAAATATGATAATGTTTTAGGTTCATCTTTACTTTTACATTAAGCAATTTTCTCTACAAGGACATTCAGTGTAATTTAATGGAATGTGAATGTAAAAACTCATAAAATATTACTGCCTGGCCTTTTACTCGTTGGTCTTTATGTTTGGCTTCAGAGGCTAAAGAACTCTGGGTCGGTTTTAACGAACACCACAAACATAAAGAACACTGACCTGCAGGATTTACATTAAACTCTGACATCAGCTGTTGTTTTGTTTGCATTTGTTTACTGATGCAAAAAGCCCCAGATTATTCTTTGTTTATCAAGTCTGCCCGTTCTCATGAGCTCGTCGTCAGACTTCAGAGTCTTGTGGGAGGACCAATAAAGCGAGTAAACTGTTTACCGAGCGGCAGATTAATAGCTGTTAGGGTCTCAGGCTAATTGCTGCCCGAGAAACCAAATCAGCGACAAATTCCATCACATTATTTCATCTCCGTGTGTGTGTGCGTGGCTTAAATATCATTATATCTGTGTCACATGTAGACACACATGATCCCACAGAACACACAGCGGCCACTTAGCGAAGCAGCCGAGCAGTGGGAGTAATTACAGTTTAGGACAGGTCACCGGGCCTGCGGTTCACCTCAACCCAGAATGCCGGAGCTATTCTGGACCTCTGGGAAAATAAGAAGGGCTGCACTCGAAAGGCCAAGTTGAGCTGCGCGGCCAAGAACATTAATTACTCACAGGGTCAACACAAGAGTGCAGATTAGACTGTAATTGGTGGGTTTGCCTGCAAAAACTCCATGAATCTTCTGACCACCATATCAGCCACTGATTATAAGGATTGGAGTTCTTTCACTCCGGGTGCACCACAAATAACCTTCCGCTGATAAAAAAGAACTAAAAAAAAAAAAGTGTGCTATTTGTTTTGTGGTAAGTAATTATGTGAATTTTATGGTGGTGTTGTGCAGTGAAGACGGGGGTTGGGAGAGTTCCAGCACATTGTGTTTGTATACTGTGACCTAGAACTGGCCTGGATAGTGTGTTTGTAAAGAGCTCAAAGTTTCTGCTACACAACTGCGATGAGTAAACTGTCAGATAATCCTCTTGTTGTTGGTAACTTTGCTCTGCAGCACTGTGGTTTCATGCTGTGCACATGCCTGAACCTGTTGTAATAACCTTGTCTTTCTTCAGCAGCTGACAGAACCACACGTTGCATGCAGATGACTGATGTCGCCATAAAAAAAACTGCATCCAACTGCTTTTAATGGTCTCGAATGGAAAGCACTTTGTTGATTTAAATGTGCTCAACAGTTTTGACTTTGAGGGAGAGTTTTGGGCATTTCCACCCCCGTTGAAGTCTTCAACTGAACTTCTAGCCGCTGCACAAAGCGGGTTTTCTTGAGATGTGAATTTACAGCAGCGATTTGGTAAAACCAGAAAAACCAAAGCGTGTTGGCAGAGTGTGAATAAAATGTGCTTTTCACAGTTGCGCAACCGCTCGCAGATGATCCACCGGTTTCCCAGAACAAGGTCGTACTTGAAATTGGTCCCCGGACAGACTCGCAGTGTTGCAAAGAAAACACAGTTGCTGACTGGAACACATACCTCCCACCTTTTTCCGTGGAGTTTCCCCGTTTAGACAGACTTCCCCCCTCAGCTCTCTCCTGAGATTGGGAGGGGATGAGCTGATACAAAAACCGACTCAAGACTGAAGCATCTGTCAGTGTGGAAAAGTGAGGAGCAGACACATGGACTGGAGGGGCTGGCAGTTGATCCGTTTTCCCCAGAACTGATGTGAAGATTGTTGAATTTGGCCCATCAGTATTTCAACCCGGCTGTCTGCGAGAACCTGGTGGTGTTTTGTTATTTCAGATCCTCACAGTTGGAAGTGACAGACCGAGCAGCATGTCAAAGAATCCGGAGAGTGTGTCGCTTTGCCCTCTGAACTCGGCAGCTGCCACCGAGCCGGAGCCGCTGTGCATCTTTGGGACGGGCGACTTGGGCCGATCTCTGGGCCAACGTCTGCTCCAGTCGGGCTACAGGGTGGTGTACGGCAGCCGGAAGCCTCACAGCTGTGGCCCTTTACCTCCAGGAACTCAGGTACATCCCATGATCCTCTCTCCTCAAACTCTAGAAACTTTATTTGAGCAGTGTCTGACTCAACATGGTCCCTAAAAAGAGTCAAAGTGCACAACTGAGGTTAAAAAAAAAACAGCAGTTCTTATCAGGCTTTGATTCCTGACTAGTCAAACAAGGTCATTGATCATTTTTGTGTGTGCAGACTGCTGCTGTGTCCTGTTTGTTTGCTGTAATCTACATGGTTTTGCTTTTACCTTTCATGCAGCAGCTGAGGAGTCTACTACAAGATGAGTTCAACTTAACCAGGTTTTCTTTGCAAAAGCTGGATCAGCAAAACCTAAAACCTCCTCAGTTTTTCATCATCAGACTCTACAAACTCCCATAAAAACTTTATCATTTCCCTGGCGCACTCATGAGGTTGTAATAAGGGAGAGCTATTAGTAATATGAATATTTATTAAAGCAAAAAGCTGCTCTGCAAATGATGCAAGAGATGAATGCTGGTGGAAAATTATTAATCATGTAACTTAATATATTTAATCACTTGTTGAACTCACAATGCCTGCTGCTGCACGTTAGTGCTCTGAAAGTTTTAAACTTCATTCATTTGAAGATCACAAAGAGCATTTAGGTCTGAAGTGAAATTAATGTTATTGGTTGAATATTCTCTGTGATAAATACCATCACTTCTCTAATCTGGGTTCTATTAGTAATACAGACCTGCCAGCAAATCAAGACCGAGTGTTAAAAACATATTTATGCATTTTCTGCATCACTTACTGAATAGATACTCCATACTGCTGCAACTCCACAGCTTCATTCAGTAACCTATAGCTCAACAGGTCACAGACTCAGTTTTAGAAATAATTATTCTAATTATTCTAATTAATCTTTTAGAACGCCCACACAACAGGCCTTCAACATTGATTATTATGAGGGAGTTTTATCATACCGGTGAAATAATTACAGCGTCTTCTAAAGGACAAGAGAAAAGTTGGATAATAAATCAATACATGTAATAAATCACATTTAAAGATATGATGCATTGAAAAGAGTAAAGATGTCATTTGTTTTGTGCATAAGTTGTACATGTATATCAGCAGATAACCCAAACAAGAATGGTGAAAAAATAAAAGAGAGTTACAAGAAGACATCCATCTTAGAGCAGGACACAGTGAGAGAGCTGTTGACAACTGGCTTGGAATCAGCAAAATAATGTCGACTACAACCTTTAGAAGAAAGTGCCATATGGCTCCACCAAGAACCACAAAGAAAGAGGTAGAGAATGGTGCTAAAAGCAGTCTAATAATCACTTCCGAAGGTGTACAACAAAGGAACCCACAATTGGCATCACTCAGAGAGCACATGGTCAAGAAAAACGATTGTTGAAAGCATTTCACAGCCAATTTAAACCCCGAACTCTGGAGTCGGTTAGCTGTACAGCATCAGTTACCATGGTGATCCTTTGTGGCACTGAAAACGTAACTTTCTTCATACATCGCTGCTCTTTTACTCTTGTTTTGTAACGCAACCCTTTAAACTAGTGTCTCTAATAGCGGAGGAGAACCTACTGTTCTAGTGATGGGCCGCCTTCAAAGAATTTCTTAAAGATACTTATCATTTTCAATAACGTTTCTAGAAGGTTTAAAGTCAACTGAGACATTCAGTAGAGGAGTCAGTGGAGGACGTCGTCAGGGCCACAGATTCTGCTACATGATAACAGGAATGAAGAGATCAAGATGTTATCAAGTTCTTGGGTGACTTTCATGTAACGTTCCTGTATTGGGATGTATTGATAAAGGTAAAGCTCTTTGCCTGTAACGTTTCAAGGCTGTTTTGGGGATGATGCTGATGTGAGTGTCACCCGATGTATGTTCTCAATGATTTCAATTTTTATCTGTAAAAAATTTTGAGAATACTAGGCCATAATAGTCCAACAATGTCTTTAGAGAATGTTTTTTCTACCAATGAACATTACAGGAAGGAAAAAACTATGAAAATCTGGCACCTTGCAGCTACAAAAAATGCATTAGAAAGCACTACTTTTAAAACCTGTAGAAAAAAAAATAAAAAATTCTGGCACACTAGATGCAACATAAAGTACATTTTTCAATAAAATGGTACATTTAAAAAAATGTGGCACTCTCACTGGCAGAAAAAAAGGAAAAGGAAAAGAAGTGGTATATTTAACAGCTATAGAAAAAAAAATTAATGAAAATGTAGCACCATTGCTGCCAAAAAATGTTATTATTATTATTATTATTAATAATAATAATAATAATAATAATAATAATAATAATAATAATAATAATAATAATAATAATAATAATAATAATAATAATAATAATTTTTTAAAATGTGCATTTAAAACATTTTGAGAAAAAAGGGAAAAATTCGGCAAAAATATATCAAAAATGGTAAAATACTGTAACATTTAAAAAAATGCAGCAAAAATGAATAAGCTGGGAACATCTGGCGCTCTTGTTGCAAAAAGCAAAACAAAACAAAAACACATAAAGAAAGGGCCACAGATTCTGTTACATGACGACATTAATGAAGAGATCAAGATGTTATTGAGTTCTTTTTGTGTTCTTGCATGTTCTTGTATTGTGACATATTGATAAAGGTGGAACATTTCGCCTGCAATGTTCTGAGGCTGTTTTAGGGATGATGTGACACATTATTGAATGTGACACATTATTGAATGTGACCCAATGTACAATCTCAACGCAACATTCCAAAAAAGTTTTTAGGACATAATGGTCTAGCAACATCTTTAGAGAATGTTTTCCTACCAATAAAGACAACATTCTGGGAGCTAAAAAAATACCACCTCGCTGAAGACTTAACTGGAACTTTGCAGAATTTTCCTCAGAAAGTTTTAAAATTGTAGTTGGTGAATGATGCCCCAGACAAAAGGCAAAAACGTAAGCAAAAAAGCAACTAAAATCTGGTGCAAAACATTCCTGAAATAAACAATCACAACGAAACTGATAGCTGAGACAGGATAGTGGAAAAAATCTGGTCAAATGTATCTGCAAAACTATGCAACAATTGGTATCACAAACACACTTCAAGGCAATGAAGAATCTTCACAGGCGTCATTCTGCAGCAAATCAATGGTCTTTATTTGTATCAATGGCGAGGTAGACTGTCGATGGACCTGGATGTTCAGGAAATAACGACAAAATCAATTAAAACTGGATGAAAGTGATATTAATCAGGCATGTGCTCTTTCTGGCAATGGAACAAAAACAATTGAAAGATGCAGACTGATTCAGAATCTGAGCTAAGCTAATAATGATGAAAGCTCAGAGGGATTCTCTTTTTGTTATGAATGTAGTGTCTCTTTTTGCCTCTAAATTTGGTTCATGCATGGTTTCTTTTTAGCTGATGGTAGGCCTTTTATGTTGTTGTTGTTTTTAGTTGTGTGCATTTTCCTTGTGGCTCACTGAATGTTATTTTTTTCCACTGGCTTGTCTATCTGCCGCTGGCCGGCGGGTTGAGAGGGACAGAAGAGGTAGAGGGGGTGAGGGAGTGGGAGGGAGAAGGAAGGAAACAAGGAAACATATAACACACATTGGGATACATGCATTATAAGAGTAACATAGATGATACAAAGTACAAGCCAACACTGAAACTGATTCATAAGTTTACTGCTGTCTCTTATGCACTATCTTCTTCAAGGTTATACGTGTGGTGTGTTCAGAGATGGTATTCTGCGTTCCTTGGTTGTAGCCAGCGTTATTTTTTGAGTTACTGTTGCCTTTTCTATCATCTCCAACCAGTCTGCCCATTCTCCTCTGACCTCTTGCATCAACACGGTATTTTGGTCCACACAACTGCTGCTCACTGGATATTTTTTCTTTTTCGGGCCATTCTCTGTAAACCCTGGAGATGGTTGTGTGTGAAAATCCCAGTAGATCAGCAGTTTGTGGTGCCAGCCCTTCTGGCACCACAAACATGCCAAAGTCACTTAAATCCCCTTTCTTCCCCATTCTGATGCTCAGTTTGAACTTCATCAAGTTGTATTGACCACGTCTACATGCCTGAATGCACTGAGTTGTGGCCATGTGATTGGCTGATTAGCTATTTGTGTTAACAAGCTATTTGTGTTAACAAGCTGTTAAACAGGTGTATCTAATAAGGTGGCCGGTGAGTGTGTTTGTTATATGTTGTCAATAAGGGTTGAAAATTTGATTGATTTTTGAGCTTTTGAAAGTAAAAGACAGAAAAATAGTGTCTGAACACCAGTTTTTAGTGAACATGCATGAAAACAGTGTTTGTGTTTGTGTTTTTGCAGGCGATGAGCCACAGTGCAGCTGCCCAATCAGCCGCTCTGGTCTTTATTTGTATTCACAGAGAACACTACAACTTCCTGGAGACACTTGCGCCTCAACTCCAGGGGAAGGTACCTCACTCAGATGCCTTTTGTGTCAAATAGCAGCTGGCTAAATTTCCAACTTCTCATCCACTCTGCTGATTTCATTGATTCTTTTTTTGGGAAGGTGCTGGTGGACGTCAGCAACAACCTGAAGAAGAACCTATACCCGGAGGCCAACGCCGAGTATCTGCAGAGGTGAGGAGGATAATTAGGCAGCAGTAATCTAAAATACTGAGACACCAACAACAAGAAGAAAAAGTTTGCTGTTTGCTGTTCAGGCTCGTCCCCGGAGCTCATGTGGTGAAAGCTTTTAACACCTTGTCAGCCTGGACGCTTCAGAACGGACCTTCAGATGCCAACAGACAGGTACTAACATGTGTTTTTGTGGTGTTAACTGATTGCTATTGCTATAGATCAAAGATTCCTTCTTTTGCTATTTAGAAATGCATCATTTTACACAAATTGCTTGTCGAATTCTTATTCCGCGAGCATTTGACGATCCTCTGATGTCTTCACGCTGTGAGCTCTGACCAACAAGTTAAAAATAATAGTCACTCCCAGAAAGCAAAAGCTTTTCAGTCCAAAAATATATTATTAACTCATTTTGAAGTCCTGATCAAACCGAATCCAAGTCAAAGAAGCCAAATTGGAGGAGTCGGCCTCATGTCTTTGCTGTGAATGCCATCTCTGATGTATCCTTGAATCAATTAACTCCACAGTCTCGCTCAGATCTAAGCTTCCCATCACGTGTTCTGCTCTCACGCTCTGCTCTGCAAAGCTGCAGCATATGTGGGTTTTCTGTTTCATTTTTGATCTGCTTTTTCGGTCCCAGAGGACAGTAAGAAAACCACACAGGAGAGAGAGTGTGTGTTGTGTTTATGCACCGGGGTGTGTTGTATTTGGAGCACCATCAGCAGCTTCACATGGGTGTAGACTGAGCATTGCTTTTACTTTACACCTGCTTTCTTCTACTAAATTTTCCTACAAGAAGACATGGCATTTCCGTATGCTTTTATGTTTGTTTCTCCAGAGACGAAACCATCCTTTAGTAGAAAATGGATAAACGTAAATGCATAAATGTGAAATATGAAGGCTCCTCATGCGGGGCTTTTACAGTAATGGATGTTTTCTTGCTGCAGGTGTACCTGTGTGGGAACAGTGCTGAGGCAAAGCAGGCGGTAGCAGAAACAGCCACCAAACTGGGCTTCACGGTTCTGGATCGAGGTTCTCTATGTGCAGCCAGAGAGCTGGAGGACTTCCCCCTGCAGCTGTTCCCAGAGTGGAGGCTGCCTCTACGCATCGCCGTCGGCCTCACCGCCTTCTTCTACTTCTACCTGCTCATTAGAATTGTCATCTACACATATGTTCAAAAGGGGGATGACATCTCCTTCAGAATCATGGTGTCCCTGGCGAACAAGGTGTTTATTATCTTACAAATTAGCAGATGTTCCTCGCTGAAACCTCCAGATGTGCTCCGTGGAAATCGTTTTACTCGAGTCTCCTGCATGTTATCGTCGCAATGATCTTCTTCTTGTTGCTTCAGGTGTTTCCCATCGTGTCTCTCATCATGCTGTCCCTCTGTTACCTGCCTGGTGTCATAGCCGCCTTCCTCCAGCTCTACAGAGGAACCAAATACAGGTCAGACATCAGAACTGGATGGACTCATAGTTAGTGGCTGCAGAGATGTGTAAAATGTTGTGACGTAAAAATCAAACAGTCTGTCGTCATGCTGTCAGAACTGTGAATGTATATAAATGATGAATGATTTTTTAATTGTTATTTTACTTTTTCTCTTTTGTTAAATAATAGATAATATAGAGGAAGATTACAATAACTGACTGATGCTAACCCTAAACAAAAACTAGCCTAAGCTATAAATAATGTCACCAGCAATAATATAACAATAAAAATTGTATAATTTTAAAAAAATGTGTTATTTTATAATCTTTGACAACATTTTTTGCATGTATGTGAATTATTAAAAACATCTCTTTTTTTGCAGATATTTGAAAGAAAAATTGTTATTTTCCTTTTTTTTTTCTTGCTTAGTTAAATTCCAGATAATAGCTGGTAAAATCACAGAAAAAAAAAGATTAATTCACATGTTAACCATGCAAAAAAGAGAAAGAAAATCAATCCCACAGCAAAAATCTGCATTTTTATAACAGCAATTTATTATTATGCACTTTTTTACTGTATTTAAATCAGAAAAAGTATGTCTCTTCTTTTTTTTTAAAAAGATATTTGCTGTTATTGTACTTTTAAAAAATCTGTATATTTAAAAAATTGCTGTCATTTTACTTTTTTCTGTTATGTTAAATTACAGATAAAATATCCAAAAATTACTATAATAGAATGAATGAATGAATAAAAAAAACTAGCCCAAACTGTAAGAAATGTCACCATCAAAAATCTGCATTTTTATAAATAATTATTTGTTCATTTACAATGTTTGACCTGAGAATTACACTATTTTCTTTACTGTATTTGAATCTGTTAAAATAAAATTATTTTACAGATATTTGTTGCTATTTGAAAGAAAAATTATGTCATATCATAGTTTTTTCTGTTTAGTTAGATTACAGATAAGTGCAGGTAAAATCGCTGAAAAAAAATATTAATTTACATGTTTGCTGTACAACAAAAGAAAGAGAAGAGGCAAAAGTTGTACACAACAAATACAAATATTTTTATAAACAGGAATTTGTACTTCGGCGATGTGTAACCATAAAATTATATAATTTTACTGTATTGAAATCAGCTAAAAATGTCATTATTTTACAGATATTTGTTGCTGTTTGAAAGAAAAAATACATTGTTTAATTTTTTTTCTCTTCAGTCAAAAATACAGATAATACCTGGTAAAATCACACAAAAAGGATGAATTAACATGTTTACTGTTAAAAAAAAAGTTACATAAGCTGTACATGTCAACACCATAAATGTGTATTTTTACAAAGTATTTTACTATTGAAATAAGCAAAAAATGTAATTATTTTACAAATATTTGCCTTTGGTTTCACAATCTTTACAGTTTTTAAATATGAAAGTATCCCACCAATTTTCACACACATTTTCTGGCATCCTGGCTGTGAGATTTTTTTATTCTAATTTTTTTTCACAGTGTAGCACCTTATTGCTAAGCTGCTGCACACTGGCAAACGTAAATATGTATTTAACTCATAGATGTTAGCACACACACCAACAAAACAGCAGCTCTTACACAAAGTACACTATACTCTCTTTATTCCTTGTTATTTTTATGACTTTTTCTATTTCTAAAGAATGTTTTTTTCTACCGTATCTTGTTGCAAACCCTTGTAGAGCAGTCACTCCGCATTCCGTTGCCTGTACTGTATGAGAATGTGACAAATAAAACTCTTGAATCCCGTTTCAGGCGTTTCCCTGACTGGTTGGATCGTTGGATGCTGTGCAGGAAGCAGCTGGGACTGTTAGCGCTTGCCTTTGCCTTCCTGCATGTGCTGTACACCCTCATCATCCCCCAGAGGTAGCAAACATCTGCACACATCTGCACACCTCTTCACTCAACACATCCCAAACTCTGTTTACTCGTTATAATCACTGCTGTTGATATCCACCCATATCATTTACCCCCATTTTCATTCATGCATTTCTCCTTTTTTTGTCCTTTTTTTCTCTCTTCATCCTTCATCATGACACACACATACACCCAAGAAAACACAATGCAATGATAATCCAATCAGAAAACACAAATGAATCTATTCTTTTGCACTCTGGTGCCTCCAGTTAATTACTCAAGCCTGTCGGTATTTACCGCCGCTGTTTCTTTCTCTTGTCTTGTCCTCCTGTTAATTACTTGTCATGCACTTTCAATAAACACTCACAATTAGGGTTTTAGCTGGTGTTGGATCTGTTTTAGAGAAGCATTGTTTTGGCTTTACGCTCATTTTGGCCGCCGTTGTGCTGAACACAGTCTGCCGAGAGGTATTTGTAAAAGTATTCAGCCATCATTGATATAAATGATGTCACAGGGGCTGTTGTATTACGCTGCCTTACTCTTAGTTAAATGCAGCAAATAACCGGGCTACTGCAGCTCTTAGTAGGGATGTTATAAAGCGTAATAAAATCGGGTCCTGAGTGGGTGAAGGCTGTTCATTTGTCACGGAAATAAGTCAGTTTTCATGTGACGTTGAGTGTGCAACCCCTGTCTTCCTAAAATCCTATTCCTGTACAACTAAACTGCATTGTGTCTTTATGTTCTGAAAGAAATGCAATTTAGTTTGACACAGATTATACTAACTCTATCAGTGGAGAGATTCATGTAGGGATGTAGGAGGTTGGAGACATAAATCAGAATTTTTACTCAGGAAACTGGAGATTTTATCCCATGTAGAACCGTTATTTTTAGATTTAATTTTTGCTATTTTCTTACTTTCAGTTTTCATTTGCTGTTTGTTTAGCTGTTGGCACCAAACCTACATGGTTAGGTTTAAGAAAATATCATGCTTTCACCATGAGAACTAGTTGTTAGACGCTTATTAGTCTGACTCACCAGGTGTAGAATTCATCCATAAGTCTTACTGTATTCTCAAAATCCTCTTTGCTACAGCAACAATCTCTCAGCAGCAACCTGCAAAGCAACTTTTGCAGCAGATTTAGACATGCAATAATGCAGGCCTGCATGGTTCTTGGGATTATCCATTTTAATGACGTGTCCTTGCATGTAAATCGTCAATGCAGACTAATTTCATGTCATTAATTGGCTCAGTTGCAGCATCCTGTGTTTAGATCTGCTTTCTTTAAATCAATCACAATTTCAGTGGAGGGGCGGCACGGTGGTGCAGTGGCCAGCGGATGCTCCGGCTTTGGTTAATTGGTGGTTCTAACATCCTGGGTCCACCAGGACTCAAGCATCCCTCCTATATACTTATTATTATGTCTATTTTTAGACTGTGCTCACACCTTTTAATACCCATTTTTATTGTAAATACTCGCAATTTTGCACCTTTATTGTAAATACCAATAATTTTAGCACCTTCTTTCTTCAACCAGCATGATTTGCACATTAATTGCACATTGTTTTGCACATTTGTTTTGTTATTTTTCCTAAATGCAACATGTGTGAGCTACTGGATACCTTGAATTCCTCTAAGGGGATGAATGAAGCGTCTATCTCATTCTAGCTATCTATCTCAAAATTGCCCATAGATGTGAATCTGTTTTGGCCTTGTGATGGACGTTTGCCCTAAGTCTGGGTAAGCTAGGTTAGGCTAAAGCCCCCCTAGAAACCCTACAGAGGTTAAAACAGAGTACAGAAGATGGAAGGAGTGAATAACAAAAACATTTGCTTGCACAGAGACTCACACTGTCATTAAATGGCACATTTTTGGCAAAACTCTCCTTTTCTGTGCTGTAGCTTGCTGCTCGGAGGTTGTTGTTTCCCTGTATAAGCTGATTTTGAAAACAGGAACATGTAAATGTGGAAAAAGAGGCAAAAACCTCCTGCTTATACCTGCATTTAACATTTGGAGAGTCAGACTAGAGCCAAAAGTTCTGGCTCTTTTTGATGAGTTTAAGGCATCAAAACTACTACTTGGTTAGGTTTAAGGGGGAGAAAAAGCACAATTTGAGCTAAAATATTGTGATTTCACAACTGATTTGAAGCTTCTCCTCCATTTTTAGGTTATCTAATTTATCATGGACTGACTTAAAATGAGATATGTTGATTTAAACATGGTTATGTTGGATAGGGAAGGACAATACAAGCCTTTATTTTCAACAACATCTAAATAGCATTCATTAACTAAACTGCAGCTAAATTACCAAACAATGGGAGGGATAATAATAAACCACACATTAATATATTAAAACCACAAGAGTTTAAAGGATTCTTACTGTATTATTGGATCATTACTACCCTAGATATGTAAGAGATATACCTGAATTTTCCGGATGTTTTTTCACTAAATTGTTGTTTTTTTCCCCCCCCAGATATTATGTGAGAAACAGAATCGCAGGCAGCACTATCTTACTGGTGAGAAAACCGTTTTCTAGCTTTTGAATTATAGCTGTCTGTCCTCACACATACATAAGGAGTTAAGAAACATCCCGTTGTGTTATTTATTAAGATCAAGGAGAACAAAACTTCAGCGTTTGACTCTGCCTTGGCCTGGCGGAGCGACTCCTTCTTGTCTACTGGGATTCTGGGATTCGGGCTGTACGTCCTGTTGGGAATCACGTCTCTGCCCTCCGTCAGCAACGCTCTCAGCTGGAGAGAGTTCAGCTTCGTCCAGGTAGATACACGCATGATTCACGTGAACCATGAGCTTCACACACTCGCTTTGAAACTTTATGGACGCAGAATTCTACCTCAGCCATGCAGCTGACCAGCATCTGGCTCTATTGTTGAATCCTAATGATAGGATGAAGTGAGATTGTTCCAGTGGTTCTGGCCCAAGTAAACACATATTTCATACAGTAAAATCACAGGGGGGAAAAAAGTGTTTTAAAATACTAGTTAACCATTAGAAAAAGGCCAAAAAATTTCAGTAACATCAAAAATCTGCAGTTTTAGCAAATGGTAATTCTTTCTTTATTGTACCCATAAAGTTTTACTGTTAATCCACTAAAAATGTCATTATTCTATAGATATTCTTAAATATTTTTTCCAGTACCTTTGCTGCCAAATTTTCACTTTTTTTAATTAATTAATTTTTTTTTGCAATGTGTGAATTTTTCATTAAGTTGCATTTATATTTTGTGTTTCAGTTGTTTTCCCTGATACTTAAAACTGCAAAGCTGCTAACCATGAAAATGCACTAAGTGTTACACTCACTTTAGCAAAATGAAAGATAACAAAGACTTCCAACCTTCAGAAACCAACCCAATCACGAAACACGACATCAGAAAAGCACATTGCATACCGTTTCAGAGCCGTCTCTATGCTACTCAACGAGGCAGCTTTTGATAAAAATGAATACAAACAAGCTCGATTGGAAAATTTAATTTGGAACCACTAATCATTGCACCATTATACTGTGGCCTTGAAAAGCTGTTAATAACAAGCAGTTGGATGATTCAGTTAACACAGAGATGCTCACAGTGTTAAAAAAAAAAGAGGCTGAGATGGTGTCTACTGACAAAATGTCTACTGCAGACATTTTAAAGTGCAGCGTGAAATTTCCTGTGCACTGCCTCTCCACTATCGCACCTGTTTATGCTCGAGGCTGCTGAGTTTCAGTTAGTGTGGAAATTTAAGAGAGGCCACAAACCTAAGATCTTCACATCATGTCCATTAGCAGAGACTCAAGCTGTGACTGATGAGAACAATTCAGCCCAGATGGAAAACAGTCGTCTGATGGCAGTTTTCCTTTAGAAGTAATCTTTAGAAAAGTTTCTGATATTTCCCTCCTTCCCTTGATAACGCTTCTCTGATTGTTTTTTTAGATTGTTTTTTTAAACAAATGTTTACCTTTTTTACCTCCACTTTGACCGAGTGGAAATGAATCCGGCCGCGCCACGGGGAACAACCTCATTCATAAATGTAACTGGGTCATGTCAAGCTCATTTTCTCCTCCCGGCCCTCCTCCTTTACTCCAGCCCAAATTAGAACAGAGGTTTTAAATGTTAAGTTATTCATCAAGTGTAATTTGGGGGCATACATTATCCTTTATGTTTTGTTCATGTGCATGGAAAAGATCTTTAAAGTGTGTGTACTGCATGTTCCCTGTGGAGAGTAGCTGCATTACATGTGTGTACATCTGTGTGCACAATAAAAGCTCTTCTATGTGAAGCTCTGCGGTTCTTCACTCGGGTCATGAAAAGGTCACTAAAATAAATAATTATGAATCATTCACGGCAGAGTAATAAAACCCACTTCTAAGCAATATTTTTTATTTTTAGCTTTGCATTTTATTCATTTCTCTCGCAGAGTGGCTTAGTTTCTCCCACAACTTGAGTGCTCATTATCCCTAAGCGCAACGAAGTCTGTCAGCAATAGAAATAATACGTTTAATTTATCAAACACCTGTTGAACAAGCGAGTCGGAAACTTATGACTATGAACATCTTTGGCATATGGTGCTCATTATGGTAATTTATGCAGATTGTTGTGAATGAGGTTGAAATTTTGTTAATTTTCTGCATGTTTTAAGTTATTTGCATCCTCAAAAGAGGGTCACGCTCTTAAAAGATGCTAAGAAGCACAATGCACCGGGATGAAAACTCAAAGAACCACAATGCACGGGGCTAAAAATCCCATTCTAGCACACAATTACATCTTAGTTTTTTGTGTGAATTAAAGTATCTTATCTTGTTTTCCTCTCCTCTAGTCCAAACTGGGCTACCTGACACTGTTCTTCTGCACCCTCCACACCTACCTGTACGGCTGGAATAAATTCCTCAAGCCCACATCCTACCCGTGGTACACTCTTCCAGGCTACTTGCTCTGTCTGATCGTTCCCACCGTGGTGCTGGTGCTCAAGTTTCTTCTCCTCCTGCCTTGCATGGACCGAAGCCTCACTCGGATTCGGCAGGGCTGGGACAGAACTAATAAAGTGGACGATGGCGAGAAGTCACTGCTAGCATAAGACCGTCGCAGTTAGAGACACAAATGCAGTGATGTGTAGCCTAAAACATGGAGCCAAACCATTCAGGGATCACCACACAGTATGTAGTCTAAATGACCCCTGTGCAAGATCCCTTGAATGTCAAATGATTCAAAATTATATCACCTCAAGTTTAACAGGTGAACATTTGCTGATATGCACCAATAACAACTAACTGTAGATTTACTAAGCTAAGAAAAAATATAGACTCAGTGCAACAAAAATCAATGCAACTTTCATTACTGAGAGTCAAATCTTCTGTCTTCTCTTCGGCATGGAGGATACCAGTGTCTGCAAAATTCTGGACAAATGTTCTTCAGAGACTATTCATTTCAGCTGTTGTTTGCTGAAGGGGTTGTGTTGCTCTACTTTTCTTTTTAAAATACTCCAGTGGTGTTCTATTGGATGGACGTCAGGCCACGTACTTGGCCAGGTCATAGTTTTCATTTTGTTCTTTTTTTTAGAAACTCTTGTGTGATTTTGTGCTTTGGATGGTTCACATGCTGGAATATTTCTCTTCTTCAATCTTCTGCAGACTGGGAGTCATCATGTCAGGTAGTATTTTGGTTTATCCATAGACATTCATGGTGCCATCTGACTGTCATCTTCCCAACACTTTTTTACACTCATGCAGCTCCATATGAACACATTGCTTCACTGTCAGGACTATGCATTCACTGTGGTAGTCCTGGTCAGGTCACACCAAACATGCTGGGCTCCATCTGAGAACAACAAATTTATCTTGGTCTTTGATCTTTTCTGCTGAAGGGCGAGCAAAGATTTTTGTTTTACTGGTCCTCTCTTTATTGCCATAATTTTAACATTGTTCTTCTATTGAAACCCTTGTGTGCTGTGGATGGTTCTCATGCTGGAATATTTCTCTTCTTCAAGCTTCCTTAGACTGAGAGTCATCTTTACAGCCAGTCTTTTGGTTTATTCACAGTCATTCATCTATAAATATCATCTCCCCAACACCTTTTGCGCTCATACAGCCTCATATCATCATACTTCCACCTCCGTGCTTCACTGTCAGGACTATGCATTCACTGTGGTAGTCCTGGTCAGGTTCACACCAAACATGCTGGACCCAGCAAATTTATCTTAATCTCATCTGACCAGAAAAAAATGTGCTCCCAACTTTCATCAGGCTGCATCATGCTTTCTTCATGCTATTTAACAAATTTTCATTTGGTAGTTTTCTGCCAAAGAGCAAACAAAAGTAGTTTTCTTGGCTTCCGTCCATAGAAGATGATGTTATTATTTGAAACTGTCACAGAAAGTGACAACCTCTGTGCCAAGTCTGAGGCAGCTGCCTGTATGCTTTTTTCAGAGCTACATTATGAATGTAATATACTGTTGGTGGCGTCATTGTAGGAGGACGACCACTGCAGCTCTGATTAGTGGTACTATGGTTCCTTCTGTACTCCCTGATTACTGCTGCAACTGTGTTTCAACTGATTGTTAGTTTGTTTTTTTGATCGTCACACAATGCTCTGTCAGTGATTACAGCTTTATGACTTGTGTGATCACAGGTGTGTTCACTTCTGCTGCACTGAGTTTCTGCTGTATTTTCAGTCTTTTTAAAGTATTTGTCTTTGATTCTTCCTGAAAGGTGACACATTTTTGAATCATTTGACACCGAAGTGACGTTGCACAGGGCTCAATTGCAGATATCAGAGAGGTGAGGCTTTTTTCCACTGCCACCATATTACAGAATCTCACTCTGGGAAGAATGATTTTGTACTTTTCTTCAAATTAGCAGGAAAAGTTTGACAAACTCGTCAACCCTCACCCACAGTATACGCCGGGTGATGTTTGTTTGTGCATATCTAATTTACTGTATCTTTCCTCTGTAAATACTGTTGTTTGTGCTGCTGATGAACAGATCAGGGCTGAGCCAGGAGGTTTTTTTTTTTATTTAAAATCTGCCATCATTGATAGAAATGAGGTTTCAGGGCTGTTGTATTATACTGCTCTATTTTTACCTAAATGTATCACATAACCAGCCTGGTAACTGCAAAGCATAGTAAAACCAAGTCCTCGGTTGATGACTCTCATGGAGCTGACTCAGTTGGTGAATGACAGAAATTCTCTGGTAATTGTAGAAATGCAGCACAAAGAAATGAGGTTTCAGTGTCCACAGGATCTTGAATTAATGAGAACGAAAGAATATTTATAAAAGAAACTGCAGCCAAATTGCCAAACATTGAGTCGTATTGACAAACCAAAGATTCATATAATAATCAGTAATTCCTGCAGTGATTTTAGGCAACTGAGATCTTAGATTTAGAAAGCGTTTTGGCTACCTGAATTTTCTCTAAAATCTTTTACATTGATATAGTATTATTTTACAGGTAAGTAACTAGAAACTATTCAATATGGTTTAGATAATAGCTGTCCATTTCCAGAGGTACACAGAGTGTTAAATTAACACCTCTGTCTTGTTGTCTGTCACTTTAAGATCAGGAAGGAACAATTTGTGACAGTTTGACACCATTTTTTAAAAATTCTGGATTCAGTTTTCACAGCTTTTCCTTGGCATATTAATGCTATATGCTATGTGCTAATTGTAACCACTGTGAAACGCTCTTAAAAATAAACTCCAGTGTGACTCTGAACAGCATTTCCTCGTCTGCCCTTTATCCTCCTGTATCTCATTCTATCTTGGAGCTCAGTTAAACTTTTTGGGGGGGAATTGAGTGTGCTCTGTCTAGTCATCTCGGCCTGATCCCTCTCCTGGGTTTATCCCTCCGGCTGATCTGATTCCGTTCTCCAGGAAACATTGAGGCTCCTCCTTGGTCCCCAGTGGATCTCTTCACATCAGTGCAGAAAGGAGAGTGTTGACTCCTCCATCACGGTCCTCTGCAGAAAAAGGATATAATATTTGGTTGTGGCGCCTCAGATAGGCCCCTGATGTTGTGCTGCAGCAGGAGATTTTTGCTGATTGTGAAGGGACTGAAGAAAGCACAGAACTCCTATAACTGGTTGTTGTTAGTGATCAAGCATTAATCTGTAAACATTGTCACATCTGCAGTGTAAGAAGAAGAAGGAGGAAGAAGCAGAGAGAGAAAAGAAACATTTCAAGGCCATTTCAAAGGCAAGAAATGTGAAAACAGTTGTTTTAAAATCAATATCACAATAAAAGCATCAAAGGCAAACTATAATTAATAATAAGAAATACCAATAATTGTGTAGTTTTTCTCCAAACTAAGGAAACGCCTTAGTTTTCTTTGCTAGGAGTCACAAATAGTGAAATATTATACCCAATACCCATTGGCAGGCTGTAAGGATTGTTACTTATTTTCAAAACAACACATTACTTTACATTTCTCACAAGCAGAAACTGTAAACACTAAAATAATTATTGGAATTTCATCTTTGCTGTTTTGTTGGCAAAATGAACCAACTCAAAGCTTAAAATCGTGATCGTAGTTATAATATTACTTTGCAAAACCATCTGTCTCCATGACATTACTACAGAATGTTAAAATGTGTAGCATTATTGCAAAGCTCTGGTTCCACTCTTTCTTGTGATATAATGTTAATACATTCTTCATATTTTTGTTTTGCATCTATTATTTTTATTTCTTATTATTATTATTGTAGGTTATGCACCTCGTGGGTGAGCGCAATGATTCAAAAAGATGTGAGAAAAGTAGCATTTTGTATCTGAGTTTTTGTAGTTGAATTCCATTGTCCAGTATACAGTATGCTGTTGTTGTTTCCTTTCAATAAAATGCATTTAAAGCTACTTTCTGCACATTTCTGGTACTGTCTTAGGATATACAAATACTACCTCTTGCTAAACATGTAATGTTTACACCTGTACAGTACCTTTAGCAGCAATAATAGTGATAATAAACCTCTACTCTAGCAAAGAAAACAGTGATATCATGTGTGATGTAACAAAAACAAGTGGTGTCCACTGATTAAATACAGTTTTCTGCCCTCTGAAGAGGTAAAACCCAGACATTCACGAAGTGTGTGATGCATGACAGGTTGTTTCTCCATTAGAAATAGATTTTGGGTTGAAAATTCAGTTAAGCTGCTTTATTTTAGAGGCTCAGTGGAGGCAGGTCATTTTGACCCTCAAGACACGGGAGCATACAGTATGTTAAGACCAGACGAGGTTTAACATGCAATGATTGCATTGATCTTAGTATGCGAATACATTAATGTATCTATGCAATAACAAGTTCATGAGTAATTCAAAAAAGAGTAAAGACCGATGCACAGCTGTATGGAGGTTATGCTAAGTTTCATGTAAATTCTTCTTTTTCTTACCAACATTTTGTTTCACAGATGAGCATCTAGCATTGATAGAAAGCTCAGGCTGTGTGATTTAATTTGACATGTCCGACACGTTGGTGTAAACAATGCTTCAAGAACAAATAAGCCCAGAAGAAGGGATGCAAACTTGGACACAAAGTGAGTCAGTTGGGCTCTAAGGGTAGATTAAGCATATTTTAAAGCCTTAATACAATTTAAATGTGCAAGTTCTCCAAAAATTCAACCACTGTACATCTGTTATGAATGGGAAAATTACCTACAGAGGCCAAAAGCCTCATTGTACTAAGCTCTAAACAGGTTAATGTCTGATGTAAAGTTAGACATTTTAACATAGGTGTCTATGGGGGCTGATTGGCTTTTGAAACCAGCCTCAAGTGACCATTCAAGGAAATGTAGTTTTTGGCTTCCTAGATCCCAGAGGTTATTACTATAAATATAAATATATAAAAGATAGCTGTATCGACCACGATGTCACCCATTGCTTTGTGGACTATCCTTGAAAGGGCTCCCGTATGGCATTTGACCTTTGGCATTTTGGTCTTTTAAACCAGATTGTCTCTTTTATTGTATATGGGACCTTAACTCAAAGTATAAAAAACATGCTATATTCAAAAAACTAGTGATTAGGACCATAAAGTCATTACAGGAATGTTTACTGAGGTAACAAAGGGAAAAATGAGATAATTTTCTCATCGACTTCTATACAATCTGGCCTCATTTTTGCAAACAGAGGAGTCGTCCCCTGCTGGTTGTTGGAAAGAACGCACTTTTCAGACATTGATGCTATGTTCACAAAGTATGTTTTCGCATTTATTTTCTCTAACATATGACCACTGGTTGCTTCCTGAAGTAAGAAAAAAAAAAAGCCCATATTAAAGATGGCTACTATCACCACCAGCCTCAGAATAGAAAGTTGTGCCAGTTTGGTTGTATAGATTCTTGTCAGCTCCCCAGGAGTCGAAGCTGTTCGCCCTCACCCCAGGGTGAAAATACCCAGAGGGACAAACAGGACTATCCTCACATTAAACTTACAACATGTTGCTGCAGGCTTGCAGGATGTCAACATGTTTGATTTATGGCATGTGGTGCTTTTAAATTTCCTGCATCTCCTGGAGTTCAGTCTTACACCTTTCTTATCCATGATGAAATATCCAAATTTTATGAGCAATGTGTCACTGTGGGTAGCTTCTGATGCCATTATGTTGTACAGGTAGCTCATGGATTGCAATCAGTATGTGTTTATGTAAATGGAATAGCAGATTAGTTGTATAGGTGTGTTTTGGATGCAGTATTAATAGTCTGGAACTTGTAAAATGGCAGTTGGGCGACATATGGTTAATGGTGTCCTTGTGATAACTTTACTAAACAAAACTTGTTTTTCAAAACTTTTAAATTCTCATCAAATGGCAGCAAGTATAATTAGGGATAATTGTGGCATTTGAATATGAACCACAATTCTTTATGCTTTTACCGTTAATGAAAGAGCATCTGTTTTGTTCACGACATGCTGTGAATTTGCTTGACCGGTTATTATTTCAGAAGAATATTATCCAAAACAAAAAGAGAGTCTATGAAATGGCAATCTAACAAAAAGCTATGAGATATTCAAAGCAGTTTTGTTAGCAGTCATTTTTCTCTTTGTATGGGACTTGTTTCAACAGAAGGAAGCTCCCTCAAAGCTTCAAAGTCTTCTTTCATCAATCATGAATGATAGGTTTTGGCCACATGGGAAGCAGTGCTTACATGTACTGTACTGTATGCCAGTCAGATTTCAAGAACCTACAGTTCACATTTTTATGTATTTGTTCTTAAAACTGTAAAGAAAAAGTTACCACAACTGATTTTGTTATTGAGTCTAGGGCGTAAAGTCTAGCCTATGCTAAAAACAAAGCTGTATAATCACTTCCTCAAAACATTTCTTGCTATTCATACAAGTTCAATACGTAAACTACAATTTTTTTTCAGTTTGCATACAAATTGATCCCTTACATTTGTGATTTTTTTTTTCTCACAAACACTTTCTAAAATGAAGATTTTTTAAACTATGATGTGCATCCCAATGTAACACAGGAAGCTTGCAAAAGTGGGAAAAGCAATCACAGGAACTGATTTAACTGATCAGTATTCACATTAACCTGTTCCCAATCTTTTATTTACATCTGTTGGAATGGAGACAACTGTTAAATATTACGTAGGAATTTAGAAGCATAAGCTAACACACATACTAGTCGGAGGTATGTAAGTGTCATACAAGTCTTTGGCACGGTGCTCCTTTACTAGCTAAACTGCCGCAATGCTCTCTGCTTACCTGCCCCCTCCTCAGGCCGCTACAGCATTAAAGAGTCAGAGGCTCCACCTGGTGGTGCAACCAGGTACTATGACTATTCTACTCTCTAGGGAATCAGAATAGAAGCAGAAATACTTGATTGGAATGCCACTGCTAAGGAAATAACAAGTTTTACATCAAAAGTCATTCAAGTTTTGCATTTTTGTGTGTTTGTTTTGTTAATGCCTCTAAGTGTGCTTATATGCAGCGTCATTTAGACGCAGAGAAATGCTGCATTTACTGATTTATTGATTTGGATGAATAATCTGATTTTAATCTTAGAATTGGTTGTTTTTGATGATGACACCACACGTCAGACAAGATACGTTCAAGGACCATGAGAAAATTGAAAATCTGATGATTTTTCCCGTTTTTATTGGTAAATTATGTGAGTTCTATATATATTTTTGAAGACAACATGACTTTCAAGTTCCCTGAAGTTGTTTTTAGCAGTTCAACAGCATTTTTTCCCCTTTTTTTCACTAGAATAAAGTAAAATAAAATCTAAATGCAACTACAGACAACATTGATAATCTAGTTAGTTGGCTCAGACAGGAAGGAAATTATTGATTTAGATGGTTTAGACAGATAGGAAAAATACCTTTAAAGGTAAATTGCAAATGACAGCAAATCCCTATAAATTATCTTGCATGCAAGGTATCACACACCTTCACTTTACCGTCTTACTTATGAGCATCTGTCAAATTATTATTTCTTGTAAAATCACAGGTTGAAAATCCACCAGGGACTTTGTCTAAAGTATGATTAGACATACACCACAGCAAACATCTGGCATCTGACACAGCTGTTTCACACCAAAACACGACAAAAGAGAAAAACATCGTCACAGACAAGGCCTACTTCAACTTCATTTAGGACATGCAGTTAGGATTTGTAAATCAGCGCAAAGATGTTTCAACATCTGGATATAAATTCTGTTGATTCATCAATTGAAATCACTGTGGGGATTGTGGGCTTTGAGATGATGAAAATCTGAAGTAATAAGAAACAGAAAAAGTTGAAAAAGGAAGGAATCACAGACACATAAGCAGAAAGAATAAGTATTCAAAAGTTATAATACTTTTTTCAGCTGCACACAAACTCTAAAAAAATGATTTCAGGCTAAGATTAAGATTTTTTTTTCTCTTTCTTTTAAAAAAAAGCATTTCCCCCCATCATCATCACTTGTATTTTTAAATGTAGGAGTTCAGTGCAATTGATACCTTGACATCTATTACACACTGACTATTAGTATCAAATGAAAATGGATATTTTTTCTTTGGAGTAGATGAGTTCGTTGTTTGTTCTGGTGATGCAGACAGCATGTGCTGCACTCCCTCAAGGTAAGTATTTTATTTATTTATTTATCGCCATTTATGTCAGAGAAATATTACTTTGCAGCTGCATGCAAGATAAATTACAGTGATTTGCTGTCATTTACAATTTACCTTGAAAGATATTTTTCCTAACTGTATAAATCAATAATTTCCTTCCTGTCTGAGCCAACTAACTAGATTATTAATGTTGTCTGTAGCTACTGCTTTATGGCACTTATCCAGGTTGTTTTCTTCTGACTAGATCCTTGCTTGTGTTGTATCTACTCTCAGATGAATTTGAATCTTTGCTCCCTGACCTGGCAAAACAGTTTTCTCTCTTTTCAGACCTGTCAGACAAAATGTTCACCTTCACACAGCAGAACGCCAATCCTTCAGTCTTTCAGTGCCGTAACTGTATGTCTCAGGTAGCAACAAATGTGTGAAATGCATCAAAGAACTCTGACTGTGCAATATATCATCCATGATGTATTTGTCCTGCCTACAGGTTAATGACAGACATCAAAAGAGACCACACTCTGTTCTCTTTGGCCACACCTTCCTCTGCCAATGGCTTTCCGATTATCTAGGATGGCACTAATAACAACATGCAGTCCCAAGTCCAGAGCACTTTTTCTGCATTCGGAGGACTCGACTACAAGTCAAACAGGTGGCACTCTCTTTGTACAACATGGGACTCTGAATCTGGACTCGCACAGATATGGGTTTTTTTTTTTTCTTTTTTTTTTTGTCTGCATTTATTCTCATTGTTTAACTCCACAAAAGAGGTGTCAACATTATATGAGATTGATGCATATTTTAGTCTTGCAGCCAAAATGAGAGCAGGAGATTGTTGTCGGGGTGTTTGAACTTCTTCACTTCTCCACTTCTTTGGCTGGCAGGGAGCCTGTCCTCTCTGGATCTTCAATTGCAAATGGCAAATTGTAGGGCTTAAAGATACGGAGGGAAGTGAGACGCCTTGTGGGGAGAAACTGTCTGAAGGTGCTTGATGTGAAAATTCTAGGGCTGAGTGAGTTCCTGACTTTCATGGTTGTCATCCTTCTTGATTGAGAAGGTTACCAAAGGGAGGGAAGGAGTAGTACATCTAGGTTAATGGTGGACAATGGAAAGGATGATGTTGACCAAAACCAGGCTCTCTGTCAGCAGTGTTTTGCACAAGAAAACATTTTCAAACTGCTTTTTTCAGCTTAGCACATCAATATTGTACATTTGTGTCGTATTTCACATGTAGATTTTTTTCTATGAGAGAGTAAAAAAATGGTCACATGTAGACCTACTTCAGCTTCATGGAGGGCACCTAAGGATTGCAGAGAGCCTGTGGTTAATATTTGCAAAACACAACAAGGAATATTTCAACATCACAATGTAAATTCTGTTGATTCATCAAAATAAATCACTATGTAGGCAATTGTGGATTTATATATTATGGCTGTCTGAGGCAGAAAAAGAAGAAGTGGACAAAGGAAACAGACACACCAACAGTAGTGGAAGGAGAACATATACAAATCTCACAATCCTTTCCACGACTGCACATAAAAGCCTGACACAGATTTCAAGGTAAGACAAAGAAATTCAAAATGAGATGTCGGAATTTAAAATAAATATATATATAAATATTTCTTGTAAATTGTTTCCACTTGTAATTTGTTGTTATAAACAGAAATACACACAGAGCAGTAGTAGATAGAAATGGATCAAGTCTAACTCTTTTGCATGTCTTTGATCTTTGTATTAGATGATGAAGTTGTTTGTTCTGGTGATGTTGATGGCATGTCCTGCAAGCCCTCAAGGTACTTTTTTTTCCATTTACTGGGTGAATATCTCAAGGAAACATCACAGTACAGTTGCATGCAAGTCAATATATGGTGATTTGCTGTCTTTTACAATTTACCTTTACAGGTTCGAATCTAACAAATCACAACAACAACAAAAAAACAACAGTTTTTTAATTTTACTGGGCAAAAACAAATACAACAGTTAATTGTGAAACCATGTCAAATGTGCTTACAGAATAGCTAATGCTGTGTATACCTACATGTCTGTCATAACTTAAAAAGAAAATCATGTCCACATTTTCTCATAAATAAACATTACACACCTAAATATGTAACTGAAATGCAAGCAAAATAAATTAACCATGTGAACCCCTAAACCTGCTGTTAGGCTTGAAATGCTTTTGTTGTTAAATAAGCCCTAAAAGTACACTAGAGCAAGAAAGAGCAAAAACAGGATGAATCACAGATTTTTTAACTTTCCGACGGGCCTGGAATGTATCATTTTTGATGTGTGATCAGGAAATTTAACCAAATCTATGCTTAAAATTATGATATTTCATCAAAATCCGTATATTCCAGATGTTTATTAAATATTCTCTCAAAATAAACCACATGCACCAGATTATATATTTTAAAAATTCTGTGCTCTTTATCATAACTGAGAAACAATGATTTACTCAGCTGTGGCTGACAGTCACCTGACAAAAAACTCTGAGAGTTTCCTTAACTGCAGGCAGTGTTTATGTATAGCAAAGGGAAGATGAGAAGAGGGACTGAGAGCAAAATAAAAATCACAAGTTCAATAAAATACTACTAATGTGCAGAGCTGTGTGGAAAAGTTCTTGTCTGTAGAGGCTGTTAAAATATACAGGGTGGAATATAAGTAGAATGTATTGGTAACGCCTGTGGACACTTGGAAAAATGTTTTCAAGTTCAAAATGATTTCATGTTTTTTTCAGTTTTTTTTTAAAAAAAAAAAAGGTGTGTGGCACAGAAGACATTTTGACTTCTCTCTATTTTATGCCATGGTTGAACTGTTTACAAAGAGGTGCAGGTCTTTATATTGCAGTAAAAATGAGCCCACAGTGAGTAAAAATGTAACAGGAGGAAAAAAACAGCCAGAGAGTTCAGCTTGGAGTTCAGAGGGTTAAAGACGTTTTACTTCAATCTAAAAGCTGGTTGCTGTGAGTGAAAATGAATCCAACGTTCGAAACGAGTATCTTGAAGTCAGGCAGTGTACAGAATCTCACACAACACCAGGTTATGGGAGAGGAGCTCCCCGAACAACAGAGATGACAGTATTTATACACTAAGTTCTATCAGTTCTGAATAGTTAGTCTTTTGTTCTGTTACGGGAGAGAAGCACAAAGTCTCCTTATCTATCATTGGAGGTCCTGGGAGTGTAGCTCTTTCCTCTCAGTCCATCACCACACATTCCTTTTCTGCAATTTCACACAGATCTTTAACCTCTTATAGAACAGGTAATACAAACCTTAATAGTTTTCCATCAGTTGTCATTATTGTTTCATTCCAACCACTGTTTTCTTCCATTTCAGATTTGTCTGGTAAAATGTTGATTTTCACACGGGAAGGCAACTTCCTTTATGCCAGAAAATCTATAGCACGACGGAATTTCCATACTGTAACCGTCTGCCTCAGGTAACAATAAATGTGTAAAATGCATGGAAGTGTTTACTGTAGATTGCACAAAATATACATGATGTATGTTGTCATGACTACAGATCAGCAGCAGACCTCAAAAGAGGCCACACCTTGTTCTCTTTGGCCACGATCTATAGCACCAATCAGTTTGTCATTTCTTGGGATGACACCAATAAGGAGATGGAGTTCTACGTAGATGGCAGAAAGGTTACATTTGGAGGGATCGACTACAAGCCAAACGCATGGCACTCTGTTTGCACCACATGGAGCTCTCAGACTGGACTCCTGCAGCTGTGGTTCGATGGACAACGCTTGATGAACAAGTATTCCAGCAGTGGGCTAATCCGAGGGCCTGTTAAAATTGTTTTAGGACAGGTACAGATTCACTGAAAAGCACAATATCAACAATTTCAATGTATTGCGTTTCTCTAGTGTATACATGACAAAATTGTGCTGTTTTTATTTACTGTATCTCAAAAATTTGTATTCCCCACAGAGGGAGGAATACTACAATAGGGGCTACGAAATGGAACACTCTTTCATGGGCTCAATGTCTGACGTCCACATGTGGGACTACATCCTCTCCAACTGTGACATCCAGAACTACATGAATGAACTTAGCTTCCCTCCCGGGAATGTGCTGAACTGGAGGGCGCTGGACCTGTCCATTGCAGATGGTGTGCTGACAGAAGATAAAGTTATGGCTTGTGTCTGAACTTCTAAAACAAGACTATCAGTATCTTAGAAGACCAAAAATCCTTGTGTGTATGTTTTATGTCCAATGTAAAGAAGACGTTACCAGTGTTAGCGATTTACACTATCAGTCAAAAGTTTGGACACACTTTCTCATTCAAATGAAAGTGTGTCCAAACTTGTGACTGGTAGTGTATGTTGAATCACTGTCTATTAAATGATTGTTTTGGATGTTTTTAATTAATTTAGCAATCATATGACACAGTTATTTAGGTTTCTCTGATTATTTTTAATGGTCTATACCATAAAAAAGATCTCTAATTAACATGTTGCTGTAATCTGCTGTCCATTCTGTGCAAAACTGTATGCCCAGCTAAATGTGTAATAAAGCTGTAGAACTGAGATAACCAAATCAAGTACCAGTAGTTTTTGACCTTCCACCATTTGTCTTTCAACAGACTTCTTCTGTGTAGGTGTCAGTATGAAGAGACATAAAAACTAAAAGGGAGAGTTATGTTTAAGATGTCCTTGAACACAAAAATATTCAGGCATACCAAAAGCGCACCAAACTCCTAAATTTTTCTGATGACTTTCATCGAAGACATATGGTATATTATGTGTAAAAATGGTTGCAACATTTATTTTTTTGTTTAACAATGAATCTTATGATAAAGATATAATAAAAACTGATAATGAGTCAAAGTTGATTGAAGGAATTTTAATCTTTTGACTTTGGTTTAACGCCATTGTTACAGTTTTCACAACCAGTGACCAAGACATCAGTTTTGTGATGATTGAACTCAAGAACATTTCCTGCCATCCATACATGATGTATAAAATACAGTTAAAAGTGGCTTTGATTGACCCTGTGTCATCAGGAGACACATCAATGTATAGTGTCATCAACATAGCGACTAATGGATTAGATTTATGTAGCGCTTTTCTAGACACTCAAAGCACGTACAATGAATCCATTATTCATTCACTTACACATTCTCACTCTGATGGTGGTAAACTACATTTGTAGCCACAGCTGCTCTGGGGATGACTGACGGAATCGTGGCTGCCAATCTGTGCCTACGACCCTCCGACCACCACCAACATTCACACGCATTCATACACCAGTGTGAGTAGCTGCACTGGAGGCAAGGTGGGTCAAGTGTCTTGCCCAAGGACACAACAGCACATGACTAGGACAGAGCGGGAACCGAACCGCCGACTCTTCGATCATTGGATGACCCGCTCTACCACCTGAGCGACAGCTGCCCAATTAAAAAAAAATTTTTTTTAATTAAAACTTAAAATTATTAAAAATAATAATAACAAAAACTGCAGGAGCTAAGACTGAACCTTAAGGAACACCATGACTCGTTTTCTAGCTAAATGCTTTCTCTTTAGAAGGGGTTTAACTATGGATGTAGGCACTGTTCCCTCTAAGATGCGCGCGTGCGCAATTGCGCACTGCTGACACGGTCTCCGCGCACAGAAAATCTGCGCTGCGCACAAAAAAAAAATCCAACCTAAATTGTAAATAAAATAAACACGTAACAATTCATTCTGTGCTATTTTTCAATGTGAGTTAGTGAGTGACCGGTGACTGGCTGCTGCAGCCAATGATGCGATTCACATACGTATTTACCATAGACTGTATATAATGGTATTTACGCAGCTAATCAACGTCACGCGTCCTTATGTGCAGCCACAGTTGTTCTCATAGATATGAATGAGTAGATAGGACACGCCCCTTTGAGCTGCGTGCTACAGCGAGGCTAAGCTAGTGGGGGAAAAGTTTCAGTGCATTCCATTGATGTAGACGGCGTGAAAACGGAAACAACAAGTATGCCGGCTCACTGTGCTGCATACAGTTACACACTACGTCGTACGACTGAGACAAGGAAACTTGGAATGACTTTTCATAGGTAAGAATAGTTTTTGGCTCTGTTTTCATTATGAAATCTTGTTGAGAGCTTCCAGTCTATGAGAGCTAACTAGTTAGCCACTAGCAAAACACTAAGGCGAGCTAGCAGCTTGACAAGCTAATACCAAACGATTAATAGTAGCTGTAGTATAGTTGTACAAGCAGTAGTAGTAATACTAAAAGTACAAGCAGTAGTAGTAGTATAAACAGCTGTTAGAGTCGTACAAGTAGTATCAGCATTTGTAATAGTATTACAAGTTGTAGTAGCAGTGCCAGTATCAGTAGCAGTAGTTAATAGTCACATTGCTATTACTACCACCAATACTACCAATAGTAGTTATAAAGCCTAACTCATGTATATCCAGATTACCATCTATGTTCTTCCTCCAAACCCATTTTATGATTGGGATTACAGGCAGTTCTTTAGGACTGCTCTCAAATAATAGAAATGCTACTAAACAAGGTTATACTTATCAAATTAAATAGCTCTGGTCTCCAGTATATTGGCGAATTCGGTTCTTTGTACTTAATTTATTAGCATGATTTCTTTTTAATATGTTGTGTACAGACTTAATTACTTCTCTGTCTACTTTTCTTACTCCATGTAGGTTTCCCAGAGACTATGGGTTGAGGAGGAATTGGAAGTTTGTCGGCTTAGACCTGGTGTCATTCCATCAGTGTTAAACTTCCCGGCTCATCTTGGAAGAGTACGTGCCAGAAAGACCACGACCAAGCAGCCTTGAGATCTTAGACAGCGTCTCCCTCAGGTGGGTGTCGACAGTGTTCATGGTCAGGTCTGTGGTAATCCCGTCAAAAAACAAAACAGAAAAAAATCTAGATTATAAATCAACATGTAACCAAAGTACTCTGTGTATAACGCCATAGTATAGGATGTAGTTCATAAAATGTCAAAGTATAGTATGCTTTACTCAAGAATAACATAGTATGGCCTGTAGTTCATAGTATAGCATGTTGGCAAGAAAAAAAAAACAAAACATAGATTATTATGTGGTTCAAAAAGTGCAAAATGATAGGATGTTGCCTAAAATTGTCATGTATGATATGTGGTTCAAAAAATGTCATAGTGCAGTATATTGTCAAAATAGTATGTAATTCAAAAAAACATCAGAGTATAATATGTCATCTAAAAAATGCCATAGAATAATAATTTCATTGCACAAGTAAAAGTATAGTAACTTTTAAAACTGTTCGAATTCTTATGTTGCTAACAAAAAAAAGTCACAGTAATATGTCAATTAAAAAAGCCTATAGTATAGCGTGTCGCCCAACAAACATCATAGTATAGCATGTCGCTCTAAAAACGTCACAGTATAGCCTTTAGTCCACAGCTGTCAGTAGGTGAGGAGCAACACAAAACAGTCCAAACGCTGGTTTCCAGAGGGTTAGATGAGAATTTATTTGAAAGAGTAAGTTTACAACAACACAACATGTGAGGGGATTAAAAACAAATGGGTGTTAGTAAAATAAAAATAAATAAACAGAACTAAAAGTGAACTTCATGTTGACAT
Organism: Amphiprion ocellaris; assembly: GCF_022539595.1. Classification (NCBI taxonomy): domain Eukaryota; kingdom Metazoa; phylum Chordata; class Actinopteri; family Pomacentridae; genus Amphiprion; species Amphiprion ocellaris. The sequence goes on from NC_072774.1 coordinate 6,494,019, forward strand.
TGATGGGCATTCCAACCAGGAACAAAGTAAAAGATAATCAATACGAAAAAAAACTCTTCCTGTTCACCTCTTAAAACCCAAAAACACACCGCAGTAGCACCCTAAACTAAAACTACCAATGGGTTCCCTGTTTTCCTTTCTGAACAATTCAAAGGTCCCTCTCTATCTCCCCACACATCCACCAACCACTGGAACACATCTCCAAAGTTCTGCCAGGCCAGCTCAGCTTCCCCTCAGAAGAAGTGCCGCCACCTGCCAGATGAAGGAGCCTTTTGAGAGGCAGCTGGCATCGTGATTGGACTGTACTTTGGTCTGTTCCAATCCAGCTTCAGCTCCAGAGACGGCAGGCGGGACGAGTCAACGGAGGCCGGGTGGACGAAGACATGCAGCTGAGTACAATCCAGAAAACAACAGAAGAGGAGTGCAGGGCCAGAACAACCAGAGTAGCACATTATGTCTCTTAGAAAGAATCATAGTATAGCCTTTGGTATGAAAAAACGCCATCATATACATCGTATCTTGTACAAATAACAAGTCAAAGGAAAGAGACATACATTGTAGAATTGTAGTAATTGTGGGCTGACTGATTTACTGATTATCAGTATTTTATTTTTTACTGATTTACGGTAATAAATAAATTTAAAAATGGTGGTACTTTGGCTCTGAACCTTTATCTACCTGTGGTCGCTCTGTCTTCTGGAGTGATTTGATTGGTTATACGTAACGAATACAACTCCTTTAACTTAACATCTGTAAACAAAACAAAAACGTATCAACAAAGTTTTCTGTTAGAGTTTGTGTTCTTCTAAGTTTAACTCAAGATTTTAAATACTTTCATTTACTGCAAATGAATATCTACTCCAAATGTGTCAATAATAATCATTATCAGCCTTAAAAACCCACAAAACACCCCTCTATACTCCACCACACTTAGTACAGTCCGGTTCCCCCTTCTATAAATCTGCTTGGAATCTTCCACTTCCTGTTTGTCAAAGTGGCCTTCTACCTGGACAGGTTTTGTTGGAGCTCATGCAACAAACATTTTGGGTAACTGCACTTTAATATGGATGGATGACACTGAATTAGAGTCTGTTTTAATGAGACTGAGTTAAGATGTGTAGCTCTGTCATTAAATAGGAAATTATTTCTCAGAATTCACAGAGAAAAGTCTGAAATGTTTGCTAGGTTAGCGTCCCACATGTTCTTTGGCTCAGCTAAAGCTAACTCTCTCCAACTTCTGGATCTCTTGAGTTGCTTGTTGTTAAAATATCTTGCTGTAGGTGCTGAAGCTCAGAAAGTCTGAGATGTTTGTTCAGAATAAGCTCATTCTCAAGTCTTATCTGAACTGTCCTCTTTTGTTTGAACTTTCCCTAAACTTAGGAGTTAATGACAGAGCAGCACATCCAGACTCAGTCTCATTTATGTAGAGATTAAACTTCAGTGTCGTTCATTGATGTTAAAGTGCAGTTTTTCACGTTTGTTGCACATGTTCCCGACCAAACCAGTCCAGGTGGAAGACGATGTGAAGAGAAAGCTCCAGAGGATGAATATCACATATTTACATTGGAAATAAAGGTCCTCTAATTAGACATTGTCATGCAAAAGTTGGATTTCCTTTTAATGATGTTCAAATCTTTGTTGAGTAATTTGTTGATGTTGGTTTCTAAATGTTTTTTGACACTTGGCCCCAAAGATTAAAACATTCTACGGCTCACAAGCTGCAACAATTCACACATTATCAACTATCTTTCTGACTAAACTAAGATAAAAAGTGGAAAAACTGCCTGATTCCTGCATCATGAATGTAAATCTGTTTGGTTTTTATGACAGTAAACTGAATATATTTGGGCTTGACATTTTATAAACCAAAACAAGAAATGAATTACTGGAGAAAACGACAGATTAATGGACAAAGAAAATGTGTTTTCTAACATATATGGCTGAATTACTCCAACGTTACAAGATACATACAATTTGAATTCAGTTTTATTTATATAATGCCAATTACAGGTCAAATTGTCTCGATGCTTTATTTTTATACTTTTTTGTCATATTTAAAATATGACAAAGTAAGAAATTTAAACCTCTTGATTAATCCAATTTATTATTTAGTTTTTAAGAGACTAATTAACAATTCAAACTTTCTCCACTAAAACTAGTAAACATGAGGTCAAATAGAAGGAACAGTTTTAAATACTGCAGTCCCACAACGACAATAAAGTTTCTCAACAAAAACTAAATCTGCTGGTGGATTCCATTAAAGTCCTAATAAAGGATAATAAAGTGTGATACTAAAGGTTTGTGGTGCTAAAAATGTCAAAGATATCAAGTTGAACATCTGGATGGAGGTTGATAAAAGTTGACCTCCCTTCATTTCTCTGGAGCCGACTCCATGGATTTTCTGGATGGTGGTTAAAGACCTGCTCTTCTAGTGGTCTTCCTTCTAGTCGCTGTAAAAAAGAGTCCATCCTGGCCGACTTCAACACCTCTTCATGACAACTTGTTCTGCTTCCAACCTCGTGGAAACTCAAGAAACTCGGGAAAACCTGTCGCGACTCGAGGAACTCATCGAGACTCGAAGAACTCGTCGGGCGGGGGAAGGTGTGGTGGGCGGTGGGGGGAGGTGGGGGAGTAGAGGGGGGGAGGCCGCCACCCATCTCCCCGCCTACTCTCCGCCCTGACTCCACCCAGACTCCGCCTTGGCTCCACCCATGCGGTCACTTGGAAACTGTGATGACAAAGGGACGACGAATTTGTTTCTTTTTGTCTGATCTGTAGCTCAGTGAGTTAAGGATTTGCCTATGGAGCTGCAGGTCGCTGGTTCAAGACCAGACACTTCTTAAATTTTCTCAAAATCCTGACAGAGACAAAGAAAGAAAACTGCCACTGGCGGGTCTCGAACCTGCGACCCTCCGCTTGGTAGTCCTTCTTCTTATCCCCTGAGCTACTCGCTCAGATACTAATTCTTCTGGTTTTTGCGCATTTATCATCTATTTTTTGTCGTTTTCGAGTTTTTTTTTTAACTTGAGTTTCAACTCGACTGTTTTTCTCAGGAGGCTGGACTTCAGCCTTTGTGCTGGAGGGTGGAACCCTCAGTTCCAAGACTTTCCAAAGCCTCCAGACCTCCCGAGTCCTCAGGACCTGAGCTTTCACACAGTCTGAGGGCTGAAATTTTCAAAGTCCCACAGTAGTTCTCTGTTAGATTTAACTTTCAGACAGTCCAAGGACTGATATCTTCTAAGTTCCTGAGTAGTTCTCTGTTAGTTTGAACCTTCAGACAGTCCAAGGACTGAAATCCTCTAAGTTCCTGAGTAGTTCTCTGTTAGTTTGAACCTTCAGACAGTCCAAGGACTGAAATCCTCTAAGTTCCTGAGTAGTTCTCTGTTAGTTTGAACCTTCAGACAGTCTGAGGACTGAAATCTTAAAAGTTTCTCAGTACTTCTCTGTTAGTTTGAACTTTCTGGTTAACAGAAGCCTTAAAACTTGTGACCATGAGTCTTGATTTCACATTTAGACCATCCATCTGAGTTCTTCTCAGACCTTCACCTGTGGGTTTTTTAGAAATCCTTAAACTTTGATTCTCTTCACTGAACAGCAAAGTTTGTGGAGATCAGAAGGTAACATTAGTTTGATCAATGCCTTCAACCTCTAGTAGACTTTATCTGGAAATCAGTTTTCTGAAATGAGTTCTTAGTAAATCTGTCCACAATCAAACCAAGAACATAGAAAGAGGAAATGTTTGAAGAAACAACTTGATGTTTTCATTTCAGACTAGAAAACGCTTTAAGACCTTTATCTGTTATTGCTCTTTTGATAATTTTATTGTTTCTTCTGTTTAATTTGATCTTCTAAAGTCTAACTGGTGCCCTTTCAAAGGTTTTATCTTTAGTTTGATTCTTCTTAAATGTTTAGTTTTGCTCTTTTCTCACCTTTTATTCTTTTCTAATGTCTGATCTGATTTCAAAATGTTTTGTGTTTTTAATGTTTAATTGTTGTTTTTTTCAAATGTTTTATCGGCTTGTTTGAAAAATTTACTTTTCTTTCCCAATGTTTAATTTTTCGATTAAATCTTTAAGGTTTTTCTTTTTAATGTTTTACCACCTTTTAATGGTTAATTTTTTTAATGCTTCATTGTATTTTCTGTTTAATTCCTATTTAAAGTTTTATTGTCTTTAAGATTTAATTTTCCAATTAAACATTTAATTTCTTAATTAAATGTTTTGACTTTTAAAGGTTTAATAATCTAATTAAATGTTTTGTATTTTTCTAAATGTGTAATATTCTTGTTTAATTGCATTTTTTAAATGTTTAATTATTTAAAACATTTCATCTTTGTTTAATATTTTTGTTTAAAATTTTTTGTTTAATTTCATAATTACATGCTTTGTATCTTCCATTTAATTATCTAATTAAATATTTTGTCTAATATAATTTAATTGTATTTAATGTTTCATTTTCTTTTTAAAAGTTTTATTGTGTTAAATGTTTTTTTCCTTTGATTTAATTGCTTTTTTACTGTAGTTTATTTCTTTAATCTTTTTTTCTGTCAAGATTTTAACCCCAACCTTAAAAATGAAACAAACCCTTAAATCACAATGAAAATACTTCTGTTGTCACAATCATGAGTTAGTCAATTATTCAGTTTATCAATTCAGCTTTATTTGTTTAGCACCTTTCACACAGATTACAAAACTAAACAAGCAAAGAGAAAAAACTATGCTAAAACTATAATTAAAACTCAAAAAAAAAAAAAAAAGATTTAACATGGTAATAAAATATGTTGTGTCCAGGGGATGGAGGGAGTTTATTGAAGTCTTCTTGGGCTCACATGGGAAATCATTTAAAATATAAACTTGATATTCAGTCTAAGGAAACTGCAGAGCGACAGAAGAACCAACAATATCTCCTGTTTTCTCCTTTAATGAGTCGACTCTTCTTGTGCTTTCAGACCAAAGAACTACAGACTCTTCACAACCTGCTCAAACTCTTGGTACAGGACCTCACCACACATCAAGAAGGTTTCCATCTCATTTCTACTCTGAAGCTCACCTTCTCCTGCTCAAACTGCTGACAAATGTTTCTGCTGCTCTAAAGTCTGGTCTCCAGAACTTCCTAAAAACTCTCAAAGTCTCTTCTGCTGCAGGTTGCTTTGTAGAACTGTTCCAGAAAACCTCACTAAACCACATGGAGGGGCCTCAAGATAGTCGTCCAAATGAAACCGTACAAAAACCAAACCAGCACAACCCAAACGCTAAAGTCTCCTGCAGCCTACCAGAGAAGCTCTGAGAACAGAGAATCAGGACAGGAACTCTTACCTTCTGGACAACCAACGCTGGTTCTCAAACAAGAATACAGAATGTGTCTGACCAGAAACCTCTAAAGACTCACTACAGCCAAGATAAAGACACAACTCAGCTGGACCAAATCCACTAATCACTGCACACACTAGCACCATGTGCTAACTGTGGCTAAAGAACCTCATTTACCAAGACAACTGTCCAGTACAAAGCCCTAAAACACACCAAGAAACACATTAAAGTCTATTTTACTGCTGGAAGCTGCAAGCCAACGCCTAAAGAAATAACTAAAGCAATGGAGCCAAACCCGGTTCAGTGGTGAAAAGAAACAGAGGAAATGTTTGGCTGCAGCCACATAAAGCAGGAAGACACTGAGCTGCTCAGGTGTTCCTGATAACACCAAGCAGCCACCTGGACAGCCAATAGGAACACAGCTTCCTGGAAGTCCAGAGGGCTGGCTTAGTGAAGGAAATTTTGTTTAAAGTTGAAGCAGAAAGTAAACAAAGAATGTTGAAAACCACCTTCTGATACCTGAAATCTCACACAAAGAACACCTGAACATGTCAAACTGGTTCCATAGTAGAACCATCATTGTAAAAACATCATAGTATGGTGTGTTGCTCAAAAAACATTAGGACCCGGCTGTCAGGGGACAAACATGTAAGAAACATGAGAACAGAGAGAACCCAACCAGTAGGTCACAGTTTATCATCCCCCAGTCATCTCCTGAAGTCCATATGGTGAGAGACATCAGTATCTGGTTGTTAATTTACCAGAGGATGCTTATAATCATGCTGATGTGGTCTGTACTCTACAGTATTTTAGTGACTCAATAAATGCCTATGTTGTTTTTTAAAATGCTTTTTAGTTTTTAATAAACTTTTAAGAGCCTATATGTAATCAATAAATGGCCTTTGCCCATCTTAAGAAAAATTCACTCAGAACTCTGTTGTTAACATATGTTAACAGTACTAAATAAATCAATAAATACATGCATACACACAAAAAAAAGTTAATACATTAACTGTGTTAAGATAAGATTTAGATTTTTTTAAAAAGTTGTTTATGTTTTTGCAGAATCCAGTATTGCTCACTGGTTGGTCGTTACATTTTATTAGTTTGATTTCACTGTTTAAAATGATGCCACCTCTTTTCAGACAGAACCTGTGATAATAAAACAATACAAAATTTTTAGTTCCGTGTTAATAAAGCACTTAAAGCTTTAAGTATGGGTAAATGCTTTTTTCAGAATTAAATATATCACTCCTTAGGTGGTAGTGGCCCCAAGTTCAGTAAAGTTGGAAAGATATTCACAGATTCAGACTTCCAGCATCAATAACTCATTAGATATAGGTTGTCAAAACATAAACGGTGCCTCTTTCCCATTGTTGCAAGGCAGACAATGTGCTACAAGCCCAGTTTTATCAAAAGTAGCTGTCTTTCAAGCTACAGGAATAACATTGGTGTCTATGGAGTGAACAGGGTCCGTCTGCAATTTGCAAAACCACTGCAACAGCAAAGAGAGACAAATATTCAATAACTTCACTCTTATACATTGTAGTGTCACTAAAATCACTGCAGCCTTCAACTGGCTCCTGTTGACAAAGTGTTTTAACAGAAATGTAAATGCTGTAATTTGATTCTTTTAATGAACCATGTAACTTGAATGGATGTGATGCTGGTGTGACCACAGTGCACACGTCTGATGTTGCTCACAGTGGTCCAAGGGACGCTCAGGGAGTTTGTGTGTTTGCTCAGACTCAGGAAAAATTAGAGGGAACATTGGATGTAGGATGTGGGAATGGGATCCAAAGGGCAGGTCACTAGTTTTAAACAAAGAACTTGGATAAACATCTCTATATCAACCAGGCCAAATTTCTCCATTGTTTTCTTGTGTACAAACTAGGATTCTGGTGTGTTTTGAAAATAGAAATATCAGTATCTTAGAACATCAAAAATCCTATTATCTGTACTTTATTATCCAATGTAAAGATAAGTTACCAACGTCAATGAAGTTTTGGACTTTTTAAAGACCATCTTAATGAAACAATCATGTGAAAGGTTTATATTATTTTACCTGCTCTAACCATGAGATTTCTACCTAACGAGACTGTCTTCCTGTCCTTTCTGTACAAAACTGTGTTCCAAAGTTCAGCCAAAACCATAATAAAGCAGTCGAACTGACGTAACCAAATCAAGTTATTTTTGACCTTCTACCAACTTTTTCAATACACTTGCTCTATGAAGGTGTTGCTTTACAGTCAGTGTGGAGAAGAGTAAAAACAGAGAAAGGCAGAGTACAGTTAAGTGTCACTGAACACAAAAAAAAAAAACCTCAGCCATGAGAAAAAAGTCAAATAAGACAAACTGCCGGGGTGCCACAGCAAAGAACAACAGCTTAAAGGGCATGCATATGTAATGTGGATAAAAGGGTAGAGAGTTGATGTGCAGGTGGGTGTGGAGGTCAATTTCTTATAAATCTGTTTAAGATGTGCACTAGGGCTGCACAATCTATTGTTTAAGCATTCATTGGCATGAAGGAACATGAACGGCATCATGCTACAACTTGCTACAACTGCTCCTTGATACACAAAGAAAACTTGCACCGTTCTCATTTTCCATGACAAATCTGCAAGAACAGCCTGTCTGATAGAGCGTAATTTTAGGGTTTTTCGATATATTGAATGACTATATTCACAAGACCCAGAGTTTGTTGAGATATACAATGGTGAACAGAAGTTTACATACACTTGTACCAGTCCATGTACAACATGGCAGTCTTGAGTTTCCATCGACTCTACAAGTATCAGACGTATTTTTGTCACATAAAAAAAAAAAAAAAAAAATAGGGATTTTGTTTTCATAGATTCATTAATATATGACAAAAAAATATGACAAAATCTGCTGGGCCAAGAACATACATACAGCAATACTAATATTTGGTTAAATGTCCTTTGGCCATTTTCAACTCAGCTAAGTACTTTTGGTATTTCGTTGAGTACCAAAAGCTTCTGCTTATATAGTTGACCCTCCTCTTGACAGAGTTGGTACAGTTAAACTGCATTTGCTGGCTTGCTCACACATGTTTCTTCATCACAGTCTACAAGTTCTTGATGGGATTTAAGTCAGAACTTTGGGGAAAACAGTCTTAAACCTTAATGCTAGGCCAGTATAGCTATTTCTTTACCATTTTTGAGTGTGCTTAGAGTCATTGTCTTGTTGAAACACCCAACTGTGTCCAAGATCCAACTTTTTGGCTGATGATTTTAGGTTTTCCTGGAGAATATGGTGGTAATCCTCTTGCTTCATTATTGCATTTTCTTTGTGTAAAGTATCAATTCCAATGGCAGCAAACAGCCCCAGAGCATCACACTGCCACCACCATGGTTTTATGGTAGGTTTGGTGTTGTTGGGGTTAAGAACACCAAACCTACCTGTGTGTTCTTGATTAACACAGCTTTCTACATCATCAATTCAAGTTGCTGTATGTATATTATTCACCCAACAAATTTGTCATATTTCCAGAAAACCCACAATAAATCTATGAAAAACCCAAAATGCATGATTGCTTTTTGTGACAAAGATGCATGGGTCTCAATGATTCCATCATAAAGTTATAAGAATCAGTCAAAATGCCAGACATGATACATGTGATACCAGCTGACTTGGGGTGAAGGCAGGGGACACCCTGGACAGATCGCCAATCTGTCGCAGGGCTACACATACAGACAATCACGCTCACATTCATACCTACGGACAAATTTAGAATCATCAATTAACCTCAGCATGTTTTTGGACTGTGGGAGGAAGCCAGCTTACCTGGAGAAAACCCACGCATGCACAGGGAGAACATGTAAACTCCACGCAGAACCAGGGATTTTCTAGCTGCAAGGCAAAAGTGCTAACCACTACACCACTGTTATTTTTCTTATTTTCAATCCAGATCCACTCTTACAAAATCACTGTAAGACAATTACTTCTTTTCAAATAGTCACCTCATGCAACCTCCTATATTTCCTCATATTGCAATACCATTTTTTCCACCAGTATTGTGTAATTAGGCTGTTTATGTATATATGCATTTCCCCTTTCTCTGTCTCACATATGAGTATTAAGTTGTTTTTATGATTGCTTCTTGTACACACATACAGAGCAGAAACTCCACTGTGAGTGAAGTCATCACTTTGCTGCATTGATAGTTTTATTCTATTCAATGTGACATTATTGTCTGCATACAAGACAGTGTACTTTTAACAACGGTGAACCAAGAGTTTCACACCAAAACAAGTATGAAAGGTAGAGTGTGGAAAAAAATAAATACCGTGCAATTCTGAGAATGTTTTGTGTTCATTTTATATTTCACGTTTTTACTGTTTAGCCGCGATTCCACAAGCATCTACTCGGGGCGGTACGGTTCGCCACTATTGTATCTGACTCGGCTCGTCTCGGTTTAGTCGTTTTTCCATATAGCCTCATCGTGGGTGGAGTCGTCATAGCGCAGCGAGCCGAAAGTCCCTTAACGTCATTTGCGTGCGACACAAACGCAACATAACGGAGACGATGGTTCACCTGCTGCTCGGTCTGTGGCTTTCTGTCAGATTCAAAGTAATAGAAGAGTCGGAGAAAGTTGAGAGCAGCGAGTCGAAACACTCAGGAGACACTCAGGAGAGTTTGGGAGGCGATGCAGCAGTATCAAGCTGAAGACAAGAGGATATGAACGAGACGACATATGAGGGTAAGCTAATGCTAGTTCGCTAGCTATCGTGTATCAGTCCTGTGAACGACCCTGTAATGGCTGCAGTTTATCGCTATTAGGTATTAAAATATGTATGCTAAGATGGAGAGGATTACCTTTGCTTTGAGATTGAAACAGGAAATTTTTTCGAATAGATGGGAGAGATGGATAAGATATGTCATGCCAATACGACCATCATTTGTCTAAAATCGATTTTAGTGTCCCCCCTTTTATTTATTTATTTATTTATTTTTCCAGATCGGTTTTGTTTTAGTGGGTATCTTAGATTTCCTCAAACAGAGGGCTTTATGAGTCAGGGATGTTTACCCCATTTCATTCATTCTTTGTTTTCATTTTACTATACTCAAAAATGGTTATACAGTTATATTATTGAATGCCTTATTGGTCCTTACATGTTTCTGTATTGCTGACTAAGTCTTGGTTATTTCAAATTGAGCTGCTGTAGTAGGATATAAGATATCTAAATGAGCTGTATGATTTATGTTTTCATTAAATGTATGGACCTGTGAAATCACAATAAAAAAAAAAGAATTTCAAAAAAAAAAAATAAAATATGTATGCTGTGTATGTGTTTCAGATGCTCTCTTATGAGACTTCATGGGATTTACCTGAAGCAGCAGCACATGAGCCTGCAGTGGCACAAGGTGTAGAGGAGGAGGACAGAGATGTACAGGATGCACTACGTGTCATGCAAAAGTTAAGTTATTCTTCTCGTTATACTTCTGTTTTTCTGTCCCCAGACCGCTATTGTTTTCTTTAATGCAATTCTGACAATAAACTTTTGTACTTTTTGGAGATGTGTCTGCGCTATTGTTTTATTTGTGAAGGTTAGCAAGATTACATGACAAATTAAACACCAAAACATTAAAACAGCTGTTTTAAGAATATTCCAGTTTGATAAATCAGTATTGCTTTGGTGTAATTCAGTCAATGGAATTATGAACCATAAAGGAGTTTGTGTTAAAACATGTTAAATCCCATTAAACATAAATGCATTATTAGGGAATACAGAATTGTTTGGTTCAGACTGTTGACTCTTTTCCTACCAGTGTCTTAACAGACAAAATGAAAAGTTATGATGCAATCACATAAGTCACAAAATAGTTTATTAGTCAGCAGCAAAATCAAAACCATTTACAATGTGCAAAGTACAAACTGTGGTGGGCCTCTCCTACAGTGGAGGGCTAAAAGTAAAACTATATACAACTAAATCTCAAGTCTCTGGGAGGTGGACTCGCTGGCTGCCCACTGCCTGCCCCAGCTGCCCCAGTACACCCAGCACTGCCTGCACCAGCTGCCCCAGTACACCCAGCACTGCCTGCCCCAGCTGCCCCAGTACACCCAGGAATGACTGGTTGAAGGCAGCATTCTGGACCATCTCCTCCCGCTGCAAGGCCGCTTCATTCTCTCTTGCCTCGCTGAGGAGCAACCAGATGTTCTCATCATGCTGGGTGCCGGTTCCGCTCCTCCTCAGCCTGCATCTCCACAAGTACGCTTGGAAGGTCCAATTTTCTGTTGCACCTTTTCCTCTTGCCTAGACCAAAGACAGAAAAGTGATCAGAATCAGCTTTAGTAAGTACACAATATACAAGGGATTTGGTTTCGGCTGTTGGTGTCACACTAGGAATATGGAAGAGAATAATAAAAAATAAACTATAGAAAGAGGAACAGGAAGAAAAATGAAATGGCAAAATTAAATAAAACAATATATACAGAAATTTACAGCTAGCCTGGAATAATCACATTAGCGGCAGGTGAGACAAACTAATCCTCCAGCAACCTCTCTGACTCAGTGTTGCGTGGAGATTAAATCTTCAGTACAGATGCACAGACCGAGAGCGTTTTCTCCGGAGTGCTCCACCTTCACTTTCTAATCTCCTGGTAGCAGAAAGTGTGATGTCAAAAGGGCTTGTGCTGCTCCATTTTTTTTATAGAGGAGAGTCTCAGAGGCACTCGTAGAACTCGGTGCCACCTTGAGAAGACGGGGGCAAAGGAAGACCTGCTGAGAGATGAGCAGTAAAAACACAGCAGGGATGATCTGCTCACTTCTATAGCACGGCATGAGTAAATACAGGCAAAGATCTGCACTAGAAAATCATTTAAATATCTTTTTTGTCATCCAGATGTGTGTATCTGAACCTCCACGCCAGTTTTCTTCAATAAAGGACTGATCAAATTAGCAAATTATATTTATCATTTGTTTTTAAATGACAATATAATGTGTCTCTTAAGATGCTGTCCTAGTTTTCTCAAAAAATGTAGCTTTTTTCCACTTTTTCTGTTTTTCTACAGTAGAAGAGTCAACACGCACACATTTCAGCCTGATGGAACAGTCCACCTTCCATCAATTAAACAATCAGCCCTTTCATCTCTAATTAAACTCACCATCTTTAAAGCACACCCCTTCACGCATGCCATCGCTGTGGCTGCACACACACTCGCTCGTAGGCAGAAACAATGCAGTGCTCTGTGCTTCCTTATGGCAAATGTTCAGTGGGCGCATGAACACACACGCACGCACACACACACTTGTGTCTTGGGATGTGGTCTCAGAGGATGAGCTCCCTCCAGGGATTCCCTCAGCCACTGGCCTTCCCAAATTCTGGCTTAGGAGCAGCTCCTCTGCCTCCGTTACAGGTGGTGCTGCTGGGCCACCTCCTTTTTACAGGCATCTCCTTTCTTTCTGTTGGCTGAGTAGAAGTCTGTGTTAGTTTAAATAGGCTTAATTGTTTAACGGAACATGATATGGATGCAGACATTTAGGCTATGTGTGGGATAAAACCACTGCACAGTCAAACAGCCACTTAATATTTAGGCTACTTTACAATGTAAAACATGATCAAAATGAGGTAGCTCCATGAGATTATGCCGACTTCTTACCCGTTTGAACAATGTTCTTATATTTCATCTTCAGCTGCTGCCACATGCGCTTCTCCCCCGCAGGATTGCACCTAAATGAAATAACAGAATAGGCTGCTATTAAACAGTTTTGCTGTAATATTATTGTGATTTAAACTTACGCATTGACCCGGGCAACAATGTTCTCCCACGCCGTCTCCCTCTCTTTTGCAGCTGCAGGTGTTGCACTTCTTTCTAAAAACGTGTTCGAAGTCGCCATATGAACGCATTAAGATGTCCAGTTCAAGTGGTGTAAAAAAAACGTAGCTCTCCGCTTCCCCGTCACCATGGTGACTCGTCGAATCGGGGTTCCATTGATGCTGTCTTTTTATAGTTGCGGTGCACTCTGGGTGAAACTACTCCGAGTTGATTAAACCAACTCCAATCAGCCGTTGTTAAACCAAAAAGTCAGAGTTTCGTATCTCAGAGTAGATCAACTCAGAGTTCAGGGTTACACAGAGTTTGTTGAACCTGCTTCGTGAAACGGACCCAGGATTATTTAAGGGACGGTTTGGGCCCTGAGTTGGACAACGCAGGCACAGACACTGAGAGACTTGCAGACAGGTGAATAATGGAAAGAGTTTCATTTAAAAAGATAACTAAACTAGTACATAAATGGAGAGCTGAACTGGGGAAACAAAACTAAACCCAACTATTCAAAACCCAGCAAACACTACGAATACAGAAACGGAAGTCAACCAATACTAAACTGGATTAACAAAAATAAACGAAGAAGGGATACTCACAAGACGGAGAAAAAGGGTCGAGGAAAAAGGAATCCAGAAGTGGGGAAGCAGAGTCCATGAGGGAGCAGAGCGTGTGAAGCCATGTGAGTCTTTGTGGGAATCTGAGCCTGGAGAGAAGCAGCTGTCCAGTAGTTTATGGTCAAACAGACAAAGAGTGACTAAGCAGAGTTTAAATAGTGAGCAGGTGATATTGAGGGCAGGTGAGCTGATTACTGCAATGTGAGTCACCTGCAGTAATCAGCTGAGTGCAGACAGGTGAAGCAGGGAGAGCAAGAGACAGGGACGAGGAGAGATGACAGACAGAGTCAAGTTGCTTCACCTGCCTGCACTCCATTTGCTGATTACTGTAATGAGTGTCACCTGCAGTAATTAGTTCACTCCATTGACTGTTCTGTACCTCACCTCCAGTATTTAAGCTCTGTGCTTCCAGTCACTCATTGCCAGATCATCGGCTCACATCCCTCCATGGCTTGTGCTGTGTTCCTGGATTGTGGGTTTCCCCACCAAGCCTTCTATCTTCTGCTGTGTTCCTGGATTGTGGGTTTCCCCACCAAGCCTTCTACCTCTTGTCAGCTTCAGTCTCTTGGACTCAACTGATTTTGCTGTCCTGGATTTCTCTCTTGTGGGACTCTGTTCAACTCTTGTCTGTTTTTGGATGCTCCCCAGTCTTCAGCCTGCCAGTTTTGTTTCCCCACTAGCTTCTGGGTTGTCCTAGCCTTTAGCTCTGTTTTCCCCTGGTTTTTGTAAGTACATTGCTGTGTTGTTTGGTTCAGGTTATTACTGTTTGGTTTTGTGGTTTTTGTAGGTTTGGTAGTGTAATTTCTTTTAGTGTTGGTTGTGGTTTAGTTTGTCTGCTGGGGTCCATTTCACGAAGCAGGTTCAACAAACTGTTGTTGGTTAAATCAAGTCGGAGTAGTTTTCCCCGGAGTTAAGCACGTGCACCACAACTCTAACAAGCCAGTATCAATGGAGCGCCGATTCGACGAGTCACCATGGCAACGGGTAAGCAGAGGACGACACCGTTTGAATTGGAAATCTTCATGTGCTTATATAGCGAGTTTGAACACGTTTTTAGAAAGAAGTGCAACACCGCTGCAGCTGCAAATGAGGGGGAAACGGTGTGGGAGAACATTGCTGCCCGAGTCAATGTGTAAGTTGAAACCACAATAATATTGCAGGGAAAACTGTTTAATGGTAACCTGTTGTGTTATTTCATTTAGGTGCAAGAGGGAGACGGCCTGGGAGAGCATTGCTGCCTGAGTCAATGTGTAAGTTGAAACCACAATAATGTAGCAGGGGAAAACTGTTTGATGGTAACCTGTTCTGTTATTTTGTTTAGGTGCAATCCTGTGGGAGAGAAGCGTATGTGGCAAACAGGTTAGAAGTATTTATCACTGGAAGACAAATTGTGGCTGTTCTAGTACCTCCACTGTGTTCATTGAGTCTTCTCCTCTACAGGCTGGGGACCTGGAACCTTTGACTGAATTTTAAGTAACTATACACCGGTTTCCGCACCATCTTTCTATCGGGACAGCGTAGCGGCCTATTTACCTATGGCACTGCTAGACATCTACTACTAACTATGTAGACATACATCATGCACTGAACTACTGCCAATGCTCAACCATGTGTTCAAAGAAAAGTTCCTCAACAACTTCCAATGCAAACTCTCAACAAAAATATTACATAAACACAATAACTAACTGTCCAACTTACATGCCTCAACCATTCTACTTTTAATTACATTACTCTTTATTGATATGGAACTTATCTATCTGGAGGAACTATCTGCCTGTGGCACGGATAGCTAGACATCTACTAGTAATTATGATTAATAAAACAATAACATCAGAACAATATATAAAAATGCTATGGCTTACATAATGTCTTATTGATACCTTACAAATAATCTAGAAACATTTAATTACTGTTTCAGATTTGAAAGTTGCACTGTAGACTGCAGAAACTCTATATGCTATTACATTACCAAAGGAAACTTTCATTATTAAAACACACAGATGTGATTTAAGATTACATATTTATTTGTTGTCATTAACCCAGTTCTCATAGGTTGGCCTGACAACAAAATAAACCCTATCCTTTAATCAAGATCTTGTTACTGCAGAAAATGACAGCTTCATTCTGTGACATTCATGTACAACTCCATACTTTAATTTCCTCTATATATTTTGAATTATCACTAACACAAATTGACAAACCACTTACTCAAAATCAATCACAGACCACTAATAAATATACACAATACTTCAACCACCATATCACAAAGCCAGATCTACAAATGTAAACACTGCAACACAACTTAGACATGACTGCATGTTCACAGTTGAACTATGTAAACTATTGGAAAAACAAACTAAACTAGCTATTTCACTTGTATGAAATAAAGAAAAAGCTCATCACATACATCTTCAAATTAAACAGCGAAGTCTTGCTCTCCTCTACTTGCAGCAACACAAGGAAAAACAACAGGGACCACAAGAACATCACAGGCCCTCTCAAGAATGACCCTGAGGTGACATAGACACTATAAATGAGCTTTCACCAAATCTAGGCTCCTCTACACCTGTGCTCTTGTCCTACAATGAGCCTGGCTGAAGTTCTGTTGGGGGTCAAGTTAGAAGATCATCACTCTGGCTTGACATGGTAACCTCTATCACCCAGCACAAGACCATCAAACTCTCCTGTAATGTACACTAGATACATTAGAGTATATTGAAGAACATAGACAAGTCAATCATATTGTTAAAATCTTTAGGCAGCTTAGCACATTGCAGTCTATTACTCAAGTTAAACTCATGACAAATCCTCAAGCCATGAACAAAACCACACCACTTGACCTCCACACTAGAAATAATATATGCAGCACCACATATGATCTTGACAGTGCAAATAATAACACATGTTGAAATATAATGTAGCCTTTAACATTTTGAAACTGTACTCGATCTACTTGCAGCCTACCTGCACATTTATGCTGTGAATGCACTTCCTACTCACATAATCAGCTTCACTATGTGAGGCAACTGTGATGGGGATGTATGTGCCATCTATGCAGCCAATCACACTGAGAAATCCTAAAAGACATGAAAATTACTAAGCCCAATCTGACATTACAACATGATGTCATTAACAGAATATAATGTAACATTAATTTAACAGATCTCTACATCATTGATCTGCAATCCTGTGAAACTCCTCCTTGATGGCTCTGACAGGTTTATGTCCAGGAAATACCACAAAGACGAGTAAAAACCCTTTCAAGGCCAACCACACTT